>NC_044985.1:76825512-77476870 GCF_008728515.1 Papio anubis
GCAAAGTGTGGAAGTTTATCTTTGATAGTTTCTGCTATACACATAATACAAGATACAATTTTGCTAAGCTTTCTACCACTGTCAAGCAAGTCTCTCTTCTTCTAATTTCCAATAACATGATTCTCATTTCCTTCTGACCCTCATCAGCAATGTTCTTAAGAGTTCAGGCTTTTTCAATGGCCTGTTCATGATGATTTATCCATACTCTAAGATAATTTAGCCTTTCTCTGCTAAGCTTCTCACCTCTAAGACTTTAAGAACAGAGACTTTACAAACCATAATTCTTCTAACTGTTCAAGGTAATCTAGTTTTTGTTTTTCATTATACTCTACAAATTATTCTAAAGTTTTGTAATGTCTGACTGCAAAGCCATTCACACTTTTTTTTTTTTTTTTTTTTTTGGCAATTGTTACAGCAGCACCTCACTCTTAGTATAAAAATATGGGATCATTTTCTACTACCGTTGTAACAAATTACCACACCCTTGGTGGCATACACAACACAAACTGAGTATTCTACTGTTCTGTAGGTAAGAAGTACTGACAGGTCTCACCAGGCTAAAGTTAAGATGTCCTCAGGGCTGTGTTTCTTTTTGGAAGCTAATATAGTTTGGATCTTGTTTCTTCTAAATCTCAAGTTGTATTGTTATCTCCAGTGTGGAAGGTGGGTCTCGGTAAGAGGTAATTGGATCATGGGGGTAGATTTCTCATGAATGGTTTAATGTCATCCTCCTGGTGCTTTCCTCATGATAGTGAATGAGTTCTTGAGAGATCCGGTTGTTTAAAAGTATATGATATCTTCCTCCTGTCCCTCTTGCTCCCCTTCTTGCCAGGTGAGACACCTGCTCCCCTTCCACCCTTCTCCATCATCGTAAGCTTCCTGAGGCCTGCCCAGAAGCTCAGCAGATGCCAGGATGCTGCTCCCTGTAAAGCCTGCCAAACTGTGAGGTGTGACCCAAAATTGTGACCCCAAAAAATATCTCCTTTATTTATAAACTACCCAGCCTTAGGTGTTTCTTTATAGCAATGCAAGAACAGTCTAACACAAAGGTTTTAGGGGTGAATAGTTTCCCTTGCCTTTTCTAGCTCCTGGAGGCAACCCACATTATCTTGCTTGTGGCTCTTTCTTCCATCTTCAAAGCCTGTAACATTTGTCTGACCCTTCTAACCTCACATCACTCTTTGACCAAGCTAGGAAAGGTACTTCATATTTTAAGGACTTATGTGATATCTTGGGCTCACCTGGACAATTCAGGATACTGTCCCGACCTCAAAGGTCCTTAACATTAATCACATCTGCAAAGTGCCTTTTGCCATGTAAAGTATTCTCAGATTCTGGGAATTAGGGTATAGACATCTTTAGGGGGAAGGAGGTATTATTTTGCCTACCAAAAGATATGACAAGTATGATTTCACAGGAAAGATGTCATAAAAGGAAATACTATACTATACTATAACCACGATACTAGATTTTGTTATATCACATATTAGACTACAATGTTATAATACATTATGTATGAATTATCTGTTAATTAAAAATTAATTATTGAGCACGTTTGTTCCCCCATCTTAAAGAGATAAACCACAACATACACAGTTGCCTAGTCATTAAGTATTCCCTTTTTCATATTTTATTCTTCTTTTTGTCTGAAACTGAGTCTTGCTCTGTCACCCAGGCTGGAGTGCAGTGGCGTGACCTTGGATTACTGCAATTTCTGCCTTCCGGGTTCAAGTGATTCTCCTGCCTCAGTGTCCAAAGTAGCTAGGACTACAGGCGCACACCACCACACCAGCTAATTTTTGTATTTTTAGTAGATGGGGTTTCACCACGTTGGTCAGGCTGGTCTCGAACTCCTGACCTCAAGTGATTCACCCACCTCAGCCTCCCAAAATGCTGGAATTACAGGCATGAGCCACCGCACCTGGCCACACTTTGAACTGATTTTTGCATCTTTTATTTTCCATCATGAGCATAACTCTGACCACTTATATTATTCTCTTTGTTATTTGCCTATATAAGGCCCTAATCAACTTTCAGCTATCCTATTATAATGGCTCCAAGAGTGATTCAGTTCCTTTCAATACTATCCCATTGCTATCGGTTCTTTACACTGCAATCACAGTAAGTAGTATAATATCTAAATCTAACACTACTGCTGCTTAAAACTTTTCAGAGTCTTCCCATTAACTTATTTTTTTTTTTTTTTTTCCAGGGCTTCTTGTGATGTTGTCCAGGCTGGTCTGGAACTCCTGAGCTCAAGTGATCCTCCTGCCTTGGCCTTCAAAAGTGCAGAGCTTACAGATATGAGCTACTGTGCCCAGCCCCCACTGACTTCTTAGCATGTTATGGACAGTCCTCCATAATTTGGTTTCTGATATGTTTATAATTTTCATTCTACCTTCCAATATCTGACGTTGTCCTGTCACATTCTGGTAGATAGCTGTACTGTTCTCTCCCTTCCGTTGCTTTGCACAAATTACTTTCTTTGTCTAAATTGCTCTCTTATTGATGGTTAATTGTTTTCAGTTTCCTTCTTGCTGAGTACACTCTGGATTCAGGACTTGACCCATGCACTCTCATGATTGCCCTGTCTACACTCCTCCAAACATGTTTGAATATTGTCCAATAGTATCTGTACCCCTTGAGGTCACAGACCATTGTTGTATTTGTCTTGATGGTGTCCAATGCATACTTTCATATTAAGCAAGTAATAGATACTCCATAATATGTTTAAAGAATGAATGAATGGACATTAAATAGCAATAGGAATAATCTTTTTCAACAAATTTTAACCATGTTGTATCAACAAAAACTGGATATATTTAAATTTTTAGAAGTAACTTTCCTAAGCATTATCATTTTGACCTCAGTTATTATGTTACTACAGAGGGAGTCTGGTCAATGATTGTGTCCATTTGATAAGACCTTAATACATTTTTTGGAGATTGCATAAAAGCATATCTTGACTTAGTTTTTTATCTATAAAATAGAATAAAAAATTCAATTGTATAATCTCAGCCTATGAGGTATTTACATATGAATTTCAGGCAGACAAAATGCTATATAATCTGCCTGATCTCCCAAATAAAGGCATGATAGTTTACCCAAACAATGGCATAGGCTTTAAAGTTAATCTCAAAATAAAAAATGATCTTACTGGGCTCATACCAATTCTGATTACAGAGTATTCCCAGATTACAGGATTGCATGCAATATCTATGTATTAGTCCCCTCAGGCTGCCATAACAAAATACTACAGGTTGAGTGGCTTAAAGAATAAAAATTTGTTTCTCATAGTTCTGGAACATGAGAAGTCCAAGATCCAGGTACCAGCCATTTCAATACTTGGTAAAGGCCCTTTTCCTGTCTTGCAGATGATTGCCTTCTTGCCGCCTGCTTAGGTGCCCTGGAGCACAGGGAGAGGCAAGTTTATAAGGCGCCTCTTGTTAAAAGGGCAGCAGCCCTATCAATTAAGGCTCCACACTTATGACCTCGCCTAACTTTTGTCATATCCTCACAGATTCTGTCTCTACATTCAGTCATAGCAACCTATACATTTATTAAAAATGGGAAACCATCAGAAAATTAGGACAATTTTTTTTAGTAATTTCATCTAGATGTGTGAAGTAACTCTTCTAAACTAAAAATAGAGTTTGGTTCATTTTCTATACTATGAGTTACGGGTGTGTGTGCGAGCAAATGGATTGACCCTTGATTGCAAAATAAAAGCCCAATTTCCGGGTATATATATAGATTATAAAGCAATAGATGGTCAGAAGTGTTGACCCAAGAGGGCAATCAAAGAGCAAGAACAGGATCAAAGAGAAGAATCAGCAAAGCTAAAGAGAAAAAATAGGATTGAGCAGTAGAAATAGGAGCAAGTGCCTAGAAAGATTCTCAGCAGCAACTGGACACAAGCAGTGAGAGGCTTTCGTACATCTGTCAAGTCAGACGACTGAGGGGAGAAGGCTAGAACAACACTGTTGAGAAGGAGTTACCAAGTCTCACTGGTAATTAAAATTTTCTGGGGAATTAAAAAATACCTAGAGTAAATCCTAGATCCAAAAAGCATTGTGGAGACTGCAAAGAAGTAATTGCCACTAAGAAAGAAAAAAAAAAAATACAATTAGTTATAATAATCAGCAAATTTCCAGAACTTCTGCCTTTGCCCATTTGCAATTCTATGGTTGATTAAATTATCTTAAATGCCTATTAAGAAAAGATAATTTTATTAACTATTTTATCCCATTATTTCTTTAGGTGTGCATACCTTTAAAAAGCATCCTTGATCACAGTTTTATAGATAAAGAAAATAATGTAATACAGTAAAAAGTATTGCAAAATTAATTTACTGCTTTCTTAAAAAAATAAGTATTTGGAGCAGTTACTCTGAATCAACTTCAACAGTTAAAATAAATGGCTCTTAAAATTATTAAATTCAAACAATTTTCTGATTTTGAAAGCTTCTATTTAAAATCAATGGAGGTATACAAAATTAAAAGTAAAAATTAATAACGAGCAATGTGAATCTTTCTAAGCTATTCTTATACATATTAAATCAATATTTACAACATAGTTCCTGACATTAGCTGAAAAAAGTGACATACCATGATGGGGAATAAGTGATATAAAATAAAGAGTAAGTATATGAGTAATCTATATATATATATCTGATTTCATGCAAAACTAGAAGGATGAATATCAAATGTTTAATCTTTAATCCATGTATAAAGGGGCTGTATACAATTCCCTCTAGTGTGTGTATGTGTGTACTTACAATCTTCTTTTCTTCCAATTATGGTTTCATTTTGCTCTCAGATAAGACATGAAGAGAAGTATGAAAAAAAAAAAAAACACAAAACTTTATGCTTGCAGATCAATGCACAGGAGAAAGGCCTGAGGAATGTTACAGAATTAAAAGAAAATAAATGTGGAAGAACAGGAGACAGTAAGGAGAAAACAAAAGGAAAAGGAAAAATTATGAGCAGCTCTTGTAAAAAACGTCTTTTGTTGGAATGCTAAGAAATGAGCACTTACAGACCTCTCGTGTGTTTTAGGTACAATGTCCTCTTCACTACCTCATTAAGACATCATCCAAAAAGATACACTATTTTTAAAGGGTCGAGATCATTTATTTTATTCTTTGCATGTGTTTCAAAATAGCCCTCTTTTTGTTTTCAGCATTTACATAAGTTCAGGGACCTTACAACTACTCTGCCTCGGAATCACATTTAACAACGCTTTGAAACTCTTGAACACACTATTGTTGCTCTGCTAAGAAAAATCAGGTGCCCTGAATTGATTAGAGATCCTTTTGAGAGGTGCCTTTCAGACACATTAGTTACACATCAAAGACAAAGCTTTACCTATTCAAAAAGTGAAGTATCTTTATGAAGCCATTCACGCTCCAAAATTCTTAGTATATGAAAGGCTATAAGAGTCTTATTCAGAACAATATGCTGGTAACTCTAATTGCCTGAAAAAATTAGGTGTCTGACTTGGATTAATTTTGTACAAGGTCAGAATAGTATTTTTTTTCTATAAAAGATTACAGTCTAAGACAGATATCTGAGTGACCTACCATGTAAACAAGCTGAGAAGACATGAACCAGGATAATTTCATGATTAGTAAACACAAAGGAACTATCTTCTTGTTTGATGGAGTGAGCTATTCATCAGAGAGGGCTGAGCTGTGTAATCAGAAATTGGAGGCTGGTAATGGAGGTCAGAAAGGTTTTCCACCTTGAAGTGAGAACCAGAATGGATTTCCACTTTTGAAGATAGAAAAGTTTTTAGGAATAGATTTCAGAAGATGAACAGAGACTTAAATACAGCTGAGGTCATAGAAAAAGAGGATACGTAGAAAATATTCTTCTACAAGTGACATGATATTCTAAGGATGGTAATTACAAATGATAGATTCGACTTATGAGAGAATATTAATAAATATCACATTTACATTAATTTTTTGTTACTATGATTAATATGAGAGAAAAAGTCATTTAATACCAGTTTAATACTAAAGCAAATTATTGAAATTCCTAAATAATATAATATTAGCTATTTCTTTAACTCCTGAGGCTTTAGAGTCAACACATTGAAACATTTAATAACTCCAGTGTTTGTATTTTATCATACCTCTGAGAAGCTGACAACTACCTGAAGCCCTCTGCATACTTTGAAATGTCAGACCACTATGCCTGATGGTTAATCATTTTTATTCATTTACTTTTTCCTGGTAAATGCCAGCATTTCTCTTGGAACCTTGCTAGGCGAGAAGCAAACTGTCTGTATCTTTAGGGTTCTCTCTGAAATCATCCCCAAACTGGCTAACTCCTCCATGAAACACTGGCTGCCAGTATCTGAAACCCCCTCACTCTTCAACCTCCTGCACCCCAGCAATTTACACCTATGTCAGGGATGTCATTACTCATTGCAGGGGATGTGGGTTGCTTGAAAACTCTCAGCCTCTTTCAAAATAGTCTCTCTGCATTTGGGGTTTCACCATTCAAAGGTAGAAACAAACAAACAAAAAAATCCCTTTACCAGGCTACCCTCCATCTGAGAAGGTCAGGTTTAGCCAAGCAGGCAGAGTATCCGAGACTCAGACTCAGGAAAAAGCAAAGTGAGGAGCAAGCCACATGCAGAGGCATCAGTCTTCAGGCCATTGCAGCACCAGAACAGAGATTTGTGTTTCTTCAGAGCAGCACTGGAAGAGGTTCTGGTACCTTCTCCCAAACAGTAGCTTTTGGTTAGAGCAGTCCCTGAGGCATGGTTGGTTACTGTTCCTGCAGAAACAGCTTCAGGGCCTGATTCTTTTGCCCTTTTAGAATGGTAGTTGATATCCCCCAATAAATTACTTTTCTGTATCTATTCTGACTTTAATAAATAATAAACATGACACAAAAGATGCCAAAATTTTTGTTTCTCTCTCCCTCTGTTATGGTTTGACTCTGTGTCCCCACCCAAATCTCATCTCAGATTGTAATCTCCACATGTCAAGGGAGGAAGCTAGTGGGAAGTGATTGGTTCCTGGGGGCGGTTTACTCTCATGATAGTGAGGGAGTTCTCATGAGAAGTGATAGTTTTCAAAGTATGGCACTCGCCCTGTCTAGCTCTCTTTTTCCTGTCACCTTGTGAAGGTGCCTGCTCCTCCTTTGCCTTCCACCATGATTGTAAGTTTCCTGAGGTCTCCACAGCCACACGGAAGTGTGAGTCAATTAAATCTCTTGTTTATAAATTACCCAGCCGCATGTAGTATCTTAATAGCAATGTGAAGATGAACTAATACACCCTCATTAAATGAATATTGTATAGAATTAAACTATTCTTTACATACACACATCCGTGTATGTATTTGACACATTTTGTTTAAATATGAAAGAATATGTGTTCCTATAGTTATCTTTTATTAACACAAAATAATGAAATCATTTATTCTATGGGCCTGTGATTTTTGTTTTACATGTTTCCCTTTTGTAGGTTTGCACCTCTTAAAAATGACTTAATCCCTAATATAGGGAATTACATATATATATGTACATATATACGTATATATATAAATTTTAGTAGCCACAAAAGAAATATTATTGTAACATGACTTTATGAAGTAATTATTATTGTCTCACAAAAGTTAGAGGACAGTATAAAATAGTGGAAAACTCATTAGATTTGGTACTGAATTAATTTTAGAACTTCAGGTTTTTCCATTTGCTGGGTACATTATGTAAGCAATATCTTCCTAATTGGTAAAATTGTGGAAGCTTATTCCTTTATTGCCTAAATTTCATGGCTATTGTAATGATTCAATAAAGAATATACATAGGAATTATGCTCTGTAGATTGCAAACTGCTTCAAAAATCAAGATTATTGATGTAAAAATGTACATTGATTACATAGCTGATACTCTCTTATCAGTTACACTCAAAATATTCTATTTTAAATTTCTTGTTGGAGATGTCTGGTTTGTCTGTTATCAAATGGATACTACCACTTCCTATTATAGATTCTCTCTATATTACATAGAAAATGTAGAAGTTGCACTTTCCAAAATTGCCTTAGTTGCATGATCCTGGTTTAGAAGTCCAGTGAGAGAAAATATGTACAATTATGGAAGGTAAAGAAAGAAATGCTGTTTTTTTGTTTTTTGGTTTTTTTTTCTTACAGGTATATGCAGTCTAGATGTAGGCAGCCATGAAATGCACAGTCGCTTCCTAATGATCTCCTGAGAATCAGTCATTTCACTGGTGCAAATTGAAGCAGTTGGTGGTTGCTTTTCAAAGATTCTTCAAAATTATAGCAAACAGCTTTGCCAGTGATAACACTAGTATGATGTACTGACAAGAGTACAACACTGCTTCTGTGGTATTCTTGCCAACCATGCATTACCTGAGTACGATCATGAGTAAAAATCAGGCAATTATAAATTAAGAGACAGTCTGCCAATACTTTTTAAAATTGCTAATGACTCAAAGACAAAGGAAAAAGAATCTGAAGATATGTAATGAGTGGAGGAGATTGAGGAGACATGACAACACCAATGTGATGTGGAAAACTGGAATAGACTCTGGATTAGAAAATAAAAAGCATTAGTGAGAAACTGGTAAAATTTGAATAAAATCTATAGATTCGTAGTACTGTACCTGTGTTAATTTCCTTGTTTTAATAATTATACAACGGTTATGTAAAATGTTAACATTAGTGGAAGCTGTGAGAAGGAATTCTGTACTATTGGTATTATTTTTATAACTTTTCTATAAATCTAAACTTATTCCAAAATAAAATGATAAAAAAATATGGCAGTGACTTTCTGGCTTTTGAAAATTATCTATTTCAGTGTTTTAAATTGAGGACGTCAATGTTGGATTCTCTGATTTTTCTCCTTCAGGGCTGCCAAGTCTTGTAAATTCCTAATTACATATGTAAAACCTTTGTTATTTTTAATATTTAGAGCAGTTTGAGTAATACAGTCTGGATATCAAAACTGGTTTCAAGAAAAAAAGGATATTATATGAAAGATGGGAATCTAGAATTGTTTCCCTGATCTAATTTGAATACTTGAAGTTATATTAATATATTTAAAGATTAAAAGAAAACACAATAATTATTCTATGATTAGAACCCTAGAATAGAGAGAGATTGAGATGATGCTAAAATAGGTGAAAAATGACAAGTCTCTAATGAAATCAATGTAATCAATCATCTAATCACTAATCTCTAATGCCTTGTAGCATGTGTTTGCTGCTGCTGTAATTTACAAAACTATAATTAAGTATTAATATTAATTTTAAACCATAATTACTGGAGAATGCAGTGTATAACTGTTTCTGAAAAAGCTTTATTCAAAGTGACACATTAAAATATTGTTCCTCTAGAGATAATTGGCAATGAAACTCATTTAAAATCTCATTAACTATGTAAATATACTTGTAAAAAGTCCTTGGTAATTCTCTTATTTATACAAATGTGTATATCAATTTATGCAGCCAATAAGTATTGGAGGTGCAGCATTCTTACTTTAAGCCAGTAAAATTACATGTAACATGCAATGAATCCACCAGCATTAATTACATTGTTCATTAAATGAGTTAAAAAACAAATATACATATAGGATCTTGAGAAATCATTCTGCATATGTCTTCACAACTCCTTGTTCAGGGTATAATATGGAACATTTACACCAGAGAAATCTGCAAACACATGTATTAGGGATTTTAAATTTATTTTTTATGATTTTGGAAAGTCAGTTGATAAATATTTATCAGCATAGTACAAACTGAGTGCCATCTTTAGAAACTAGTCATTATAAGCACTTTCTATTTTATGCAAGTATTCTTTAAAATAAAAGAACTTATGAGTTCTCCAGATATATACTACATACTAACACACGTTTAAAATATTATTTTTGAAAAATGTGATACACTTTACTGATGGAAGTTGAAATTTGGGATATGTTTATCTGGCATTTAAAAAATAGGATATAATAGGCCGGGCATGGTGGCTCACACCTGTAATCCCAGCACTTTGGGAGGCCAAGGGGGGCGGTGGATCACGAGGTCAGGAGTTCAAGACTAGCCTGGCCAACATAATGAAATCCTGTCTCTACTAAAAATACAAAAAATTAGCCAGGCATTGTGGCAGGTGCCTATAATCCCAGCTACTCAGGAGGCTGACGCAGGAGAATCACTTGAACCCAGGAGGCGGAGTTTGCAGTGACCAGAGATTGTGCCATTGCACTCCAGGCCTGGTGACAGTGGGAGACTCCATCAAAAAAAAAAAAAAAAAAAGAAGAAGAAAATAGGACATCATATATAACTAATAGTTTACCTTGGTACTTGCTGATATTTGGTACTAAATGTTTATATATATTAAAGATATTTCACACTTCTCCAAAAATCAGATTTTCTTTAACAATAGCCAAGATATTTTAATCTGAGGAGTATGTTACTCTTCAGCAGACATAGAAACAATAACCAAAGGGTGACCAAACATTCAGCTTAGTAAACTTAATATGCAACAACTATTTGAGAAAAAAGGAAAAGTATTTTCTGTAACAGAATTTCCAAGTAACAGAAGTGTATAACCCAAGGCTTTCTCTTTGATTTTCTATATCCCATTTAGATTAAGCTCCTGATTATAATCATATTGATAGATTAAATATTATGGAGACAAATTCCTAATAACAATTTTCTTTTTAACCTAGAAGTTTTTGCACTTTTTCCTGTTGGAAATCTGGAAAATGGCTTCCAAATATGAATGACTTCCAGATAACATATAATTAAACAATTGCATATAGATGATATATTATTTTTATAAGCAATATATACTAGTAACATAGAAAGTAGAAATTTTAGCATGGCTTTACCAATGGGATCTGCTTCAAGACTCTGTGTAAATTGATTTTATATTTGATCTGAACAAAGGGTAGCAGTATTTGTTTTCTCTGAACAGGGTTATTAGCATTTGGTTTGACTTTAATACTTCCCAGTCCATTTAACTTGGCAAAGAGTTTCTAAGCACAACGTAGTGAATGAAAGTCTGAATAAAACAAAATCAAAATATTATTTAAAGTGGCTTCAGTTTTCTTTAAATTTTCTTCTTGTAATGTATGTTAAATAAAATAAATAACACAGGAAAAATTAGAATTAAAATAGAAAAACGAGAATTGACAGTATTATGACACAAAACCTGTTGAATATGGAAAACATGAGGGTACAATATAGAAGAACATGTGAGAAAAATACTATAGTAAAATAGATAGAAGGTGAAACAAAATTGTTGAGGGCCCACATTCTTGGGCTCTTTACAAAGCTTGACTCAACAAATTATCACAACATTCATTATCATTATGTATATTTTAAAGCAAAGGCATACAAGGCATGAAAAAGTAATATAATGTGTCAAAATTACACAATTTGTAGGTAAAAATATTTGAATTTGGCCCCAGATTCTTCTAATTTTATAAGCCTTGAATATTTTAAAATACTATTTGTTTTCAATGTAAAATATGCATTCGTTGTCAATGGTTTGAAGAGGGAATATACCAGATTTCAACCAGAGGAAAGCTGGTTTTTTTGAGTAGTCTTAATTTTCTTCTACATTAAGCATCTTAATTTTCTTTTTTTTTTTTTTTTTTTTTTGAGACGGAGTCGCTCTGTCGCCCAGGCTGGAGTGCAGTGGCCCGATCTCAGTTCACTGCAAGCTCCGCCTCCCGGGTTCACGCCATTCTCCTGCCTCAGTCTCCCGTGTGGCTGGGACTACAGGCGCCCGCCACCGCGCCCGGCTAGTTTTTGTATTTTTAGTAGAGACGGGCTTTCACCGTGTTAGTCAGGATGGTCTCGATCTCCTGACCTCGTGATCCGCCCATCTCGGCCTCCCAAAGTGCTGGGATTACAGGCGTGAGCCACCGCGCCCGGCCGCATCTTAATTTTCAAACATAACTATCTGTGGTAATTATGGGCAGACTTAATATGTTTATGCCTCATATTAGTACATATAAACGGGAGAAAAACTGAATGACATTTCTGTGTTACTTCTATACATAAAGTTCCATAGTTAGTTGTATCATCTCATTAATCCTTTTAAAAAGTGACCGGAAATATTATCCTTCCTTGAAAACCATTTACTTCAAGCATATAAAGCATATACTACACAATTACAATCATTTTGTCCAATGAATAACATTGAAGTTTAAACACATAAGAAATTTAAGTAATATGAAAAAATATTTGACTTTAAAAATATAGATATGGAATTTCTGAGGGACAATTTCTGGAGTTTTAAAATTTCATTTGAGAGAGAGAGCTTGGATTCATTGTAATAATTGTCAAATGACAGGACTAATTTCTTATTAGATAGAAGATTGACAGTTAATCATATCACTTTAGGCTTGGGAAATGGAGACTTCAACAATTATTCTTTATGCAAAATGTCATTTGTTAAAGAAATCTGCATATACACAAATCATGATTAAAGCATAATTTAGGATGTGTGTGTGTGTGTGTGTGTGTGTGTGTGTGTGTGTGTATCAAGCTGAAGATCACATAAAACATTTAGGCCACAATATTCATGGCAATTAAATGAACTAGATGACAATTTTAAGCTCTAGAATTCTGAACTTTTGGCAATTTATATGAATATTATGTTACTTTAGAACATATTAAAATTTGTGTGACTTTAGAAAATTGTATTATATTTTTCCTTCAATTTTCTTATCTGTATAATAAGCATAATAGAGTGACCATTGATGGTTAAGTGAGCAAAAACAATGAAAAAACTTCATGAATATTAGAAGGTTCTTAATAGTTTTGTAAAGAAACATATTTATTGACTTACATGCTATCTTTTTTTCCTTTGATCTTTTATTTGAATTGGAAGTTAGAGTTCCTAACTTTTTCCAGTAGATGAGGTATATAATAATAAAATCCTTTAAAGAAAGGGGTTTTCCACCTTCCCACAACATATGTATCCAGAAACATACGTAATCAAAAATGCTTTTTATAGCTTAGAGGCCAATCTCTTAAGCTCTAGTTTATATGCCTAAACAAAAATAGACCCTACCATGTTCAAAGCATTTTTGTTATTTTTTTAAACAGGAATATCAAGCAAACATCATAATTATAGGTGAAATATGAAGATTATCTTTATAAACTACAAGAAAATTAAAAGAATCTCTGCAAAAATCAGTGGTATTCAACATTGTACTGGAGGTCCTAGACAATGGTAGAAAAAAAGAGTTTGCTTTTGAAGTGAAAGGATTGATTTCTGTTATACTAATTTATGCACAATCATTTTGGATCTCAAAAATAAAAGCACTTTATATATTATGTATACATATATATACACATATACATATATAGCTAAAGGTGTATGATATTAAAAAAAATTATAAAACAAAAATATAGTGGAAACGTGACTCCAAATTTGTACATGATTTGTAAAGGCAGCCTCTGGCTTAACCAGTGTTTTTTGTTTCCCTAATACGGTTTGGTAACATGGATGGCAGAAATCAAAACCCTGGGAAATTTTGTGTTACACCTTCAGAAACATAACAGGTGGGAAAAAAATTTCACCCTGGACATGAACTCAAATAATGACAATGGCATTAGAAAATTAGCCACTGTAAAAAAAAACTACAGTGAGAGAAATTGTCAAAGCAAATTTGGGTCATCAAAGATTTTAGATATTTGAAGTTTTAGAAAAAAATATAGGGATGTCAAAAACATATTTAAAATGACTTTCAGAGTAAAATATTTAAAATTTTATTGAAATTAACAACTCAATGAATGAACTTTAAAGAGTACTTGACGAATCTGGAGAATTAGTCAACTAAAAGAAAATGCTAAATAAATTACCCAAAATACAGTACAAAGACACAAGAGATAGGAAATATGTAGGATAACTTAAAATATACAAATAATTAAGAAGAATGTCTAGCATATATCAGTAACAGTGAGATAATACATGAAAAGAAAAACTGTTAAGAACCTGCTAATATTCATAAAGTTTTTTCATTGTTTTGGCTTACTTAACCATCATGATCACTCTATTATGCTTATTATACAGATAAGAAAACTGAAGGTGAAAATACAATAAAATTTTCCAAAGTCACACAAATTTTAAAGAATATGACTGAGATATAGTACAGGCTCAAGTAATCTAGGTCCAAATGTGTAGTTGTTTCTATTATATTCTATCATTATGAGTGATAGTTTTAAGCTTAGTTTAATCTTTGTTAGACAAATAGATACACACCACTCACATACAGACATATTATACTAAATGTCCTCTGTTCCATGTGGTTCTCATGCAAGTTTGATGGAAATAACAAGCAAAAACCGGTTTTTCACACAGCAAGTTCTCAAACATGTGGATTTCCTAACATTATTTTTTTTTTTTAATTTTAAGTATCAAGAACTGGAGATGTAATGTGCAGCATGGTAAATATAGTTAGTAATACTGTGTTTTATACAAGCAAACCTTGTTCTATTATGGTTTGCTTTATTGTACTTTGCAGATATTGTGTTTTTTACAAATTGAAAGTTTATGGCAACCTCGTGTTAAACAAGTCTATTGGTGTCATTTTTCCGATAGCATATACTCTGTTCTCTCTGTGTCACACTTTGGTAATTCTACCAGTATTTCAAACTTTGTCATTATTATTCTATCTGTTATGGTGAAGTGCAATCAATTATCTTGGATGTTATTACTGTCATTGTTTTGGGGCATCACAAACTGCACTCGTATGAGATGGCAAACTTAATTGGTAAATGTTGTTCATGTTCTGACTTCTCCACTGACCAGCCATTTCCCCATCTCTCTCCCTCTCCTCAGGCATCCCTATTTCCAAAGAAAAAACAAAATATTGAAATTAGGTTAATTAGTAAGCCTACAATGGCTTCAAGTGTTAATTGAAAGGAAAAGTAACATACCTCTCATGTTAAGTAAAGTTATTCATAATTAAGTTTAGTGAAGGAAACATGCTGAAAGCCAAAATAGGCAGAAAACTAAACCTCTTGGTCAGTTAGCCAAGTTGTGAATGCAAAGGAAAAGTGCTTAGTTAATGAAAAGTGCTACTCCAGTGAACATACAAATGATAAGAAAGCAAAACAGCCTTATTGCTGATAGTGCAAAAATTTGAGTGGCATGGATAGAAGATCAAACCAGCCACGTTCCTTTAAGTCAGTGATCTCCAACGTTTTTGCCCCAGAAACCAGTTTCATGGAACACAGTTTTTCAGCGGATAGGGGTGGATAAAATGTTTCCAGATGAAACTGTTCCACCTCAGATAATCAGGTATTAGATTCTCATCAGCAGCATGCAACCTAGATTCCTTGCAGGCATAGTTCACAATACAGTTTGTGCTCCTATAAGAATCTAACACTACTGCTGATCTAACAGGAGTCTGAGTTCAGCAGTAATGCTTGCTTGCTGTTCACCTCCTGCTGTGGGGCCCTGTTCCTAAAGGCCCAATACCGGTCCATGTCTCGGGGCTGGGTACTCCTGCATTAAACCAAAGACTTAATCCAGAGCAAAGCCCTAACTTTCTTCAACTCTATAAATGCTGAAAGGTGAAGACATTCCAGAAGAAAAGTTTGAAGCTATCAGAGGTTGAGGTTAAAGGATACAAGCCATCTCCAGAAGATAAATGTGCAAAGTGAAGCAACAAGTGCTGATATAGAAGCTGCAGCAAGTTGTTCAGAAGGTCTAACTAAGGTAATTCATGAAGGCAACTACACAAAACAACACATTTTCAATCTAGATGAAACAGCTTTCTATTGGAAGAAGATGCCACCAAGGACTTTCATACCTAGAGAAGTCAATGTTTGGCTTCAAAGCTTTGGAAGACAGGCTGAATCTCTTGTTAGGAGCAAATGCAGCTGGTGACTTTAAGGTGAAGCTTGTATTTATTTACCATTCCGGAAATCCTACAGCTCTTACAATTTATATTAAATCTACTCTACCTGTGCTCTATAAATGGAACACAAAAGCCTTGAAGATGGCACATGTGTTTACGGCATGCTTTCCTGAATATTTTAAGCCCATTGTTGAGAACTACTGCTCAGAAAATCGGTAGCTTCTTTCAACATATTACTGCTCATTGATAATGCATATTGTCAGCAAAGACCTTTGCTGGAGATATACAAGATTAATGTTTTTCTGCCTCCTAACACAATATTCATTCTGTAGCCCATGGATCAAAGACTAATTCTAACTTTAGGTTTTATTATTTGAGAAATACACTATGTAACACTAGAATAGGCAGGGATTCCTTTGATCTAGGCAAAGTAAATTAAAAACCTTTTGGAAAAGATTCACCATTCTAGATGTCAACGAGAACACTTTTTATTCATGGAGGATGTCAAAATATCAACATTAACAGGAGTTTAGAAGAAATTGATTGTAACCCTCATGGACCTTGAAACCGTCAAGACTTCAGTGGAGGATGTAACTGCAGATGTGGTAGAAATAGTAAGAGAACTAGAACTAGAAGTGGAGCCTGAAGATGTGACTAAATTTTCGCAATCTCAAAATAAAACTTGAACAGATGAGAATTTGCATCTTTAGGATGAGCAAAGAAAGTGGTTTCTTGAGATGGAATTTACTCCTGGAAAGGATGCTGTAAACATTATCAATATGACAACAAAAAATGTAGAGTATTACGTAAACTTATTTGGTAAAAACAGCAGCAAGTTTCAAAAGGACTGACTTCAACTTTGAAAGAAGTTCTACTGTGGATAAAATGTTATCAAACAAACATCACATATTTGTTGTTTTTATTTTAAATCAAAGTATGTTTATTGTTTTCTTAATCATAATGCTATTTCACACTTAATCAACTACAGTATACTGTAAACATAACATTTTATATTCAGGGGAAAACCAAAGAAAAAAATAAAATGACTTTCCTTATTATGATACTTGCTTTATTATGGTGATCTGGAATCAAAGTTGCCATATGTCCATCGTATGCCTGTATTTGAAAGTTTCCAAGAGAGTAGATGTGAAATATTTTTACCACACACAAAGTAATAGTAACTATGTAAAGTGATGGAGGTTAATTAGCTTGATTGTGGTATTTCAAAATATGTACGTACATTATAACATTATACTGTAAATCTTAAATATATATAATTTTGTCAATTATACCTTAATAAGGTTTGGAAAAAATAAAATTATAGTATTTATTGAAAGAATAAATACCAAAGATTTACAGTTTTATAGCTTTAAGTATCAGTTTTATGAATACATACATGTCAAATGATGCCTTGCTTTCCTTTTTAAGAGTTAGTTTATTATTTTCATAACTTCATATACTACATCTGAAATTTTTGTTTTATTTTTTTTTATTTCACAATTACAGGGCTTCCTAAGAATGTGCTAAAGTCACCATTTCTAAACCGCTTGCTGATTTGACTTTGGGGTATTGCAGCAAATTCCTAGGGTCATCATGGACTGTTCTAAATTCTCAAGATAAACAAAGGGACATGGGCCACATATTTCACCAACTTCCTATATTAAGATATTTGGATGTAACTACTTATTAAACAGTATTGTGAATTTTTTAAACAGAAAATATTTCCTTCAGGTTAGGCTTACCATAAAAAAAAAAAAAATCACTTATACACCAAGAGTTCCATGACCTGAGAGAAACTTTGGGATACCCTTCCCTAAAAAAAGATAGTACCAGAGGTAGAGTTTTGTAAATGAAAGAGATATTTAATGATTCTCCTTGGTTATCAATGCCTTCTCAAATTACCCTGGGCCCAGACACACCTAGTCCATCTGTCCCAATCATCTGGCAACTATGGTGGTCCAAACTCTGATATAATGCAACTAGCACATGCTTATAATTTCCAGAGATGATTAGGCAGTTTTTTGCCTACTGTAATTGGCTTTAATATATTAGATCAATTTACTCACCTTACACAATGTTATCAGGAGCTCAGTTGCCATATGTCAGATTAGTGGATTAAGACAACGAGCCAAACTGAAGAAACATACCTCAAAATAATAAGAGCTATCTTTGACAAAATCACAGTCAACATCATATTGAATGAGCAAAAGCTGGAAGAATTCCCCTTGGCAGATAAAGACAAGAATGACCACCCTCGCTATTCCTGTTCCACACAGTACTGGAACTTCCAGCCTGAGCAATAAAGAAGGAGGAAAAAATAAAAGTCATCCAAGCAGAAAGAGTAGAAGTAGATGTGTCTCTCTTCACATATGATTTTACGCCTAAAAAACTGCATAGTCTCTGCCCAAAAGCTTCTAGATCAGACAACTTCAGCAAAGTATCAGTATACAAAATCAATGTACTTTAGCATTTCTTTATACAATGTCCAAGTTGAGTGCCAAATCAAGAACCCAATCCCATTCACAATAACCACACACACAAAAATCAAATGCCTAGGAATACAGCTAACCAAGCAGGTAAAAGATGTCTTCAATGAGAATTACAAAAGACTGCCGAAAGAAATAAGAGATGACACAGATAAATGGAAAAACATTCCATGCTCACAGATAAAAAGAATCAGTGTCATTAAAATGGCCATACTGCCCAAAGCAATTTACAGATTCGATGCTATTCTTACAAAACTACCAATGACATTCTTCACAGAATTTGAAAAAACTATCCTAAAAGTCATATGCAATGAAAAAAGATCCTGAGTAGCTAAAGCAATTCTAAGAAAAAAAAAAAAAAAGAAAAAAGCTGGGGGCATCACATTACTTGATTTCAAAGTATACTACAAGGCTACAGTAACCAAAACAGCATGGTACTGGTTCACAAACAGACACATAGACAAATGAAACAGAATAGAGAGCCCAGAAACAAAGGCACACACCTACAATCATCTGATCTACAACAAAATTGACAAAAATAAGCTATAGAGACAGGATTCCCTGTTCAATAACTGGTGCTGGGATAACTGGGTAGCCATACGCAGAAGTATGAAACTGGACCCCTACCTTTCACCAGGTACAAAAATTAAGTCAAGATGGACTAAAAACTCAAGTATAAAATCCAAAACTATAAAAACCCTTGAAGAAAACCTAAGAAATATCATTATGGACATAGACCCTTGGCAAGGATTTCATGATGATGCCAAAAGGAATTGCAACAAAACAAATATTGACCAGCGGAACCTAATTAAACTAAGGAGTTTCTGCACAGCAAAGAAATTAGCAACAGAGTAAATAGCCCACAAAATGGGAGAAAATGTTTGCAAACTATGCATCCAACAAGGTTCTAAAATCCAGAATCTGTAAGAAACTTAAACGAATTAAGCAAAAAACAACCCCATTAAAAAGTGGGGCCTGATGTGGTGGCTCACGCCCATAATCCTACCACTTTGAGAGGCAGAGGCAGGTGGATCACTCATGATCAGGAGTTTGAGACCAGCCTGGCCAATACGGCGAAACCTAGTCTCTACTAAAAATACGAAAATTAGCCAGGCATGGTGGTGGGAGCCTGTGATCATAGCTACTTGGAAGACTGAGGCATGATACTCGCTTGAACCTGGGAGGTGAAGACTGGGGTGAGCCGAGATCCCAACACTGCACTCCAGCTTTGGCAACAGACTGAGACTCTGTCTCAAAAAAGAAAAAAAAATAGTGGGCAAAATACCTGAACAGATCCTTTTCAAAAGAAGACATGCACATGACCAACAAGCAAAAGAACAAATGTTCAACATCACTAATCACTAAAGAAATGTAAATCAAACCACAATGAGATACCATCTCAAACCAGTCTGAATGGCTGTTATTACAAAGTCAAAGAGTAACAGTCACTGGCAAGGTTTTAGAGAAAAGGGAATGCTTATACACTCTGTTGGGAATGTGAATTAGTTCAGTCACTGTGGAAAAGAGTTTAGATATTTCTCAGAGAACTTAAAACAGAACTATTGGGTATTGGGCTTAATACCTGGGTGAAAAAAATAGTATGTACAATGAACCTCTGTGACACGTTTATCTATGTAACAAACTTTCTCATGTACCCCCAAAACTAAAATAAAAGTTAAAAAAATAAAAAGACAAGAAAATACCCATAACTACCATTCAACTCAATAATCCCATTATTGGGTATACACCCAAAATAATGTAAATTGTTTTACCATAAAGACTTATGCATGTGTATATAAATTTCAGCAAAATTCATAATAGCAAAGATATGGAATCAACCTAGATGTCCATCAGTGGTGCATCAGATAAAGAAAACATGATACATATACACCATGGAATACTATGAAGCCACAAGAAAGAATATGACCATGTCCTTTGCAGCAACATGCATGTAGCTGGAGGCCATCATCCTAAGTGAACTAACACAGGACAGAAATTCAAATGTTGCATGTTCTCATTTATAAGTGGGAGATAAACATGAAATGTATATGGACACAAAGAAGGTAAAAACAGATACTTCAGGGCCTTCTTGAAGTTTGGGGAGGAGAGCTTAGATATAAAAACTACCTATCAAGTATTGAGCTTATTACCTTGTGACAAAATAATCCATATACCAAACCCTTGCAATATGTAATTTGCCAGTATAACAAACCTGCACATGTATGTACTCCTGAATTTAGAAGTTTTTTTTTTTTTTTTAAATAAAACAACCCAAAATAGAAGTAATAGTCAAGCCTTGAATTGCTTACAATGATTGTAGAAGTAAGAGACTAAAACCAAAAAAGTGCCAAGTCCTGCCATAAACTGACACTGGTTAAGGGTCCTGTGGATCAGCACAGATGTGGAGGCCATCTCTCTGCTGGCAAATAAAAGGCTCAGGCAGTTTTACAGATGCAGAGGCTAGGAGTAGGGAGAGAGGGATGGACTTAAAGTAGGAAATTATTGAGTACTGAGTCAAAGTGCAGAAAACGTGTCTAAGTTTCCCTGCATCTCCATGACCTCCATCCCCAACAAGGAAGTCTCAGCAGAAGTACCTGAAGAATGCTTTGGCCAAAGGCCTTTGATAAAGAGGCTTTGAAATGAAAGTGCATGGGCTAGGAATGCAGAAACGTGTAAGATCATGTCTGGCCAGGGAGTGAGTCATTGACTGCAACTGCCTTCAGAAACTGCAGTGCATTGATTGTGTATCAACTCTGGTGTAAAGTGTGTAGCACTCTTCTATGAAACCTGCCAGAAAACACCTTTTTAATTGCCTCACATCTAGCCTGAAAAATCACAGTGTTTTGGCCAAGAGCCAGGTTCTTCTAATGTTAGTGAACTAATTGATAAATGACATCATGCCTTCACTTCCCTTGAAGACAGCAGTTCTAACACGGTAGAATGAAGAATGGACTTGGAACTCAATTAGTCCAGCAGCCTCATCTTTGACAGTACCTTTAGCATCTCTGCAATACAGCTCCTCCATCTCTAAAATGAGGCTAAGGCTTCCAAGGTCAGGCATGAAAATTGAGATAATATATGTTAATAGATTTTAAAATTGTAAACAGGATCAAGAAAATGGTTATCATTTAAATCCTCCCTTTTTGGACAAAACGCCTTGCTGCCTTACTTTCTGCCTCCTATCCTACTCCTATATTCTTTACAGATACAAAGTGTTTTTATGTAAATATTGACCCTAATTATATGGTTTTAGGCTAAGGTGATAAACAGTCGGAGCCTCAGCAAACTTGAAAGGAGTCTCTCATTCAGAGTAAAGCTTTACAGCGGCGCATAAACAATCCACATTTTCCTGACCAATATAAAAGACTTTTTAAAGAATATGTCTATTTTTTTCCCCGAGAGGGAACAAATTAATGATTGGCTCCCTTAGCAATTGATTTTATAATAAATAAATGTTATTATAATAGTACAGTCTTAGAATTGTTTCCTATTCATAATTGCATTTTTATTTACTTTGGTTGCATAATTAAATATGTCTAAATCTACTTTAACTTTTGCCATCCCTCTATGATATAGTAGAGGACCAAAAGATTTGACAGATTTGCACACTTGTTTATATACCTAAATAACACTGGTCATATCTTTTTGGAACTTCCCAATGAGATAAACTTTTTAGGTGTATATATAATATACATATTATACACACACACACAAACACACACACACATATATATATATGAAGCAGAACATATCTGAGTCACATGGCACTAAAGTGTAGTACCCACAGCAAATCTGTATGGGCACTACAGCAACCTCAATTCTTGCCTCCTCAGAAGAAAGAACTTGACTGAGGGGAATAAGGCAGAAGGAGAGACCAAGGCAAGTTTTAGAGCAGAGTTGAAAGTTTGTTAAAAAGGTTTAGAACAGGAATGAAAGGAAAATACACTTGGAAGAAGCCCAAGAAGGTGACCTGAAATGCAAGTGAGTGGCTTGAACGTTTGACCTAGGGTTTTATATGTTGGCATACTTCCGGGGCCTTGTCTTACTTCTTCCCACTTGCCTAACTCCTAAGGTCCTATGGGGAAGTGGCTGATCACCACTTTCAGGTGTTTCTTTATCTACTAGGAGACTGCCTTTCCCTGGAGCTAGCTGTGGCCAATTATTACATTAGAGAGACAGTTACCAACTGGCTGACCATCACCTGATTGTCGCCCAACACTCCTGGTGTATGTGTGTGGGGGGAGCCTTCTCTTGCCCTGCTTATATTCATGGAGCTACCCACTGCAACAAATAGATACACATACACACACACACACACACACACACACACACACACACACACATTGATATTGACAAGTTGAAAGTAAAGTTTCCTTTTCATTGTTCTTCAACAAAATCTTTTTAGATTAACAATATTGTATTTTTTCTCTACAGTGTTTAATAAGGTAGTATAAAATTATTTCTTATCAGAATTTAACCGTGGGTTTAAAATAATAAATTGAATCTGATTTTATTAAGGAACTATATAAGTAAAACACAATGCATGATTTTCTACTAGATAATATTAAAGAGGAAAAAAGTCCATGTAGGAATAGTTGTTATTTACAATATTTATATGGGAAAACATCGAATTATAACAATTTTTCTAAGTTCACAAAAGTTTACAAGTGATGCAACTAGGATTAGACCTAGAAAGGCAGAAATCAGAACTGAGCATATACAGAAGAATTAGCCCAACTTTTCAATTGTTCCCATTTTGCTGTCTTTCTAGTGTGTGTGTGTGTGTGTGTGTGCGCCTGTATAATTAGAAACATTCAGTATTCTAAGTATTTTCCCATGCAACTTATATTTTTGAAAGCAACAAATGTATTAAATTGGATATTATTCAATCACATTTAATTAAGTGAATTTATCCTTAATATGAGTTATATCATTTATTTTCAATAATTTGAAATCATGAAATATCCATGGGTGTATGTATATAAATGTCTATACTAAAATTTGATTATTTATAGTTTTGAAAATAAAATTATAACATCAAAAAGTACACTCATTTTAAAATTCCTAATACATATTGCCATATTTCTTTTTGGAAAAACTGTTCTTTGTTTTTTATAAACATTTCTGCCAGGGCTATGCACCCCTATTTAGAATTAGATGCTGCTATTTTTTTCTTCTTGCTTTTAAAAAAATTTACACATATAATTTGGGAAAAATGGAACCCCAGTGTTAATTGTTATATTTGATTAAATGAGTTTTAACAATCTGTTATTTTTGTATTATCTTCCTGTTCATATTCTTAACCAACTTTTATATAGGGTCCTTATTTATTCCTCTTGATTTATGAAAACTTACATTGATTTTTTTTCCTTTTTATGGTCTGTAAATGATGTGTCATTATTTACTTTGTGTATTTATTTGTATATGGTTTGTGACATGCAATTGATTTTTATATATCACTATTGTTATGTGTTAAATTCTCACACAATGTTTTTTGTCATAAGTTCTCTTTTTATAATTCTATAAGCAATTTGGAATTTATTTTTTGTTTGAGAAAATGTGGTCATAGTGATTTCCTATGAATAACCAGTTGTTTTGTGATGGTGACTCTCATTTTACTTCCCTTACACTAAATCCATTTACACCCCTTCTCTTTTCTGTTTTGGGCCCTAAGGGACTTGAACTCTATGGACTGTGACACCTGGATACCTTGCCTTTTATCTTTGAGTTGAACTTGGTCAGCAAAATGCACTAGCCAGAGCACATAAAAGGGGACACAGACCAATATATGTCTTTCTTGCCCACGGCCAATTTTTTTTTTTTTTTTTTTTTTGAGACGGAGTCTCACTCTGTCGCCCAGGCTGGAGTGCAGTGGCCGGATCTCAGCTCACTGCAAGCTCCGCCTCCCGGGGTCACGCCATTCTCCTGCCTCAGCCTCCCCAGTACCTGGGACAACAGGCACCCGCCACCACTCCTGGCTAATTTTTTTGTATTTTTAATAGAGACAGGGTTTCACTATGTTAGCCACGATGGTCTCGATCTCCTGACCTCGTGATCCGCCCACCTTGGCCTCCCAAAGTGCTGGGATTACAGGCGTGAGCCAGCGCGCCCAGACCATGGCCTGTTAATGTGCCAAAGTTCTGGCAGATAATACAAACACAGTAACTTCCATCAGGCACACCATGTGATAGAACAACAGTTCCCAAGGATCAGGTATATCTATTTCCTCCCCTTACCCATGTGAATCAGGATTGGTATTGTCACGGGATCCTGCAGGTGTTGCTTTGCCAGCTGGAAACCTCTGTGGCCAGCAGTGTCTCTGCTTGAGTTTCATACATGGTCACTGGGGTCATTCCGCCTACTAGGCCCAGTAGGCTGCACTCGGCTTGCACTACTGGCCCAGATTCCACGCTTGCCAAAAGTGAGCCAGGCACAAAGTAGCGAGGGGTGTGTGAGCGAGTGAGTTGTGGAGTCTGGCCACCATGCACAGCCAGGTGCGTCAGCTGCTGCGGCAAGGCAGGCATCTCCAGGCACTGGCACAGGCGCTGGCTCCATGAAAGTCTGTGGCTGCATGAGGCATACCACAAGCTTCAGATACGGGCACCGGCATCTAGATGAGGGGAATGCAATGGTGCCCCAAAACTTGGAGACCCCAGCAACAGTGGAGCCCCAAGTGGTGGGGTTGCATGCTACAGCTGTCTCTTTCCTGCCACATAAACCTCGGTGAGCAGGTGGCGGGGCATATTTCAGTTTGTTCAGTCCCACCACCTCACCCTGGCCGCCAGTTCCTGACCTGGCCCAGTCCCATTGCTACTTCTCATCACATGGGGCAGCTACCCATTGCCAACAGAGGGCAGGAGGTCTATAGTATTACAGGTCTGGCTCAGCGAATCCCTAGGTCTGGGCCCCCACAAAGTTTGCTGCTTTTCACTCCTGCAGTCTGAAGAATGGGAGCGTGTCACAGCTCCCAACTTGGTGAGTCAGCCAGGAATGTGATACAGCCCCTTTTGCTCCTACCTGCAGGTCGGTGAGCCTGTCAGGAAAGTGTTACAGCCCTTCTCACGCTTGCCTTTTTGTGGGTTCTGAGTTCTTTTTCCACGTCCAGGAAGAATGAGTTTGTGCAGACGACCGGTGGTAGAACAAAGCGGAGAATAGTTTTATTGAGCAACAGAACGGCTCTCACTGGAGACCCGTAGTGGGTAGGTCCTAACCACAGGCTGGCAGTTCAGACCTGTGGCTGAGTCCGGGATTTTCATGGGCTCAGAATGGAGGAAGTGCATGCTGATTGGTCCAAGGGCAGAAGGAACTACTTGCTGAGTGGTCCATGGGTGTGCCTGGAAAGAGCACCGTTTGATTGACTGAAAGGCATAAAGGAAGTTCTCACTCCGGGTTTTGGATTCTACCAGGAATTGGCAGCGCAGTTTCCAGGCTTCAGGCTGTCTTTGGCTCGAAGGTTGGGTTTCACAGGGAACCTGCTCCTATCTGCCCAGGAATTTGTCTGTCTCCTGCTACTATCAGTATCCAGGATGCCTCAGAATTTTTCCTTAGATCCCTTAAAACTGCTTACACTTTATTAATGGTTTTCTCATTTTATTTTTAAATTTTTCATTCTTTTATGAGGTGGATAAATGGAAATCATTCATTTCGTTAATATTAGAAAATAAATCATCTTTGTTATATTCTTTGTACATATTTCTGAGACTGTTTGACATATATTTCTATTGTTTTACATATAGTCTACAGCTGCTTTTGCACAACCAAATGTGGATCAAAAATGATCAGAAAAAAACAAAAAACAAAAAAATGAAACAACAATAAAAATCATTCAAATTTTAAAAAATACAAACTTTTTAAAATTTGTATTTTTAAAAATACAAATGTAAATTGAATTTTAAAAATTCAAATTTTAAAAAATACAGTATAACAATTATTTACATAGCATGTACATTGTATTAGGTATTATAAGTAATATAGAGGCAATTTAAAGTGCAAGAGAGGAAGTACAGAAGTCATATGTGATGCTATGCCATTTTATTTAAGGAAATTGAGCACCTGCTGATTTTGGTATTTGTGGGAAGTTCTGGAACAAATCCCCCATGGATACCAAGAGATGATTGTATATAATTGAAAATCCACAAGGCCTGTATTGTTTATTTGTAGAGTCAATTTTCAGTTAGTATTGTTTTATAAATACCAAACACCTTTTTAAAATTGTCGCTGCACTCATCAGTGCAATTTTGTTTTTCCCTTTGCTTTTGGTTTTGTGTTTTGTTTTTTGCTTGTTTTGCATTATTACTCTTTCAAGTAATATATAGCATTTATATATTTGCTATAATTTATAGCAAAGCGGGTTCATTGGTGACGAACAATCTCAGTTTTGCTTGTCTAAATATATCCTCAGTTTTTTCTTCCAGTTTTGAAGCATATTTACACTAAATTTATAAACTTTTTTTGGCTCTTACTAAATGCAGCATTTAATTGTTTACTGGGTTTCACAATACTTTATAGCTCTCAGGGGAGAGTCTTACTCTTGCTTTTATAAAAACAATGTCTATGTTTTTGGGGTTCGTATTTTCTTTTTCTTTTAGAAACGGAATTACCTCACTCTGTCTTCCAGGCTGGAGGGCAAAGGCATTATCTCGGCTCACTGCAACCTCCACCTCCTGGGTTCAAGCGATCCTCCTGCCTCAGCCTCCCGAGTAGCTAGGACTACAGGTGCCCACGCCTGGCTAATTTTTTTGTATTTTTACTAGAAATGAAGTTTCATCATGTTAGCCTGGATGGTCTCAATCTCCTGACCTCTTGATCTGCCCTCCTTGGCCTCACAAAGTGCTGGGATTACAGGCATGAGCCACTGCACCTGGCCTAGTATTATTTTACATGTACCAACCATCCTTTTGTCATTTTCACTGTAAAAAACTATATTCTTTTTTTTGTTTGTTTCACTTAATTTTCTTCAGTTTGACTATAATGGACCTAGTTTGTATCTATATTTACCCTGCTGGAGGTCTCCTGGTGTCTTTGATTTCACAAATTGACATATTCTGTTTTAAAAAAGACTAAGCCATTTATCTATACCAATAATACTTTTATCTCTTTCTCTTCCACTCTTCTTCTTAACTGTCACTGTATGTATATTCACCTCAGTTCTACCTCTCTCAGTAAACATCTTATTTTTAAATGTCATTTAGGCTATTTTAGTTTAATAGTAAAACTTATATAATTCACAAAAATAATTCCCATATTCTTGCAATTTCTGTAAACAATTTTATTACAAATATTTTCATGAGTTTTTTTTTAAATTTAGGCCTTTTTTAGAGTTTTATAAGTATTTATGAGAGATAAAGTAAGCTATTATTAGCTTGACAGTATTGTAAACCAACAACAAATATTTATTTTAAAGAAGTGATTTTTTTGCCGTAATTTTAATAGGGCTTTTTGTAATATGTGGGAAGAAAGCTGGTAGATGTTCAGTTTATTTTATGAGATTATATGTCTTTAAAAATTACTATGCATTAAACTGCATGGGTTTCCTTAAAGTTATTTTTAAACTGTAGTTTTGCTATTGAATAAATCAGTTGAGAGATGTTTAAGATAACTAAATTACTTTTGATTCTACATTATTCAAGGATATAACTTACAAAAGCTATTGTTTCATAGGATTCTATGTATATAAAGATAATACTGCATTAACACTGTAAAATAGACATAATACATTCTGATCTATAAATATGGAAATTATGATTAACAGTTGTTCAAAGTTCATAGGATAATAAATGAGGAAAAGGAGCTTAAACACAGAGTTTCTCACCAGGGCACTACTGACAATTGAATGCAACAATTCTTTGAAGAGGACTGATATGAATGCCACGGGATATTTGGTATCCCTGATTCCTTTCACTACATTTCATAAATAACTCTTATCAATCCTCCCAATTATGATGTTCTACCAACTGCATGTGAGTATAGTACTTCTTCTTGGCTTGAGGACAACTGAATTCATGGCAAAAAATCTCAGGGTTTTACTAAAATGTTGTTTCTGCATATTGTTGCCACTATAGAGCATTTTGCTATTTTTGGCCATTCTGCCTATCAGCAATTATAATCATTTCATAATTATAAGTTTTACAATATTTATTTCATGTTTTTGTTTCATGATATTTTTTGTTCATTTACTGATAGTTTCTCTAAGTCTCACTTGTCAGGATAAGCAAAGACTTACAGAAGAAGGCACAGAATGACACACAAATTATTGCAGTTACTTCCAAGAGATGCATTGCACTAGTTGACAAAAATGAATTTAACAAGTTATATGATGCTATGTATTAAATAACCAAAAATAGCATTGCAGGCCTTATAGCTTTTCCTTTGTTCATATATTTCTAAATTTTTTTAGTGGAACACAATTGGGGAAATTTTAGCTACTACAAGTTTCTGTGGCAGGGATCAGTTCTGCTTATTAGGTTGACTTGAAAGGCTTAATTTTCAGCTCTGCAGATTATGCTCACTAGACCTAATCCCATGAATCCTAGGTCCAAACTTCACGTAATTTTATTCATTTAGTAAAGTTAAAAATCTCAAGCTAAACAAATCATGAATAGAAAACTCCCTAATGCTCTATATTCCTTCATCTTACCAGACTACACTCCTTTGAGGTTTTCAAATTCAACCTTTTTCAAATATTTCTGTTTATAAACTTCATGATTATTTCTATAATTCACAATAATCGTAATATAATTTTACTCTTCATTTGTTAATAAAAAGTGCTTATTTATTCTCCACAAAATATTTACTATTTTCACAATAAGTAATAATATTTAACACATAACTACATCTTCCATCTCCTTTTTACTACATGTTTTAGACATATTTTTATTTGCATTTATATGTATGTATTTGTGTGTGTATACATGCATATGCATATCTTGCATTTTATGTAGACCACATAATTTGTCATCCTCCAGTACAAAACTGAAGTGCAAGCATTCTCAAATTACTTTTATTTTCATGATAAAGAAGTATGCTTTATAGGCAAATGTCCTCACTAAATTATTTTTATTGTCAGAAAGAGGAGGAGGAGACCATTTCTAGTTTTTACATATTATGCAAATTAACTAGGCTTGTTGTTCCAATCTTCCTTATTTCAGTTAATCCACCCAATTTTAATAAATAATTTATTGTACATGCATACTGAGAAGCAGCATTTCCAAAACTTATGGATTCTATGGTAGCTTTACTAAGGTTTTTATTATTGTAAAATAGATGTTTATCATATAAATAAATAAAACATTATTATATATGTTTTTATATATACAAAATATTGCTCATTTACTTTTTACCCTCATTTCTAAATCCTCATTCTTTTTGTTTGCCCCTTTCCTAGGATTCATGAGTATGTTTGACATGTGACTATTTATACACTCTGATAAATGTATTATTTTACTAAAATAAATTATATTGTACCAAAATTGTAAATTACTTTCTACTTTTACATTTCCACATTATACTTTTAAGATAATATATTTGTGTTTATTATTTCTAAATAATGTCTGGCAATGCATTTTTATAGAAGTTCCCATACTATTTCTCCATCTTCCCGTGTACAACTTGCATCAACTAACTGCCTACACAAAACAAAAGCAATAACAAAAACAAGAAAACATAAAAATAATAAAAAAGAGTTCTGTGAGTGATCCTTTGTGGTTATCTAAAATGTCTCTGGAATATATATCTTGAAGTGCAACCATAAAGAGCGAAGTTCCTTTTTTCCTTTCTTCCTCTACTAAATATGTGGGCATTGTTAAGAATATGTTCATTACTTTGCTATGGAATTATGTGACTGAAATATCTTTCTGGCATTATTATGAGGAAATCATTCTTAATCAGAGTAATTAACAATCTTCAACATTTAAGGAATTGTGTTTTTCTTTTCTTTTTACTAGGTCTGTCAGATTTAAATTTGATATTTACCCTTTACAAGTATATGGTTTACAAAAATGCATTTTAATTAGCTTCAAATCTATCTCATTTTTAGTGTCTTGCTCTTGCCTGTTCCCTCTTTGTATGTATCACTTTTTTACACTACACTTGAGCTTGCTCTATTTTCTGATTTTATCTCAGCAACCTTGTTTTATTTAAAGGTGGTATATAAATATATATGTCCTACATATATTTATAAAGAAAATAAATTATGCAACAAAAAATGAGGCATTCTACACATATTTTTCTATTTACATTTGGCTGAAAAATAGGATGTAGAAATACTTCAGTGAAACATTTTTACTATTTCAGCAAATTGCACTACTTTGAAGTCGAATGCTCGCTGTTTGCCAATGTTATTTTATTACTGTCTTTCATTCTATGCTAAATAAAATCTATTTTGTATATTTGATTTAATATATTGAAATATACTATATCACATGTAACATTTAAGCACATATATTATTCTGATGTAACATAAAATGTTTATAAAATAAAACAAATTTGATGTGATTCTTACTGTTTAATTATGGATAAGATAATTTATGTAATTATTTTATCATCCAATTTTTTGTGTTTAAATAAACATGTTTAATAATATTATTGAAGAGTTTAATATATCTTTTAAGTTTAAAAACCATGCATTTATTTTGAAAAAGACATGGCATATTTTTAAAATCAAATTATTTCCTTGATAGTACAAGGAACATTCTGTAATTTGTAATATACTCTTTAATATAATGGAAAATATGGCTATGTTGTAACCAAAAATTATGGAAAGTTAAATCATGGTGATATAAAAAATAAAAATGATTTATTAAGAATGTTCAAGCAACTTTGTGCCTTATATATTCCTGTAGAATTCAATAGAAAAGCTAAACTACTTTTAATTTAAGTATGTTAAATTATTCAATGTATTTCTTTCACCTCTCTGAACGTATATGGCTTAAAAATACTATTCAAACAATCCTATCCCAACATGTGTCTTTTTTTTTTCTTTCTAGTCAATTTACATGATTAGTAGTTCTCTATGTCAATATATTTCAAATAAAATTTGGTTGTTACCTACTGTACCTCTCTTAATTTTAAGTTAATTAATTTCGGATAATCCTCTAGGCAAATTTTATAAATGTTTGCATAATGTTTTTCTTTCAGAAGATTCCAGCTTTTATTGGAAAAGTAGAAGATTTTATACTTACAGTTTTCGTTTTGGAACTGTAATAGGAAAAAATGTAATCATCCTTACGTTTCTTAGTTTTCGATTTTACTCAGTAGAGACGGTGCAACATACCATGACAACTAACACTTTTTTCAAAGTCTGTGTTCCTGTTCCTATTCCCTTTTCCCACTGACTGCACTAGGGCAATAAGGGACTTTTTCCATCATCATTTTTTTTTTTTCCATCTGTCTTCCAAATTTATTCTAAAAAGTATGTATTTTTTTGTATCTATTCTCCATGGCCTTATTTTTTCTTCTTCATTTTATTATAACTTTGGCATTATTGCTTACTATTTATTTCTAATTACCGCTTACCTTTGAAATGTGATTTTTATTTTCCCCATATTCCAGAATATAAGTATCACAATAATTCCCTAATCCATGCTGAAACACTTTGATTACAATAGCCTTGTTTTTAATGTTCTCATCAATTTTTTTCAGTTTTTTTCTGAGATTATTTATTAGCAAACGTTAGTTTATCTGTGTGGGTGACTCACTAAATCTTATTCAATTTAAAAACCGTTGGAACTACTCTTAGAATTACCTTTGATACAAATGCCTCATAAAATCAATAGGTCAAAGATAAAAAAGTTATACTTCAAGTTAAAACATGATCCTTCATTAGAATGCATTCTCTAGAAAAAGATCTTTAGATGATCATCTCAAATACATATTTCAGTGCCCAAATTTTTAAAAATAACTGTATTTTTGAATTAAAAAATAATGTCCTTAAAAAGAAATACTGAAATCAGCCTTCAAACATAATACATAATTGTAGATACTCAAATTTATTAAAAAGCAAAATATAAAAGATCAACAGTTTAAATTCTCACAAAGTTATGAGAAAATAATGCATGCATGTACAATTTTCTAAAATTAAAATTAATTCAATACATAGCCTACATAGCAGAAATGACATAGTTTAAAATTCCCTTGACAGGAAGATTGAGGAATATTCCTAGAATGCAGCATTATTTTTGTGGGAGAAATGAAACAAAAAAAGTTAAAAGACATGGGACATGGTCTAAAAGGACCAACTCCGTGAAGAATTCCAGATATCAAAAACAATAGAGGAAAAAATAATTTAAGGAATAACAGAAGCAATTTGTTAGCACACCAGTAAAATAAGAATTTTCAGCCTAAAAAAGGGTCCTATGATTGGTTAGTGCAGTGCATAGTAAATAACCAGAAAGTAGAATATATTCATGAAAAGAAAAAAAAAGAAAAAAGAAAACCTATGTAATTCTCCAAAAAAGAAAAAAAATGTTAATTATGAAGAGATGAAAATTAGATTGATCTTAGATTCTCCTTGACAGTGCTGAATAGGGTTGGGAGGTTACCTTCAGATTGTGAGGAAAAGTATTTTAACCCAAACCTGCATATGGTTTCTAGGTGTTAGAGAAATATCATGTCATTTATCAGTTAAATACTAAAAATATTTTGTATATACAGAAACTCTGGAAAGAATTAGTTAAGGACGTATGTTAGAAAATAGTGTAAAATACATGGGTGCTATTCATGAGCTTCTATGATTTAACAATGAAATCAGATATACTACTCAAACATTTCACACAAAATCTTGGTAGATATTCTTTCCAATTAGTCTTATAATCAGATAATGTTGTTTTAGAAGTGCCTGTGAAAGAGATGGAAACTTAGACTTACTAAGTGGCTTATTATGGGGTTGGGGTGGAGTATCACCATATTCTGACGCCCTTACTCCTGTGACACTGAATTCCTAACGGAAAATACCACAACTCAAGGAAGTTAATTTTAAGTGGGTTTTAAAACTCTTCTGAAGTTAAAATTCAGAGTTCACATGAAAAATGTATTATTTATATTCATACAGAACACACAAAATTTTGCTAAATTTAAATAACTTAAAAATATTTTCAGTGTCACAATACATGATTAACCCTTTTGAAGAGGATTACTTTGGTCCCTATGATGACTTTGTGATATTATGCTCTGAAAAAATGTAAGCTATATTACATTGTAAGTGAAGGTTCAAGAGTAATAACTCCTTTCTGGTTTTACCCTCTGGTATTCAATTTCTAAAATTGAATGATCTGTTATTTATTGCAGGTGTTGGGGAAGAAGAGTTGTTCAGGGGTAAAAGGTGACAGAAATGAAAGCCAAGTGACTTTCACGTTATTATGTTTTAAAAATTATTAGTAATATCAAATGAGTCAAGAGTAAGTCAAGGATTTGTGGCTCCACAAATAAGAACCAGAACAGGATAGCCTTACCAGTTACACCACGATTTGGATATCTTGATGCATTGCCCCAAACACAGTACATGGACGCATTTAACGACAAACTTCCCTCCTGAAATGTGATTGTATTCACCTCTTTATAAAACGTTTTACTTTGAGAACTGGAAATTGATTACTTCTAGCTGAGTAGTGGCATATTAAATATTTGCTGACATCCCAAGTAAATTGAGAATGCAATGGATAAAATAGCCCCTAATAATTTTTTTAATGGCCACCCTTTCATTTTCTAAAATAAGTATCACAAATAGGAATTTTATTCTATAACTAACAAATAATTAATATCTGACTTCAAGCTTAAAAATAATCACTCAAAATGCAGGTCTATGTTTTCAAATTTGGGGTGTGTGTATCCTAGTTTAATTTTTTGGAAACAGCTAATTGGCATTGTACATAATAATATTATCTAAATTGTATTCTGTAAAAACCAATAGGTGGTCAATGAATCTTTGAGTTTACATTAATATTAAAGTTGTTTGATGTTATAACTTTTATTTAAACAGTGAATTTATCTACTTGTAATTTTGTTTTCCTTATAATTGACAGTTACTAATTATTGTCTAAAAATTTGTTCAAACCAAGAATACACTATAGAAAGCTATCAGATCATGTCATTTATTTTTGCTTAAGTTTTTAAAAACAGTTTTCGCTATAAGTGAAATCAGTTTAAAGTCAACATTAAAATCCATCACAAGGTGGAAAAAAACAGAGAAACTGGCAAACTAAAACTGAAGGATAGTTGAGTTGTAAGTAGATTCAAGAGTCAGAAATAACACCTTAATTTCACATTATTTATCATCTAGACACTTATTTGGAGCACTGTCAAAATAAATAGATTTGGACTTTCTAAGTACTTCAATTATCATTTAATGCATAAAAATAGAGTATTAAAAATCTATGTAACCTTTTCTTTTAATTTTTTAATTGACTCATGCCTCTTTGCAATTATTCAATTTGGTAGATACAATAACTCATCATTTCTTTCCACAATTTTCCTCAAGGCAGTCAATATCCCAATTAAAGCAAATAAATAAATAAAAATCCCTCAGTTTAAAAGTATACTGAGCTTTGTAGATCCATCCTTTATTTTCCCTCCTGGTTAAGTAATTATATTTCAAGTTTTTTAAAGCTGCCATAACTTTTTAACCTTTTCCTTATTCTCCTGCACATAAAAAAAATGAAAATAGATTACACACTCCCAGGGCATATAGATTTTTTTCCTTATTTTATTACTGTTGAAAAAGGTTAATGTATCAATTCAAAACCAAAATATTTCCAGAGCAGCTATCCCTTTGTGGGTCCTGGGGAATGGCAGAGTTTTAATTTCCTTTAATATACTTAGAAAAGTATTAGGATGAATGCTGTCATAATCAGAGTAAAAATTCATTCTGTTGTAATGAACTACACCAAATTAAGTAGGAGGTGGGACTTGACTGCAGAGACAGAGACTTAATGTTGGACCAGACTGAAGATTACCAGAAACAGGGAAGAGGCGAAAGCGCCCCTCCATAAGACATAACCAACAGTACCATGTCAGTTACCATTGCCATGGCAACACCAAAAAGCTACCACCCCTTTCCAAGGCAATGATCAAAAAGTACCACTGTTTTCTATAACACTCTAAATAACTCACCCCTTAATTTGCACGTGATTAAAGGTAGTTGCAAATGTAACTGCAGAACTGCCCCGGAGCTGCTGTTCTGGGCACACCATGGGGTAGCCCCGCTCAGCAAAGAGCGGTGTACACTCTTTGCCCCTGTATATTGCCCCTCAAATAAACGTTGCTAACACTACCATCTTGCCCTTGAACTATTTCCTAGGTGAAGCCAAGAACCCACCCAAGCTAAGCCCTAATTTTGGGGCTCACCTGCCCTGCAGCAAAACCTCTGTGTATTAATTCAGAAACAACTTAGTTCTTGTTCATGCACAGACCAATGTAGACATTTCCTGCAGGCAAGATTTCTACTAGAAATGATTCAGAGATACTGGTTTCCTTCCATTATAGCTCTAATATCTTTACTGGAGACCAATAAAGTATCCGCAAAATGAAAAAGAGATTAAAAAATGCAAATGGGAGGTTTTAAGGGACTATTAAGGAAGCATATTACATCACTTAAATTTTTCATTGCCTAGAACTAGTCATTTGAATGTAGCTATCTGAGAATGACTAGAAAATGTAGTCTTAATCTCATGCCTTATAGGCCCATAAAAGAGCCTGGTAAAGTTGTATATATTTATATATAAATTCTTATATATATATATGAATGTATAGAAACAATCGGATATAATTTGAAGACAATGTAAAACTTTTATTTAGAACAACGATTTTTGCTTTCCTGTCTCGTTCTCTTTTTCATATATTTTGTTTTTAATTAACATATAATTATAGATATTTCACTACATGTCCACATTGTATAATGATCAAATCAGGATCAGTAGAAAATCTGTCACCTTAAACATTTATCATTTTTTCGTGATGAAAACATTAAAAATTCTCCCTTCCAGCTATTTTGAAATATACAATAAATTACTGCCAACTAGTTACGCTACTGTGCAATTGAGCACCAGAACTATATATCCTATTTAACTGTATTTTGTAACCATTGATCAACCTCACTCTGTCCCCCATTCCCTCTCATTCTTAGAAGCAAAATTGTTTGGTTTTTCTATTGAACTGTCAGTTCCAATTTTTGAACTACAGGTAACCAAAATATATCAAGAAATGTTTTTGTGTCACTTTTTACAAATACATTCAAACACATATATGTGCATGTGTGTGTACATATTTATACACATATCTGTGTTTATATATGTATCATATATGTGTGTTTATGTATGTATACATACACATGCACATTCATTTTAAACTAAAGTACTGTGTGATTGATGCTGGCTAACCTCAAAATTGGGGCTCTGCTTGGGAGGGTTCTTGGCTTCGCTCAGGATAGAATTCAAGAACAAGCCAACTGTGAAAGAAAGCAAGCTTAGTAGAGCAACAGTGTGCAGCAAAATGGCTGCTCCATAGGCAGAGCAGGGCTATCCCACAGGAAGAGTGGCCCAGAGTAGCAATCGTGGAGTGCTGGCTAATGATATTTATAACCACTCTTAATTATATGCTAATTAAGGGATGAGTTATTCACAAAATTACCGGAAAAGGGACAGGGATTTCCCAGAACCACATAAGGTAACTTCCCTGCGTTGCCATGGTGCATTGTCATAGTATGGTGCTGGTGGAGTGTCTTTAATAGTGAGCAATGAGTGCAACTAGAGGGTGTTTTTGTTGGTGTCTACTAGTTTCTGCTGATTTCCTTACTGCATCCTGTTTTGACCAAATCCTATTTGAATTGCTCAGGGTCATACGGGAAAATAAGTCATGCTGTTTTACCTCATGATGATAAGTATATTTATTTATTTAAAAGAAGAGCTCCACTTAGAAATAAGTAGCTCTCAACAAGGAAAATTAATTTAAACACGTTAGGATTTTTCTCACACATAATTTTCACTAATTGTCTCTCATGTAAATGTCATCTTTTTTATATACTGTCCATGTCTTTCACCGTACTATGGCTATTTTCTAGTAGATTATGAGCATATTGAAGATAGTATCTTTGGCTTCCAAAAACAAAACAAAACACTTAACATTTCTTTTGTGTAAGTAATTGGTTTTAGTAAAATATTTCTGCAGACCAGTGCCTGATAATATTGATCCTGAATTTGTGGCATCTTTATATTAGGGTTTGGTGTAGGAAACAGAAAATAATTCAGATATTTCAATTTGTAAGGAATTTAATATGAAGAATTAGGTACTTAAAATCCTGGACAAACCAAAACTAACAAAAGTACCAGTATACAGTCTAAGCATTTGAATTATAAGATGTATTATGAATAAAATGCATTTTAATACACATAGCAAGACCCCACTACTAAATTTACTAATCAAGATACATAGAAAACAGGAATGCAGAGGCTATAATAGTCAAAAGTAAACTCATGTATTTCATTGTTATTCTTGTAGGCACTAGCTTCAGGACTTCAAGTTTTGTCAAAGATATAAACTATCCCAAAAGCTTCAGGCTGTCCCCTTTTTTCTCGATTGCAATGATCTGTTTTCTCACAATTCATTTGAGCACCACCTTCCTGTCACCATGAAAATCTATATTGTATTTTCACAATGTAAAACAGTGAAAGAAATAAGCCCAACTTCAGGCACTACCTATTTAGCTGCAAATTTCCAGTTGCATCTATCATTTCAATAATCAGGGCACTCAGGAGATAATGTCAATTTCTTTGTGAACTTCACCAAATCTAGCATTCCAACATCAATTACCGTATTGATTGGTTAAAAAAAATCAGCCACTTGAGTGATGGATAGGTAAAAAGAAATTAGTAACTAAGTATCACCTTCATCACAAAACAGGCTTAAAAAGTGAAATGAATGACTCCTTGTGGAGTAGATTACACATACGGTAAAGTACTTTTCCCTAATCTATGTTTTAATATAAGGAAAGCATGCCAAAGAAGATATCTAGCAGGATATCTTAATAGGTAAAAAACACTGAGCCATGGAACATTGCTCTTAAAAAGAGGAGTGTAAGAATATATTCTTCTAAATTCTTTTTCCTGGATATATCATTATAGGTTAGACTTAATTACAAACATGATGTATATTATAGTCTTAAATAACTCAGAAATATGTTTCTAAAAAGGTCTGTATTCAACCACATTTGTTTTCTCTTTAAGAAAATCTTAAGGCAGTGCTTTGGAATTTTTGGTCTAATCTCTATGTGTATTAGACTCATTTTGGCCCCAAATCAGACCTCTGAGAGTGTCTCTAAAGTTACCTGTATGCCTATTACATTGCCTACAATAAATACCTAAATGCACTTATAATTTGTAAAATTGTTATTTTTCATTATGAAATTATACATGAAGCTACTTTTAGTAAAAATTTCACACAAACCTTTGTTCTCAATGTTATGTCTAAACTGTACAAAATCTCATTTCACAATCAGGTCTTCTCAAAATTGAATGTTATTTTATTTGTCTATATCTTAAATGTTATCTCTTGATAGCGATATTATTCCAATTGTTTGCAAAGATTTAATCTAATCAGTCCTAAATATTCTAAGTTTTCAGCCTTTATCCAAAGTCAGAATTTCCTTAACTCCCTCCCGTCTTTTGTGATGGATCAAAGTTCTGAGGACATCAATAGGCATGAACACCTGGTTCTTGGTCATTGTCTGACCAAACTGCACCAGCTGAGTCTTTTGTTTAGCTCTCAATCTTGACCATATTCTTAATTTTGTTTACTGAGATGTCAACAATTCTTCTTAATGTGAATCATATCCCAAGTGGAATCCACTCCCACCCACAGTGGAATCTATCCAGACAACTAAGAAGCTTCTCCAGGTGTATTGTTCATGCTCTCTTGATTAAATGCCCCCAATCTCCTCAGAAAACAGTAAATGAATGTTTTTCTGTGCTGTTCAGTGATGGCAGAAGTTAGAAAGGAACTGTGCTAGGCCCTCCTGCCTCAAGACCACTACAAAAAAAAAATCTAGTCTACTATTCATATGATCTGATGCCAAAAGAGAGCACTCCGAGCCTTTCAAAGGCTAAGGTTATGGAAGGAAAGTAACACTCAGTGCCTTCTCCAAATCACGTAGCAAAACTCAGCTGAAGATTTCATTGACTGCCCCCACAACTCTGGATGCAGCAAAAAGGATGCAGACATCCTTCTCAGACACCCACAGAAGAACCCAACTCTACTGCTCTATGCTGTGAATCTCCTTAACTTCCTTTAGTCTGAAGGATTAAATTTATGTAGAAATAAGCATTTTACTATTTTTTTTCTATTTTTGTGGGACCAACTTAATATTCAGGACTTAAGATCTTGGCGATTAAAAACTATAAAACACATATTTTAATACTAAAGCACCATTTTCATTAAAGCTCTTGGCCTTTTCCAGTGGCATAAAAACATGTTAAGAATTTTAAAATGTAAATTCCTTAAGAACAAGACAGAGCTAGATGTCTCATCTTTATTCTCTTTGTTCTTTCTTTTGCAATAAACATTCTCTGAAACAACAAAAAATGACTATAATTTGTGAATGTGTTCGTTATTTTGAAGGTAATTCCTAAACATAAATCTAGAGAGGTAAAATAATTATAAGAAAAAGTCTAATAATCCTCAAATTATTACTCTGACACACATACAAAAATTTGACAATGGACTATCATATTCTGTAAACAAGAGTTTCTCTCATCAAAGGTATAATTTTGTATAAGGAGTGTGTATATTGCAATTCTTCAGGAGTGCTTAATTTGATCAGGACATTATGTTAAGGGTCATCTAAGATATTGACGTTGTATATGTATCTCTAAAAGATAAGATCATTCCATTCAATATAATTGTTTTCACATTCTTGATCCAATACAATGCATTTGTGATAAAATTACAATTTAATTTAACATAATCACTATTTAAATAATTTTTCTTGACAAGTGTTTGTCAACTAGTTTAGCTCCTTACTGAGACCATACCTATAATTTGGTGATAGGAACATATAAAAGCCATAACAAATGTTGTCATCTGATTTACTGTGGAAATTTGCTTGAGAGTATGGCTTTAAATATTGAATTGTATACTCATTATGTAATCTTGAGAAAGCTTCACAGATGTCTGTGCCTAAGATTGTTCATCAAAAAAATGGTGATATGATTCCCATTTCAAAGGATTAGTTTGAGGATTGCATAAGTTAATATCCGAAGGAAACCCTAATAAATGAAAAAGCAAAAATCTAATTCTCCTGAGAAAAGGGATATAGAATTCAGCACTGCTTTTTGATCATTAGAATCAAACTTTTTCTGCTAGATAATTATTAATATTAATAGCTTAAAATGTGGTTTATGATGGTGTAGAAAAGTTTTGAGTATATTAACTGATTTATTCATTGAATAAATATATCAAAATTGGGCTTACACTTTGATAATAAATTCTAATATATTAAAATTTTCTCTTTATAAGTTTGGAGTGATTTGTACTTTGCAGAAATTCTAAAGGATCTTTTAAAAACTATTTTTAAAAAACAACAAATGGTAGTATTTAAGCCCCGAGAATAAAAAGTCTTACCTATTAGTGCAATCTGATAATTTTTGGCTTTTAATTGAGTTGTTTAGAGTATCATCTACTCTCTCTCTCTCTCTCTCTCCATATATATATGTATATATATACATGGTTGAGTTTAAAAGTGCCACCCAGCACCTTCCTTTTTTTTTTTTTCTTAACTGATTTCAGCTGTTGTTCACTTTTTTTTCTCTTTATTGGACTTCTTTTGATTAAGTACTTTATCATATTATTTTATCTCCACTATTAACTCCTTAGCTATAAATCTGTTATATTATATTTGCAACATTATAGTACACAGCACTTGCGCATATCACTGTCCCTCCTCAGGTGATATTTACTACTTCACATAGTATATGAAACCTTACTTTCACTCTCATTCTTTGGTCTTTCTGGTATTGTGGTTATACATTTTATTTTTGCATGTTTAATAACCACAATACAAATATTATTACTTGTTTAATAGTCAATCCTGTTTTAATGCAATTTAAACAAGGAAAATATCACATGCTTACCTATATAGGTACTGCTTCTGGTGCATTTTATTTTTCTTGTGGTTTTTAGATTCATATTTCCATCTGTTATTATTTTGTTTCTGGCTAAACAATATTCTTTAACATTTCTTGAAGTTATTCTACTTATTCTTTTAGATGTGTTTGCCTGAACACTATTTTACCTTCACTTTTGGAAGATGTTTCTGGTGAGAAATTCACTGTCATTTTATTTTTCTTCCTTTGTGACATTTTATACAATTTGGGTTTGTTAATTCTTTTTTCCTTTCACTGCTTTTGCAATTTGTGGTATCATATTCTTCATGTTTCTTGTGTTTGGAGTTTCTTGAGCTTCTTGAAACTGTGGACTTCTTTTCATAAAATTTCTAAAAATTTTGGTCATTATTTCTTTAATATTTTTGTTCTTTTTCTCTCTCTCCTTCATTAAGCATAATTATGTGTATATTCTACCAATTAAAATTTTCAGTCAGCTTACTGATAAACATTCCTTTTTTTTAGACTTCCTTTCTTTTATTTTTGCCTGTGTGTTTCATTTGGGTAGTTTCTATTCTTACGTCTTCAAGTTAACAATTTGTTTTTCTTCTGCAATTTTCATCATGAATCTCATTTAGTGTAATTTGCCTCAGATATTATAATTTTCATTTTTATGCCTTTTTTATATATCAAGTCTCTACTTCACTTTTTGTACATACAAAACACCAAGGACTATTTCACTGTCCTTTTCTGTTAATTTTAAACATCTGCATCATTTGAGTCAGTTGCAATTTGTAGATTATTCTTCTCATTATAGGTTGTGTTCTCTACTTTTTTGGATACCTGAAAATTTTTTATTGAATCCCAGACACACGAATTTTAACTTTTTGGGTCACAAATTTATTTTTGAAATAATCCCCTGGCTAAGCGTTTTAGTTCACCTTACTGCTTCTTAGAACATGATCCTATTACCTTATCTTGTTGCAATTCCAAAAGTTATTACATTAAACAGGGCAGACATATTTTATGGTCATTTACAAAGTAACCTTTTTTGTGTGTGTGTGTAAAACTGTAAGTTCCCATTTGTATAGTTTCTAATTTGCTCTAATAGTTATGATTCTTGGTTTTGCACTGATTTCAGTAGCAAAATTCTCAAACATCTGGTGATATTGCCAAAGGTTCTGAATATACTGTGGCTATTGTGACCAGTAACTTGTTTGTGGAATTTGAGAAATATTGTACTTCCTGGGTGTTCCAGGTATCCGCTTTCCCCACACCACTTCACTGACCATCATACTTGCATATACTTTATGAGGGCCAGAATTAATCACCATTTTGGCTGCTATAAGGAGAAGTTGGAATGACAAAGTAGATATTTACAAAGAGCCCAAATATTCCAAAAGCCACCCACCAAATTTTGAATGTTTATTCTGATCTCTGGACAGCCTAGATTATGTCTATCAATACTATTATGCTAGTGCATTAGGAGATAATTCTTTACTCCATTGATTTTCCATCAAAGAGAGATATCATTTATGCTATAGAAATTTCTCAAAATATTTGGTCTGCTGATGAAATGTAATGTAATTGAGGGTTTATTTCATTTGACTGCAGATGATCTGGTCTAAACCTCTGTTATTTTAAATTGCTTTTTATAAGCATGAATCATGATTTAATCTATCTTAGTTGAGGATGATTAGTAAATGCCTAATTTGGAAGATATTATTTTAATAATGATTTAACATTTATTAGCTAAAGGAACATACATAAAATTCAGTATGCAATATAAAAATTATTATGTTAAATCAAATAAAAACGAGGCCTATTACATAGTGAAACAATATATTTATAGCAGCTTTAATTGATGTTAATTGATTTTAAGTATTTTCTAATTTATTGCAGAAAATGCAGTACTAATTAGAAAGATTTCTAATTCTTTATTTTTGACACAGAGTCCAGCTCTGTCATCCGTACTATGGTGCAGTGATATGATCTCTGCTCACTACAACCTCTGTCTCCTGGGTTCAAGCAATTCTCCTGCCTCAGCCTCCCAACTAGCTGGGACTACAGGCACATGCCACTATGCCCAGCTAATTTTTGTATATTTTGTAGAGATGGCATTTCACATTGTTGCCCAGGCTGGTCTTGAACTCCTGAGCTCAGGTGATCCACCTGTCTTAGGATCCTAAAGTGCTAGGATTACAGCCAGGAACCACCAAATGCCCAGCCTCTAATTCTTACTGACATTCATTTAATTATGAAAAAAAAAAAAGCTTCATCATCTTTCTAAATAAACATATCAAAATTGTGCCATTTCTACAGCTTTTATTACACTTTTATATAAAGTTATCTGATGTGAAAAAATAATGCAAACCGTATGCATAGAAGATAATAGCAGTAACAATTGTCTAAATGTGTGGAAGGATTTCACAGTATTGCCTCTACTACCAACTTCTCTAGAAGCAATTCAGTGGAAGAGAATGATCACTGATGTTGTTCAAGGATTTGGATCACTAACTATAAGTTAATTTATGGTGCATCAGTAAAAATTGCTGGTCCAAAAAATACATAAAACTTGTAAATGTCAATAAAAGTGACAAGATATTATGTGATTTTATTCCTTAATATGATCTTCTCTATTTTCAGCAGTGTATTTAATCAAAGAAAATATCAAAACAAACTGTCAACACCCATGTGAGAAAGCAGAGAGTGTGTAACATGAAGAAAGAAGCATATTTTAATAGTATAAATCTTACAAATATTGACCTTCATGCCTATAAAAATGCAGGTAGAATTTATTGAAGGAACAAGAAACACCTGTGACAAAATAAGCTTAATGAAAGCAGTTAGTATAAAAAGTTTTTATGGAGGACATATTTAAATGAAAAATAGAAAAAAAAATAATCTGCAGACTCAAGTACATTATTTTATTAAATAGTTGTAACATTCTCAACATTTATATAAAATTATATGTAGACACAACTTGTAAATGTATCATGTTCTACAGAGCCTAAGTACATCTAATTTATATAGTGAGGAACACTCACTTCCCAATAAACATTCACAAAATTTATTACGGATATCCTCAAAAATGATAATTTAATTCTGGACTGATTTTTCAGAAAACTGTGTAATATTTAAACTGAGCACTTATCTATAGCAAGCAGGACAAACATATAAAATGCACATGAAATCATTCATTTAAAGATCTTTGTTAAGAGCATATTTCACCATTTAAAGTGAAAACAGCAAAAAAATTACACTTAATCCTTGATTTCATTGATATTTAATTCAGGGCTACTAATTCAGGCTACTAATTGCTTTGTGGGCAAAAAAAGTTGTTAATTAGATATCTCAAGTAACAGGTGTCTAAAAATGTACCAGAAATTTTGACTTCTTTGATTATACTTTCAAAATGAATTACATTCTATTTTACATTGTTAGACAACGATGGCTTTAAAATTATGCTTTTAATAATAATTTCAATATATAACAATATGTAAGCTAAAAATTAATATATAGTTAAATATATAGTGTATTTAGCAATATGTAACATAGCACAATATATAACAGTATATATTGATTTCACAATGCAGATATATTATTATTATAAATTTCATCATCATATTTTAATAACTTTCAGAAAGAAATAGCATGGGTCTTATCGTTTCATGGAAATGTGTATGTGTATTTAATTTACATGTCTTATGACCAAATGTAAAAGCAGGAATGATATCAGGAGTAAGATAACATATTAATGAATTGAGTTACATTTTATTTTACTTTTACCTATACCTTACTGACAAGTTAAATCATTTTCTAACTTCATTAAAATAAAATGTGATCTGCTTCATGGAAAATTCCAGAAATTTTCCCAAACATTTTTGTAGAAATGCTAATTTCATGAAAGAAAATTATAATAATGGATACCCCTCATGGCATATGCCAAACAGGATGCAAGTTTCTAAACAGCAAATTTATCTATTACTATTACATTACTGGACATTATTCTACATGGCATTTCAAGTTATCCTTTTTGCTTATAAAATTTATCTATACACCGGAAAAAGCAGCATACCTTCCATCTTGCTTACTCAAGAGTTAATTTCCCTTCAATGATCTAATTTAATTTACACATAATACATATTATAAATACATCATTTTTTAAGTATATATTTATATTTAAATTGAATAGGTATGCATAGTGTTCTGTAATTTATCAGGTATTGAACTGAACACCAAGATAACAGAGTTGAAGAAAATATCCATACTTCAAAAGGTTATGATTTGACATAAAATAATACCTAAATTTCAGACTGTTCTCAAAGTACAGGTAAACTACAACTTGGTCTACTCCTAATTTATGTGAAATCATTTTATTTAAGGAAAACTAACTTATACATACAAAAAAATCACTTATTATAAATGTAAAGTTCAGTAAATATTAGTAAACACATTTTTGCTGCCATAACTACATTCAAGTAATATAATTAAAATAATATCAAAAAATGTCCTTTGTACTAATTTGCATTCAATCCCCATTCCCATCCCTTGACCTAGGCAACCGCCAACCTCTATTAATTCACCTTTTAGGAATCATAAAATATGTAGTCTGTTGAGTCTGGCTTCTTTCACCTAGGATAATGTCTCTGAAATTTATTCATTTTGCAGACTTGTGTTTGCATATTTGTTTCTTTTTTTGTTGAATAGTATACCTTTGCATGGACATAACATTTGGTGTTTATCCATTAATGTCATCAATGGGCACTTAGATTGTTCCCAGGTTTTGGATTTTATGAATAATGCTGCTATGAACTTTCACATAGATGTCTTTGTGTGAACATTTTTTTTTTACTTTTCTTTGATAAATAGCTAAAAGCTAAGGGAGGATTGGTGAATCATGTGGTAAGTATATGTTTAACCTTGTAAGCAATTGACAAACTGTTTTCCAAATTGTTTTTACCATTTTACATTCCCACTAGCAATATATGAAAGTTCAGGGTTTTTTTTTTTTTTTTAAATTATTGACAACACTCATTATTATCAGTATTTTGTATTACTACCATTCTGGTGGGTATTAGTGGTATTTCATGGTACTTTAATTTACATTTCCCTAATGACTTAAAGATGCAGAACTTTTTTGAGTTGCTTAATAGATATTTGCATATCTTCACTGAGGAAAATTTAAATTGAAATACTTTGCCCATTTTTTATTTGGCTTGTTTGTGCTCTTATGGTTGAGTTGTAATCATTCTTCATATACTGTGTATATATGTACTTTATCAGATATATTATTTGCAAAAATGTTCAGGTAATCTAGACTGGGCTTGGTTCTATATTCAGAGTCTCACAAGGCCAAAATCAAAGTGTTAGCCAGGCTAGGCTTTTATTTGGGGACTCAGGGTAAAAGTTTGCTTTTAGCTTATTCATATTGGTGGTGGAATCTAAATCTCTGCAGCTGTAGTCTGAGGTTCCTGTTTCCAGAAATTAATAACATCTACCATTTATATTACCTATATATTTGTTTACCACCTTGTTATTTCACATTTGGTTTTACCTGTGTTTTCTTAGGGCAGTTTTAAAGAACAAAGTCCAGTTTGTCCTGTTACGATATAAGGTCTTTATACTTTAAAGAGATAGAAGTTTTTGAAAATATTTTAATATTTTAGAATTAATGGAATCATTTTAATTTTGGCCAACATACTGATAATTTTTAATAGTTTCTTTGTGTCTTGAAAAGAATATGCACATATTTGTATTCTGGGTATAAAGTTCAATACATACATTTCTAACATACATATATGTACATGTATAAACACAAAAATAAATATTGGATATTTTTCATTTGTTAAATATCTTAAGGTCATGAAAATCATGACTTACTTTTAATTATTTGATTTATCATAGACTGAGGAAGATAAGTTAAATAGTCGACTAGAGATGTAATTCTTTCTGCTTTTTCTTTCCATTTTGTATAGAATTTGTTTTACAAATTATGTTACTATTTATTTTATTGCAGAAAAGTATTTATGTCTAAGCTTTTCAATTGGATTTGCCTAATTTATTATAAATTCTTCTTGTTGTCTTCTGTAATGCTATATACTTTTTGTTCAAATACGAATAACCATTTTAATAGTTTAACTTCATCTGCTCTCTTAAATTGTATTTACTCTTTTAAATTTTCTAAAATTTTTAGATTCCCTAGTTACATGAAATATATGGCTGAATATTTGATTCATAATCAGATTTTTATTTCTTCTTAATAAGTTTATCTCATTTTCACTTTTGATATAAAATATATTAATTTATTTTATGTTTTGAATGTTATGCTTTGTTTTCTTAATTAATTCTATTTATTCTTGACTACATATTCTGTTATTTTTGTTTGCTTTTAAAAAGGTTCTTTGCATATTTATTTTGCCTTCCAGTTATTTATAGGTTTTCTGCTTTATTGGCTCTGTTATTTTTACATTACCAACTTTGATAATGCTTATTGATTCTAGCTCACTAGATTTGTAAAAATATGTTAAACTTATTTTAAGAATTTACTCTAAAATACAATTTTTAATTTTAGTTTTCATATCATTTTTCTTATTTTTAAAGTTTTTCCTACTCTTAGTGAACTGAATATTTTTTATACATTATCCTTAAATAGTATCAGTTGAGCCCATCTATGAAAGACAGGGCTATCTATATGTTTCCTTGCCAATCTTTTCACTGTCTTCCCCTCGTTGTTCTTGTCTATTACATTTTTATTTTTATATTACAATAGCTTATAATGTGTACTTCAAGTGTTGGAACGTTAGTTCTAGTATTAAAGCAATTCAGTGTTTGCTATCAAGCTTTTGATTTTGTTTTCTTCTTTTACTTCCAAGCTGGTAAAGCTGATTCTATGTTAATTTTTAAAATTTATGACAGAGTTATGGGAATTATGTCCTCTGTAAGTACTAGCATGTTTGAAAATATTTGCTTATTTCCTTTTATAAATGAATGACAGTTTAGCGACTTTGTACAACACATATCCCACTTTTTCTCTTGAAAGATTTGAAGACACCAAACTATCCTTATGTTAAATATGTTTGTAGCAGTTTGAAACTAATTGAACTGTATTACTCCTTATAGTTTTTTATTTTTTTGTAAGAAGGAGTAGGAGTTCTAGAAATGTTTATAATTGTTGACTTTTAAACTGCAATTTGTTTGGTAACACATCAGTATTAATGGATCCCTGTCAGTTTTTATGTAATAAATTCTTCCTTTAAATTCTAGGCTCAAGTTTCTCTTAATATTAATGTAGTTTAGTTAAACTACATTTTTGAAAACACTTTTATTTATTCTATTGTTTATGATATTTGTTAAAGAGTTTCATTTTTTCTTTCTGTATACTGTATATTTTATTTCTCACTAATTATTTTTGTTTTATGTTCTACATGATTTCTATGAAAAATGTGCAAACCAAATATTTTAAATTTCATATAATTCTTTTAAAATTGTCATCCACACTTTTTATTTTAAAAAGGTTTTCATTACATTTTCTCTTTGACTACTACGTTTTCATTGTGATATTCTATATTTTGTTTCTCATGTAGTTTGCTTGTTTTTTCTACTTTATATTGCATAAGCAACATGTTTTGCCCTTTTTAGTATATTCAACCTTAAAATTGAGAGACTTTTTCTTTATAGTGCATTCATTTGATAATTGGCTATATAGTGCATTCATAATATCATTGGATATTATGAGATAGTGACCAAAGGGATGTATATTAGTTGAGTAACTTAAGATTTAGTCTATTGTCACACTTGGAATTATTTAAAGACTCTATTTTTTTTTTCATGTAACATAAATTTAGTGGAAGTGTACTAAAAAGATTAAAACTATAAGATACTGCCATTTAAAAAGTGAAATTTCATTTTATGTTCCCATGTTAATTTGCTAAAGATAATGCTCTCTAGCTCCATCCATGTCCCTGCAAAAGACATGATGTTGTTCCTTTTTATGGCTGTATTGTATTCCATGGTATATATGTATTACATTTCTTTATTCAATCTATCATTGATGGGCATTTAGGTTGATTCCATGACTTTGCCATTGTGAATAGTGCTGAAATGAACATGCATATGTCTTTATAATAGAATGATTTATAGTTCCTTGGTTATATAACAAATAATGGGATTGCTGAGTTGAATAATATTTCTGTCTTTAGGTATTTGAAGAATTGCCACACTGTCTTCCACAATGGTTGAACTAATTTACATGCCCCCCAATAGTATACAAGCATTCCTTCTTCTCCACAACCTCACTAGCATCTGTTGTTGTTGTTCTTTTTAATAAGTGGGATCTAAATAATAAGAACACATGGACATATAGAGGGGAACAACATATACTGGGGCCTAGTGAAGGGTAGAGGGTGGGAAGAGAGAGAAGATCAGAAAAAAAATAACTAATGGGGACAAAGGTTAATACCTGGGTGACGAGATAATCTGTACAACAAACCCCCATGACACAAGTTTACCTATATAGCAAACCTGCACAAGTGACCCTGAACTTAAAATAAAAGTTAAAAAAAAACTATGAGATACGTTATTTAGAAGACAAAGTTTTAAATTAAGAGTTACTGGTAGCTTCAACAAGGGTAGTGCCTACTATGTTGGAAAGAACAGACAAAATACAAAACATATTTTGTTAGTCACTTTTAATATGAGCTATTTTAGACTATTCTTGAAAGATAATAAGCAACACATGTTAGAAAAGATAACCTGAAAGTCATAGAAGAGTGACTGGTATAGAGTAGCAGATAAGGAAATCACATGCAGCAAGGTTTGTACTTTTTTTTCCAATATGCAAGTCAAACTTTTTGGACAAATCAGATCAAATCAAAACAAAACTGAACAAAATAAGGACAGTTTTACAAATAAGAAATTTATACATCTTGTTGTTCTATAAACTTCTTTGTAAATGTTCCAGTAAAGTAAATGTGTGTAGGTAAAATTTTTAATAAACAATGGAAAGTCAACATTTAAAACATTCCTGACCCATATTAATACTGAGAAGTAAAATTATCTATGCAAATTTATATATAAATTTGTGCTTGCATTTTAGGAAATGCTAAATTATTTTAAACAAAAATTCAGTAATTATTCAAATACATATATATATTATATATATAATGTAGGTATAAATTCTGCATAGACAGCAATGCCTAGAATGATTGGTAAGGACAGTCTACCAAATAATTGGCATATTAGGAGTTTCTAATCTAAATATAATTTTATATTTATTTAAAATCAATACATTAATTGAAACAGAAGGAACACACAATTGTAAACAGTGAAATTATTTAAAACAAATATCTTCCTGGACTGATCAGAAAAGTCTATGGGATGGGCATAGGGAACTTTTGTTTTCCTGGGATGTGCACCCAAAAATTATCAATATAAAATAAATTTAAATTTCACTGGTAAGATATATTGCATGACAGAACCATTTTCTACGTAAGCATCAAAAGAAAAGTGGAAAAGTAAAACTGTACTGCTGACTCCTTTGCTTTTGGGTGTAAAACTACTTATAGTTACATTATTCCAAATTTATTATGTAGTCAGAGTAAAATTGCTTATTGAAATGAATTAATTTGTTATTCATTAGTATCATATATCTTATGATTCCTTTGTCCTCAAAATTTACTACTAGAAAATGGATAATTTTTTTTCTCTATTGGATTTTCCTCTAACAATTTCAAAAATACAGAATATTTTGGCTAAACACATGGAACTCCTTCCCCAGTCTCCAATACAAATGAATATGAAACATGACAGTTTGTTAATTTGCATACTTTGTTCAGTGTGATAGCTGTATTATTATGATTAAATTTCTAAACGGGTGCTTTCACTGAAATTACTTTAAAGGTTTCCATCGCCTTTGTGAACTCAGAATTGGAAACAGAAAATTTATAAAGCTATGCTATGACACATTTTCTATCTGAGTGAAGTAGTTAGAAATCATTATCATTGTAAATGAGCTTATGTTTACTATATGATTTTAGATATTTAGACAATTGCTATGATTAATGCTAAATTTTAAAATCATCAGTGATATTATGAAAATTGTCTTGTGTGTACAAACATCACATCCTACATTCTCTTACTATAGTTTCTAACATGAATTAAACAAAAAGGAAGAAATAACTTCTGAAGCATTTGGTAGCCATAATCATATGGAGAATGTCTAGAAACAAAGAATCTCTCATTTGGATGCACAAAAACATGTACCGTGGTTTATTTATATCAAAAACATGAAAACCTATTTCTATATAGAGGTTTGAGGAAATATTGAAAAAATGTAAAGTGATGGAATTCAATCCTTAATATAAACCTTATGTCATAGCAAACGTATCTATCTGCCTTCATCTATTTCCCTTGTTTAAAAAAGATGAAAGATGAAACTGAGAGTTATTGACTAATAATTTAACCAAATTTCTTCATGTCTTTGATTATAAACATTTGCTTGGAAGATGTGGGTTTCTGTGTAACGTAGACACAACATTTAATAATGAAAATTTGGGAGCAAATTTAGCCTTAAATAAACCTGGAAATGATCTCCAGCATGTTGGGGGCTTTGGCCAACTCTAAAAAAATCCACTGACGAGTACTAGGATATTCTCCATACTGAAGAAACGTAACTTAGAGAAATATATCTATGAAGAAAAAAATACATATGCCTTTTGTGAAAGGAGCAAGTATTGTTGGAACTTATTGTGGATCCTCATAAATATGGTTAGTATAGGCTCACGATTTTAAGGCAGTAGAGATAGATTAGAAATTAGGAATTTACCCACAAAGAGCCTCTATTTGGAAGCTTTTAGATGTTTGTGATTTTCTCTAATTTTCCTTAATCCCAAAGTAAAAATAAGTTACGTACAGTATTTAACCTTCTGAAGTAACATTATTGAGAGCGGAGAAAGGAAGAAACCAACCAGGCAGGCAGTTAGAGTGAGTCCTCAGTACAACTCCTTAAAACCAAGAACAGCCTGAAAAGCAGTCTGCAGGCTCCAGATAGGAAAGACCCAACATCAGCAGAACTCCTTCAAACTAAGAACAGCCTAAAAATCTAGCTGCAGCTTCCAGATAAGAAAAAGCCAGCATCCTTGAATGGAAACATCTACTCTGTTAATCTAGATAAACAAATTTCCCTCGTTTTGGGGGCACATTTCTCTTTCTTTGGTGTGCCTTTGTCTCATTTCACAAGCTTCCTCCTGATCGGTCCTTAACTTTCACCTATTTTACATATACCTATCTTTCTGTAGTTAGTCCCAGGTCAAGATCCTGTGTCAAGCCTCTACTTCAGCCCCTGATTGGTCCTGGGCCAAGGTTCTAAGTCAAGGTACCAGGCCAAAGTCTCAGGCCAAGCTTTCACTTCAGCTTCTGATTGGTCCTTTACACTATTTTTCCTCTTTCTGAATGGTACTTTTTCCGTGACTATCCATAAACTAATCAGCACTTACTTTCTCATTTCAAGTCCATAAAAATCCCTGGACTCAGCCTCATAGACATCAACACTATTTCAGGTTCCCTCTTCCTGTTGAGAGCTTTTCTGTCACTTAATACATATAACTCTGCCTTACTCACTCTCTAGTGTCTGTGTGCCTTATTTTTCTTGGTCAGGGGACAAGAACCCAGAGCTTGCTGATGGTTGGAGTAAAGGAGCTCTAACACTCCCTCCCACTACCAAACAACAAGAGTGAAAAAGCTGCAACATTATGGTGACCTGGTGGTCAGAGTATCATTCACACCACTGGCATGAACATAAAAGAACTATGCCATGTGAAGGAGTTTCTGATGGGATAAAGGGAGCACCATTCTTTTGCTAGCTGGAAGTGACAGAGATGGGCACAACTATGCCATGGAGCAAGTGAAGTGGAGGTCCCAGGAAACCAGATGATTAGATGATTAAAATTTATCTGTTTCTAATAAAAAGTTGACCTTAAATGAACTTGGGTAAGGGACATAGGGTGAAAGACAATGATTCTAAGTAACATTAATAAAGAAAGATATCTTGAGAACCTATTATTGTGGAGAGCTTTAAATGTAATTAGATACTATAATGGAGAGAATATAGAAGAAAAAAAGTGGACTTAGTTTGTCTCACATTTTATTAACATGAGACTATTGGCTGTTATTTTCTTGTTTTACCAGCATAATATAATTAATATTTATGTTCATATCTTGGAATCATTACAATATCATGAAGTGGTTTTGGCATAATGCAAGAGAAATTAAATCATCTTCAGCACCATTCTACTGTATAATCAATTTCTATTGTTTTGCAGAAAGTAATTAATAAATGCATATTATTATCATTTGTTACCCAGAATTTTTGTTTAAGTTGATTACAGTATATTCTAATTATGTGTTGTTTATAATCAAGGTTTTGTAAACAAGAATTTGAACACATAAAATCTATACACATTATGTAAATCATACTAAACGTAATTGTCACTGCAGAGTTTTCTGAAGAAGAGCCAGTCAATTTGGTGAAAAATTAGCTAAAGAAAGTAATTATTTTTAATAACCTGTTCAATGAGCCCAGTATTTTACTGTGAGGGCACAGAAAGAAGGCAACTGTCTGCAAATCAAAAAAAGAGCCCTCAACAAACACAGAATCTTCTAGCATCATGATCTTGGACTTCCCAGCCTCCAGAACTGTGAAAAGTACGTGTATATTGGTAAGTGACCTAGTCTGTGATATTTTGTTATAGCAGCTTGAACAGAGTAATACATCCATCATTGATTTTTGCCCCATTTCAAATATCAACACCTAAAAAAAGTCAAATAACTTATTAATTGTTTTGAAAATCAGTTTATCCTTTATATCCACTGAAAGCATCTGAGAGAGCTTTGGGAGTCCAGAATCTACTCACAAATGAGTACTTGTGTATAATGGGAATAAAAACAAAATCGTTAATTATGTTTTCTACGTTATCCGATCAAGCAAATGTAACATTCACATGTGTTCACTGTATATTTGGTGATATTCTGAAGAGGTGGTTTAAAAATTAGTGTTCATAAATTAAAGAGTGATATATAGCATTTCACATTTCCAAGTGTAGAGAGAAAAAAGCCAGTTTTTACTTGATGCAGTATAGTTATCATCATTAAAATTGAAAGGCTGTTTTTGCCAATGAAATATTTCTTTTCACTTACTGAAATTCACATTTATTTTTACTCGGTGCCATGAAGGTTGGATTTGAAATATATCTTTCCTTTGTACCTAAAACATAATGAAAAATGTGACATTATAAGAAAAAAGTGAATAATGATAGCCACTCCTAAGAGCTTGATCCCATAATTTACTTATTGATGGCAGCATAGTCACAATAACCTGCTGACTGTTTCTAAAGTGTCAGGAGATGCTGTCAGGGGAAATATGTTGTCCAACACACATAAAGATGATGCCACTGATCCATTGTGTTTGTTATGCAGTGTCGGTGATGGATTTACTCTCATCTCCATTGAGGTACTTTTTTCTACTTACCCTTCTTCTACCCTTTTGACCACTGAAACTAATTTTTTTAATGAAGCTGTGAGAATGGAAAGGGCAGTATGTGGAAATAACTACAGATGTCCTACTATAAGAAGATTGGGCTTCTTACTTTTCTTCACTTCTTTTCATTTGTTGCAGACTGTATAAGAAGAATTTACCTAAAACTAACACATCCTGTGCCAAGTACCATAATTTTGCACGTTCGTTTATTTATCAATGTGTCTTATTCTGTGTATAAAACTAGATAAATATAAATATAGTCATAGGGTGGATAGGTAACACATCAATGTTGTGTTAATAAATAAATGACAGATTTTTTTAAGGACAGTTAAGTGTAGCAGCTGTTAGGGAAGAAGAATAAAACAACTTGTATGGAATTTACATGAGAATAGTATTACAGGATTATTTGTCCCGTTGTCTGTTTAAGAATATTTAGGGTGTTTTTACTGAAGCAGAAAAAAATAAAGGGCGTATACCCATCTAGGTTAAAGAGTTCAGTAAACCCTAACACCTTATGAGAGTTTGAATAAAATAATGGTTATAAGAAGTATCAAATACTACAATTGAATATTTTAATTGATCAACATACAGCACACATCCAAACTTATAAAATGAGGAATAAATCTCATAGATTAGGTAATCCAAAATAACAGCACTAAGGTTCAGACAAGGAAAAAAAAAACTTGTATCAAGAATAGCCAAGTAACTGGTGTTACATCTGGATATTTCCCATATCTAATAATATTATTGAAAGAGAATGATGGTAGAGTGTGTCTGATTAAGATACTCATGGAGAAAAAGAAGATATTTTTATTTGGACCATAGAGTCAGATAAGGCATTAACAGGTAAAGAATAAGAAGGAATTTGAGATAATGTGGAGAGGGGAGAAAAAGTCTATTGTCATATTTTTAACTATTAGAAATCAAAATTTTATAATTTTACTAAATGATTTTAAAGACAGAGGGACTTCTGCATATTTGTATTTGTTATCCTAAGGGAATATGATCAAAGACTTTTTTCAGAAAAATTAATCACACATGCACATAGTTTTTAGGAGAGATTGAGAGAAACTGAGGAAAAAAGCATATCTGAGGATTTATTTTTGATATCAAGATACAAATGCATTGCAACTCATCTGAAGCATTTTTAATGTAATGAAAAATAAGGACTATAGACCAGAGAATCTGGAAAGAATTGGGAGGGTTGTTTGTTAGTATGTGGAAAGAAAGAGCAAACTAAGCCGTCATATCAAGATGAATCTGTACTGTCAGTAAAAACATCAACCCGAGTGCTGGAGTCTCCAACTAATTATGGAATTCACTGCCTTTATTATGAAGATTCAATTGGTTTCAGGAATTTTCTTCACATCTCATGTCACATTCTTTTGATTATCCTCAATAATGGCCAGTATCTTCATTCTTTTGATAGTAATACATAATTGAAAAATGCTTCAAACTCATTCAGATTCTCATGTAACAATTAAGGTCTGTGGTCTCTGTTGAAACTTTTCTTTTTTTTTTTTTTTTTTTGTTTGTCGTTGTTGCAGATTTTTATCTGTATTTAACTTGAGATTTTAAAAGTACATAATTATATCTTACATAAACATATGTAGTGCCTTACATTTAAAGCTTTTCTATTGCATTTATGCTGTTGGAGAATAGAGTTGTAACCCTCTTAACACACACACTTGGCAGTCTAGTTACTTCACAACAGGGTTTATACTGTTATGAATGCATAAATAATGTTCACACCCCAGCCATGTGCAGAACTGTGGTTTCATTTTCTCTTAAGTAACCTTTTTTTGCCTGCATTAACAATTGTTTTGTTGTTTTATTTGCAACAATTTCTAGGCAGCTGCCACTCATTAAGTTCTACCTATTGTAAAGAGGCAAAATTTCTCTGAAAATGGGCTTCTGGGTTCTGTTTCTTTCATTGGCTTATTTTTCTTGGATGCATCTTTGTGTTTTCTGCACTGTGTTCTGGTTGCTCTCTAGTTCTTATGCTAACCAGAACACGTTGGGGAGTGAGACGGACAGCTATTAATCATTCCACTGAGAAACAGGCAGGAATCAGGACTGTCAACCTACCTGTAGGCCACAGGGCAGTCAGTGGCTGTCTTGGGACTTGCTTTTGCCATCAACCAGGGGATTCTTGGGCCTTGCTTGGGTTTGCATTTCCTGTCCTGGTTTTTCCTTTTGTCCATGTCCTTTATTTCCTAGAGCACATCCTCTTGTAGCTTTCTGAGAAATGGTTCATGGGAGTTAAATTTTGAAACATTTTTATCTTTGAAATTGTCTGTGTGCAACAAACACTACTGATGGTGTGTTTGAACGCTGGTGCCTAGATTGGAAATTATTTCTCCTCAGCATTTTGAAGGTGTTGGTTCATTGTCATCAATATTCTGGTTGTTGTTACGTGTAAAGCCATTTTTATTCCTGGTCCTGTGTATATGATCTGCTTTGTTTTCCTCACTGGAAGCTTCTGAATGCATCTCTTTTCCTCAGTGTTATGACACATTATGGTGCTATGTCCTGGTGTGGGTTAATCCTCATTACTTGGGCTGAGTATGTCTGTACTCTTTCTCAGTTTTCTTTGCTCTCCCTTTTTGGTCAGCTGCAGGACTCCTGCATCCATCTTCCAATTTTATCCCATTTTCCATCTCTCAGAGGAGGCTGAGCAGTGCATTTGGGGAGAGTGTGGGCTCCTGGGTTGGATTCCAGTTCTGCCAGTAACTCTGTGTAGGACCTTTGGAAAATTATTTCAACTGCTTTTGCCTCAGTTTTATCATCACATGAAACTTTTCATGTGATTAAAAAAATAAGATTGTATTATTTCAGAAAGAATACCAAAAGATGTATCAGTCTCTACCAGTGTTAATCAGTATTTATGGATCTCTGAAATGCACTGTTTTGAATGCCAACATTAGTTTGGATATATTAAATTTACTAGGCTAGGTGAAAAACAGGGCCTTATATTTATATACATTTTATTAGGGATCAAAATGCATGCAAGTCTGTTGTGTAATTTCACTGAGTTACACTAGTAGTTACAAAACTGAGTGATTTGCCTGTTTTATCTAACCCAATCAACATAAGCCATTTCACTGAATCTATAACATATAACCTTTTCTCCATATGTTAAAAAACATTTATTATATGTCTTCAACATAAACATACTTTTCTTCAGAAAGAACTACCTGGTCCCCAGATTTGGTGGAGAAGACTAAGTAAAGCCATAACATCCCCTAATTCTATTTAATAGAAATTATGACAACTTAGTGTAGCTGATTCTTTAAATTATCTGCATCCCTACAGTGCCTGGTGTGGTGCCTCATCTTGATCCCCCTTCAGGTCTCAGGAGCTAATCCCCCAATTGCTGGGAATGTTGAGTATTGATGACCTATGCTTGCATGCTTGCACTGATGATAGCTGCTGCACACATTTTCAGTTGGTCAGTGAGGAACTACAAAACTTGTCTCCCTGACTCTACCAAGAACATTTTAAAAGGTCCATTCTAGTTTCACATCTTTCCGTGTGACTAATGGGAGCTATTGCTGCATCTGCATCACTGTTCAGCTTCTCTCTGACCAATTCTGCTTCAATTGCTCTCTCTCTAGAGTCTTATTCCCGAGAGCCCTTCCCATTAAAATATCCTGAATTCAAGTCTCAGAGTCCATTTTTTAAAAACACAGACATAAGACCTTTCATTCTATTAGGTCCTAGGAAACAAACACTAATATGCAGTTGTCAGTTGCACCAGCCACCACCAACTGGCAATGAGGCCCACATCACTGGCAGTATGTTGAATATGAATAGTTCTTGGCATAGTGTGGCCGTGTAATTGTTAAAAGTTCATGAATAACAAGGCGATACACCAAAATGGGCTACCAGTGAACGTTAATTCACTAATGAGTGCAACACATCAGGCTTTTGAGGGTTACGTGAAAAGCAGTAATTATAAGAAAGATGACTTTTGATGGTTGTTGGGGGGATAATCCATACACTGGAGAAAGACTATGAAGTTGAGTGTTATTAATCACCAGTTTAGGTGAAATATAAGAGCCAGTGGGCCTCCTTTCTTATCTCAGCTAAAGTGTACTAAAAGCTGTGGATTAAGCCCAGGACTTAAGTAGAAAAGAAACAGAGCTCCAAAAATGGTTGACTTTTTAAAAGTCTTCTATGCCAATGTCAAGAGATTGATTGGGAAGAATTATAAACTTGAGATATGCATTGGTGTGATGGTTAATATTGAGTGTCATCTTGATTGGATTGAAGGATACATAGTATTGTTCCTGGGTGTGTCTCTGTGAAGGTGTTGTCAAAGGAGATTAACATTTAGGTTAGTGGACTGGGAAGGGCAGACCCGACCTCAATCTGAGTAGGCACAATCGAATAAACTGCCAGCCCAGCCAGAATATAAGTAGGTAGAAGAATGTGGAAAGACTAGACTGGCTTAGTCTTCTGGACACATGCTTCTCCCATGCTAGATGCTTCCTGCCCTCGAACATCGGACTCCAAGCTCTTCAGCTTTGGGACTCAGACTGGCTTCCTTGCTCCTCAGCTTGCAGACGGCTTATTGTGGCACCTTGTGATCATGTGAGTCAATACTTCTTAACAAACTCTCTTTTATATATAGGTCTATCCTATTAGTTCTGTCCCTCTAGAGAATCCTAATACAAATGTTTGAATTGAAGCACTTGAATTCAAATCTTGAATCACACCAGGCAATCATTTCATTTGAAGACTTACTCTGGCAGAAGACAACTTAAAAATTTCTTCTTTGCCAAAAAATGTAAACACTCATCAGGGTCTACCCCTATCTTCCTTCATAGCTGCAAAACCATTAAACCATTTAATATACACTATTAAAAGGGCCTATACCCCATAGGAGCTGCAAGAGTCTGACAAGTTTGTATGATAATAGAGACAAGGTTCCTGGATCAAGAGTGGCATGTAACATCAAGCTTGATTAAGGATTGATTATTATTATAAGAGCACTGTCTTTTAACACAGGATTTAAAACTTTGTAAAGGATCTAGAGGTTGGAGTAGAACCAAGGGAGACATCCATGTTCACACAACTATTTTGGTTCTTGAAAGCTTGGAAATAGTAATAGCCTACACTAACTGGAGTGAAAATGCCAGAATTTCCATGGAAGCCACTATAAAAAACAGAACAAAAGGCTCAGAGAAATAGGCCGCATATCTCAGAAGGGTGAAAAACAAGCCGATTATGTTCTACGTGATGACCCAGAAATCACTCCATTTTCCAAAGTGAAAATAAATGTGCTGGTGAGGAGAGTACAAGTACCTCTGAGAAATTCAATGGTATCTTTCTTTTGTGGGCAATAGAACATTTTTAAAGTACCAAAAAGGTATAGACAAACAAAAACTGTTCAATCTAAACTTTTATACACTCGGATATATTTTAAACTTAAGACAAATTGTTTAAAGTCCTAAAATATTCATTCTCAGGAGACTTGCATTGCAGGAAATTGGAAAGGTAGTTCTTAAGGTAAAATGGAAAGAATAACAAATACAAGGAAAAAGCAGCTTTACATAGAAAGAATGGAGAGGACAGAAATGGTAAATTATGAGTAAATATATTTTCTATTTTAAATCTCATTAAACAATAGCTTTCAAAGCAAAAACAACAATGCAACAATGCACTACTGAGTATATAAGATGTGTAGAAGAGGGGATGGAACCATTCTATTTTCTGACAGTATAGGTTACTATACTATATGGAGAAGTACTATATTATTTGAAGATAGATTATGATAAACTAAGCATATTTATTGTAAATTCTAGACTAAGGGTCAGTAAACTGTGGCCTAAGTAAGTAGGTCTTACTTACAGTAAGTCTGGCCCAGTACTAGATGTGTGAAATGTTGTTTACAGTTTTCAAGGGATATTAAAAAAATAAACAGGAAGATTAAGTAGGAATAGAGGTGAGAAGAAAAGGAGGAAGAGATAAGGAGGAGGAGGGGAAAAAAAGAAGATCACCATATGCAGTTCCTCAGAGTCTGGCAAATCTTTTTCTGAAGAAAAAAAAGAGATAGAAAATATTTTAGGGTTTGTGTGGCTTCCCTTCACTATCTTTCTATAATCTTTTCTCCTCAAGTAATGTGTTCAATGATGACACTGAAATATTTCCCACTGGATAATAGAAACAATCACATTTAACATATAAAATCTTATTAAAGGAAATCTTCCATCTTTTGTAAAAAAAGAATTAGTGTTATTGTTAAAAGTATTCATAAATCAAATACAATAAAAACAAATAAAACTGTTTATTGCCTGAATATAATCAACTACTAAATTTACAAAATCACTAGAAATATAAAAGATTAAATTTCAACAAAAAGTAATTCTTAATAATTATGAGTTTTTAAAAATGTCACTCTACAAAGCTCTTTAAATATTCTTTTCTAGTGGCTCGTTTAATGTTTATAACCTTTTATTAGTGGGACAATTGTACCAATGATAAGGAAAACGAGGAGAAAAAATTCTCTCTCAATATGTGCAGTTATTACTGATGAGCTTTTTTCAGTTTTTATTTGAAGTATTTCTAAATAGCACAGAATTTACTGAGCTTATTAGATTAATGGAGAACAAACATATGTAATAAATAGCAAAAATTAATAGTTTGCTAATACTGATTTGAATAAATTAAAATTATCAAACTGTACACAGCACATGTTGAATACAATATTGTGCTGCATATAATAGTAATATTTCTATTACTAGGCTGCTCATTTATAGTAGCATCTGGCAGGGTTGGTGACAGCCAGAGAACTACTAATTCAGACAGGATGACAAATAAAAGGCCTCTCATGAAGTGATGAGTTTTCAATAAGTCATTAAACAAAGTGTTATTAAATTCCTACTGTGTGTCACTGTTATAGGCAATAGAGATATAGCACTAAAAGCAAGGGAGGTAAGACTCCTGCCTTCATGGATCTTGAAAGAAAGAGACAGAGAGATGGGAAAACAAGTTAATCTTAAATATTAAGTGCTGTGAACCCACAACAGGATTTTTTGTAAGCAACTGGTGGGAGTGAGGGGAAGTCACTGTTGTTTTTAAGAGTCTAGAGTCTCTTTTAAAGGTTCAGTGCTTAACCTGAGACACCAAGGTGGGGATCTATTAAAACAGTGCTCAGAAAAAGGGATGAGCAGGGACAAAGACTTAGAAAGAAAGAAAAAGCCAGATGGAGACACAGCAGACCTAACTCTTCAAATACGCAAATACATTTGAGCAAATCTTTTGATAACTGTACCTCTGCTTCCTTATCCATAGTGAGTTGGATTAGATGTCCACAGAAAATGTTTTAGTGTCAACAATCTTTTTGTCTTGCTCTGCTGCCTGGGTTGGAGTGCAGTGGTGTGATCATAGTAGACTAGCAGCCTCACCTCAGCCTCAAACTCTGGGTTCAAAGGATTCTCCTGCATCAGCCTCTTCAGTAGCTGGGACTACAGCCATGCACCACCAGGTCCAGCTATATTTTTAATTTTTTCGTAGGGATGGGTCTCACTTCGTTACCCAGTCTGGTCTAAAAACTTCTGACATCAAGCGGTCCTCCTGCCTCAGCCTCCCAAAGTGTCAACAACCTTTTTAAATATTTTAATACTTTTATATTATACCTAAAATAACTAGTCCTGCAGTTCCACCCTGTATTTCCCGGCAAGCACTCATTAAAATAAACCTGCGTGTTCTATTTGGACAGATGACTAAAACATAGTGATCTTCAACTTTAGGTATTAATTCTCTTACTCCCCAGTTTATCTGTAAGAATATATTATATCGACACATTAGCAAATTTTTGTTATGTTGGTTCATCTATTTTATGGTAGATTTTATTAATTTTTAAACAAACTTAAACTTTGTATACTTTGATATATTGCTTATAGATAATATACATGAGTATGTGTATTTTTCCTCACTTACAATATTACTCTATCTCATAATGTTACTTTCACCTTATTACTCCATTCTGATTATGCTGTTCATACTTTTTTAAAAATAAGTTATTTATAAAATAACATTCCTAAAAGTCGACTGATAGCAGAATTCTATTTTAATATTAAAATTTATTTCTAAGAGAAGGTATTCTAGTTTGCCTTGATGTCATTTAATACTGAAAATTAGTAAATAAATTTTTAACTATAATTTATCTATTACAGTAATATTATATGTAGCCTTAAATCATGCTTTTTATACATTGTTAATTTATACATGTTTTTACTAAGCTAACCATGTTTGCTACTTTTGTGCAGATCAAGCTGTAGTTCACTTGAAACAAAAAGATTGTGATCTTTGTATGTGAGACATATTTGAACAAATTTCTTCAACAGAGATTAACCTCAGACCTACTGTGTGACATAAGTTATTGAAAATGCTGGATTATGAGGCAGGCATATCACGAGGTCAAGAGATCAAGACTATCCTGGCCAACATGATGAAACCCCGTCTCTACTAAAATTAGCCAGGCGTGGTGGCGCGCACCTGTAGTCCCAGCTACTCAGGGGGCTGAGGCAGGAGAATCGCTTGAACCCAGAAGGCAGAGGTTGCAGTGAGCCCATATCCCACCACTGTACTCCTGACTGATGACTGAGCGAGACTCCATCTCAAAGAAAAAGAAAAATTAAAAAAGAAAGAAAGAAAGAAAGAAAATGCTGGATTAATGTGCCAGGAGTTACAGGCTAAAGTCACACACACAAAGCATCTCTTTGTGTACAATCCATGAATTTAATGACTTACCTTTCATACATTTTTCTTTTCAAGAAACCAAGTGTATGTAGATGTGGTCATGGAACAGCTTCTTCAAATACAATGACACATGTTTAAATCCTGCATTGATATTTCATTTCCTTTTCTTTTTTTAAGTAGATGTTATTTCTTTTGCTTTTGCTTTATTTATTTTTTTTATTTTACTTTAAGTTGTGGGATACATGTACAGAAACATGCAGGTTTGTTACATAGGTATACATGTACCATGATTGTTTGCTGCACCTATCAACCCATCATCTAGGTTTTAACACCTGCATGCATTAGGTGTTTGTCCTAATGCCCTCCCTCCCCTTGTCTCCCACCCTCCAACAGACCCTGGTGTGTGATGCCCCCCTCCCTGTGTCCATATGTTCTCATTGATCACTTCCCACTTATGAGCGAGAACATGCAGTGTTTGGTTTTCTGTTCATGTGTTAGTTTGCTGACAATGATGTTTTCCAGCTTCATTCATGTCCTGCAAAGGACATGAACTCATTCTTTTTTATGGCTGCATAGTATTCCATGGTGTATATGTGCCACATTTTCTTTATCCAGTCTATCATTGATAGGCATTTGGGTTAGTTCCAAGTCTTTGCTATTGTGAATAGTGCTGCAATAAACATGCATGTGCACGTGTCTGTATAGTAGAATGATTTATAATCCTTTGGGTATATACCCAGTAAATGGAATTGCTGGGTCAAATGGAATTTCTGGTTCTAGATCCTTGAGGAATAGCCACGCTGTCTTCAACAATGGTTGAACTAACTAATTTACACTCTTGCCAACAATGTAAAAGCATTCCTATTTCTCCACATCCTCACCAGCATCTGCTGTGCCTGACTGATTTTTTAATAATTGCCATTCTAACTAGCATCAGATGGTATCTCATTGTAGTTTTGATTAGCATTTCTCTAATGACCAGTGATGATGAACTTTTCTTCATATGTTTTTTGACCACATACATGTCTTCTTTTGAGAAGTATCTATTCATATCCTTCACCCACTTGTGGATGGGGGTGTTTGTTTGTTTTTTCTTGTAAATTTGTTTAAGTTTCTTGCAGATTCTGGATATTAGCTCTTTTGTCAGATGGATAGATTGCAAAAATTTTCTCCCATTCTGTAGCTTGCCTGTTCACTCTGATGATAGTTTCTTTTGCTGTGCAGAAGCTCTTCAGCTTAATTAGATTCCATTTGTCAATTTTGGCTTTTGTTGCAATTGCTTTTAGTGTTTTAGTCTTGAAGTCTTTGCCCATGCCTATGTACTGAATCATATTGTCTAGGTTTTCTTCTAGGGTTTTTATGGTATTATGTTTAAGTCTTTAATCCATCTTGAGTTAATTTTTGTGTAAATTGTAAGGAAGGAGTCCAGTTTCAGTTGTCTGCACATGGCTAGCCAGTTTTCCCAGCACCATTTATTAAATAGGGAATCCTTTCCCTATTGCTAGTTTTTGTCAGGTTTGCCGAAGATCAGATGGTTGTAGATGTGTGGTGTTATTTCTGAGGCCTCTGTTCTGTTCCGTTGGTCTATATATATGTTTTCATATGAGTACCACGCTGTTTTGGTTACTGTAGCCTTGTAGTATAGCTTCAAGTCAGTTAGGGTGATGCCTCCCACTTTGTTCTTTTTCCTTAGGATTGTCTTGGCTAGACAGGCTCTGTTTTTGGTTCCATAGTGAAATCTAAAGTAGATTTTCTAGTTCTGTGAAGAAAGTCAGTGATAGCTTGATGGGAATAACATTGAATCTATAAATTACTTTGGGCATTGTGGCCATTTTATTGATATTAATTCTTCCCATCCATGAACATGGAATGTTTTTCTATTTGTTTGTGTCCTCTCTTATTTCCTTGAGCAGTGATTTGTAGTTCTCCTTGAAAAGGTCCTTCATATCACTTGTTAGCTGTATTCCTATCTATTTCCTGTCAATTTCTGCATTGATCTTTCATTCTTATAAAACTAGAATCCTGGTTTGCATGGATTCTGTTTCATTCAGGGTGATTCCCTGACTTCCCAAATTCTAAAACAAAACTCATAAAGTGCTTGTAACAATCATGACACTAGTTAACAGGGATTGGGAAGATACTGAGTTAGTGAAGGTGGCAAAAATTAATTATTCAGCCTGTCCTATTAGAATCAAATACCTATTAGGCAATTTCACATTATTTCAATTTACAAAATTTAATTCTTAAAATAACTCTGTGAATTACTGAATTGTTTACAACTATTTTGTTTTACAGAACAAAAACCCCCATTTTGGCTAACTAATTTTAAATAGATAATTAAGTAAATATTTATAACTTTTTTAAAAAGCAGAGATAAAGGATTAAAGAAAAGCTAAATACCAATTCTTATGAAGGACGGGAACATGCACAGCTGTAGAAATTTAAATTAGGAACACATGGATTATGTGTTTGGGATGTTGATTTTAGCCTTACTTTAATGTGACATTGCACTCAAACTTCAATTTACCAGGCAAAAAGCCTGATACCCTTGATTGAATGACCTACCCATTGCCTGAGAGCAGGTAATAGGACATAAGGAATGCAGTTTCAATAAGCTGAATTTCTTCTAGAACCATATGGAATGAAGTGTGAAGATTACCCTTAGGAAATACAGAATGATGTTACCCAAAGAAAGGGAAAGGGAGGCTGTATAGAAGAATAAAGAAACTGTCTACAATATTGCTCTTATTGGTATCAGAGTAATGAGGTATGTTAATTTTGGCCAAGGAAATCAGCTTGTAATTTTCCAAACTTCACTCTCTTTTTCTTTTCACAATGCTTATAAGGCAAAGGCAAGCACATAGATCTCAGTTCAACATTTTAGCTACCAGAAAATGCCAGCTGGATGTTCAAAATTTGGTGAATTATTTATACATGCCCATGTGATTGCAAGGAGGCATATTCATATGTACGCTTAAATCAGAATGACAGAAATATTTCATAAGTCAATTTGCGTATTTTAAACAGTTGTACTTCTGATTCTTTTATATTCTGGTGTTTGATTTCAAAGTAAAAATATCTACTGTAGATTTTAGTCTACTTGGTCAACCAAATATTTGAAAAATAACCTGAAAAATGAAAACTTATTTGCTCATTGCTTTAGTTTTAAGCACAAGGCATAAATTTAAAATTATGGTCTGAAACAGATGCTCAACATATGCCACAGATATAGAGATGATTTTCATCATTATCAATTAAGTGCTCACTGGCTGGATATAATAGGTATTGTAAGAAGAATGTCAGAAGCTGTAAATCTTGAAGCACAGTAAATAGGGCAAAGTAAAAATGTGGAATAGCATGTTTTCTTGATATTTTAATTTATATAAAAATGGAAAGCTTTAGTATTACAGCTTTATATCAAGATTATTAAAGTGCAATCTCAATTGCTACAGAATATTTCAGCATTCTAGTACCAGAGAAATAAAACTTTAATTTGCACCTAGCTGTCAAATTGAGCCATATATGTGTTATATATATATATAATATATATAATCTAGATATATAGATAGATAGATAGATATAGTCTTTAAATTTTATATATATATGTATATATATCTCCAAAAATATTTTTATTGGGAGACCTCTTATTTTATAGAATTTTTATCAACCATTTACAAAAATAAAAAAATTGTAATGACAGAAATACAATTGGTAAAAATAAAATTCATGACATTATGCAATTATCTTTTATATCCCCATAGGAATAAAGGACATTGCAGATCTCAAAAGAGTAGTCTTTACTCGGTGAAGAAAATTGGCTTCTTTAGCATAATGGAAATACTGTTAGATAACTTTTACATTAAACATGCAACTGTCAGGCATTATGTTATATGTTTTACATTTATTTTTTAAATAAGAAAATATTGTTACTATGAAGTTTATATTATTAACATTTGAAACACATTAAATAACTAGTCATTTCTCTCAAATGTGTTAAATTCTTACTCTGTGTCATGAGTGCAAACTGAAAGTTGATCACATACCTCTAAGTCTTCTATAAGGATTTCATCAGATGCTATGTGTACAAAAAATTGTACAGTTAAAATTTTGGTAAAATAAATATTTTGAGTAAAGTCAAGCAAATTTTTCACAAATGAAATGCAAAATCTCAAAAGAAGACCTAACAGTGTTTCTGACAGGTCTTTAGCTACTCAAATATCCTTCTCAAAGGGACATTGTGAAGAAAACACTTAGGGAGTCCTTACAATATAAACTGGTAAGTGGTAGGAGAACTCACAGGAGAATAGTCTTATTAAATGAAGGATTTAGATATGGCTTTCCAGGAAAGTTCAATTGGAAATGGGTTATTTACTATAAGTAGGAGTTAACCAAATGATGGTTGATGCAAGAAATGCAAGAAAAGGAAATTTCAAATGTGAAAGTCCAGAGCTAGCAATGGACATATCTAGAGTGTCTGTGCATATGGTGCTGACAGTGAGAAGAACTAGAGCTATATGTGTTAAGAGAGAGCAGTTAAAGTTTAATATATAATCTAGAGGAGATGGCTATGAGGAGATATTCAAGTAGAAAAATACTGTGGGCAATAGAATAAACTTATCTGGAGTTTCTGAGAATTCTAGAATCATTTATAAAAGTTTTTAAATCATTGGGAAAAAAATCACCTTTTTTTTTTTTTTTTTTTAAATTTATTTATTATTATTATACTTTAAGTTGTAGGGTACATGTGCATAACATGCAGGTTTGTTACATATGTATACTTGTGCCATGTTAGTCTGCTGCACCCATCAACTCGTCATTTACATCAGGTATAACTCCCAATGCAATCCCTCCCCCCTCCCCCCTCCCCATGATAGGCCCCGGTGTGTGATGTTCCCCTTCCTGAGTCCAAGTGATCTCGTTGTTCAGTTCCCACCTATGAGTGAGAACATGCGGTGTTTGGTTTTCTGTTCTTGTGATAGTTTGCTAAGAATGATGCTTTCCAGCTGCATCCATGTCCCTACAAAGGACGCAAACTCATCCTTTTTTATGGCTGCATAGTATTCCATGGTGTCTACACAGTATATTAAGAATTGAAGTATCTGCTCTAAAAGAGACTGTTCTCTGACCCAATAGATGTTACTGTTTATTAGGCAGTACGAACAATGAATATAGAAAAAAATCACCAACAGAACGTATAATTTGGGAACAGCTAAAAGATTAACTCTCAGGAATATTTAAGACATTATCAAAGCAATATGCATACGTAAACAAGACTTTAAAAATATAACCAATATGCAAAAGTAAAACACAGAGAACAAATAGCCACAGCAATTAGAAAAGTGAGAATTTTAAGAAAACACAATGATCAATTCTTTGTAATACTTCAGAAAGTTTACCAGTTATTTCTCCATTTCTTTTGGCTGAAGGAGGCCATTTCAGGATGAGAGTGAAATGTAATTACTTCAGAGGTAAATGGTATGTGGGAATTAGAAGTTATACATGAAAACAGGAAAGGTAGGTTAAGTAGATAGAAATACAACATTCAATTATTTCATTTTTTTTTATTTGAGAGAGATGAATAGGAAGTAAATGAATAAAGAGAGTGAAAAAAGTGAAGCACATTTTCACTAAGATAAGGATTTCTAAGAATGTAGGAGTATGCAAATGAAATACACTGACAGGCGACATGGAGCTAAATAAGAAAATGTCTTGTCAGATGGTTTTTTCACAGCAAAGGACATAACATATTTAGGAAAATAATGGATGAAAGTGTTTTAAATGTTAAACTAAGTACAGTTTGGAGTAATTACTGAGAAAAGGGGGAAAAGAAATGACTAGAGTTCTATGGAGATTGCTAGGTATATAACAGTCAAGAAATTATTTAACTGAGTTGCAAAACCATATGTCAGTTTTCCCTCTATGGTATCTAGTTTCATTTTTGTTGTTTTATTGTTTATTTTCCTTTCTTTTTTTTTTATTTTTATTTGTTTTTTTGTTTGATGGAATCTTGCTCTGTAGCCAAGACTGGAGTGCAGTGGTGCATTCTCTGCTCACTGCAACTTTCACCTCCCGGGTTCAGGCGGTTATTCTGCCTCAGCCTCCAGAGTTGCTGGGATTTCAGGCACATGCCACCACCCCCGGCCAAAGTTGTACTTTTAGTACAGACGAGGTTTCACCATATTGGCCAGGCTGGTCTTGAACTCCTGACCTCTTGATCCTCCCGCCGTGGCCTCCCAAAGTGCTGGAATTACAGGCGTGAGCCACCACACCTGGGCTTTTTTGTTATTTCTATTATCCTTCAGATTAATTATTTAAACCAATTTTCTTGCATTTGAATTATTTAATTGATTTAAAGTTATTTTTTGGTAGAGTTAGCTTGGAATGAAAAGGGAACAAATGATAAGAATTAGATTGTGGAAATCATCATTCTCAGCAAACTAACACAAGAACAGAATGCCAAACACCCCATGTACTCACTTATAAGTGGGAGTTGAACAATGAGAACACATGGACACAGGGACATGTCGGTGGTTGAGGGGGTTATGGCAGGGACAGCATTAGGAGAAATACCTAATATAGGTGACGGGCTGATAGGTACAGCAAACCACCATGGCACGTGTATACCTATGTAACTAAACTGCACGTTTGGCACATGTGCCCCAGAACTTAAAGTATAATAACAATTTTTAAAAAAGAATTACACTATGGAATGGTGGATGGATATAGACAGAAGTGAAGTAATAAACCGGTTACTCCTACTAGATCTGAAGGTTTCAATATTTGAAGAATAAAAAAAGTAAAAATAAAATAAAATAAAATAATAAAAAAGATTGTGACCAGAAAACAGAGTAAGATTATGACACAATTTGGCGTGTAACATTGGATGAAACTTAGAAAGATAAGTAAGGTGAATTCTTCTTCACACTAGTGGAGATAATTTTACTAGTTTTATAAAATTATGGTAAGAATGAATAACAAGATAATTCATGTAAAGTGCTAAAAATAGTGACTGACATGTAATATGTATGCAATAAATACTGAAAATTTGAAGATATCAATATTATTTTTTAAGGTTCCTATTACCATCTTTTTGGAATAGTCTTGATGGGTATCTGGCCTCTACAGAAGTAGCTCCGGGTCACATATAGCAAAGCTGGAGGCAATTTGTAATACAAGACTGTTCACTCAGTCTTCTGGAGAGATGAAAATGATGGAAGAGAAATATGCCTCTATAAAACTTATTCCCAGAAGGAGAGGATGGCAAGGTTGTAGCTGAGTCAGCAGAAAGCTTACTGCTATGTGAAGTCACAGAAGAAATATTTTCAAAGAAAATAATAAATATAGCATCATTTAGACTGTGATTAATATTATAAACAAATTCTTGCAAACTACACCTTCAAAAAATTTATTGAGCATGTTTTAAGATTTATTCTACAGTTTTAGGCTGACAGAATACTTACAGCCTTTAAAGAAACACCTTGAAATTTTTCCTTTACTGTGTCAGTTAATAAGGTTAATCACTTAATATAACTAATTATATTCAAGAAAATGTATTTAATTTTTAAAATCCAAACATATATACTATACACAGTTTATTGAACTATATGTACAAACACATAGATTTTTTACTCTCTTACATGATTTTTGAAACTCACTACTTAATTCCTAATTTTGAGTGAAGGAGGTAGTGTTTCTCATTACTCTAACTTTTAATAATGAACTTTAAATTTCTTTGCAATTCAGAAGTGATGAATTTGAGCATAAATAAATGTAGCAAGCCTATACAAATTCTTTCAATTTTGAGCTTATTATTACAAAATCCTAGTCATTATGATAAATAGAATGAATAAACTATAAAGATATTTTTCTATGCAAAATGTGTAGCTCCTTTCAACAAAAGGTTTTTAGGTGTCATGTTCTTGCTGTTTAACACTTTGTAGAATTTATTGTGTGATTAGCCAGAGAGCATATTGATTGTCAGTACAATGTAATGCAACTGAGTTTTTTAATGAAAAATCATTATGAGATGTACTAACAATGATGCTTTGCAGAAGCAAGTTATACCACATGGTCACTTTCTTTAATATGGAAAAATGTGCATAGAAATAAACATCTCAATAAATAAACAAAACCGCCAGTAAAACAAAACTATGCTAGCTCTGGAAATGCAAATACACAAAAAGACAAACACACAAACATTCAGTGTACTTTTTTAAAAGTAGCATGGATTAATAATTGATTTAAATATCTCTTCCTCTACATGTTTAGTGTCTCTCAAAAAAATCCTTTCTTATTTGATTGGCTTATCACCCTACAAAATGGCTCCGTAATCTATATTCCATAACAACTTTATTAAGATATGATTCATACATCATAAAATTAACCCATAAAGTATACAATTTAATGTTTTTATTATATTCACAGTTGTGCAACCAATACTATAATCTAAATTCAGAATATTTCATTAATGAACAAGAAGCTCTGTACTCATAAGCCATTATTCTCCATAGCCCTCGCTCCCAATCTGCCCTATGAAATCACTAATATGTTTTCTATCTTTACAAATTTTGCCTATTCTGTGCACTTCTATAAAGGGAATCTTACAATAAGTCTTTTGTCACTGGTTTCTTTCACTTAGCACAATGTATTCAAGGTTCACCCATATTGTAGCAAGTGGTAGAATTTCATTCTCTTTATTACTATATAATATTCAGTTGTATGGATATACCATATTTTGTTTATCCACTTGAAAGTTAATTAACAATTAATTCATTTCCATTTTCTAACTTTTATGAGTAATGTTGCTATGCACAAGTATTTGAGTGAGCATATAGTTTATTCCTTTTGGGTTTATACCTAGGAGTGGAATTGTTGGGTCATATAGTAGGTTTATATTTAACGTTCAGAGGGGGTTCAGGTTTCTTTCCAAAGTTTCTGACCACTTTACATTTGCACCAGCAATGTGTGAGGTTCTAAATTCTCCATATAATTGATTATATTGCTGTTGTCTGTATTATTATTATAACCATCCTGATGAATGTGAAATAATGTTCCAATTTGGTTTAGATTTGCTTTTTCCCTAATACTTACTTGTGTTGAACATGCTTTCGTGTACTTAGTGGCCACTTTATATCTTCTTTGGAGAAAAGTTGATTCAGATCTCACTTGCTCATTTTGAATGAGATTATGTCTTTTATTTATTATTTAAGAATTCTCTATGTATTCTATATGTAAGTACTTTATCAGATAAATGATTTACAGATATTTCATTTGTAAATATTTTTCTCCCATTTTGTGGTTTTTCTTTTCACTTTCTTCATAGTATTGTTTATGGCAAAAAAGGTTTTTGATTTTGATGAATTGAATTTATCTATTGTTTTTTTCGTCACTTCTGCTCTCAGTGTCTTATCTAAGAAACAATTGCCTAAAGAAGTTGAGAAATAGTATCTCTGTTTTCTTCTAAGAGTTCTATAATTTGGCTCTTACATTTAGGTTTTTGATACATTTTAAGTTAATTTTGTATATGGTATGAGATAGATGTTTAACTTTATTCTTTTGCATTTGGTTATCAAGTTGTCCCAATACCATTTGCTGAAAATACTAATTTTCACCATTGAATTGTCTTGTCAACCTTGTCAAAAATCAGCGGACAATTAATGTGAGAACTATATTTAGATTATCAAATTCTATTTCACTGACTGATAGGTACATCCTTATGTCAAAACCACATTATGTTTATTGTTACTTTGTAGTAAGTTTTGAAATGAGAAAGTGTGAATCCTCTAATTTTGTTGTGCTTTGTATTAGTCAGGGTTCTCTAGAGGGAGAGAATTAATAAGACAGATGAACATATGAAGGCAAGTTTATTAGGGGAATTGACTCATACAATCACAAGGTAAAGTTCCACAGTCAGCTATCTGCAAGCTGAGGAGCAAGGAAGTCAGTCCGAGTCCCAAAACCCCAAAAACAGGGAAGCCGACAGTGCAGCCATCAATCTGTGGTCAAAGGCTCGAGAGCCCCTGGCAAACTACTGGTGTTGGTCCAAGAGTCCAAAAGCTGGAAACTTAGAGTCCAGTGTTTGAGGGCAGGAAGCATCCAGCATTGGAGTAAAATGGAGGCCAGAAGACTCAGCCGTTCTAGTCCTTACACATTCCTCTGTCCGCTTTTATCTTAGCTGCGTTGGCAGCTGAACAGATGGTGCCCACCCAGATTGAGGGTAGGTCGCCCTCCTCCAATCCACCAACTCAAATATTAATCTTCTTTCACAATGCTCTCACAGACACACCAAGAACAGCACCTTGCATCCTTCAATTGGATGAAGTTGGCACTCAATAATAATCATCACATGCTTTTTAAATATTTCAATATTGTTTTGGCTTTCTAGGAATTGGTCTATTTCATCTAGGGTATCTAATTGGTTGGCAAACAATTGTTTATAATATACCCTTGTAAGCCTTTCTTAAGATTTCTGTTAGGTCAATACTGTGCTAATATTCTCTATTTCATTTCTGATTTTAGAAATTTTACTTTCCCCTTTTTCTTTGTGTCTAAAGGTTGGTCAATGTTGTTGATCTTTTCCAAAAGTTAATTTTTGGTTTCATTGATGTTTATCTATTCTCCATTTCTTTAATACTCACTCAAATTTTAACTTTTTTTCTATTTGCCTTTTCTGTAGTTTACTCCTTTTTTTTCCAGGATCTTATTGTGGACAGTTAAATTATTACTTTGAAATGTTTCTTCTTTGTTAATATGTGTATATACAGTTAGAAAGCTCTGTGTAAGCACTGTTAGCTGTGTCTCGACATTTGCTATGTTCTGTGTCGACATTCTTTAAAGTATTTATGTTTCCCTTGCGATATCTTTTATAATACATTCACTGTTTTGGGGGTATTGTTTATGCCCGTATATTTGCAAATTTCCAAAATTCCTTTCTGCTATTATTTTTCTAATTCCATTTCATTATTGTGGGAGAACATATTTGCATAATTTATTTTAAATATGGGGGTACTTGTTTTATGTCTTCTTCTATCATCTGTCCTGGATAATGTTTCACTTGAATGTAATGTGTATTCCACAATTGTTAGAGTGTTCTGCAGGTGTTTTTGTTTTTGCCTTAGTAGTTATTATAGGGTTTATATAATCTATCCTAATTTATAAAAAGAGCTTCAAATTTATACTTAATTTTGGGGAGCTACAGAAATTTTACTTTTAGATTCTATCCAATGTGACCCCTTTTTGTGAAATTATTATACATATTACATGGAGCCATGAATTTTGAAACTCGTCTATATTATTATAATATTAATTTATATTATTTTATGTTTTTAAATAACTAAAGAAAATTATATAGTTATATTTGTTTATATTGCCTTTTGTAATTACATTATTCCATTTACCACTGATATGTTTTCATATGGATTAGATTTATTGTCTGGGATTACTTGCTTTCAGCCTTCAGAACGTCCCACAGTAATCCTTGTAAGGCAAGTTTGTTAGCAAGATACTCTTCAGCTTATATTTGTCTGAGAACATCTCTATTTTGCTTTAATTTGTTAATGCTAGCTTTGATGGATATAGTATTCTTGCTTGAAGATTTGTGTGTTAAAAACACTTTTTTATCCCGCTGCCTTCTGGTTCTATTGCTTCTAAGAAGTCATCTGTTACTCTTACTGAGGTTTTATTTTTATTTTTTTAAGTAATAAGTCATTTTTCCCTTGCAGTTTTCAAGATTTTCTCATTGTCTTAGCTTATCTTACTTGGAGCCGTTGAGCTTCCTACATGAGTAAGTTGATGTTTTCCTCTAAATTTATGATGTTTCGAGACATTATCTATTCCAATATTCTTTTCTGTACCTTTCACTCACTCTTTTTTTTTTTTCTCCATAACACCTATTTGGTGCACTTAATGCTGTTTCACATTTCACTGACACTTTGATGATTTTTCTTCATTCATTTTTCTCTCTGGCCTTTGGCTTGCTTAATCCTTATTGATCTATCTTCAAGTTTGCTAATTCTTTTTTCTGCCAGTTCAAACCCACTATTAATATACTCTGATATGTTTTTTATTTTAGTAATTACACTTCTGAACCCCAGAATTTTCAGTTGGTTAGTTTTTATAATTTCTATCTTTTTCGTGATACTCTCTATTTGATGTGATTTTTTTTTCATGCCTTCCTTTATTCCTTTAATCATAATTTCATTTTGTTCTTTGAAAATATTTATAATGCCTACTTTAGAGTCTTTTTTAAATCTGGTCACTCTCACAGGCAGTTTTTATTACCTGCTTTTTTGTGATGTATGAGTCATTGTAATGTCGTGAAATATACATTTGGTCTTCAACCCCAGTCTGGCATACAAATCCTAAAACCCTAAGAATCTCCAAAATGGTGAATTTTTATATCTAATGATTGACTCACAGTTGGCAGCTCCTAGACAGAGTCAGGTTGGGGCTGGCCACTTGAAGGACCAAGGCATGATTATAGAATTGGGACTTTCAGCCCCACCCAAAACCTTTAGGGAGACGTGGTTAAGTTGATCACCAAATGGCTAATGGAATAACTAATCATTCCTATGTAAGTCTCCATAACAGGCCCAAAGGTTATAGTTCAAAAAGCTTCTGGATAGCTAATTATCTGGAGGTTCCTGAAGGATAATACACCTGGAGAGGGCAAAGTAGAAGCTCTGCGCCCCTTCCCCCATGCCTTGCCTTATGCATTTCTTTATCTGTTTCCTTTTAATACACCAGTAAATATATGTGTTTCTTCTGTGAGCACCCCAGCAAACTAATTGAACCCAAAGAGGAGGGCTTGGGAACCCCAACTTGAAACAGGTTGGTCAGAAGTTCCAGAGGCTTGAACTTCAGCTAGGGTCTAAAGGGGGGTAGTCTTGTGGGACTGAGCCCTCAATCTGTGGGATATGATGCTCTCTGCAGGTAGATAGCATCAGAATTGAATTGAAGGATGCCCAGCTGATGTGTACTGCAAAATTGCTTGCTTACTTAGTGTGTGGGGGGGAAAAAAAACCCCACACATTTGGTCACAGAAGTCTGTGTTGATGATTGTTGTTGTGGTGTGAGAGCAGAGAAAAAACATTTGAGCTTTTCTAAAAAGTCATCTTATTTTTTTAATAATCTGTGGATCTCTTCCCATTCCTTTTATCACAACTTCTACTTTTGAACTCCATTGGGCTTGTTCGTCTTCACATTTTGTTACAAATAAAGTCAATTCCTTTGGGGAGGGATTTGGAGCTCTCTTAATAACTTCTCTACCCTGGGAAAAGTTTCTGAACCACGGCTCTTTTGCAGGTGTGGGAAATGGTGTTCTTCTTTCTAAGTCACAATCTCACTTTAGAAGCTTCGGTGTGTAAGGAGACAACAGCTCCAGGTCTCCTCAGTTTGCCTCTGGAGGGGAACCTTCATTCCACGAGCTGAGGTAAATGTGATTGGGGCTCAAGAATTCTCAGCAATGTGGCAGCCTAGTAGAGTTTCTACTCCATGAGTGGCAAGAGTGATGGAATAAGGGAGCTTCCACTTCTCAGCCAGTCAGCAAAACTTAGACTTATTGACAGGTAGCTAGGGTAGGATTGCAAATACTGATAATCGGCCGCTCCTGAGAAGCTAGCCTTCTGAAGGGGAGCTCAGGGAAGAAAAAGGTGTGGGTTCTTAGCTGTAAAAGACTTGAATGGAGTTTCTACCTCAGTAAGCTGGGAGAGGGGAGAGAATAAAAGTAACCCAGTCAAATACTGCAAACTCTCAAAGTTCTTCCTGCATTTTAGCAGATTTTCAGGAATAAATATGCCATCATCAGTCATAGGCTGCTAGGTACCATTAAAGAATTTTTTATTTTTATTTTATGATTTTTACAAGTTTCACTGAGGAGTGGGTCTTCAGAGCTTCTCACGTTGCCTGCTGGAAGTCTTCATCTGAAATAATTATTAAACTTGTTTCTTGCAATCTTGCTGAACATATTTATTATTTCTAATATTTTTGATTCTTAGGATTACGAGTATATGCACACATACATGTATATATATGTGTGTGTGTCTGTGTGTGTGTGTTATGTCATCTAAAATATAGATTTAGTTCTGTTCCAATATAGAAGCTTTCTTCCCTCCCATAGTCCCTATTTTCCCTGACTAGAAGCTACAGAACATACCGAATGGAAGTGGAAAAAGTGAATTTCCTTGATTTCTGAACTTAAGGGAAAAACATTAAATTATTTGCCATTAAATATGAAGCTAGTTGTGAGTTTTGTTGCTGACATTCTTGATTAGGTTGAGTACATTCGTTTCCCTCATTTGTTTTTTGTTACCATGGAAGGGATGTTGGACCCTGTCAAATGCTTTTTCTGTGTCTATTGAGTTAATGATATATGTCTTTTATTCTATCAATATGATGCAACACTTATATCAATTCCATATATTAAACCATCCTTACATCACTGAGATAAATCCCACTCAGTAACAATGCATAATGTTTTATATATTTTTCTTTTTTCACTTTGCTAATATACTGCTGAGGATTTTTCATTACTATTTATAAGAAATATTGGTCTGCAGTTTTACTTCCTAGTGATATCTTTATCTGGTTTAGGCATCAATGTAATGAACATATTTGAGAGGTATGGTAGATAATATAAAAATTTTTAAATATTTAAATATACAAAACATAGACAATAATGACACCTACATGCCTATAATCCTTTAAATAATAATACATTTTAACAAATTGAATAATAAATGCCAACTTTCTATTCTATTTTAACAATGATGTCAGACATTTAACAATGATGTCCTATTTGCTATGCATTGCTTTATCTTTAAAGAACTGTGAGTTACTATTACAACCTCACTAATGCCATGAATGGTTTTGTAGTTTTCTTTATATAAGTATAGTTATTTTTTTATTGGCCAACCCTTTAAAAAAATCTTCATTTTAGTCTTTTGTTGTATTGATGAAAATTTATTTGTGCTTTTTTATCTTTTGATAGATTAGAAGATTTACATTCTACTCTACTTTTTAGTGAATAATTTTATGTTTTTCTATGTATGCTTGTATTAAAGTTTTAAGTAAACCAATACTTTGATAAATTACCTAAACAAGAAAATTAGGCCATTTATAATTGGATCACTCTTTCCTTTATTATACATTGCATTTTGGATACATTTTTTAAAAATTATTCTGCTGTTTTATCTTTTTAGTTAGTTCCAGTGAATGTATTTTTATTTTTAGAGATTTTATATTCTTTTCTAAAATATTACTCTTCTTTTTATGAGAACGTATTTTTCGTTTCTGATTAAACAGTTTTATTTTTTATATTATAATTTAATTCTCTAGGTCTTTTTTGATATCTTTCAGCTCTTTGTCGTAATTTATCTTTTGTATTTTAATTATGACATTATATTCAGCATGGCTTCTTTTTATGTAAGGAAACCTTGAGGTTTGCCTATGGAAGTGCCTTTCTAGATAATTTTGCATTAGTTTCTGCTAGACACCTGAAGTATACCATATAACTTGGATCAATTTTTAATATAATATTCAAAACTTGAGGCTTCCCTGAATAATTGAGTAGTATAAATTTAAATCCCAAATTTTCATGAATTCAAAGTCTGTGACTTCAAATTCTCAGGAGAGATATTTTTCCTTTCTTCCAGAGCTCATACATAATCAAACATGTTTTTCTATTATCATCTGCCTTTGCTGTTAGGTGTCTTAAAAACTCTACTCCACCATTACCTTGAGAATCCCAATTTTCTGTCAAAAAGTTTGTTCCAATCTTCTACTTTATACGAAGCTGAGGTCCTGACTCCCATCGCAATGGAGGATTATAAAAGTCTTGCCACTACGTTACATCTTTTATCCAAACTCTGTTTCAATCCCACCCCTGGGGGAAAGTAACCATTCACATATTTACCCCTATGAAAGTTCTCATTTCTTTGCAATTTCATCTTTGGAGTATCTGAAGCTTCCCTTCTCTCTTGGACACTCAGTTATTCCTTTTTTCCTTTTTTTTTTTGTAATGCAAAATATCAGATTTTGTAAAAAATATTTTAAAATTGCTTACTTCAAATGTTAGAAAAGAAAAACGTTACTTACTTTTCTTACATTTCTCTTCTTTAGAAAAGTAAGTCTAGGTTTCAGGCAGTCATGTGGTATGTGGCAGGCACATGCTCACCAGGCTCAGGTGATGTGGTTTTGGGGAAAGCTCTAGCAGGAAGCAGATGGCAGAGTGCACAGGACTGTGCTCGTGAGCCATGCGGGGTGGTGGCAAGGCTCTAAGTGGAGATCGAAAGTAATTATTATATTGACCTTTCCAACCAGAAGTCATTTGATATATTTTCTTTTAGCATTATTATTTTACACATATATTATATCTCTTCATCTGTTTGTGATATGTAAAAGCTGGACAGTGACAACTGTTAGAATAAGCAGTTTATAAATATAAGGCTGGCTTAAGAAACCTGCGTTAAGAAAAGGAAAGATCCCAAAGAAACAACCCAACTTTACACTCCAATTAACTAAAAACAAAGAGAATGAACCAATCGCAAAGTCAGCAAATAATGAAAATAATAAATATTAAAGGAGAATGTATGAAATATAGAGTAAAATAAACAATAGAAAAGACCAACAAAGCTGTTAGCTTTTTGAAAAAATACTGACCAAGAAATAAGAACACAGACTCAAATAAATAAATGTATAAAAGAAGGAGGAAACATTGCAACTGATACCACAGAAATACAAAGGATTATCAGACAACATTATAAACTATTTCAGGCCAACAAATTAGATAACCTAGAATAAACGAATAAATTCCAAAAACATACAACCTACTGAGATTGAATCATGAAGAAATAGAACATCTGAATAGAACAATGAAGACTACAAAGATTGAATCCAAAATCAAAAACCTCCCGACAAAATAAGGCCAGGGCCAGATAGCTTCACTGGCAAATTCTACAAAACATTTAACAAATAAATGTTTCTCAAATTCTTCAAAATATTAAGTGGAATAGAACATTTCCAAACTTATTTTATGAAGCCAGAATTACCTTGATACCTAAGCCAGATAAGGGCACTACAAGAAAAGAAAAATCACAGACCACAATCTTTCATGAACATAGATGTAAAAATCCTCAGCAAATACTGGCAGATAAAATTCCATAGTACATTCAAAGATCATTTTCCGTGATCGAGTGGAATTTATTCTTGGGATACCAGGATGGTTCAACAAAAACAAATTAATAAATGGGATATGCCACAAGAACACAATGAAAGATATAAATGATGAGATTATTTTAACAGATATAGAGAAAGTATTTGACAATATTCAACATATTTTCTTTTTTTTTTTTTTTTTTTTTTTTTTTTTGAGACGGAGTCTCGCTCTGCCGCCCAGGCTGGAGTGCAGTGGCCGGATCTCAGCTCACTGCAAGCTCCACCTCCCGGGTTCACGCCATTCTCCTGCCTCAGCCTCCCGAGTAGCTGGGACTACAGACGCCCGCCACCTCGCCCGGCTAGTTTTTTGTATTTCTTAATAGAGACGGGGTTTCACCGTGTTCGCCAGGATGGTCTTGATCTCCTGACCTCGTGATCCACCCGTCTCGGCCTCCCAAAGTGCTGGGATTACAGGCTTGAGCCACCGCGCCCGGCATATTTTCTTAATAAAAACACTCAAAACACTGGTACAGAAGGAATATACCTCAATGTGAATAAAATAGAATAGAATAGATCCTAAAAAGCACATGGATCCACAAAGACCCTTAATAGTCAAAGCAATATTGAGTAAGAAAAAACCTTGAAGTGTCAAACTTACTGACTTCAAATTATATCACAAAGGTATACCAATACAAATGTATGATATTAGCTTAAAAACAGACAAATAGATGAATGGAACAAAGTAGACAGCCCAGGAATAATCTCACATAAATATGGCCAAATAATTTTCACCAAGAGTTCCAAAAATACACAATGGGTAAAAGATAGCCTCTTCAATAAATGGTGTTAGAAAAGCTGGATGGTCACATGCAAAATAGTAAAAGTGGAGCTTTATCTTACACCATATAAAAATCAACTAAAAAAGGATTAATGACTTAAATATGAGGCCCAAAGCAGTAAAACTCTTAGGAGAAAACATTGGAGTTAAGCTCCTTAACACTGATCTTGGCAATGATATTATTTGGACATGACACCAAAAGCACAGGTAATTAAAGCAAATATAAATGAATTATATTACATCAAACAAGAAAGCTTCTGCACAGCCATGGAAATAGTCAACCAAATGAAAAGGTAACCTACCGAATGGGCTGAAATATTTCCAAACCATATACCTGATAAAAGTTAATATTCAAATTATGTAAGAAGCACACACAACTCAGTGACAAAAACAAAACAAAACAAACAAAACCAAAAAAACATGATTTTTTAAATGAGCAAAGGAATTGAATAGACATTTCTCAAAAGAAATACAAATGGCCAACAGTATATGAAAATGTGCTCCACACCACTAATCATTGTAGAAATACAAATCAGTACCACAAAGAATTATACCTATTAGTATGGCTGTTATAAAAAGGTGATAAATGTTAGTGAGGATATAAAGAAAAGGAAAACCTTATATACTGTTGTTGGAAATGTAAATTGCTACAGCAATTATAGAAAACAGAGTAGAAATTACAAAAAATAAAAAAAAAACTACCATATGATCCGGAAATCTCATTTCTGGGTATATTGAAATCAGACATTGAAATTAGAATCTCAAAGATATATTTGTACTCCCATATTCACTGCAAAATTCTTCACAATAGCCAATATGTTGAAGCAAACTAAATGCTCGTTGACTAAAGAATGGATAAAGAAAATGAGATACATACACACACATACATATACACACACACACATATATGTATGCAAACTTACATATGCAATGGAATATGGTTCCGCCTTAAAACACAGAAGGCAATTCAGGCCGGGCGCGGTGGCTCATGCCTGTAATCCCAGCACTTCGGGAGGCCGAGGAGGGCGGATCACGAGGTCAAGAGATTGAGACCATCCTGGCCAACATGGCTAAACCCCATCTCCATTAAAAACACAAAAATTAGCTGGGTGTGTGGCGCATGCCTGTAGTCTCAGCCACTCGGGAGGCTGAGACAGGACAATCGCCTGAACCCTGGAGGCAGAGGTTACAGTGAACCAAGATTGTGCCATTGCACTCCAGCCTGGTGACAGAGCGACACTCCGTCTCCAAAAAAAAAAAAAAAAAAAAAAAGGCAATTCTACCACTTGCAACATGGATGGACCTGGAGGCCATTATACTAAGTGAAATAATCTAGGCACAGTAAAACAAATATTATATGATCTCACTTACATGTGAAATCGTCAAACCCGTAGAAACGGAGAATAAAACGGTGGTTGTTGGGGATGGGGAAGAGGAGGAAATAGGAAGATGATTGTAAAAGTGTACAAAATTTCATTTACTCAAGAAAATAATTTCTGAAGATTTAATATACAACATAATGCCTAGAACTAACGTAATATATTACGTACTTAAATTTTTCTAAGGATGAATCGTACGCTAAATGTTCTTCCAGAGAAGAAAATAACAAAATAATAATAATAAAGGAGATGGGAGGAAACGTTGGGAAGTGATGGATGTATTTATGGCATTGATAGTAGTGATAGTTTCAAAAGTATGTATTTATCCTCAAACTCATCAAGATGTATGTATTGAATATGTACAGCTTTTTGATATCTTAATCATACCTAATAAAAGTTAAAAAGTAAATTATAGCAACAAATGCCTTTTAAAAAGTTTAATAAAAAGGAAAGAACATGGCTTACCCTTGGGGTTCCTCATACTAAGAATATCCAAATGGAAGTAAATTTTAAGTAAAATCAGACTTCATCAAAAATAGAAAGATGAGTTTTAGAGCTATATGGCATTTAAATAACTGAGCATAGCTTGAATATGGCCATATGGGTAGAGCAACCTTGTCTGTTTCATCTCTACTTTCTTGGGATTCATGTATTATGAAGTCAAGCCCTTTTTAAATTTTAGAAATCTCTGAACCTCAAGTAGAACTGATGAGTGTTTGTATTTAATTCTATCTCATTCTTTCAAACTGAATATCAGCACTGCATTTAACAGACTCCTTTAGTGTTTTAGGCTATAAAAACCAGTCCTGAGATACAGCCCTCTGTTTATTATTTACTTGGGAGTTAGGTCATGAAGTAAATACCTGATTTTATTGTAACATTTGGCACAGAAACGTTATCCCAAGATTGTTTTTCAGCAGATTCTATAATAGTCAATTAGTTGGTGCATGCCGTTAAACTAATTTTTAAATTATTACCATAAAATGACTAATTTACACCCCTTTCTAGGAAATAAACAATTACAATATGAATATTAATATTTGAATCTTTAGTTTTCAGCTAATATTACTGAAGTAATATGTTGATATAAATATTAGAAAAAAAGAGGGCCTGGCGCGGTGGCTCAAGCCTGTAATCCCAGCACTTTGGGAGGCCGAGGCGGGCGGATCACGAGGTCAGGAGATCGAGACCATCCTGGCTAACACGGTGAAACCCCGTCTCTACTAAAAATACAAAAAAACTAGCCGGGCGAGGTGGCGGGCGCCTGTAGTCCCAGCTACTCAGGAGACTGAGGCAGGAGAATGGCGTAAACCCAGGAGGCAGAGCTTGCAGTGAGCCGAGATCGCGCCACTGCACTCCAGCCTGGGGGACAGAGCAAGACTCCGTCTCAAAAAAAAAAAAAAAAGAAAAGAAAAGAAAAAAAAGAAAAAAAGAAAAAAAGAGGAAACCCCACAGAAGCCCAGTTAGATACTATGTTCTAGTTGTCTGAGAAGCCTCCAATCTTATCATGTAGAATTTATGGACCTTGTATTTGGCATAGAGACTTGAAATTCAAAAGGTTTGCAAACAGCACTGTCTTAAACAGTACACAGCAAAAATATTTGTGGGATTATAAAAACTAAAACACTAGAATACATTTTATTTTGTGACATTTGAAACACTAAATGCATCGTTCAGATTTTTTCTTAAAGTAACTACATACACTATGCAAGGGTATGTTTACCATTATCCTGCTTTATGTATTTTTAATGAAGCATCTATTTGAAATGACAATGTAAAATAAAAGAATAATATGAGAAATAATCTGATGACTAGAATTTATCAGACAATAATTTTTCAAGTGACATATTGGGGAAATGAGAATACAGATTAATAACTGAAATGACTATAATCAATAAAACAGCAAAGCAGAGAAATGTGTTTAATTATAATTTTGTTTGATTGATGTCTTAAGCATATAAAATTCTGATTTAGATTTTTGTAGATAAAATGCACTAAATGTATTCCAATAAAGATTGTGTTATTTGAAATTATATTCTAAACACTACATTACAAAAAAACCCAGTATTTAATATTGGCATTTCTCAACAGCAAAAACACACAATTACTAATTTCAAAAATTATATAGTAAAATGATTGCAGAAAATATTAGCCTAACAGGAAAAGTTGACTTTTTCTGATTAATACAGAATTATTCAATTAAATAATCTTTTGACTCCCATAAGCCAGAGGTTTGCAACATTTAAATTGTATGTAATTTTAATAATGCAATTATTCCTCTCTTGCTTAACCATTTATTATTAGGGACTTATATCTTGTCAATGAAATGAATTGTGAAGAAATATAGTTTTCAAAGTTTACTTTTGTTATGAAAGTATCAAAATGTCAGTTTTCAAAGTACAAATAAAGCATACATAGGAACTATTATGCTCATTATATAAAAGTATAATCCTCAATGTTGTGAGAAGCAATACATACTAAGGTAGATTTTTATTTAAATAAAAATTATAAATATTGGGTAGTTCTCTGGACTAAATTAGAGAAAGAAAATTGCTAGAATATAAAATAACTTTTGGTTCTATAACATTCATTAAATTTAAAATAAAAACTAAATTACATTGGCAACTTCTGGGGCAGATTCTAAAGGGAATCATGATTACTGTTCTTCAAAATTTTTCAATCCTGTAAGAGATGAAAAGTCATGTACATTTTTAACAATAATACAGTTATTATCATTTACTAAACACCTATGAAACTGTATATGTATTACATATGTAATGCACTTGGTGTTTTAATAAATGTTCTTTTCCTTATCCTCCAAGAAATTCTTGAAATCTCATTTTCCCTATGTTACAGAAGAGAAAATTGGAGCTCAAGGAGATGAGACAATATGCAAAATCTTATTATCACAGGATTCGACTAGAGGTCCATCTAATTCTATAGTCATTTCAATTCCCAATGGACAGAGGTGTTATAAATTATTAAGCATACCTACTATATGGTATATATATACCATATATACTATGACAGCACAGGAAGCAATAGAAAGAATGAATGGTGTCACATTATGAAACATTCAATAAAATAGGAAAGAATGAAACATTATGAAAATGGATATAGCATCCAGAAAAAACACTATCATTTCTTGTGCCCTTAATTACTTTTATGCAGACACTTATGAGACCACATTCATATTCGTATTGCTAAATCCTTTTGTCATTGCATGATGAAAACAATGAGTGAATATTAATGGTATCCTATAACAATTACACCATTATGCAACTCTTAACAATGACAGTAATAATAATGGCCAATACGAACCTTTAAAAGGAAATGATAAATTTCCTCAAAGCAAAGCCTGCAGAAAAATCACAATTTCAATATTACACAAGACTAAATAAAAACATCTTTACATTTTTATCTCAGAGAGTATTTTCTTCTTTTAATTCTCATGGTCTTACCCTCAGTTATTATAAACCTCATTCACTGAAAACAAACCACACAAAGAAATGATAATGGTTTGAATTTATGGCTATGCTAATTATCTGAATCTGATTACTACACGTTATATATACCAAAGTACCACTATATACCTCATGAATATGTATAATTATTATTTATCAATTTGAAAAATTAAATTTAAAAAGGACAGAAAAAGTGTGATTATTTCACAAACATCTGTTTTATTTGTTAGTAGTAAACACTCGAAATGTTGTAATCTAACCAACCTATAGTGAATCAAATTCTATGTGAATTAAATTTACTCTAGTGACAATAGCATCCGTATAACTTAAATAAGATTGCTTCTGTGTTAAGTATAGTTGATACATAACAATGAACATATAGTATTATCAGACTAAATTATTTTTTAATTTATTTTCCATTTTGTATTTGAGTAATGAATACATTCCAGAAATGAGACATGTAGTTCTTCCTTCTTGATATTATAATGTAATATTCGGTGTTATGAAACACAACATATAAAATAATCGAATATACATCTTATTTCTTATATTTCTATTTCTGGACTTTCTTCTTTCTTTGTGTGTATGCACGTGTGTGTGCAGCTACTTATTATAGTTCTTTATTTTAAATATCTACATATATATATGGCATGTAGAAGAGTAAACTTTGTTGACAAATTTTCTTTCACTTTTTTATTGGCTTTGTAAAACTAAATGAGCCTAGTATGGACACTAAAATTACCATAAAATAGATTTCAAAATGCTGGAAACATGAATTGCCAAGTAAAGAGCCTATAAACCTTGAAAATAAGTTGAGCAAACATCCAACCATTTTCTAATCTTTGGGTAAAAACCATGATTTGAAATATTAATTTTCTTTATAGAGTTTTATAAACCAATAAATAGAAGCTTCAACACTAAATTATCTTAAAATCCATACCAATATTAAAGTTCATGCCACTTTAATAACAAATTACAGATGATTCTCGGGTTACATCCTGATAAAGCCATTGTAAGTTGAAAATATTGTAAGTCAAAATGCATTTAATACAGCTAATCTACCAAACATCCTAGCTTAGCCTAGTCTATCTTAAATGTGTTCAAAATACTTATACCAGACTAGAGTTAAACAAAATCATCTAACACAAAGATTATTTCAAAATAAAGTGTTGAATATCTCATGTAATTTATTGAATTATGTACTAAAAGCAAAAAACAGAATGACTGTGTGGTACTTGAAGCCCAGTTTTTACTGATAGATAACCATACAGACTTTTTCTGGATTTGTATTGATATCACATGTTCTGGCCCATATTTAATTAAATGACAGGAAAAATGTGTAGACTACCCATTATTTTTATGTGTCTTCTATGTAATTAAGAGACCTGAATGATTTTAGACGCATGCCATATGTGTGTATGTGTTTGTGTGTGTGTGTGTACATGTGTGTCACTGTTAATGATTTTAGAGTAAGAGAAGCATAATTTGACTATACATATATAAAGACACATATATATGTTATATCACATATTTATTTAAAATACTTTTAAGTTTACAGGAAAATTATGAGAATAGTATTTCCACATACTTCACACCATATTTCCCCAATTATTAATGCCTTACACAATTACTGTGGTACATTTGTCCAAACTATGAACTAATATTGATATAATTTTACTAACTAAAGTCTATTCTTTGTTTGTATTTCCTTTCTGCATTCCAGGATCCCATCCAGTATAGTGCATTACATTTAGTTATCATGTCTCCCTAGGCCTCTCTAGACTGTAACAGTTTCTCAAACTTCATTTATTCTGGATGTTCTTGATGGTTTTGAGGAGTACTGATCAGGTATTTTATAAATTGTTTTATAATTTCAATTGTCTAATGTTTTTCTCAGGATTAGACAGGGGTTATATGTTTTGGGGAGGAAAATAACAAAGAAAAGTTTTGCTTTCATCATATCACAGCAACAGTAGATACCTTGATCACCTGAGTAAGGCACTGTTTGTCAGGTTTTTCTACTGCAAAATTTATTCTCCTCACTCCACCAGCCTTGGACTACCATACTCTGTAAAGAAGTCATTCTGCACAGCTCAAATTTAAAGGTCAGGGAGCTACATTCTTGGATGGGAAGCATCTACATAAAACATTTGTAATTATTCTTCTTGAGAGAATTGTCTATTGTCCCTTATTAATCTGTTCAATCATTTTTTTAATATTAGTATAACTCAGGAATACTTATTTTGAACTTTCTTCTTATTCTAGTATATTACAGTTTATAATGTTTTAATTAATTAATGGACATTCCCTTCTGTTTTGTTAATTCTTGTTTATCCTTTGTATATTTCAATTTGTGAAGCTCCTATTGATCTACCCTCAATTTCATTGATTATTTACTTCAACATGTGGAGCCTATTGATGAAAGCTTAAAAGATGTTCTTTATTTCTCTTTTGGCGTTTCTTATTTATACCATTTCCTTTTTATTTTCAGGGCTTCTGTCTTGACTTACATAACCCATCTTTTCTTGCATGGCATCTACTTTACCATTGGAGTACTTAACATATTAACCTAATAGGTATAGTTATCTTTAATTCACTGTCAATAGTTCTAACATCTGTGTTACATTTGAATCTAGTCCTGAAAATTTGTCTTGTCAGATTGTGTCTTCTTTTGTCTTTGGCATACTTTGTAAGTTTTAATTGAAGGCAAGACATGTTGTATTGAGGAATAGAAATTGAAGCAAATAAGACTTGAGTGGGAGGGTCCATGATAATTTGGCTAGGAGTCAAACTATGTTTAATGATGTCTGTTGTAGCTACAGATAATAGGAATTCAAATTCCTTTAGTAGCCCCTCTTGGTATTGGGCATATGCTATGTATTCTCATTGAAGACAGACATTTTATTTTTTATTTTTTCAGTTTCAAGCACTTATTTTTTAAAACTGGAGCCTTGTTAGTATGGTATTAGGATATAGGAGTGTTAGGTAGAAGTATTTTGTAATGTAAGCCTCATTTTATAGTGAGCCTGTGTTTGGAATATTTGGCCTTCCATAGGTGTCTCTGCCTCTCCTCCACAGGTATAGCTTCTGTTCTCCCTTGCTCCATACTCCTTCCTGTCTCTGGCTAAGAATTCTCCATATATTTGTTTAAAACTCTGCCCCCTATTGGCTATGTTTTATAGTGAAACAGGAAGAGTAGCAGGTGCTGCAGTGTGAATAATTCTCTCCATCTAGCTGGGATAAAATTTCAGAGTTGGCTCCAGTGAAGTGTTAACCTCTGTTAAATAGTTTTTTTGTGTTTGTTTTGCTTGTGTGTTAGTAGAGAAGGTTTTGGTCATGTTTCATAATGGTTACTCTTCCCCTGCCTCCACTGGGATCATGGTAGTTATTTCTCAGATTCACATATTGAGACTATGATGAAATACCTAGAAGTAAAACCAATTAAAGCACTCTCTACATTGACAAACTGTAGCTTCCAGAGTTTCTCACTCTTATGCTCTTCCATACTCGGTTTCAGAAATTCATCAGAATTACAACTTGTTTGCCTACCATTTTATGGCTTCAGTGGCTTCTGCCCCAAGTAAACAGATTTGAGTTGCTATATCTCTCTGGAAGTACCTGTCTCTTCAGATTTTAGCATGGCAGTGTGTCCTCCAACCTCAGTTGTCTGATCAGTCCAAGAAAAGTAACTCACTTTCAGTTTATATATATTTTTTTCTTCTTTTAAATTTAAGTGTGGAAACTTCCAAGGTATTTATATGTCAGACCTACAAGCAGAAGCTTTTTCATGCTTGGTTTGGACTAATGGTACTAATTGAGTTTTAAATCTTAGCTAAGATATTTACTTGTGTTTTTTTCTCATATATGTATACATGTGTATATATACACATATATACATGTACATATATGCAAATATACATATCCACATATAAATATACATGTAAGTGAAAAAATATATATATTATATATATTATGTGTCTCTGTGTGTTTTTATATATATATGTGTGTGTATATATATTTCTGGGATAAGTAGCTTGATCTATTTACTCCTGCATTTCCTAATTTTAAAATAGAAGTAATATTATCTGTCACATAGAATTGCTGCAGGGATTAAATTTTAAGTGACAAGTTGATCAAATATTTTGATCACAATTCTTGCTAACTAGAAAATATTTAATTAAGAGAGTTATCATGCTACTTTTTCCTTAAATGTCCTGTCCATTTAAATACCTGCAGGCAAATAGAGGGGCTCTAGTTCCACAAGATGACATTGGCAAACTTAAATATTTAATGTACCACATTTCTATGCTCCTCTTAGAAATATGGATAGGGCAATTAGAACTAACGTGGTAATTTTTCTTGGTTAAGGCAGATATTTCCTCTATATATTAGACAACTGCCCTAGCAAATAAACAAACAAAATCCAGAAAGAAGATAAAGAGGCCTTTTCTTTCTTTTTTTAAATCTGATTATAAGTTACATGGTTGAAAACTCACAAAATTAGAAAATAACTCTACTTCAAATTTTACATACTTTAGGCATTGAATGTTAATCATGTTTTTAATCAACTTTATTATCACCAAAGTTGCACTACAAGGCAGAATTTGTTTTCTATCCATCCAGTAGATTTTCCTTACTGTGCTAAAATTAAAGAGAAATCTTGCTTATTTGATTATGTTATCTCAAGAGCCACAATTTGATATTTAATGAAATCTATTATATCTAACTTCCAACATTAAAAAGAAAATGTAAGGCATATGGCTTTACCTTGAATTTGCTTTAAATTAAAATACAATAAGCACTGTTGGAGAGATGGAAGATAATCACTTAAATGGAAATTTGCAGAAGCTGTTAATCAATATCAGAATACTTTGTATCTCTTCTCCTGCCTGATTTATGATTCATTTAGTCATAAGTGAAGCTATGAGAAGAAATTAATGGCATAGTGGGAAGATGTAGTGATTATCCCCATACTTACAAAACAGAATAGCTAAAGGTTATCCAGGTTATGCATGCCTCCAAACCTTTTCAGTAATTTTTACAGTACTTTAAGCTATAGGTTGAGCTGTGTGCCATAAATATTCCGTGTTGAAGTCCTAACCCCCAGTAACTTAGAGAGTGACTATATTTGGACATATGGTCTTTAAAGAGGTAACAAGGTTAAAATGAATTCATAATCAAATATAATGAGTCCCTATGAGAAGAGAAAATGAGTACACAGACATATAAAAAGGGAAGACCATGTGAACCTCAGAGAAAGCACTTATCTGCAAGCAAGAGAGGCCTCTGAAGATACCAACTCTGCCAACTCCTTGATCTAGAACTTCTAACCTCCAAATTTGTGAGAAAACTAATTTTCTGAGTTAAGTCACTTTTTCTGTGGTATTCTTAGGGATACCATAACAAAGCACCTATAATAAACCTAGTAAGAAGGAATAGAAAATGTATGAATGAAAATACTATGATACGCCAGGCTTGGTGGCTTGCCTGCAATCCCAATGCTTTGGGAGACCAAGGCAGATGAATCACTTGAGGTCAGGAGTTTGTGATCAGCCTGACCAACATGGTGGAACCGCGTCTCTACTAAAACTACAAAACTTAGCCAGGCATGGTGGTGCACACCTGTAATCCCAGCTACTCGGGAGGCTGAGGCAGGAGTATCACTTGAACTCGGGATGTGAAGGTTGCAGTAAGCCGAGATCATGCCACTGCACTCCAGCCTGGGCAACAAAGCAAAACTCCATCTCAAAAACAAACAAACAACAAAAAATATAAAAAAAAAAAAAAAAGAAAAAAAAAGGCGATAAAAACCTCAAAGGGGTAAAAGCATTTGAAAGCATATTCAAATTCAAATTCATTAGTATTCAGAGCAATGCATAGCAATACAAATACGAGATACCACTTTACAACTATTAGTTTGACAAAAATTTAGAAGGTGAATCACAGCAAGTATTGCCAAAATTTGGGGAAGATAAAAACCCTTGGGCACAGTTAGTGCAAGTGTAAACTGCCATAGGAACTCAGGAAAGCAACAGATGCTATTTAATTAAATTATCTGCTTGTTTTCTTTATGAAATTCTGCTTGTCAATCTATCCCAAAGAAATATTTGAAAAGGTAAAATCTACACATACATATATATGGATAGATAGATAGATACATATAGTAGATAATATAATAACCTGAATGCTCACAAAAACATAACACTTAGTGAAAAGGTAAGAAACATAATATGATATATAGTACAATATTGCATAAATTTAAAAATACATGCCCACTAAACAAAAAGTGAATATATTTAAATAAAAATGAGATAAATATTTTATACATAGCAGAATTATTCATTATGAAGACAAGAAGAAGGAGACTGACTTTCATAACTATAAAAAGAAATGAACATTTAAAACTAAAATAGAATATAAGAAATACATAAGGAAAGGACACACTTTATATCACATATATTTTTTTAAAGATGAGAGGCATAGATTTGGTGTTTGTATTATTTATTTATGTGCCTGGTAAACTAATGCTCTATAAATATTTATTAATTGAATAATTAATGAATAAAAGATGAGTAGATAGATAAAATGAGAGGATATATGAAAGATGATTATAGTAATTTTCATATGATATTTAACATGTACTATTGGAGTCTGCTAGTTTCTTTCCATATATCAAAATATTTAATCCTGACAATGTTTCTATGAAGTAGCTACTATAAATAATCCTGTTTTACAGATTAAGAACTGAGGCAAAAAGGTTGTATAATTTGGCTAAATCCAGAAAATGACAAAATGAGCACATTAGAGACATTTCTTAAAACACAAACACAAGCACACAGACACACATACCACACGCATGCACTCTCCATGACAAGTTATTTAAGAATGCATGAGATATAAATTTGGAAACAAGATATGGGTTATAGCTATCAATATGGAAATATTTAAAATTAAGGTAGATTGCTATTTTGATACATTAAAATATTATGTAGATAATGAATGGAAAAATCTTAAGGAAATAAAAATTGCTAAATAAAAATCAAATGATCAGTACTCCTAGATAATCTAAGCTAATTTTTTTTTGTCTATTTGAATAGGAAGATTTGAAGATTGCGTTTTTTAAATACAATAACCCAAACATAAAGATAAATTTTATAAAAACCATTAGGTAATATAAATTGGCTTCTATTAATATATGATATTATTTTTACTTGTTTGTCTTAATCTGAAAGATAAGCAATTTTATGCTTGAATTTAGTTACTGTCAGACCTGATAATTCTAGGTTATTCTTTAAAAAAAATTTCTTTATTATATTTTAAGCTCTGGGGTTCATGTGCGGAATGAGGAGATTTGTTACGTAGGTATACAGGTGCCATAGTGGCTTGCTGCACCCATCAACCTGTCATCTATATTAGGTATTTCTCCTAATGCTATTCCTCCCCCAGCCCCCACACACCAACAGGTCCCAGTGTGTCATGCCCTCCACCCCGTGTCCATGTGCTCTCGTTGTTCAACTCCCACTTATGAGTGAGAACATACGGTGTTTTGTTTTCTGTTCTTGTGTCAGTTTGCTGAGAATGATGGTTTCCCGCTGCATCCATGTCCCTGCAAAGGACATGATCTCATGCTTTTTTATGGCCGCATAGTATTCCATGATGTATATTTGCCACGTTTTCTATCACAGTCTATCATGGACATTTGGGTTGATTCCAAGTCTCTGCTATTGTGAACAGTGCTGCAATAAACATACATGCACATGTGTCTTTATAGTAAATAATTTATAATCCTTTGGGTATATACCCAGTAATGGGATTGTGGGGTCAAATGGTATTTCTAGTTCTAGATCCTTGAGGAATCACCACACTGTCTTCCACAATGGTTAAACTAATTTACACTCCCACCAACAGTGTAAAAGCTTTCCTATGTCTCCACATCCTCTCCATCATCTGTTGTTTCATGACTTTTTAGTGATGGCCATTCTAACCGGTGTAAGATATTATCTCATTGCAGTTTTGATTTGGATTTCTCTAATGACAAGTGATGATGAACTTTTCTTCATATGTTTATTGGCTGCATAAATGTCTTCTTTTGATAAGTGTCTGTTCATATCCTTTGCCCACTTTACTGTTTTGGTTTGCTAGAACTACCTTAGCAAAATATCACAAAATGGGTGGCTTAAACAACAAAAAAGTATCCTCCAACAGTTCTGGAGGTTAAATGTCTGACATCAAGGTATATATCTGACATCAAGGTATTGGCAGATTTGCTTGATTCTGAGGAATTATGAGGGAAAGATTTGTTTATAGCCCTTTCTTCTTGACTTTAAGGATGGCCATATTTTCCTATGTGTCTTCACATTATCTTCCTTATATTTATATCTATCTCTTTGTCTATATTTTCCCTTTGTGTAAAATACCCATAATACTGGATTAAAGCCCACTGTGATGACCTCATCTAACTTTATTACCTTTATAAAGATCCTATCTCCAAATAAGGTCACATTCGGAAAATAAAAACTTTGATTTGGGGGTGGTGGGTTTGAAGAGGTTAGGATTCCAGAATATTTTTGTGGGGCAGGGAACAATTCAACTCATAACAAATAACTGTAATTTTAATTATAGTTATTTTCTTTGATGGGGACATGAAACTTCATATACTGAAAAACAGTGGATCCATACTTGGGATATATATCTTTGAAAACAATTTAATGTTTTGTATCTAATATGTGATACATTTACCTATAAATACCTTGACTCATGCTTTCAATCACTTTTCCAAGAGGAGTTTTCTGGGGCATGATAAATTATTCGTTCCAATAGTACCTTAAAGTTGGCTATGAATGTTATTAGTTTATAATTTAAATTTTGCATATATAGAATGCTTGTAAAATATGTTAGAGTCAGAATGAATTCTCTTTACAGTCCCAGAATTAAAGACCATTTCCATGTAATATTTCTTCAGTTTTGCTTTGAAATGATTCTTACCTGCTTATTATAAAATCTAGCACTATTGTGAAACATTCACAGATGTATATGGCCAAAATTGAAACAATTAGTAACTGTTTCCTATAATTATTAGAATCATTCTTAATTTGTTTTGTTTCATCCTTCTCTTATGAAAATTATTTATATTGATTCAAACAAAATATACTTAATATGCCAAAGTCCATTAATGAAAAGGGAGAAAAGAAAATAACCAAGAGAAACTCAATAGAAAGGTACTATTTTTTCACTAGCTTTGCCAAAAATCTTTGGCTCTCAAAAACAATGATTAGAACAAAACAGCTGGTTTTGTTTTGCTTTATTTTGATTTTGCATATGGGAATTGGAAGAAGTAAACTTCCAGAGTTATCTCTGTGCCAGGAATTTATATCTTTTCAATATTTCTCTTTGATAGGGCCCAAACTCCCTGAACAGAAGGTGATTCCTACTCCTACAGATAAGGAAATAATACAGAAACTAGACAATGTAGGTACTATTAGCTACCTCTTAAGGGCTTTTGAATGTGGCTTGTTGAAAGATCCTATAAGCCAATTCTATAGTCCAAACATAAAAGTAATTTATAACAACATGAAAAAATGGTTAATTATACAAAAATCAAAACATTAGAAGCATTCAGACTAGGTAAAAACTTACTTGGGTTCATGTCAAAGAAAATTAGACAGTAAATTTTGACCACAGTCAAGGCTAATATATTTTTTTAACTTATATGTTTGTATTGCATGATTGGAGATTCTCTGCACAAATTATATTTGACTAAACTGTTAACTAGATCTTCTTCCTCAGTAATTGGTCCTAAATCTCAGGCCATGCTATGTCAAGATCTATGCCCTGTATACGATTGTAAAAGATTCTCAAGATACCTAGCATCTCATGCTCTTCTAAGACTTTGAGAGCCTGCTTGCACTGAGTTACTGTAAATTTTGAATCATTTCACATTTTTTACAACCTGCTTGTTTTCTTCACTCTTCACGTCGAGTTCAGAAAATATCTTTTAGTCTCCTCAATACTACACTCATCCCCAGTCACACAGACAGACACACTCAATTTAGAAAATACGTTTGCACTCATTATATGTGTGAAGGAAGAGGGAAAAGATTTGCTTTGATAGAATCTGAAATAATTAAAATTTTAAAATGGACACAATTTTTAAAGAATTCCTTTATACTCTTTTGCCATACTACCTATTTTATCTTATCTCTTCTGTGCCCACAAATTTCTATAAATTTCCTTTATAAATTTTTTTCACTTCTGGTGTTACCAATCTTTTCACATTCTATGCCAATGTGGTTCTAACCATTAGCCTAAAAAGGTTGTTGATGTAATTTTATACAAAAATTTTTGTTCTGAATATAATTGTGTTTTCCGGTGATCCTTCCACCTCAGCCTCTTGAGTACCTGGGACCAAAAGTGGGCACCACCATGCCCAGCTAATTTTTTTTATTACACTTTAAGTTCTGGGGTACATGTGCAGAATGTAGAATTTTGTTATATAGGTAAACATGTGCCGTGGTGGTTTGCTTTAAGTTCTGGGGTACATGTGCAGAACGTGCAGGTTTGTTACATAGGTATATACATGCCATTGTGGTTTGCTGCACCCATCAACCTGTCATCTACATTAGGTATCTCTCCTAATGCTATCCCTCCCCTTGCCCCCCGCCCCACAGCAGTCCCCGGTGTGGGATCTTCCCCTCCCTGTATCGATGTGTTCTCATTGTTCAGCTCCCACTTATGAGTGAGAACATGTGGTTTTTGGTTTTCTGTTCTTGTGTTAATTTGCTGAGAATTATGGTTTCCAGCTTCATCCATGTCTCTGCAAAGGACATGATCTCATGCTTTTTTATGGCTGCATAGTATTCCATGGTGTATATGTGCCACATTTTCTTCATCCAGTCTAACATTGATTGGCATTTGGGTTGGTTCCAAGTCTCTGCTATTTTGAATAGTGCCTCAATAAACGTATGTGTGCATGTGTCTTTATAGTAGAATGATTTATAATTCTTTGGGTATATACCCAGTGAAGGAATTGCTGGGTCAAATGGTATTTCTGGTTCTAGATCCTTGAGGAATCGTCACACTGTCCTCCACAATGGTTGAACTAATTTACACTCCCTCCAACAGTGTAAAAGCATTCCTATTTCTTCACATCCTATATCAAAATATTAAAATTCTATCTGTCCATCCAGTCACACAAAGAAAACCTAGATTATTTTTAAATTGTTACCCAACTACAATAATATTTCAAATTCCATAAAACATGAATTAGGTGAAAAGTGGTAATTCATGGAGTAGAGAGCTCTAGGAATCAGTTTCTCCATCAAAGTATCTATGTATCTAACAAGATCTGTCAAAATCAACTACTTTGGAAACTCATTAAGAAATACTAGTCTAATACTTGCATCCAGGGGAGGGCTTGATGAAGAAAGCGGCTGGTACATTTTGTTTTGTTTTGGTGTTTTGCATAGCAACTACCAACCTTAACTCCAGTAGCAGGCAGTGGTAAGACAGGAGCCTGTGTTGCATGTGGTTTTGTTCTGGTTTGCTGGTACCAAGGTGGGCAATAAGAACCTTGACCTCAAAAAATTAAAGTTGGGTCTTTGATCTTCCAAGTGGTTCGCTGATGAACTGATGCAGAGACAAGTCAATATTTCATCCCCCTGAAGTCAAAATGGATTCTTAGGCAGCATTTGTTGAAATAATTTAAAACGACAGAGCACATTTTTGTTTGTTTCTGTTTTTTTTTTTTTCAAATCCAAGAATTCAAGAAAATCTTTATGAGATTCCTGCATGACTACAGAGACAATTGACCAAAGATTTCATTCGCTACACATTATGAAAAATATAGTCTTTGTAAAAATAATTTTAACTCACTAAACAAACAGCTGAATCTTTTAGCAAGTAACAAAATCTATCCTAGGTGGGGAGATCTAATTTCCAGATTTACCAGTTATGTGCTACTTAAGGTCTAATTCCCAGCAAGAAAATGTATGAAGCATACAAAGAAACAGAAAAGTATGGGCCATTTACTGAAAGAAATAAATAGAAAGTATTAACATGACTTGATGGGATTTATCACAGCAATCAAAGAGTAGTTCAGCATCTAAGAGCTAATTAATGTGATATACCATATTTACAGAGTAAAGAATATAATGATCATAAAAATAGACAAAGAAAAAGCATTTCACAAAATATGACACACTTTTATTTTTTACTTATTTATTTATTTATTTATTTTTTTGAGACGGAGTCTTGCTCTGTCGCCCAGGCTGAAGTGCAGTGGCGCGATCTCGGCTCACTGCAAGTTCCGCCTCCCGGGTTTACGCCATTCTCCTGCCTCAGCCTCCGGAGTAGCTGGGACTATAGGCGCCCGCCACCAAGCCCGGCTAGTTTTTTGTATTTTTTAGTAGAGACGGGGTTTCACCGTGTTCGCCAGGATGGTCTCGATCTCCTGACCTCGTGATCCGCCCGTCTCGGCCTCCCAAAGTGCTGGGATTACAGGCTTGAGCCACCGCGCCCGGCCACTTTTATTGTTAAAAAGCCTCAGCAATCTGGGAATAGAAGGGGGATTCCTAAACACAAATGACATGTATTTAAAAACCTACACCCTAACTCTCTACATAGGCAAAAATTAACTCAAAATGGATCAGCAGCCGAAATACAAAAGCTAATATTATAAAACAATAGAAGAAATCATGTAGAAAATATTTCGTTACAATGTACTTTTAGTTTTGATACCCAAAACATGATCAACATAAGAACAAAAGAAAACATAGTTACACTCCCGTATTTATTGCAACATTATTCACAATAGCTAAGATATGGAGGCAACCTGAATGTCTATTGACAGATGACTACACAGACAGGATGTGTTATATATACATAATGGAATCATATACACATAATGGAATAATGAAATTAAGAAGAAATAAATACTGCCATGTACAGCAACATAAATGAACCTGGGGAACATTGTGCTATGTAAGATAAACTAGTCACAGAAGAACAGAGGCGATATGATTCCACTTTTATGAGGTATCTAGAATAGTATACTCATAAAAGTAGACAGTAGAGCAGTAGTTGTCAGGTTGGGGAAAACGGGAAATGTGGAGTGGAGTTATTATTAAATGGGCATAGGGTTTCAGTTATGCAAAATGTGTAAGTTCTAAAGAACTGTACAACATAGTGCCTATGTACACTATATTGTGCACTTGAAATGTGTTAAAAAGTGGATCTCATGTTGTGTGCTTATCATAATAAAATAATAATAATAATAAATTAGATGCTATAACATTTTAAAAAGCACTTTGTGCATCAAAGGACATTATTAAATAAGTAAGAAGAAAACCTACAGAATGGGGAAAGTATTTACCATAAATCTAATAAGAGTTTAGAATCCAGAATATATAAAGAACTCTTACAACTGAACAACACAAAAGCAAACAATTTAATTTTAAAATTGCCAAATGGAACAGACAACCAAAGAAAACACAATGAGCGAATATAATTACATAAAACTAAAAAGCTTCTGTACAGCAAAGGAAACAATAAACAAAATGAAGAGAAAACCTAAAGAATAACAGGATGTATATTCACATCATGTATCTGATAAGAACTTAGCATTGATATTATATAACAAATACAAACAACTTAATCGTAAGGCAAAAAATGGCTTGATTAAAAACTGCGCAAATTATCTGTATAGACATTTCTCAAAAGACATACAAATGCCCAACAAGTATGTGAAAATGTACTCAGCAATACTAAACATCAAGGAGGTGCAAATTAAAACAATGAGATACCATGTCACACCTTTTAGAATGGCTATTATCAAAAAGAGCAAGTGTGGGTGAGGGTGTGAAGAAAAGGGAACTCTCGCACACTTTTTATGAGAATATAAAAGAATTCAGCCATTCTAGAAAGCTATAGGGAGGTTCCTCAAAAAGGTAAAAATAAAACTACCTTATGATTCAGAAATAATACTTACTGGGTATGTCCAAAGGATATGATGTCAATATGTCAAAGTGATATCTACTGTCTCACATTCATTGCACTATTATTCACAACAGCTAAGATATTAGTATATTAATCGACCGAAGTTTTGATGAGTAGACGAATAAATAAGGAAATATAGTATATAAAGTAGTTAAAAATAGAATTTTCATTTACTCCAGCAATTCCACTCCTAGGTATGTACCCAAGAGGAATGAAAACATATGCTCACATAGACATTGGTACATGAGTGTTTATCGGAGCATTATTTATAATAATCAAAAGGTAGAAGCAACCTAAATATTCATCAATGTTTAAATGAAAAGACAAACTTTGGTACATAATCAATACATTTGCTATATAATAGAATATTATTCCAACATAAAACAGAATGAATTACTGATACACGTTACAACTTGGATGGACTTTGAAAGCATTACACTAAGTGAAAGAAACCAGACACAAAATGTCACATTAAATTATGATTGCTTTTATACAAAATATCCAGAATAAGCAATACTATAGAGTCAGAAAGATGATTAATGGTTGCCAGGCTGTGGGGGTAGTGGGAAATGGAAGGTGATTCTTGGTGGGTATGGAGTGTTCTGAGGTGATGAAAATATGTTGAAACTAGAGAGAGAGAGAGATGATGGTTATGTAACATTGCAAATGCCCTAAACGCCACTGAATTATACACTTTAAAATGGTTAGTTGTAAGTTATGTAAACTTCACCTTCATAAAAAATAGAAAACACACAAATGTGAATTAAACACTTTCTCAGTACTTCAATTTGAAGTTTTAGCCATCTTCTGGAAAAAAAAAAAAAAAAAAAAGGTGTGTTTTGAAAAATATGCTTGCTTTTCTGAAATTATGAAATTATGAATTGAGTGTGTGAATTTAATCCAGCTCTTATTTTGAGGTTTATAAAAGTAAATCTGTCCTCACGCCTGTAATCCCAGCAATTTGGGAGTCCGAGGTGGGGGGATCACCTGAGGTCAGGAGTTCGAGACCAGCCTGACCAACATAGAGAAACCCGGTCTTTACTAAAAATACACAATTAGCTGGGCGTGGTGGTGCATGCCTGTAATCCCAGCTACCCAGCTACTCGGGATCCTGAGGCAGAAGAATCGCTTGAATCCGGGAGGCGGAGGTTGCGGTAAACATAGATTGCACCATTGCACTCCAGCCTGGGCAACAAGAGTGAAACTCTATCTCAAAAAAAAAAAAAAAAAGAAAAAGAAAAAAGTAAATCTATATCCAAGTTAAATGTGCCCATGATATAGGCATGTATTTCCTGACAGTTTTTTCAATGAAGAGTTTATTATATTGCTGATGGAATTTGAGAAATATATAGTAAGAAATAATCTCATTTAAAATTCCTGGGATTGGTTAGTAAAATCTTTCCTACCTTTCATATTCGAATTCTCAGAATATTCATGACATCCTTAGATACCAAGAGCCAGTAATTTCTTTGTAGCTTATGTTAATTTTTCTATGATCAGTTATTGAAATTGATGCAGCCTTAAAGATGACTTGTCTCATTCACTGACTTACTCACATCTATTTGAGGGTTAATTTAAGTGATCTGTTTAATAGTATTTTCTGAAATGTCTTCATGTGCAGTCTCAGGCTTCTTCTCCGATAGTCTATGGCCCTTTAGGGAGTTACTAGATCTATGCAAAATGAGCAGGAAGCTATGGCTCCGTCTTGTTGGCCTGCAGGGAGTTTAAGAATGAATACCAGGTGCATCCTGTGCTGTTTTTGAGTACTGTGTCTCTTTCTTTGCAACAATATGACAAACTTGAAACGTACTAAGCATTTTATGACAGATACTGACAGAAATCAAGGTTTTTTCCTGAAGAAAAATAAAATAGAGTGAAAAGAAAGAATTTACAATGAGTAGCTGAGCTGCATTGGGGAAGAAAATGATAACCTTGACCTTGATTTTTTTTCCATAGAATTGCCCACACCTAAGTACCTTTCCCTCAAGGTTGTTTTAGGAGAGTCTAGTATTTGTGACTTAACACATGTCAGGGCAAGGTCACACATAGCAGGATGTTTCAAGAACCACCAATGAACTGGGGAATATAGATTTTAATATCAACAGGTTCAAGGCGCTGACAGATTGGACATACTTGCTAAGACATCTGATCCCACAGGAAAAATGTGTTTCAGAAATTGATAGCTGATCTACTGTTGTAGTGTATTGGGAAAAAGAAAGGGAAAGACTGTGTTAAGGCTGAATAATCTTGCAGTTCTCTGATTAAATTTTATGATTCTGCTAGATTTTAACGGCTCAAAAATAGACTGAAAACTAATATAAAAATTAAAGCAAAATATTTTCATGGAAATTTGTTTCATTGGGGGGGAAGCTGCTGACATGGAACTAGAACTATACAAATGGATTAGTTGAGATTTTGTTCTACGAAAAAATAAAACATCTATTTAGATATGTTAAAAACAGATATAACAGAAAAATGGATATTTCCACCATTATGTAAAACAATGGTGCCAGTGTCGCCATAACAAAGACAGTGACAAAATATGTTAATGACTGTTCTCTTAAATGTAGCAAAATTCTTAAATCAGATAATACATGCCTCTTAATAGATTTTTCAGTATACCTGAGGATGTTTCTAATAGAAAGACAGACTGCATCCAAACCAGCAAAGATGAGAGTTTGTCTGTCACTGGGAATTAGTGCTAATACCAGGTTTCAAGTAAAGGTCTGATTAACTCATAAGAGAAAGGAAGCTACTTTTAGAACATGTGACAAGATATTTAAGAATTTTCTTTGCATCTTTCTGTTCAAAAACTATATATATTTCTTTTTCTTCTTTCTCCAGAACTTGCAAAAATCCACAAATAAAAACACATTATAACAACAACTTATGAATAGGGTCTTAACAAAGTCAAATTCCAAAGTATTAAACATTTTTTTCAAGCACTATACAATTTGCCCTTTTGCCTCTTTATAAATGTAGATATGTGTGCATATATAGATATATACATACAAATACATATAAATGCACAAACACATAAATGTAAATTTAAATATATGATAAACTTTATTTAGAATGAATAAAATGAAAATATTTTAAACTAAAATACATGATTTCATCACATCTTGGTTTTAGGACAAAATGTTTCAAGGTATGATTTTAAACTTCATAGAAGGTTTCTGTAGCAAAACAAATATATAAAATAAAAATCCTTGAACATCGTTGGTATGTGATCAGGTACTATATTATTAAATCAGTCATGTTAGCAAAGTGCATGATTCAAAGATACTATTGCCTGGGCCATTCTGCTGTGCTTCTTTTAGTTAAAAAATTAAAAGAAACCTTAATATCTGCTTTTAGCTTACTGATTTTGGTTTTAAGTTATATACAGACAAGGTCATCATTTTTATTTAACTCACTAGAATTTTATAAGGGCAAATATTGCCTTAACTTCCATATAAATACTTATTTCCAAAGTCTGCTTGCCCAATCCCAACCTTATTCCAATTTTTTGCATCCCTCCATGTTTGAACCCAGAATTGTTACAAGAAATATGCAGTGTGAAAATGCATGTTCCCTAATAGTTAATACAGATACTGTCTGCCTAATTACCCTCAAGGTAGCACAAACACATTTGGGGAAAAATATGGAATAGGGATCTTAACAAATTTGGATATTTGCAGACTTTTCTCCACTACTTTTGGGAATCAGCAAACCATAACAACAGTAACCATTTACCTCTATGCTTCTATTGTAGCTATCAACTATTCTATTTGTTTTGTTTTGAGACCAAGTCGCACTCTGTCGCCCAGGCTGCAGTGCAGTGGTGTGATTTCGGGTCCCTGCAACCTCTGCCTCCTGGGTTCAAGCCATTCTCCTGTCTCAGTCTCCTGATTAGCTGGGATTACAGGTACACACCATTGTGCCTGGCTAATTTTTACATTTTTAGTAGAGATAGTATTTCACCATGTTAGCCAGGCTGGTCTCAAATGTCTGACTTCAATTACTCCAACCATGTAGGTCCCTCAACTATTCTACTTGTAACTCGTGTTATTTAAAAAATATGTTACATGAAACTACAGAGAAGAGACCATTTTCAACTTCAAAATAATGAAAGCAAAACAAACTATTTCCTTTATTAACATGTTGGCAGATTTGCAACATCACTTTGGAGCTACATACAAAGCCTTTATTTTAAAATATTGGGAAGCGTTTTCACAAAGTTTTTAAAAAGATGTTTTATTTCTACATTTCTTTCTTCTTTGTATTGTCCTTTGCTCTTCCTTGCTTGCCTTGATGTTACTTTCCTATTTCATTTGTTTTTCTGTCTCTCCAGAAAAACATTTTACTTTGGAACAGAGAAGTTAAAGTAATTTTATTTAGCAAATGTTATGAACTGTATGGTTGTAGCCTCCAAATTCAAATGTTGAAGCCCTAACCCCCACTTCAATGAGATGATATTAAGAAGTGGGGTCTTCGGGAGGTAATTAAATTTAAATGAGTTTATGAGGATTGGGCTCCCATGGTGAGACTTGTGTCCTAGACTAGCGCTCTCTCTTCTCCCCTTGAAGATACAGGGAGAAGGCAGCCATCTGTTAGCCAGAAGTAGGGCTATTACCAAGAACCCAACCATGCTGGCACCCAAATGTTGGACTTGCAGCTTCTAGAATTGTAGGAAATAAATAATCATTTAAGCCACCTAGTTTATGGTATTCTGTTATAGCAGCTGAAAATGACTAAGAAAACAAGATATAAGGGTCCATATATGTAGTTTAACTATATATTGAATATAGCCTTATGTAAAGTTTATGAATAGAAAATGTGTTAATAAAACCAGTAGCAGGGCTTTATATCTTCGATAATAAATATACATGTTCAGAGCTGTTTGGCCTCAGGTTTTCCTGCCCTGGATGTTGTGTCTTCACACGGTGCAGAAAGCAGTGACTCTGCATCACCCCTAGACAAAGACAGTAGCAGCCCCAGATCTACAGAAAATGCACAGATATTATTAGGTTTGTTCAAAAGTAATTGTGGTTTTTGCCACTGAAAGCAATGACAATGACTTTTCCCCCAACCTCATACTTAATTATTCCTGTTCTTTATTTTTTGGACTTGTTCAGTGTTCACCATGGGGTACTCTGTGGTGGTGGAGCTGCAGGAATGCTCCTCCAGCTATGGCACGTGTGGCAAAGTGTATGGCAACACTTTCCCTCAGTGGAAAAGGCCCCTCTTGAAGAACATAACACCTTGAAAAAGCAGGTGTTCCTTATGAACTTCTCCATGCTGGAAATCAAAGATGTGAGTGTCAGTTTCACTGTCTTCTGTATATCCAGCTGTCTTAAAGAACAGCTTGCCATCCTGGAAGAGGTCCAGTTCTTTGCAAATGACAGTGCAAGTCTTTTCCTTTGTCTAATCGATGCCTTCCTCAAACACTTGAGTGCTATTCTCTGTTTGCATTTAATTTGAAAAATGATGTTGACATCCTCCATTGAATTCTAAGTGGAATAATATCAGGAAGAGACACAAGTCTTATGTTATGTATTCTCAGATTAGACTGGGAATGTCTTCAAATGACCTAAATGGAATGCTTTGATTCCCAGATACTGGTATACTGACCATCTATACCAATATATTCACTGTTGCCTTTGGTCAGGATGTTCACTTTCTGATTCATCACCACTCTCTGCCTCACATTTTAATTGCACTGGTTATTTAAGGATTGTTGTTTGTAGTATCTTATTATGGCTGTATCATGACTATACCAGTAACCTCAGCACTGACACAGAAATGGAAATATAAAATATTTGCTGGGGTTTGCTATTGTATCTACAGTTACCAGTCAGTTCTACTTGTCTTGATTTTTTTCCTCAGAGAATAAAATGGCAGGCAATAATAAATAATTGAAAAGTCTAAAATGAAAGTCAGCCAAATGGAATATAAATGTCTTTGAGACATTCTATATACATGGTGATACCATTTAATTGGCCTCATGTAAACTAGCTTATTCTTTCTTTTGTGCCAGTAAATAGCTGTAATTGGGGCAATGGCTACTTGTTACTTCAACAAAAATTAAAAAGCCTTCCTGATCATCCAATTCTTTCATCTCTCTTCATTACTTTTTCTACTACTAACAAGAAACTATTGTAAAAGAGTAATTTCTAATCACTGGGATGAGAATTTCAAGCACTGTTTTCACATATACTTATAACACTCTGAGAGAGAAGCACAGGGTGCTTGTACGTTTAGAGGCTGCTTCTGCTCAATCTATGTGTTAACAAATGCTTGCCCCGTTTCAACCAGAATGCATAGCTTACAACTGCCATTAATGAGTCAGGCATTTGTACATTATCAAAAGATGCACTCAAGATCTTATCCAAGAATTCAAGTCATTTCACACCTGTCAACTGCACTGGAGTCTTCATAATTTTTCTAAGAAAGGTGTTAATGGTAGGTGTCACTGTTTTGGGATGACTAATGACATTTAACTATAACTGTATGCTCCAGCTATGGGCAATCTCTTTGTGATAGGTAGTTTTTTTGTTTCTCCTTCTTCCTTTCTTCTTGCGTCTCTCCCCATCCCCCTCCCCCTCCCCCTCCCCCTCCCCGTCCCTCTCCTTCTCCTTCTCCTTCTCCTTCTTCTTCTTCTTCTTCTTCTTCTTCTTCTTCTTCTTCTTCTTCCTCCCTACTTAGTAGACCATCTTTTTTAAATCTGTAATCAGATCTGTGCTGGGTGCACTTTTTCTGTGTTTTGCTGTTGATCAGAAAACAAACGATGGATCCTCAGAAAAGTTCTACTTCAAGGACTGAGAGTTATTGAATTTCGTAAAAAGGAGCAACAAACATAATGATTCTAGACAACAGAGGGATAAGAGCCCCTTAAGGAAAGAAAAGAGAATAGAAGTGTGGCACATTGTGAGATAGATATCTATTCGATGTTTGTGCCAGGAAAAAAGTTTCCTTCTTCTAAGAGCCATTTACAAAATAATGATAAAGCCAGCTGAAGGAAGGAAGGAAGGAAGGAAGGAAGGAAGGAAGGAAGGAAGGAAGAGAGAGAAAGAAAGGAGGAACTAACAAATGTAGTTCTCTATTTCTTAACCTACTGACTCTGCTTCCTAAATAGTAACCGGAAATAATGGTAAATCAACATATCAAAATAACCTTATCGCTAATGCTGACTTCCAAAACTGTGAAGTCTCTTAGCACCTTTCTCCCATGTTTTTCAGTTTACTAATATATTCATCTGACCATTTTTTCTTACGTTTCTGAACTTTTACTGACATCTCTTAATTGGCTTTTATTCTATCCAATTATCTTGGAGGAAAAAGAAAAACACACAAATCAGAAGATTGACCCAGTCATATTTAACTAACTGTGCTTAGACTGGCACCTAATAGTCATAAGAAAATGTTATATGTTTTGTGGCAAATGTCCATAGGTAGTTGTTGATTGAATTCATCCAATATTAGAGCAACAAAAGTATTTACTATTTACTAAACTATTTAGTTTATTTTACTTATTTATAAATAATGTATTTTTTATTTTGAATGCAAAACAAGAAGTGCAAAACTTCATTTTATCTAAATTTAGAAACTTTAAAAATATAAGTCTCATAAAAAAAGAAGTTGCATAAATATTTTGTTAATTGGAATAATTTTAATGTTTCTGTGAATCTATTAATCAGAAATACATAAATTAACTTTTTAAAAAATCAGCATACTTTTAAAATTTTAAATTTTTAATTAGTTGGACATAGCCTTAAAAAACAAACAAACAAACAAACAAAACCCAAAAAACCATGTTTTTTGCAGCAACATGGGTGGAGCTGAAGCCATTTTCCTAAATGAAATAACTCAGAAACATAAAATCAAGTAGCACATTTTTTTTGAGACGGAGTCTCGCTCTGTCGCCCAGGCTGGAGCGCAGTGGCCCGGATCTCAGCTCACTGCAAGCTCCGCCTCCTGGGTTTACACCATTCTCCTGCCTCAGCCTCCCGAGTAGCTGGGACTACAGGCGCCCGCCACCACACCCGGCTAGTTTTTTGTTTTGTTTTGTTTTTTAAGTGGAGACGGGGTTTCACTGTGTTAGCCAGGATGGTCTCGATATCCTGACCTCGTGATCCACCCGTTTCGGCCTCCCAAAGCGCTGCTATTATAGGCTTGAGCCACCGTGCCCGGCCCACATTTTTTTACTTACAAGTAGGAGCTAAACAATGAGTACACATGGATTTACAGATGGAAATAATGGACACTGGGAGTCCAAAAGGAGGAGGGTGGAAAGAAGGTGAGAGCTGAAAAATGACCTCGTGGGTACAATGATTACTTTTCAGGTGATGAGTGCACTAGAAACCCAAACCCCACCACTGTACCAAAAACTCTGTGGAAAAAACCTGCACATTTACCCTCTGAAATGTACCCTATTAATATATTGTTAGTTGAAAATAATGATCATTTTTATAACGAAAGAGTTATAGTTTTAGACAAAGAACATTTGTTGTGATATTTGTTCATTATTTCATCTTAAAGATTACTTACATTCCTTCATAGTTACATTAAAGAAAGCATCCTTAAATGGTAACAGATCATCTGAAATTTCAAGATAGGTAGGTAGGTAGGTAGGTAGGTAGGTAGGTAGGTAAATAGATAGATAGATAGATAGATAGATAGATAGATAGATAGATAGATAGATAGATAGACAGACAGACAGACAGATAGATTTTTTTGAAACGGAGACTTACTCTGTCACTCAGGCTGTAGTGCAGTGGTGTGATCTCGACTCACTTCAACCTCTGCCTCCCAGGTTCAAGCTATTCTCCTGCCTCAACCTCTTGAGTAGCTGGGATTACAGGCATGCACCACCTCGCCCAACTAATTTTTTGGATTTTTAATAGAGACAAGGTTTCACCACGTTGGTCACGTTGGTCTTGAACTCCTGACCTCGTGATCTGTCCACCTTGGCCTCCCAAAGTGCTCGGATTACAGGCATGAGCCACCAGGACTGGCTTATTTTTACCCGTGTAATTATGGCACCTCTAGTTCATAAAAAATAAAAAAATGCAATAAATAAATAATTGCAACAAATATCTCCTTAACCCTAAAAATAGGTATACTCACTTTTATGTTGGTAGCTATTAAAACTTATACATTAATCTTTTATTTCAGAAATGAATTTAAGATACACTATATATAAATTCTAAATTTAAATATATATATGATTTCTAAAAAAAGAGCAATATTAAACCATCCTTATGTTTAAAAACTCTTTCAATTCAAAAGATGATTTTGTTTCCTGTGACTCATTCTAGATTATTCCTGACCCGTACAGTGCAACAACTTCTAAATAAAGGCCTTGCTCTATTTATATATTAAACAAATATTTAGCACAAACAGAATGAAATTGTAGGTGTTGGCAGTACCTGCCATGAAAAATTTCATGTATCACTAGACTAATTTCTTTATGTTACATCATTTTCTAAATGCCAGGGCTTAAGAGATATGGGGAATATAAAAGCCTCAAAAGAATACCACAAATGTAAATGCAGAGTTGAGGCATTCATTTTTATTTTATTTTATTTTTTTTATTTTTAATTTATTTATTATTATTATACTTTAAGTTGTAGGGTACATGTGCATAACGTGCGGGTTTGTTACATATGTATGTTTCAGAAATGCCATGTTGGTGTGCTGCACCCATCAACTCTGCCATTTACATCAGGTATAACTCCCAATGCAATCCCTCCCTCCCCTCCCATGATAGGCCCCGGTGATGTTCCCTCTCCTGAGTCCAAGGGATCCTCATTGTTCAGTTCCCACCCCAAGTGGAGTGGACAAGACAAGTGTGTTTGATTTTCATAGTTCTGTGATAGTAGTTTGCTAAGAATGATGGTTTCCAGCTTGCATCCATGTCCCACAAAGGACACAAACCTATCCTTTTTATGATGTGTATAGTATTCCATGGTGTATATGTGCCATTTCCTTAATCCTAACGGCCACTGATGGACATTTTAAGTTGATTCTAAGTCTTTGTTATTAGGAATAGTGCTGCAATAAATACATGCGGTGCATGTGTTCTATAGCAGCATAATTTATAACTTTGGGTATATACCCAGTAATGGGATGGTTGGGCCATGGTACATCTAGTTCTAGATCCTTGAGGAATCGGCCATACTGCTCTTCCAAGTAATGGCTGAACTAGTTTACAATCCCCACCAACAGTGTAAAAGTGTTCCTATTTCTCCACATCCCTCTCCAGTACCTGTTGTTTCCTGACTTTAATGATCACGCATTCTAACTGGGTGTGAGATGCATCTCATTGTGGTTTTGTGGATTTGCATTTGATGGCCATGATGATGAGCATTTTTCATGTGTCTGCTGGACAGAATGTCTTCTTTGAGAAATAGTCTGTCTAAGCATCCTTTGGCCCACTTTTTTGATGGGGCTGTTTGTTTCTTTTTTTTCTGTAAATTTGCTCTGAGTTCTTGTAGGTTCTGATATTAGCCTCTTGTCAGATGAGAGTAGGCTGCAAAAATTTTCCCATTCTGTAGGTTGCCTGTTCACTCTGGTAGTTTCTTTTACAGCAGAAGCTCTTTAGTTTAATGAGATCCCATTTTAATAATTTTGGCTTAGCTGCTGTTGCTTTTGGGTGCTTTTGTATTACGAAGTCTTTGCCCATGCCTATAAATCCTAGAATGGTACTACCTAGGTTTCTCTCTAGGATTTTTATGGTAGTAGGTCTAACATTTAAGTCTCTAATCCATCTTGAATTAATTTTCGTATAAGGAGTAAGGAAAGGATCCCAGTTCTTGAAGCTTCTACTTATGGCTAGCCAATCTTCCAGAACCATTTATTAAATAGGAACTTTCTCCTACTCTTTGTTTTCCTCTCTCAGGTTTGTCAAAGATCAGATGGCTGTAGATGTGTGGTATTATTTCTGGAGGACTCTGTTCTGTTCCATTGGTCTATATATTCTGTTTTGGGTACCAGTACCATGCTGTTTTGGTTACTGTGCCTGCAGTATAGCTTGAAGTCAGGTGCTGATGCCTCCAGCTTTGTTCTTTGACTTAGGATTGTCTTGGAGATGCCCTTTTTGGTTCCATATGAACTTTGAAAGCAGTTTTCCACCCTGTGAAGAAACTCATTGGTAGCTTATAGATGGGGATGGCATTGAATCTATAAATTACTCCTAGTAGTATGGCCATTTTCATGATATTAATTCTCCTATCCACATGAAAGCATGGTATGTTCTTCCATTTGTTTGTGTCCCTTTTATTTCACTGAGCAGGGTTTGTAGTTCTCTGAAGAGGTCCTTATATCCCTTTGTAAGTTGATTCCTAGGTATTTGATTCTTGAAGCAATTGTGAATGGAAGTTCATTCCTGATTCCAATTTCGTTTGTTCAATGTTACTGGTATAAGAATGCTGCGATTTTGCACATTTAATTTTGTATCCTGAGACTTTGCTAGTTGCTTATCAGCTTACATGAGTATTCTTTTATTGAGATAATGTTTTCTAAATATACAATCATGTCATCTGCAAAAGAGGGACAATTTGATTTCTTCTTTTCCAAATTGGAATAATTTTGATTTCTTCACGAATTACCTGCTGTAGAACTTCCAACACTATGCTGAATAGGAGGGAGAGAGAGGGCATCCCTGTCTCTAAGCTGGGGCTTTCGTGCTGAATTTTTCCAGTTTTTGCCCATCCAGTATGATATTGGCTGTGGCTCAGTAAATAGCTTCTTATTATTTTGAGGTAATGCCTCCACTCAATACTGAATTTATTGAGCATTTTTAGCATGAAGGGCTGTTGAATTTTGTCAAAAGTTTCTGCATCTATATTGAGATAATCATGGGGTTCTTTTTGTCTCTTTGTTCCATTTATATGCTGGATTATGTTTATTGATTTTATGAAATGTTTAAACCAAACTTTGCATCTTGTGGATGAAGCTCACTTGATCATGGTGGATATAAGTAAGCTTTCATGTGTTAAGGTTGAACTAGCTCTTGCCAGTATTTTTATTGAGGATTTTGCATCGGCGTTCATCAGGGAGCATTATTCAAAATCACCTTTTTTTGTTGTGTCCTGCCAGGCTTTTGGTATCAGGATGATGTTGGCCTCTATAAAACAGTTAGGAGGGTTCCTCTTTTCTATTGATTGAATAGTTTCAGAAGGAATGGTACCAACTTCCTCTCCTTTGTAATTTCCTCTGGTAGAATTCAGCTGTGAATCCATCTGGTCCTGGACTTTTGGCTGGTAGGCTACACTATTGCCTCAATTTCTGCAGCCTGGTCTATTCAGGGATTCAAATCCTCTTCCTGGTTTAGTCTGAAGAGGTGTAAGTGTCCAGGAAATTATCATCCATTTCTTCTAGATTTCCAGTTTATTTCATGAGAGGTGTTTATAGTATTCTCTGGATGGTAGTTTGTACTTCAGGGGTCGGTAAGTGATATCCTCTCTATCCTTTTTAATCATACGATTTGATTCTTCTCTCTTTTCTTCTTTTATTAGTCTTACAAAGGGGCTGTCAATTTTGTTGATCTTTCAAAAAGTCTCAACTCCTGATCGGGCTTAGATTTTGAGGGTTTTTGTGTCTCTATCTCCTTCAGTTCTGCTCTGATCTTAGTTATTTCTGCCTTCTCGCTAGCTTCAATGTTTGCTCTTGCTTCTCTAGTTCTTTAATTGTGATGTTAGAGTGCGTCACTCTGGGATCTTTCCTGGGCTTTCTCTGGTGGGTGCATTTCTTAGTGCTTGGTAAATTCCTCTCACACTGCTTTTAAATGTGTCCTAGAGATTCTGTATGTTGTATCTTTGTTCTCATTGGTTCTAGCGAATATCTTTGCTTCTGGCCTCTATCAAGTATGTACCCAGTAGTCATTCAGGAGCAGGTTGTTCAGTTTCCAGTTGGAGCGGCTTGCATTTGAGTTTCTAGTCCTGAGTTCTAGTTTGATTGCACTGTGGTCTTGAGAGACAGTTTGTTATACTTCTGTTCTGTGTACTGCTGAGGAGGCTACTTCCAAATTATATGGCCAATTTTGGAGTAAGTACAATGTGGTGCTGGAGTATTCTGTTGATTTGGGGTGGAGAGCCTGTAGATGTCTACAGGTCTGCTTGCTGCAGAGATGAGTTCAATTTCTGACATCTGTTAACTTTCTCTGTCTCGGCTGATCTGTCTAATGCTGACAGTGGATGCCAGTCTCCCACATATTGTATGGGAGTCTAAGTCTCTTTGTAAGTCTCTAAGGACATGCTGCAGGAATCTGGGGTGCCTCCTGTAATAGTATATATATTTAGGAGAAGTTAGCTCTCTTTCCTGTTGAACTGATCCCTACCAGCCTCTTTGTCTCTTTTAATCTTGATGGCGAAGTCTGTTTTGACAGAGACTAGGACTGCAACCCTGGGCTTTTTTGTTCCCCCATTTGCTTGGTAAATCTTCCTCCATCCCTCATTTTGAGCCTATGTATGTCTCTCAAGGTGAGATGGGTCATTCCCTGGAATACAGCAGGACTACTGGTCTTGACTCTTATCCAGTTTGGGTAGTCTGTGTCTTTTTCATTGAGCATTTTAGTCCATTTTACATTTAAGGTTAATATTGTTATGTGTGAACTTGATCCCATTGGCTATGATATTAACTGGTTATTTTGCTCAAGATGCAGTTTCTCCTAACTCCCGATGGTCTTTACATTTTGCAGCTGCTTTTGCAATGGCTGTACCCTCGTTGTTCCTTTCCTATGTTTAGTAAGTGCTTCCTTCAGGGTCTCTTAAGGCAGGCCTAGTGGTGACAAAAATCTCTAAGCATTTTGCTTATCTGTAAAGGATTTTATTTCTCCTTCACTTATGAAACTTGAAGCCTATTGGATATGAAATTTGCTGAAAATTCTTTTCTTTAAGAATGTTGAATACGGCCCCCACTCTTCTGGCTTGTAGAGTTTGCCGAGATCTGCTGTGAGTCTGATGGCTTCCCTTTGTGGGTAACCTGACCTTTCTCTCTGGCTGCCTCTTAAGATTTTTTCCTTCATTCTAACTTTGTGGACCTGGCAATTATGTGTCTTGAGTTGCTCTTCTGAGGAGTATCTTTGTGGGCGCTCTCTCTGTATTTCCTAGATTTGAATGCTGGCCTGCCCCTGCATTAGGTTGTAGTTCTCCTGATGATATCCTTGAAGAGTGTTTTCCAACTTCTTGGTTCCCATTTTCCCCTTTGACTTTCAGGGCACCCTAATCAGATGGAGATTTGGTCTTTTTTATAATCCTAATACTCTTTGCAGGCTTTGTCTATTCTTTTCTTCTTTCTTTTTGGTTTCTTCTCGCTTCTATTTCTATTCATTTGATCCTCAATCGCTTAGATACTCTTTCTTCCAGTTGATCGAGTCGGTTACTGAAGCTTGTATTTGTCATGCATTTCGTGGTCATGGGTTTTACTCTTCTATTTCTGCTTATGACCTTTCTCTGTACACTACTTGTTTACTAATTCTTCCACTTTTTTTCAAGATTTTAGTTTCTTTGCTTGCACTTAATTCCTCCTTTAGCTCTAGAGAAATTTGATAATTGAAGCCTTCTTCTCTCATCTCGTCAAAGCCATTCTCCCGCCCAGCTTTGATCCGTTGCTGGCTATGAGCTGCGCCTTGCCGGGGAGATGCGCTCTTATTTTTGAATTTCCAGCTTTTCTGCCCCTGCTTTTCCCCATCTTTGTGGTTTTATCTGCCTCTGGTCTTGATGATGGTGATGTACTGATGGGGTTTTAGGTGTCCTTCCTGTTTGATAGCTTCTCTCACAGTCAGACCTCAGCTGTAGGTCTGTTGGGAGATTGCTGAGTCCACCCCTGTAGACCTGCTTGCCTGGGTATCAGCAGCAGAGGCTGCAGAAGAGGAATATTCTGAACAGCGAGTGTACCTGTTTGATTCTTGCTTGGCTTCCTCAGGGGTGTGTACTCCACCTGTGAGGTGTGGGTGCCGACGGCTCCTCAGTAGGATGTCTCCTGTTAGCTACTTCAGTCAGGGGACCCACTTGAGCAGGGAGTCGTCCCTTTCCCTGGGATCTCAACCTCCGTGTTGAGATCCACTGTTTCTTCAAAGCTGTCAGACAGAGTCGCCTGGCGCCTGCAGAGGATTCTGGCTCCGCTTGTTATTGTTTACGTGCCCTGTTCCAGAGGTGGAGTCTACAGAGACAGGCAGGCTTTTTGAGCTGCCGTGAGCTCCACTCCAGCGCTGGAGCTTCCCAGCAGCTTTGTTTACCTACTTTAAGCCTCAGCAATGGTGGGCGCCTCCCCCAGCCTCGCTGCTGCTCCTGCTGTAGAGATCAGTAGACTGCTGTGCTGCAGTGAGGAGGCCTGCGGTGGGACTCCTCCGGCCAGGTGGGATATGATCCCCAGGTGCCTGTTTGCTTAAAGCTTGTGCATTGGGGTGAGCTACCTGATTTCCAGGTGTTGTAGCCCTAGTTCCCCATAGAAAGGGGATTCCCTTTCCCTTGCGCTTTCCCAGGTGAGGCGGCTGCCCGCCTGCTTCAGCCTCGCTGGTCGGGCTGCAGCAGCTGACTCAGCACCATCAGTCCCAAGACTCCCCAGCAAGAGATGGAACCCAGCACCTCAGTTGAAAATGCAGAAATCACTGTCTTCTGTGTCGAGCCTGGGCTGGGAGTTGAGACTGGAGCTGTTCCTATTCGGCCATCCTTGTCTCAAATTTCCATTTTTATTTTAAATAACAAACTATTTATTGGACTTCTAAAATGTTGTGAAAATAATCCAGGGAAAATGGAATTATTCCACCTGGGGGGTTCATTAAGGGCTTTTGTTGTTAATGTGTCTCCTTGGCAAGCTCACGTGCAAGTCTCAGAATTTGTTAAAAAAAAAAAAAATCATTAATATTATCATGTTTTTATTCTGTGAGACGTAATTTAGTGCAGAAAAGCTTTAATCTAGCTTTTTGAAATAAAGAAAAACTGTTTGTTTATTAAAACAAAAAGAAGAAACATGAAACTATGTTTTATACCAAAAGAAAATATATATAAAAACTGAGAAACTTGTGTTAGTTCAAGTGCAGTATATTGAAATTACATTCTGGCCCATCACCAAGGTTCGTTGGTCTTTCTCCTAAGACAAAGTCTAATTTGCTGTTTTAAAAAGTATTTTTCTGTTTATGCATCTCTTTGTTATAGAGTCCAAACAATATTTACACGACAGTTTTCACTTGTCTCAATTTTAGAAGCAGCTTTTAAATCGCTGGGCATGCATTTTCAAAGTAATGGCTAAAGAAGCACATAAATGGTGCTATAATTTATTAATGCAATTAATGGAATCTAAATATCAGGATCAATGGAAATATAAGACAGCTAAAGACCAATGAACCACAAAAGCATGTGGAGCTTGTTGGAGGATACTTTACTACACATACGTTGCTTAGCAGCAACTCCTTCCTGAGGCTGATGTTAACTCTAGGAAGCAATTAACATAGAATCTCCTGAAAAAGTGAAAGAGAAGGCAATGCATCATGTCTGGAAAAAATGCCCATTTTTTTAAAGATGCCTAGTGGGATTCACACTTTAGAGGTGGAGGAATTTTAAAACAACCATTGGTCCTATAAACAGAAGTTTCCACATACATACAAGACGTTTCAAAAATGATTTTTTAAATGCACAGCAGTGTGTGTCATTATTTTAATTCTAATTCTATTTTATGTATTTATTTTTTAACTTTTCTTTTTAGGTTCAAGGCTACATGTGCAGGTTTGTCATACAGGTAAACTGTGTGTCACAGAGGTTTGGTGTAGAGGAAATTTCAGTACCTGGGTATTAAGTATAGTACCCAATAGGTATTTTTCTTTTGATCCTCTCCCTCTTTTCACCCTTCACCCTCAAATAGGCTCCAATGACAGTTGTCCCCCTCCTGGTATTCATGTGTTCTTGCTGTTTAGTTCCCACTTAAACGTAAAGACATGGTGCTGGAGGCCATTATCCTAAGCAAACACCAGAAAAGAAAAGCATTCTTTACAAAATTGTAGTAAGGCTATAACTTTGTAACAATCTATGAAAATGTAGAGTTATTTTAAACTGAAAACTTTGTTACAAAATACAATCATGAGTACATTGCTTTTTTACAGTAGCACCGTGCTTTTTAAATTAGTAATTCAGAAGCATTTCTGAAAATTTAGTTAATACTGCAAAATTACTTCAGTTATAGAAAGATAAACATAAGAGTAAAAATGGCAACATGATTAAGCTTTACTTTTCTAATAAAAGGAAAATGATGGATTTTAGCGTAAGCATAAGAGGAATTTATGGATTCTCCAGTTCATTGTAAAAATGCCCAAAGACAATAACTTAAGCAGTCAGTATATTCTCAGAAGCATGAACTGAGCTTCATAGAGTGATTAAGACATTAGAATTGCTCAATGTTGCTATGAGTAAATATTAAAGAACAAACCGATCTAAATTATTTTCTAATAATTTCATTTCAAAAATACTAAAATTTTTCTTCCTACCTGAAAAATATTTGAAGAGTTCAATGCTTTTTAATAATAGTTTTATAACTCCTATGGAAATAGACCTGCAATAGGCATCTACAATCTAAAAGGCATCTCATTAGGTTAGGAAATACTTTTAAGTTACATGCTGCAATGCACAGGGAATGTTCTATCAAGATTACTTTGAGTCATCTTTGGATGGACAGAGGAAAAATGAGGGCAAGAGGGGTGGATTGATTTATCAACAAAGAGCTCCAGTTCAACCTATTTCACATATGGGGCATGTAGGTAAAGTTTCATTTAAACAAAAGGTTTCGCTGCTGAAAAACAATCACTCTATTAAGTTATCAGGTTATCAGGCCATCAGTTTCTATGATAAATTGCAAAGCAAGTCTAAGGAGATATAGCATCTCTTACTAACATCAACAGCCAAGATAATCAGTTTGGGGAATATGTATAATTTTGGAATATTGTGAAATATAGGTCAGAAAGTCATGACAAAACAGAATTTAACCAATATTTTGAAATAACATGGAACAAACATTTAGATAAGTAAATTTACATTAAAACAAATTGCTATATTACTATAATGAATTTTGGAATGGCCACCACATCCATATGGCTGAAAAGATGAAGCCACTGCCTTACTGTATTTTTTGAGGTCTCAGTTACGTTTTTAAATGCAATTATTTCAATCTTTGTGTTTTTATAGTTGCACATTACATGTTGTTATTTTCCATAAAGAAGTATTAACTTCGACTATTCCTTTTTCTCTGAACAACATGATTTGAAGGCCATCACTATCTTCTTATAATTTATTACTATCTGAAAAAAAAATTGTTCTCATTATTAATTGTTGCTTTTTCTCCATTTAACTAGAATTTAAACTCTGAAAGACTAGAGCCCTTGTTCATCTTATTCACTGATTTACCTTTAGCATCCAGAAGAGTGTCTAGCACATAATTAGGCAGTCAATAAATTTTGTTGGATGGACAAACCATTGCTTCTTATGGTCTAAAATTTAATCTCTCTATACTTTAGCTCCACAATCTGTAAAATGGGGTAGTGAAGAAAAGTGAATTAGGTTTTGTTTGTATTCTACAGAAATTAAACTTTAACATGGTTGGTAAAAGCATTGTGGTTTTACTTCTTTACTGTCATGATAAAACCGCAATAACTTTGTACCCAATCTAAATGTAATTTAAATATCTGGAAATGTGGAGTGTAGTTGTTGTCGAGGTGGCTAAAAAACTAGTAGTAAATAGCAAATGTCAATATGCAGGAAGTCAAGGGGAAATATTATTGCAGGTAATGAGGAATGTTATTTTCATTGTGAAAGCATGTTTATGAATATATGGTGGTGGACAAATTGCAGGCTTGCCAGAGTGCATCTAAATAGTCAATAGCTCCACTCTTCTCAAAATGAATGTGTAACATTGACAATATCAACATAAATATACAATGACAAATGTATGTAAAAATATAAATACATTAGAGAAATAAATGAGATTTAATCAAGACCTTAATTCCATTAGTGCTCTGTTTTAATAAAACTATATCCATTCAAGCTACTAAGCTTCAAGCTATCAAGTTAACCCTTTGCTAAGTGCCATGAATAAAAAATATAAATAAATGAATGCCCTTTTATCACACAGTCAACCATTTTTGGTGGACAAAATTACAACTTGTGAAAAAAAAAAACAAAACAGAAAATTTTTCACTTTCTCTCACAGATATTTTAGATTTGGGATTTGTGGCCCCATCAATAATTTACTTTCGGAAAGTGGCTATGCTGTACACAGTTTAATAATGTTATGACTAGAAGATTATTTATTATTGTTTATGTAATTGGGATTAATTAATCACTTATAAATATTTGATTTCAAATGGTCTACCTTAAAATGTTTTTATTGTAAGTAAAATGAACATTACTGTGGAATATTAAATAAAATTCATTGAGTCCATTCAAGTCCAACTCTTTATTTTAAAACATTGATTTTAAAATATGTTATGGGTTTCACTTTGAAAGACTTTCTCCAATATAATTACGGAATATTCATGTGTAAATTTTAGTTGGGGTAATTCTACAAAATCTCTTCAAAGATATACTGTAAGTACAAGATAATGTTTATTTTAGTGCTTTATCTATGAAAAGTTAAGTCCATATTATCACTTTCTATAGTGCTGATAATGCAATTCACTCTCCCAGATTTTCATCTTGTAAATTTTTCCTGTATACCCCCAAAAGTTATTATTAACATGATGTGCAACATATAGTATATGATAAAATCTATACAATATGTAATAAAATATAACATGTTATTAATATGAAGATAAGCCCCACTTATTAAGTACTTACGGCCAAAAGAAAAGCATTATTAACTACTAAAACATCTAGCATAACTATGAGTTTAAGGTAATAAGGGGACTAGAGGAATGTTAAATGAATTCAGGAATTAACCAAACCTTAAAAGTGAGAAGATCTGTAAGACAAATGTCTTAATTGGTGTTCCCCAGAAGCAGATCCTTAAGCAATGACTATTGTACACGGACCATGGATGGGGAGTGGTAAAGCGGGAGGAGAAGGAAGACAGCCATAAAGCCGACATATGAACAAGCTACCATTAGGGAGAAACAACGCCTAATCCCATCGCACCAGCAAACACTAGGAAAAAGGGAACACAGTATTCTTCAGAGACATTCCATCCAAGGAGCCAGGGAACTGAGGTGTTTCTGCACCACCAGCTGTCATTCCTTGGTTTATACCTCTATCATAGGCACATTAATTCCAGTTTGTCATCCAGGATTAGATTACCTTTTGTAAAGCTTTGAAGGAAACCCCAAAGAAATAGACGCTGGTTACATTTTTTAAAGTGAAGTCCAAATATATGGGCACTGACATCAAGTGTTTACTGCAGCAGACTGGATGTCTTTAACAAATACGTGGCGAGTGTCCCTCAACAAGTATGTGATGGGGGATGGGAGGAGAGATAAGTGGTTATAGAAAAAAAAAAGATATTTCATCTTACTTGATTAGAAAGAACTGGACATATTCGTTTCCTTGATTGTGATGGTTTTATGGATGTGAATGTATGCCAAATCTCATGAAATTATATAATTTGAATATGTACAGTTTCTTATACTGTTGGTTGTGCTTCAATAAAACAGTTTTAAACAACAGTGGGATTAAAAATAATTTTAAAAGTCATGCTAATGAAGATAAAAAAATTATTTGGATCTTGATTAAAACAAAGCAATGTTATAAGGAATGCATTTGTATGATAATTAAAACATTTAATTGAGACTACAGACTGGCATCATTAGATAATATTAAGGAATTATAATTTTTTGACTATGATGTTGGTTTTACAAATATGTTGAAGTATTATCTATCACATATGATGTCTGGGATTTGTTTTTTACTTGCTTATTTTTATATGTATTTTCTAAGGCCAGGTCTCTCTCTGCTGCCCAGGCTGGAATGCAATGGCATGATCATGGCTCACTGCAGCTTCAACCTCCTCGGCTTAAGTGATCCTTCCACCTTAGCCTCCCAAGTAGCTGGGACTACAGGCACATGACATCTTGCTCATCTAATTAATTAATTAGTTAATTAATTTGTAGAGACAGGGTCTCGCTATGTTGCCCAGGTTGGTCTTGAACTCCTGGACTCAAGTAATCCTCTCCACCTTGACCTCCCAAAATGCTGGGATTAAGGTGTGAACCATCATGCCTGATTGGATTTGTGTTTAAATGAACCTGTGAAAAGAAAGAAAGAAAGAATAGGCCATGATGGTTGATTTTACCATCTTCTGTAGTTTTGTGTAAAACTGAAAATATCTATAATTTTAAAAAGTCAAAAATGGGAATCAAAACTAAAACAAAGTAAGAAAAAAAGACTATTTGCCATTTTTGTGAGTGAGTAAAATATATATTTAATTACTATTACTTTCAACACAATACCGCTTTTGTTTTAGTTTTAATTGATGTGTTTTAAAATTCTACCATGTACCATGATTTATAAAATGTTGACTTTATTGCTAATATATTGCAAATCATTGAAGTGATTGAAGACATAATCTTGTATGCCAAGATTTATTTTTAATTTTTCAAATGGCCTCCAAAGTTAATAAATTTTAACTAATTAAATATACTTTTTGTAAGATGAGATAAAACGAATGAGTCATTTAAAGTTATGTTTAGCTATTGCTGTACCATGAGTATTTGCTATCTGAGTGTGTAACTACATTAATTTATTTGGATACATTTAGTTTGGCCTTCTGTCTTCACTGTACTTCCCTTAATTACTTGCTGAGTATAAAGTCAGCCTTATTAGTTTCTTCACAATACATTTTCATGAGTATGTACTTTGTTTCAAAGAAGAATCTGATTAGTTATTTATTTACTTTTAAAACTTTGTCACCAGGGCTGGGGTGTGGTGGTGCAATCATAGCTCACTGTAAACTCAAACTCTTGGGTTTAAGGGACCCTTGCCTCAGCCTCTGGAGTAGCTGGCCAGAGGGGTACTCCACCAAGCCTGGCTAACTTTTCAATCTTTTGTAGAGATTGGGGGTTCTCATTATGTTGCCAAGGCTTGTCTCAAACTCATGGCCTCAAGCCAATCTCCCTATTTGCTAACATAAAAATAAATATATATAATTCTTGAAATATAATAATTTAATAATCATATTCACTGAGTCCAGTTTCTGGCTTAATATAACCTATAATAAGGTAGAACTTCTAAAATGCAAATAGAATAGAACATATTCTAAGTACTTCCTAAAGTTGAAAACAAAACAAAACAAAAAAAATAGAATGAGGAAAAAGAGAATTTGGAAAACTCAATTTAATATGCAGTGAGTTCAATGTAGTGTGTTGAAAATCCAATCAGACATTGGCATTTTCTGTAAGAAATGTACTTTTAACAGAACCTAATAAGTAGAGAGGAAGACAGTCTGCTAAAAGAATAATTTCATTTTTTTACTCAAGATAACTGCTTCATCATAATGATGAAAGATTTCATGTATGTGTAAGACAAAGTTGAGCTATAATGAGGTTATTCATTTTTTTCTTTCTAGTCCAGCAAATAAATGAACTATAAGTAATGGGGCCCAATTTGGAGTTCTTTTTTCATGCTGAAAATAAGGACTTTGCAAAAAACTCTGATATATTGTTGAGTGCTGCTGCATGCTCTTCAGTCATTAGAAATGAATTTATAAAGGTTGAGAGGAAAGGGAGACTGCAGTTCTATTTATATCCTATAATGTAGTAGCAATGTCATGAAACCCTGAGGCAAAACTTTCTAAGGAAAATGAAGAATGTCTACAATGAATTAACTAGAAAAGAAACTAATTTTTAAAAACCCTAATTGACATTAAACCAAATAAAGCAACTTTTTAAAAGAAAGACTGTTGTAAGAAGATTTCTTTAATGCAATAGAAAGCACAGTAAAAACACAAAGAAACTTTGAATGAGTTACCAGCTAGTTATTCTAAGGGATGAAAAATATTCAGTTGTGCCATCTATATCCTTTGTGGTCATTCTGGGGCCTTTAAGCATACATTTTCACTGACTGAAATTTATTTCTATTATCTTTAGTTCAGATGATATTTATGCTCTCTAATTCAGTTGGCTAACATGGTCTTATAAGTAAATACATGTTTGAAAGAAAATTTGAAAGTGGGAATGGTTTAACAATATATTATGGAAGAGCATTTTAAAGATATTAAAATGAAATGTTAACTATTCAAATTCTTGTTAGAATTTGTGGGCATTTGTATAAAAATTTACTCGAGATAAATGTTGGGAAATACTGTAGGGAGGCTTTCTAAATGACACACTGACACACTGATTACTTTCTTCTTTTTTTTTTTTTTTTTGAAATGAAGTCTCACTCTGTCTGCAACCTCCTCCTCCCAGGTTCAAGCAGTTCTCCTGCCTCAGCCTCCCAAGTAGCTGGGATTACAGGTACCCGCCACCACGCCCGGCTAAGTTTTGTATTTTTGGTAGAGATGGGGTTTCTGTTAAACTTAACAGATAGGGTTTCTGTTAAACACCGTCTCTACTAAGGTGGCTCATGTCTCTACTGAGGTGACTCAAGCCTGTAATCCCAGCACTTTGGGAGGCCAAGCCGGATCATGAAATCAAGAGATCGAGACCAGTTTAGCCAACACGGTGAAACCCCATCTCTCCTAAAAATTCAAAAATTAACCGGGCATGTTGGCGGGTGCCTGTACTCCCAGATATCCAGGAGGCTGAGGCAGGAGAATCACTTGAACTCAGGAGGCAGAGCTTACAGTGAGCTGAGATCGCATCACTGCACTCCAGCCTGAGTGACAAAATGAGACTCTATCTCAAAAAAAACAAAAAAACAAAAAAACAAATGTTTATGAAATGAAGTCCATATTTCTGAGAAACATTATAATGTGCAGACAAGAAAAGTTAACACCATATGTGAGTTTTCAAAAATAAAGTATTAAAGTGGCATTATTATTTTTTTACTTTCAACCTGAATATTTTTCTAAGAATTCAAGGAACTAAGACTAAGCTCAACTTCATATCTCTGCTTTGGTTTATTTATTGCATGCTAGACAGTAGAAATTGGAAAAAATCATGTTAAACAAAACGTTCTTTATTATAAACCATCAATGATAGAAAAGGACCCTTACTTTTCTATCTCTCTCTGCATATATATATATATATATATCCTTATTTTATGCATATATATGTATATATCCTTATTTTAAGATCATAGTTGCTTTTATTTCTAATATTGAGTAAGCTTATATTATTTTAAAGTTTACCTATATGTGTTTTTATGCATTGCCAGAATGAATTATGTATTTTTTCTATTCAGTTTAGTCAACTTTTTCAACAGAAATACTGTCTGCATAATTCACATTTGTTCAATAAAAATTTATTGAGTACTTACTCTGTTTTAGGTTTTATACCTTGTGCTAATAATAAAAAGATTAATGTAGATATGTAACAATTACAATGCAATGTAGGATAGGAAAATATGCATTAACAGAAATATAAAAATAAAAATGACATGCTGCACACCCAAAGATTAATTCTATCAAAATATGATATTGGAGGGAGCAGAGGAAAATGAATGCATATTTACATAGAAGAAAGAACATTTTCACAGTATGGAAGAGGGAGGTACAATGCAAGACAAGTGTGAGACAGGCTTGGCTTTTCTGTGGAATTCAGTGATTTCTAGCCTACACTGTAAAGGGAGTAGTAAAGTTTAATTGATAAAAGCTCAGCCTCTCTCCAAAAAGTCAGCATATAAAATTCTGGTTTTCACACTTAGTAATAATGTGACACTGTACTGTGTTTTTTTTTTTTTTTTTTTTTTTTTTTAAATGGAGATAAAAATGACACCTACCTAGTCAGGTTGCTGTTAAGACTGTATTGGGCCTGGAAAATAGTATATATCCAGTTAACTCTTCTAGCTTTTATAAGTAATTCTCACATTTTCCATGCACAGCTACTTTACACCTAGAACAATTTTTGCTGTCTCTCAAGAAGACATGCTCCCATCTCCGCTGCATTAATCATGTTTGTTTTTGGCCTGTGGCTTCCTCCATTCTCTTTCTGTGCAATCAAGGCAGAGTATTTCACTTCCTATCTTTCAGAGAATCTCCAAACCACTGACTTACTGATAATGACCACCTTTTTTTCTGAATCACTATGTTATTTTTTCATTCGTATTGTATTAGGCCATTCTCACATTGCTATGAAGAAATGCCTGAGATTGGGTAATTTATTAAAAAAAGAAGTTTAACTGACTCACAGGTCTGCAGACTGTACAGGAAGCATGGCACCAATATGTGCTAAGGACTTAGGAAGCTTTTACTCATGGCAAAAAGCAAAGCAGGAAAGGCATATCACATGGTGAGAGCAGGAGCAAGGGAGAAAGGAGGAAGATGCTACATACGTTTAAATAGCCAGATCTCCCAAGAACTCTCTCACTATCATAATGACAGAACCAAGCCATGAGGGGTCTGCACCTATGACCCAAACACCTACTACCAGAACCCTCCTTCAACATCAGGAATTGCAATGAGATTTAGAGGTGACAACATCCAAATTATATCATTTCACCCCAGCCCCTTACGTCTCGTATTTTTCTTGCCTTGCAAAATACAATCATCCCCTGTCAATGGTCCCCTAAAAGTCTTAACTTGTTTCAACATCATTCAGAATTCCAAAGTCCAAATTCTCATCTGAGACAAAGCAAGACCCTTCCACCTAGTAGTCTATAAAATCAAAACCAAGTTATTTATTTACAAGACACAATGAGAATATAGGAATTGGGTAAATGTCATTCTAAAAGGGAGAAATTATCCAAAAGAAAAAAGAAGCAACAGGCTCCAAGTAAGTCCAAAACATAGCAGGGTTGCCATTAAATCTTAAAGCTCCAAAATAATTTCCTTTGACTAAATGTTTCACATCCAGGTCAGACTGGTGTGAGAAGTGGTCTCCCAAGACCTAGTACAGCTCTGCCCTTGTGGCTTTGCAGGGTACAGCCCCCATGGGTCTTCTAAAAGTTTGGAATTGAGTGCTTGCAGCTTTTCCAGGTTCAGGGTGCAAACTGTCATTCTGAAATCTGAAGGATGGTGGTCGCCTTCCCATAGATCCACTAGGCAATGCTCCAGTAGGGACTTTGTATGGGGCCTCTAACCCCATATTTGCCCTCCATACTGCTCCAGTAGAGGTTCTCTGTGAGGGCTATGCCCCTGCAACAGGCTTCTGCCTGAGCACCCAGGCTTTCTCATAGATTCTTTGAAATAGAGACAGAGGCTGATAAGCCTCTTTTAGTCTTGCACTACGTATGCAACAGGGTTAACACCACATGGAAGCCAACAAAGCCTATGGTTTGCATTCTTGAGAGTTGCAATTTGAGATATATTTGGGGCCTTTGAGCATAAGCTGAAACCAGAGTGTCCAGGATGTTAGGAAGACTCTCCTGGAATGGCACAATGTGGTAATACCCTGTGCCTGATCCATGAAACCATTAAGTCTCCCTATGCCTCTGGGCCTGTGATAAGAGACGCTGCCTTGAAGGTCTCTGAAATGCCTTTAAGGCCCTTTTCATATTGTCTTGGCTATTGTCACTTATCTCCTTTTTCATCATGCTAGTATCTCTAGCAAGTGATTGTTTCACAGTCCTCTGAATTTCTCTCCTGATAATGCCTTTACTTTCTCTGTCACATAGCCAGGCTGCAAATTGCTCAAACTTTTATGCTCTGCTTCCTCTTTAAATATAACTTCCAACTTTAAATTATTTCTTTACTCCTACATCTGAGCGTAGGCCACTTCTTGAATACTTTGCTGCTAAGAAATTTCTTCTGCCAGATATTCTAGGTCATCATTCTCAATTTCAAACTTCCACAGATCCTTGAGGCATGAACAAAATGCAGCTGATTTTTTTTTTTTTTTTTTTTTTTTTTTTTTTGCTAAGGCAAAACACACAAGACCTTTACTCCAGTTCCAAGCAAGTTCCTCATTTCCATCTGTTACTTTGTCAGCCTGGACTTCACTGTCCATGTCACTAACAGCAGTTTGGTCATAACCATTTAACAAGTCTCCAAGAAGTTCCAAACTTTCCCTCATCTTCCTGTCTTCCTCTGAGCCTTCCAAACTCTTCCAACCTCTGCCCATTATCCAGGTCCAAAGTTGCTTCCACATTTTCATGTATCTCTATAGCAAAACCCACTCCTGGTACCAACTTTCTGTATTAGGCCATTCTTGTTGTGTGTCACTATAAAGAAATGCCTGAGATTGGGTAATTTACAAAGAGGAGAAATTTAATTGTCTCACGGTTCTACAGACTGTACAGAAAGCATGATGCTGACATCTGCTTGGCTTCTAGGGAGGTCTCAGGAAGCTTTTACTCATGGTGGAAGGTGAAGTGGGAGCAGTCACATCACATGGCAAGATCAAGAGCCAGAGAGAAATGGGGGAAATGCCACACACTTTAAATACCTAGATCTTGCAAGAACTTACTCACTGCCTTGAGGACAGGAACAAACCATGAAGGATCTTCCTTCATGATCCAACACCTCCCAGCAGGCCTCACCTCCAGCATTGGGGATCACAATTCAACATGAGACTTAAAGAGGATAACATTCAAACTGTGACACCTATTTACTAAAATTTAAATGATATTTTAGAAGGAAGTGAGACATGTACATTTGTTCAGTTCATCAACCTAATCAAATACCTGAATATGCCATTTTTCTTTTTCTTTTGAGAAATTATTTTTTAAAAATAGTAACAGCAAGCTGAAACATCAGCAACACCAATAAAAAGACATAGAGAAATCCCAGTTGGGAAGTTTATTTTGTTTCCTAAAACCGTATTTTCTGTTTGTTTTGTTTCACTGAGTTTTAGTGTTGGCTTTACTGTAACATATTTACTTCTCCAAAATGTTGGTTATATTAGCTCTTGACAATCTTTCAGGATAAGCCAAATTGCAAACTTTACAATATAAGATCTTTTCATTTTATCATCAAACAATAAAAGTTTCATGGGATCTGTTTGTAGACCTTTTTAAGACTGAATAAAGAACCTTGACACCTACTGTTAGACAACATTGTTGGCGTCTTAACTAATAGAAAACCTCAAGGAGACAAAAAATGTAAAAATATTCCTACAAGTATGAGTTGAAGGTTACAAATTATTTTTAACCTAAGAAAAACTGAATGAATTATTTCTAACTTAGGAGAAACTTTAGTACAGCATGCAAAATTCTTTGCAAAGAATTCCCTACTCACCAAACAAAAAGTTACCCTCTATCAATGGCCTCTCATCTGAAAGTTTTCTATATGATTTAATCTGATTATTTCGGTGATGCTAAGAATCAGAATCTTGTAATGACTTTATTTTAATATTTACATTTTTATTTCTGATATGGTAAAGTGTCCTCTGTTTAATTTTTTAAAATAAATATTTTTAATTTGTTTCTTAAAAGATGTATTATCATGTATATTTTTATCATTTCTTTTCTTGACATATTTTTGTCTTTATCTCTAAATGAAAATGTGCTTAAGACTTTCAAAATTACTCATAGAATCTTTCTCTGTTAGCATAACACAAAGCCATAATCTGATAGCTTGATGATCATATGTTGCTGCATTGCAAACAGGTAAACTATCCTTATTTCATGGGAATGATTTTGGAAAAATATTGAAATGTAGTCATTCTAAAATTTTACAGCATTGACACAAAACAGATGGCATATTCAACTTGAATGATTTTAGGGAAGTTTAACCAAGAAACTAGTTGCAAGGTGTGGACAGAGTTAGTAGAAAGCAATAAGGAATGGTCCATTACTCTGATGTTAGTACGAGTAGGGAGCCCTCATCACTTACTTTGATCAAATTTGGTATGTCTGCACTTGTCAATGTATACATATATTTGTATCTTCTAGATTTTCTTAAACATATATGACATTATAATTATCAAAATATTCTCTAATTTTTTCTGTGTGTGCTTCACATTTGATTTTGGGAATTCTAACTGCCATATATTATTTCTTGGTATGTATTTACCAACATTTAAAACAATAAAAAATAAAAGATAAAGAAATGTGAAATAAAAATACATAAGAAGAAAGAACTAAATAAGTAAAATTAATGAATAAGTAAACAGTAAATAAAGAGAAAATGCTTTAAAGCTATAAAAAAATTTATTATACTAAGTGGATCTATTTCCAAATGACAGCATTAAAAAGTAATCCATTTGTATGAATAAATAAAAATATTACATACTTTTGCTATATAATGTAATTGATGACATAATATTTTGAGTACTTACTAAACATTAGGAAATTTTATTGCTGATTTTTACACACGAAGTCTACATTTCTCCAAATAAATAAGCGGATACTTCTTAATTTATCTTTCCTTCATTCATCCAAAGCAAGCACAGTCCAAAATATTACTAGTTTCATAAGAACATCTGACTGGTGATTTGACTAAGTCATCACCTAGAAACTCGAGTCTGGAAGCTTTCCAGTGATTGAAGCTTGTTTCCGATTCTCATCAGTGCTTAGTGTAATGAGTTTATGTTCTTCTACTAGATTGTTTCTGTTGATTGCTCTATATATTTCTCTGAGCTAAAGAAACATCATATCTTGTTTGTTTAAATTTCACTGCCTATTTCTTGTTTAATTTTATTATTTTTTTTTCTATTTGACAAAAATCTGTCTAGGGTGAGACAGCTTTGTAGGTAGTAGGAAGGGAAACCTGACTGGGCCAGGGTAGCAGGCAACTCATATCAGTGATTGGGTTCTGGGAGGATGAAAATGTAACGGAATTACCCAGCTCTCCTTCCATACCCTCTACCACTACTTCAGTAACAGACAATACAAAAGACTAGACAAATTCTTTTATTACATATATATTGGGAACGTAATTTTACCGAATATGTTCAAATAGTTCAGGTGAAGCCCAATAAACATCGACTCTGAGAAGCCTGAATTTGAAATCACGAGTATGAATTTTGAACTAAGAGGTAGTTAAGGAAGCACAAGACATAGCAAAACAAAGGACAAATGACAAAATAAATTTAAGAACCACTCATCTGCCATAATTAAATTTATCAGTATGTGAATACAATCTGCTTAGGCTTGTTGGGTGAACTTATAAATCCCAATGAATGATGCAATCTCAGTTAGTATTCCTGCCCATAATTTGAAAATCTGGTATAGCAATTTTGTGAGGAATTTCTAGTATTTAAATTATACTTGGAATTACATGTTTGCATTTAGAACTAAGCCACTTGCTTGTGAAGACAGAAATTTGATCATAAATTATCTGTAAGGTTTATGTAAGTCTCCATACTTTATGAATGAGAAGACCAAATCAAAATGATGTGGCAATCTGGGTTTATTTAGTTATGGTTTTATCACTTGATTTTTCATTTCCATGCGGTTCATTGATGACTTATTTTTCTCCTTGAATGACTAAAAATGACTCAAAGTATACCTAATAATCATTTGTGTCAGTTGTCAGTTTATTATTTCTCAGCTCTGAATGTACATTTCAACATATGCTCTAAAACAGAATATTTTAAATAATTTTTCCTTTGGTAGGAGCAGTAGAGGGTGCTTGAGGAACAGTGCAGTAGAGACTCCCTGTGTGAGCTGGGTGTCCGCAGGAGGGGGTGAGGATAGCTAGTAGAGCCTGTCCCAGTCACCTGCCCAGGCTTTGTCCCTCTGTGACATTGCAGCCTCTGTCTGGTGATAATTTTTCCATAGCACTCTCTGGAAACCGGAGCCCCCACAGACTGTCCGCTCTAAAGATCTCCTGCCCCACCAATTGCTGGGAATCCCTTGGATACACTTGCTTAGAGCTGTTGATCCCCTATACACTGGAGGTGGCCTTTCACTTGCCAAGGAACTCAGATCTGCTCTGGTCTGGCCAAAATTGAGAACTTCCCTGGTATCCAGCAAGCTGACCCACATTTTCTCCAATAAAGTCTGAACGCCTTCTAAATTTGTCCTTGAGTACTCTCCATCAGCCCTAAGATACCATACAGAGTTTCTTTACATCATATCATTCCTTCTTGGGTGGCTGGAGCCAGGGTTATGTAGGCTGCCCGTCCTGGTCTCAACAGTGCGTCTCTGAGATCAGTTATCACAGCTCGGCCACGTGGCGCATGTGCGTCCTGATGACGCTCTCGTAGTCCCTCACCGACAGCACTGAGCCCTTTGACAGTGCTGAGTGGCTGGGGCCCACGGTCCTCCAGGGCTGTCCCTCCAACCAGGAAATCTTCAGAGGGTTATCCACCAGGCCGACTCCATTCTGGACCGCCAGCTTCGCAGTCTTGACAGTCGCAAACTCCACCACAGCAGTGCCTGCCTTCTTCCTGGAAAGCACCAGGTTGAGAACCTCACCACACTTTTGCAAAAGCCATAGGAGAATGTCTTTGGAGTAGCCACCTTTTGACTCACCCCCGCCCTCTTCTTGCACTTCCATTTTAGCTTTAGTTTGGGGGTTCCTTGGCCTTCAGTATTTTCTGTCTTTCCTCTCAACCTCTGGTCATGCTACTGGTGTATCTGCTCCCGAATAGCCTCTGCTGTTCCTCCAGCTGCCGGGAACCCTTCGCCCAGGCGTTTGATCTCTCACGCTAGAGTCCTGGTGCTCAGACTTTCCTTCTCCTCCTCCTCCCCTTCCTCCTCCTTCCCCCTCCCCCCTCCTCCCCCTCCCCCTTCCCCCGCACTCCTCCTCCTCCTATTCCTCCTCCTCCTCCTCACTCTCCTGGGCCTGGTGCTGCCGCTCCCGGGCCTCCAGCTCAAGCTTCACTTTCCTCCTTTTCTCATCTAGTTTCTGGGTCCTCTCTGCTGCCTGCTTCTTGGTTTTCCTGACTTTGTCATACGCAGCCCTGGCTGCAGCATCAGTCAGCACCTCCAAGGCCTGAGAATGTGGCGGAAGAGTTCAACTGCCACTGGAAGAATGCCGGGTAGCAGGAGGGGGCCTTCTGCCTATATGCCTTCTCCACCTCTTTGTCTGCCACCTTCTCCTCCATGTCTAGCAGCATGTACATGTCCATCTGTAAGCGTTCCTTGGTCATTGCCGTGGTTCTGACCTGACGGATTCGTACTCTTTTTTTTTTTAACCATACTTAATAATGCTTTGTATCAAACATCCCTGTTAATCTACTGTGTGATGTTTATCTCCCAAACGAACCTAGCCTGCCACATTATTTTGATTTGGTCTTCTCATTCATGAAGTATGGAGAGTTACATATTTCTTAAAGATTATTTATGAACAAATTCCTGTGTTCATAAGCAAGGCAAGTCATGAAAATGCATTGCAATATTTTAAAACAGCATTATTTACTTTTAGTTATGGATGATTTTAATAGCATACAGAATTAATGTGCATTTTAAGGAAAGAAGCATTCTAATTAAAATATTGCAGATGGGTTCCTGAAATAGGAGATAATGTCTAACTTAACGGAGTTTTTTCAATATCTTCCATATCATGTGTTTGTGAATTTAAAATTTCTATTAATTTCCTGATGATTTTGACATTATCCTATATTTAAAATTGGTGGGTGGGTGCAATTACACCTGACAGGAAAAATGAGGGAAAAAAAAGTTTAAAAAAAGTATTAAAATATGTACATTTTATTGATACAGTGTGAAATAGAAACCTTATTTACCATTTTAATATTTTTCTCTTATCTTTATAAATAAATTCAACAAGTTGAAAACAAGTTTCTAAGAATTGGTCTGTAATGGCCAGGCACAGTGGCTGAAGCCTGTAATCCCAGCACTTTGGGAGGTGGAGGCAGGCAGATCATCTGAGGTCAGGAGTTCAAGACCAGCCTTATCAACATGATGAAACCCCATCTCTACTGAAAATACAAAAATTAGCCAGGTGTGGTGGCAGGCACCTGTAATCCCAGCTACTCAGGAGGCTGAGGCAGGAGAATCACTTGAACCTGGGAGGCTAGGTTGCAGTGAGCCAAGATCACACCATTGCACTCCAGCCTGGGAGACAGAGTGAGATTGTGTCTCAAAAAAAAAAAAAACAAAAAAAACAAACTTGTCTGTAATGCATTTACACGTTTTAAAAATTGAGTATAGAAGGTTTGGGATCATGTGTGTTATTCAGATTACATCAGAAGTACTAAAGATTCAAGCAAAAAATGCACTCATTCAGGAAAACCAAACTTATAGATGTTTGAGCTAAGAAATTCCAACACAATATTATAAGGCTATTAATTATATTTGAGGCCTACAAAGTTTAGTTCTACTTGTGTTTAATGATGTGTCTTAGTAATATAATATGTTAGAAAACAGCCCTAAATATGATTTCTATATAGGGTAATCATTTTGCATCCTTTCACTTTGTGAAAGCAGATTAAAGGTTTTTGGATGTGGGGTTATTTTAATTTTACTTACTTAGGAGCACACTTTACCATTGCTCTATTAAACTTCAATTAGAGGAAAATTAATTTAACCAGGCTTGTCAGAAAAATATGATTTGCTAGTTTTGTGAAGGGACGGTTGACTATAGAAACCAAAAATAACTGGCACTGTGGATCTACCTCAGTGATGCTTTAGCGATCGTTACAGATTGATTTGCTGGCCTCTCTTTTTATGGCCTGTTTTTCTATTTTGGCTCAGCCTAGAAAAGCAGGTGTACAGTGAATAATATAAATATTATTTAAAATGTACACCTAATAATATCCCTAGTACTCTTAGGTTTATAAGGGGCATACACATATATCATTTCAATTAATCCTTACAAAATAAACCATCAAGTCAATAAAAATAGACACTTTCACATTATAAAATTTTCAGAGACGGGGAAGTTAACATTTATCTTTCCTTGGTAGCATTTGGATGCATTATTAAAATACAAATTTTGCATGAAATGCATCATTTAATTTTTCCAACTCACGTGATGTTACTTAGATTCTGAATATTGCAAGCCCATAACTTAAAAAGAGGAAAAAGTTTCTGTAGATGCGGAAAATATGTATATAGTTTAACCAGGGTCCAATTCAGCCCTACCTACATCTAAGATTCATGTATTTCCACTGTACCTTAAGAGCTCTTCTTCCTTCCTTCCTTCCTTCCAACAATGATTTATTTGGCATAGAATAAATGAAAGTGATGTACTTTGTGCTTTCCATACACCCAAGTGTAAGATTTAGTTCTTGTACTGAGAGACGTTTCACAAACAGATTTCAAATAAATACTTATTATGCAAACTCAGGCCTTTTCAAATTGATCCAGTTATTTCCCCCTTTATTTTGTTATAGCCTCTCAATTCTGAATGTTGATTTGCTCACTTATGTGAACAAATTCCATCCTAATAAAGATGGAGAGCAGAAAATTTTACCTTTAGAAAACAAACTTCTATCCCACAAACTCTCATTCTAAAACTTGTTTTATATCATTTGTTAGTTTGATGTTGTTGCTATTGTTGTTATTTTGCTGCTCAGAGAACTCAGGGTAAAATTTACCAATATGGGGGGCTTATAGTGTGTCAAATTCGTCCTAATAAACTGACAATTAAGGAGAGTTAAAGGACTTTATCATAAAAAAGCATTGTTACATTTTTTAAATTGAAATATAAAATATGTACACAAATTTTAAGTGTATAACTTGATCAATTATACAAAATAAATGATCCTATAGAATCTTCTGTAGTTTAAGACACAAAACATTAGAAACATCCTAAAGACCCTGGGAGGAAGGAGATAATCATTAAGATATAGCATGAGATAGGATTCTGGTTAGTTTAAGTTGTTCTATTTCCTGATTTTTCTGTAAATCACGTGAGTTCACATTTTGATAATTCATTGAGGTTTACATTTTAATTAAGTTTAATTAATTATCTTTATGTGCTACATTTCACACTAAACACATCTTTGAAAAGAACAAACCAATGTATAGTGTTAAATATTTTCATTAATTAAGCTTTTTTGAGAAAATATGTTTTGATATGAATTTTTGTTATTTGTCAAGAATCTTGATTTATGCATCACAATTTGCTAAGATATGTACTCTGCTTACTTCTTGATATCATGTAGCATTGTCAGACATCATCTTTTGTCTACAAATCTACACATGTATAAAATTTTTCATTCCAACTTATTCAAGTACATTTAAAAAGATGCATAGCACATCTTCAGTTTTCTTAATAGCTCTCACAATATCACCTATGAAATTTTAAAGTGGAGCAATTGTCTTACATGTAAATCTGTATATATATGTGTTATCTGTATATATATGTGTATATATATATTTATACAGAATCTCACTTTTCTACACATCATGGTTTAGAAATTCTATATTTTATTTGCCAAATTTTTTGCCTATTTTAAAAAGAAAAAAAATATAGCCTTTTCTTTTACCATAATATTTCCTCTATTTTGATTTAGTTACATTGCATGAATTACAAATAAAAGTGTCTGCAATGACAAACATCTCCACAGCTAGACATTTCAACACAAGCTTTTTCCTTTGGTTATAGCTGCAGATAGAAAACTAAATGATTGCTACCTTCCTCAACTCTTCTGTGAAAATAATAATATTTTAGTCAGTATTTAACTCTTACTATTTGGAATAACATTCACAACACTAACTCTTGTATATAAATTTCCTCTCCATCATCCTTATGTGATTTCACCTCTTTCTATGTCTTTATGTTCTGTTCTACTGATCCACTGTACATTCTTTTCTCATTGTTTTTAGTGTCCTCAATTGTGTGACTTTATTGGAGAGGTGGGAAGAGCTCAATGGATATTATTAATTTATATAAACTTATTTTCTTGAATTAATTTGATATTATGAAACATCTGGATTAGTGACTGTTACTTTATACTCATCTAAACAACTGATACGTTAAAGACAAAAGTCATTCTTACATATATAGAGAGAATAGGATGCCAAGAACTCCAGACAGACCATTCAAATTTGCTTTCAAGGCTAATGAATTCTATGTGCTTTCCAACAGCAAAATCTTCTGTTTACACAGGTAATTTTTTAAATCACCTTTACATGGAGTGTGCAGATATGCCAATAGACATAGAAAAAAAATTTTATTTAACCTAATAATCTTGAATTAACCATAAATTTTCTCAGGTGACTTTAGATATATTCAAAAATATGAGAAATGTGAAAGTAGATAAAATTTAAGTTTAAGGCCTTTAAATGGTCAGAATATTGTGTCAATGACCCTTTTGTGTTTTTTTCCTCCTTGGAAAAAAAAAAAACATCTTTTTGAGACAGGGTCTCTCTTGCCTAGGCTGGAGTGCAGTGGCACAGTGACAACCCACTGCAGCCTTGAACTCCTGGTCTCTAGCAATCATCTCATCTAAGCCTCTTTAGTGTCTAGGACTATAGGTGCACACCAACACACCCAGCTATTTATTCATTTATTTATTTATTTTGAGATGGAGTCTCACTCTGTCACCCAGGTTGAATTGCAGTGGCATGATCTTGGCTCACTGCAACCTCCATCTCCTGGGTTCAAGTGACTCTCCTGCCTCAGCCTCCTGAGCAGCTGAGATTACAGGTACCTACCACCACACCCAGCTAACTTTTTGTATTTTTAGCAGAGATGGGGTTTCACCATGTTGGCCAGGCTGCTCTTGAACTCCTGACCTCAAATGATTCACCCACCTCAGCCTCCCAAAGTGCTGAGATTACAGGCATGAGCCACCGCGCTGGGAACACCTAGCTAATTTCTAAAATATTTTTGGTAGTGACCAGTTCTCACTGTTGCCCAGGTTGGCCTCAAACTCCTGGGCTCAAGCCATCTTCCTGCCTTAGCCTCCCAAAGTGCTTGTGTTACAGGTATGAGCCACTGCACCATCGCCTATGTTTTACACCTCCCTGTTTCCATGTTCTTTGCCACTTCACTTGGATTTGCCCATTGCTTGACTCTGGGTTTGGTCATGTGGTTTGTTTTGACCAACTAAATGTTAGCCAATATCACGCAAACAGGAGTTTGAAGTGTGCCTATATGATTGGGTTCTTTTCCTCTCCCATTCTTCTATTAATACCACAAGAACATACCCAGACTAGTCTACTGGAGGGTAAGAAATGTGAGGTATATCTGAGTTGCTCTAGTCATCCCAGCTGTGCGCAGCCTAGATAAGCAAATAGGCTAGTTAACCCCCAGACACATAAGTAGGCCTAGCCAAGAACAACAAAGTCACCAACTGACCAAAAGACAATTGATGAGATGATTGAAACTGAGCATTGCTTATTTGTATCATGCTTTTTCTGGTATTGTTTAAATTTTAAGGTATGTTTTTGTGAAACCTTAATACAAATAATGATTTAATTTAAATTTTAGATTTTTAAGATGTTTTCACAAAACTGCATCTGTCCTAATTAATATGCTTGCAAATTAAAAATAAATTTAAATAAAAAGCAATTTTATCACCATTGGGTAATTTTAACATTTATATTTAATATGAACACTTCCATGTAAATTGTAACTGCAGTGTGCACTTCATGATAGCAGCAGTTGTTTACTGATGGATTTTTGTCCTCAGCTATTTTGAGGGCTAAACCCCAGTGGGGACTTCGTCAGTGTCAATACCTATTAATAATTGCTGACAAATAACCAACACCTCAAGAGCAAGTTTCCTGTTGATAACTTGTGAAAAAAAAAACTTATGGTAACTTTGACATTATCTTAATTTTCTTGCAATGTATATTTCATTGGATATAAAAAAGAGACATCGTCTATTTCAGTAAAGTACATGTGATTTTGGCAGAGAGAATGAAGAATTTTTCCTAATGTACTTTTTTTGTGGTTGTTGTTTAAATATGGCTTTTTGAGGGGAAGAAAGTGCATCTGGAAAACACTAGATAAGCTCAAGTGTGACACCAAAGTAAAGATATTCTATTAGCAAAATAGGCTTTTTGTAGAACTTTACAAAATGGCATCTTCGAGTGTGTGTGTTTATTCATAGCATTCTCCTCTTCCGTTTCTTTTTTTTTTTTTTTTTTTTTTTGAGACGGAGTCTCGCTCTGCCGCCCAGGCTGGAGTGCAGTGGCCGGATCTCAGCTCACTGCAAGCTCCGCCTCCCGGGTTCACGCCATTCTCCTGCCTCAGCCTCCCGAGTAGCTGGGACTACAGGCGCCCGCCACCGCGCCCGGCTAGTTTTTTTGTATATTTTAGTAGAGACGGGGTTTCACCGTGTTAGCCAGGATGGTCTCGATCTCCTGACCTCGTGATCCGCCCGTCTCGGCCTCCCAAAGTGCTGGGATTACAGGCTTGAGCCACCGCGCCCGGCCTCTTCCGTTTCTTTATCAAAGGTAGTAGTGCCTAAGGTAACAAAGTGAATGATCAGAATAGAAGCCTCTAGGAGACTAAACATAAAAGGACTTTTTCTACTGCTTCCCTACTCCCCACAAGATACCAGCCAAAATACAGTATAGCCAAGATAATAAATCACTTTTTAAACACAAAAATTTCTTCTTTGGAATGGTATGTCCTTACGAAATCACAGAGGAGGGTTCCGTGTAGACATAGCCTTCTTAGAATAAATGAGATTAGTTTTCTTATGAAGGGTGGCCATAACTCATAGGTTTTTATTCTCTCAAGAAAATTGTATATTGTTATATTTTGGAGAGTAAAATAAAAGTTGAATTCTCTCTCCACTTAGAATATAAAAAGTTGCCATTGACTGTCACTTTCACTCAAACAAAAAAATGTATATAAGCAAAAAAAGCATGTGTGTGTAAATATACATACACACATATATACACATATATACTTTTTTTAGAGAGAGAGAGACTTAAATCTACCCATATCAATAAGAAAGATGCTATGAGTATATTAATGGTAGAAAGTAGACTTTAAGACATCTAGGAAAACAAAGAAAAATGTGTTGATGAAAGAAGCTATTAAACTGATAGCATAGCAGTCTTGCATGTGCATACTTTTCAATGACGAGTTTTATAATGTATAAAGAAAACACAGAGAATTGAAGAGAGACAAACTCATGATCATAATTGAAGACTTTAATATCTGTTTCTCGGTAATTTTTAAAACAATTAGATAAAAACTGACAACTATAAAGATTTCAACACTATCAATCTACTTGACCTTATTAACATTTATGGAACACTATATCTAATAATAATACATATTTATTTGAAATATATGGAACATTACATATATACTAAATAATGAATCTGGTCTCTCCTTTTCTCTCTCTCTCTCTATATATATTTTTAAATTAAATTTGTAGTCCATATTTTTGTTACTATCGCTATGTAAACATTTAGTTTTCACCACTGAACTACCTAGTACCATGATAACATTTTTATTTTTTATTTTATTTTATTTTTCCATAAGTTATTGGGGTACAGGTGGTATTTGGTTGCATGAGTAAGTTCTTTAGTAGTGATTTGTGAGATTTTGATGCACCCATCACCCCAGCAGTATACACTGCACCATATTTGTAGTCTTTAATCTCTTTTAATCTCTTTTCCCACTTCCATTCTTCCCTGCAAGTCCCGAAAGTCCACTGTACTATTCTTATGCCTGTGCATCCTCATAGCTTAACTCCACATATCAGTGAGAACATATGATATTTGGTTTTCCATTCTTGAGTTACTTCACTTAAAATAATAGTCTCCAATCTCATCCAGGTCACAGCAAATGCTGTTAATTCATTCCTTTTAATGGCTGCATAGTATTTAATCATACATATACATATATACACACACACACATATATATACATATGTGTGTATATATATGTATGATGGAATATTATGCAGCCATTTTATATATATATATACACACACACACACACACATACACACACACACCCCCCCCACAGTTTATCCACTTGATGATTGATGGGCATTTGGGTTGGTTCCATGATTTTGCAATTGTGAATTGTGTTGCTATAAACATGCATGTTCAAGTATCGTTTTCATATAATGACTTCTTTTCCTCTGGATGAATACTGAGTAGTGGGATTGCTAGATCAAATGGTAGTTCTACTTTTAGTTCTTTAAGAAATCTCCATGCTATTTTCCATAGTGACTGTACTCGTTTGCATTCCCACCATCAGTGTAGAAGTGTTCCCTGTTAACCACATCCATGACAACTTCTACTGTATTTTGATTTTTTGATTATGACCATTCTTGCAGGAGTAAGGAGATATCCCATTGTGGTTCTGATTTTCATTCCCCTGATAATTAGTGATGTTGAGCATCTTTTCACATGTTTGTTGACCATTTGTATACCTTCTTTTAAGAATTGTCTACTCATGTCCTTAGCCCACTTTTTGATGGAATTATTTTTTTCTTACTGATTTGTTTGAGTTTGTTGTAGATTCTGGATATTAGTCCTTTATCAGATGTATAGATTGTGAAGATTTTCTTCCACTCTGTGGGTTGTCTGTTTACTCTGCTGACTGTTCTTTTTGCCGTGCAAAAGCTCTTAAGTTTAATTAGGTCCTAGCTATTTATCTTTGTTTTTATTAAATTTGCTAATGGGTCCTTGGTCATGAAATCCTTGAATATGCCAATCTCTAAGAGGGTTTTTCCAATGTTATCTTCTAGCATTTTTACAGTTTTAGGTCTTAGGTTTAAGTCCTTAATTTATCTTGAGTTGATTTTTGTATAAGCTGAAAGATGAGGATCCAGTTTCATTCTCCTACATGTGGCTAGCCAATTATCACAGCACCATTTGTTGAAAATGGTGTCCTTTCCCCACTTTATATTTTTCTTTGCTTTGTCGAAAATCAGTTGGCTGTTAAGTATTTGGGTTTATTTCTGGGTTCTCTATTCTGTTCCATTGATCTATGTCCCTATTTTTATAACAGTACCATGCTGTTTTGGTGACTATAGCCTTATAGTATAGTTTGAAATCAGGTAGCGTAATGCTTCCAGATTTGTTCTTTTTGCTTAGTCTTGCTTTGGCTATGTGGGCTCTTTTTTTGATTCCATATGAATTTTAGAATTGTTTTTTCTAATTCTGTGAGGAATGATGGTGATATTCTGATGGGGATTGCACTAAATTTGTAGATTACTTTTGGCAATCTACATTCTCAAAATTGATTCTGCCTATCCATGAGCATGGAATGTGTTTCCATTTGTATATGTCATCTATGATTTCTTTCAGCAATGTTTTGTAATTTTCCTTGTAGAGGTCTTTTGACTCCTTTGTTAGGTATATTCCTAAGTATTTTATTTTTTTTGGCAGCTATTGTAAAAGGGGTTGAGTTCTCGATTTTATTATCTGCTTGGTCGCTGTTGGTATATAGAAGAGCTACTGATTTATGTACATTGTATCAGGAAACTTTGCTGAATTCTTTTATCAGTTCTAGGAGCTTTCTGCAGGAGTCCTTATGGTTTTCAAGGTAAATGATGATATGTTTGCTGATCATATCAGCAGCAAACAGTGACTTCCTCTTTACTGACTTGGATGCCTTTTCTTTCTTTCTCTTGTCTGATTTCTCTAGCTAGGACTTCCAGTACTACGTTGAAAAGGAGTGGTGAAAGTGGACATCTTTGTCTTGTTCCAGCTCTCAGAGGGAATGCTTTCACCTTTTCCTCATTCAGTATTATGTTGGCTGTGGGTTTGTCATACATGACTTTTATTACATTAAGGTATGTCCCTTGTATGCCAATTTTGCTGAGAATTTTAATCATAAAGTGTTGCTGGATTTTGTCCAAGACTTTTTCTGCGTATATTGACATGATCATGTGATTTTTGTTTTAAATTCTGTTTATATGGTATATCACAGTTATTGAGTTGTGTATGTTAAACCATCCCTTCACTCCTGGTATGAAACCCACTTAATCATGGTGGATTATCTTTTTGATATGTTGTTTCATTCAGTTAGCTACTATTTTGTTAAGGATTTTAGCATCTATGCTCATCAAGGATATTGGTCTATAGTGGTTTTTTTTGTTTTGTTTTTTTGTTTTTTGTTTTGTTTTGTTTTGTTTTGGTTATGTCCTTTCTTGGTTTTGGTATTAGGGTGATGCTGACTTCACAGAATGAATTAGGGAGGGTTCCTTCTTTCTCTAACTTGTGGAATAGTGTCAAAAGGATTGATGCCAATTCTCTGAATGTCTGGTAGAATTCTGCTGTGAATCCGTCTAATCCTGGCCTTTTTTGTGCTGGTAATTTTTAAATTATAATTTAAATCTCACTGCTTGATATTGGTCTGTTCAGGGTATCTAATTCTTCCTGATTTAAGCTAGGAGGATTGTATTTTTCCAGAAATTTATCCGTTTCTTCTACATTTTCTAGTTTATGTGCATAAAGGTGTTCATAGTAACCTTGAGTGATCTTTTGTATTTCAGTGGTGTCAGTTGCAATATCTCCTGTTTCATTTCTTAGTGAGGTTATTTGGATTTTCATCCTTCTTTTCTTGGTTGATCTTGCTAGTGGTCTATCAGTTTTATTTATCTTTTCAAAGAACTAGCTTTTTGTTTCATTTATCTTTTGTATTGTTTTTGTTGTTGTTGTTTTAATTTCATTTAGTTCTGCTTGATCTTGGTTACTTCCTTTCTTCTGCTGGGTTTGGGTTTGGTTTGTTCTTGTTTCTCTAGTTCCTTGAGGTGTGACCTTAGATTGTCTGTTTGCAATCTTTCAGACTTTTTGATGTAGGCATTTAGGGCTATGAACTTTCCTGTTAGCTCTGCCTTTGCTGTATCCCAGGGGTTATGATAGGTTATGTCATTATTGTCATTCAGTTCAAATAATTTTTTAAATTCTGTCTTCATTTTGTTTTTGACCCAATGCTCATTCAGGAGCAGGTTATTTAATTTCCATGTATTTGCATGATTTTGAAGGTTCCCTCTGGAGTTGATTTCCAGTTTTATTCCACTGTGGTCTGAGAGAGTGCTTGATATAATTTCAATTTTCTTAAATTTACTGAGGCTTGTTTTATGGCCTATCATATGGCCTATGTTTGAGAAAGTTGCATTCACTTTTGAATAGAATGTATATTCTGTGGTTGTTGGATTAAATGTTCTGTATGTATTGTTAAGTCCATTTGTCCCAAGGTATAGTTTAAATCCACTGTTTCTTTGTTGAATTTCTTGATGTCCTGTCTAGTGCTGTCAGTGGAGTATTGAAGTCCCCCACAATTATTGTGTTGCTGTCCATCTCATTTCTTAGATCTATTAGTAATTGTTTTATAAATTTTGGAGCTCCAATGTTAGGTGCATATTGTTTAGAACTGTGACATTTTCCTGTTGGATACGGCCTTTTACTATTACATAGTGTCCTTCTTTGTCTCTTTTAACTGATGTTGCTTTAAAGTTTGTTTTGCCTGATATAAGAATAGCTACCTCTGCTCACTTTTGGTGTCCATTTGCATGAAGTGCCTTTTTCCACCCCTTTACTCTAAGTTTACATGAGTCCTTATGTGTTAGGTGAGTTTCCTGAAGGGAGCAGATAGTTGGTTATTGAGTTCTTATCCATTCTGTGTTCTGTATCTTTTAAGTGGAGCATTTAGGCCATTTACACTCAATGTTAGTATTGAAATGTGAGGTACCGTTGCTTTCATCGAACTTTTTGTTGCCTGTGTATTTTGTGTTTTGTTTTTTTGTTTTTGTTTTTTAACTTGTATTTTTGTTTCATAGTCCTGTGTGATTTATGCCTTAAAGAGATTCTGTTTTGATATGTTTCCAGGATTCGTTTCAAGAGCCCGGAGTCCATCTCCAGGCTGAGGACTTGAAAACTTGCCTAGGGCTATCCACCTCCCAGCTGCAAAAGAAAAGGGCTTTAGTTCTTCCCTGGCCTTAGAAGTCTGCATGCTGATTTGTGCCCAGCCTTCAGTTCTGGCCACAAGGGTTCTTGCCGCATTCAAGTTGTGACAAAGTTCAGCTAGAGAATTCCTTCTCCCTGTGAAGTTTTACGTCCCGCTCCTCTGGCCACCCTCCCGAGGGATCCCTGTAGTGCCAGGTAGGAATGGACTGCTTGGGGACCCAGCAAGCTCCCAGCATCTTTCTGCTGTTTCATCTACCCCTGTATTTCGCTTGGCTCTCTAACTTTACTCAGCTCCAGGTAAAGTCAGAAATGTCTCCCACAAACAGACCTTCAGCCTCTCCAGAGGGAGTGTGTGTTCATTTCCAGAGAGGAAGATCTGCCTTTCCCAATTCCACAGTTGGGACACTTAACAGCATTTGGGGTATCTCCAGGGTCCTGAAGGAGCAGTCTGCCTCCTTCAGTTGCTCTGTAGGTCCGCTCATGGTTGCTGGTTTGCTCTTGCAGTTGATCTGAGCTAAAATTCACAATGCAAGCCTCCACATTTTGCTCTTTCCAGAGCTGCAATCTAGTTCTGCCTCCCATCTGTCATAATCCTCCTTTTCTTTTCAATATATATTAAAGGACTCAAATAAAACAGCATATTCTCTAATCATAATTAAGACATAGATACATATATAAAAGTTTTTAAACAGTAAGAAATTAAGCAAAATAATTATAAATATCCTATATGTCAAAGAATAAATCACAAAAGGAATTATAGGATATTATTAATTCCATAATAATCAAACCACATCCTACAAAAAGCTGCAAAATTCAATAAGAGCAGTAATTTGAGTGAAATTAACAGTGTGTACAATACAAAAATAAAAGGTCTAAAATCAATGATAGAAGCTTTTAACTTAAGAAGAGCAAAATAAACTCAAAATAAGGAGAGGAAATAAAATTTTGAAAAAAGGACAAAATAATTGAAACATAAAATTAACAATGAAGGAAAATTTCAAAGCCTAAAGTTGGTTCTTTAAAATGATTAGTAAAATTGGTGTAGTTTAGCAAGATTGATCATGAAAAAGATAGAGGTAAAAATAAATTACAAACACTAGCTATAAAATAAGAATTGATGTACTTCATATGAAAAGAAAAGGATAATGATGGGATAATATGAGCAACTACTGATTAAATAAAACAGTAAAATAAAGTTTAAAAATCTTATTAAAACTAATGCTAAAAGAACAAAACTAAATATCTAAATAGCTGTATAGCTATTAAATATATTGAATAGATGATGTAAAAAAAATCCTTATTACAAAGAAAAACCCAGAATCATATTGATTCATTGGTAAAGTCTATAAAATACTTGAGGAAAAATAACACCAAAATTACACAAATATTCCAAAACATGGATGAGGATGAAACACTTCTTATGCTGTTTTACGAGGCCAGCATAACCCCAGTACCAAAAGGTCAGCCATTTTAAACTATAAAAGAAAAACCATACAGGCCAATATCTCTTTTGAATTTAGACACAAATACTGTCAATAAAACATAATCAAATTCTATACAGCAATATACAGAGAAGATAACATATCATGATACTCATGTAGGGTTTTCATAGGAATAAATATTTTAAAAATCAAAGTCAATAGTGGTAATTTGCCACATTAAGAGAAATAAAGAGAAAAATCATTATTATGTCAATAGCAGCAAAAAAATGATTTAAAAATATACCTCCATTCCTGATTGGAAAATTTTATATATATATAAATCTGTGTGTGTGTGTGTATATATATCTGTGTGTGTGTATGTGTATATATCTGTAACGCAATAATACAAGGGAACTTTCCTAATATGATATTAGACATTCATGACAGACCTACAAAAAACATTCTCAACAATATAGGAATATAAATTATCTCCATTTCCATGTATGATTATACCGCAGGTGCTGCCTATACAATAAGGGAAAAAAGTTAAAATACGTAAGTTGAACATATGTAAAAGTCCCTTACTTAAAATGTACATTATTATCTATAAGAAAACCTTACGGATTGGCTGGAAGCTATGGCTCATGCCTGTAATCCCAGCACTTTGGGAGGCTGAAGTGGGCAGATCCCCTGAGGTTGGGAGTTTGAGACTAGCCCGACCAACATAGAGAAATCCCGTATCTACTAAAAATACAAAATTAGCCAGGCATGGTGGTGCATGCCTATAATCCCAGCTACTTGGGAGGCTGAGGGAGGAGAATCGCTTGAACCTGGGAGGTGGAGGTTGTGGTGAGCCGAGATGGTGGCACAGCACTCTAACCTGGGCAACAAGAGCAAAACTCCATCTCAAAAAAAAAAAGGAAGAAAGAAAAGAAAAGAAAACTTTATGGCTCAACAAGAAAAAAAAAAACCAACCCTACCAGAATTACTAAATGTATTTAGCAAAGTTGCCATGTGCAGGTTATTATATAAAAACAATGAATTTTCTAGCAATAAATCAATATAAATAAAGCAATATAAATTACCTGATATTAAATATAATGACAAACTTCTAAGATCTTTTCACCAAAACTACAAAACATTACTGATGAAAATTAAAGAGCTAAAGAATTAAAAAGCTAAATAATATATATATCATGATTATTGAGACTGGAATACTCAATATTGTTATGATGTTTATTCTCATCAGCTTAACCTTTTTTTGTGGAAATTGGTGTGCTGATTCTAAAACTACATGAAAATGTAATGGATATAGATTAGTTAAAATAACCTTGTAAAAGAGAAACAACATAGTGCACTTTTACTATCTGACTTCAGTCAGATAGTAAAGGCTTTGTTACTATAGTCAATATTGGCATACGAATTAAAAAGAAGGGAACAAAAAGATAATCCAAACATGCTGTGTGCATTTATAATCAATTAAATGTTGACTTAGTCAATGTGAAGGAGAAGATATATCTTTTCAATAAATGGTTCTGGAACAATTGGATATATTAATCAAAAGTATTTTTAAGAATCTTTTTATTATTTTTATACAAACTCTTACATCACAGCTCAAAAAAATCTGTTTAAGATGAATCTTAGACCTAATTATAAGCACTACCCATAAAACTTCTAGAAGAACAAGGATTACTATTATGGCTAAGGTTAAGCAGAAATGCATTAGAAAAAAAGAAAAATAACTATAAAGGAAAAAATGATAATTTGACTTCATATAAAATAAACATTTGTTCTCATCTAAATAGAAAATCAATAGAAAAGCCACAGACTACAGGAGGTGAAACACTTAAAAAGCATATATATGGCAATTCACTAATATCGAGAATACATAAAAACTTACACAAGTCAATAGTAAAAATATAAATAAGCCAATTAAAATTGGCACAAACTTTATAAAGCAACTTTAAGTAGGAATAAATTTAAAAAGCACGTGAGAATGCATGACATCAATTAGAACTGAGAAAATGCAAGTTAAAACGTTATTGATATACAATCTTTTCCCACTAGAATGACTACAGGCAAACTGAAAAATTCTGACAAAGGTGTGGAGTCACAGGGAGTTTCATACATTGCTGTTTAAAATAGAAAATGCACAACCACCTTGCAAGACTGTTGGAGAATTTCTTGAATAGGTAAATATTTCACTACTAGGAATCTACCTGATATAAATAAAAACATATGAACTCAGAAAGACATACAAAAATGTTCATAGCAGTCTTATTTATAATAATTATGTGAACAAGCCAACTGTCCATTAAGAGGAGAGTGAATAAACACACTGTTACAGTCATACAATTAAAAACTCAAAAATAAAGATGAAATAATTAGTGATAGACCTAGTGACATGAATGGATTTTAAAACATTATGAGCAAGAAGAGCTGCACACACTTACAAAATGCGTTGTACTACTTCATGTATAATGCTTCTAAGAATAATCCAGCAAAAGCGACCTATGGTGAACATGTACATCCACAAACAAGCACAAATCTACTAGATTTTTTTAAAGTACAGTATTTATGAAGTCTTTATGAGACTACAAAAATGTGAATATGTGAAGCCTTTATGTGAAGCCTTTATGAGAGTACAAACATCTGTTAGTTTTCTGCCAAAACTCATTTTTATGAACGATTGACAAATACTTCCAGGTCATGAAAGAGGTTTTGAAATCTGGTCTTTGTGCACATTGTTTTGCTGCATATTTTAATGTTTTACAGTGAGATTACGAAATAGTAATCTAAATATTCCCTCCATCTATTCTCTACAGTGCTGCCACAGACAGGGTTTTATGTCACATCCAAGGAGTGTTGTTAGGTAACAACAGATGTACTTCAACACTTTTATCCATTTGAGAAGATTACCATTGTTGTACTGGAGGCGTATAATGTTTTTATAAAGCTATCTAGTTGAAAAATGTGTTATCTTTATTTCAAGGTGACCATTCACTATGTTCTTCCAAAGCTTTAAGGAAGGCTAGATATAAACTTCAGCTGTGACTAACACCAAACAGAGAATTCTTTGACATCTGTGCCAGCTGTTCCTCCATTTGAACACTGTTTAGTTTTTGAACTGATGAAAAAATTTCATCTGTAAATGAAGCAATGACTTTGTATTTGACTCTCTTTTTTTTCATTAAGGCAGTGCATAGTGGCAGCTCATTTATTTTTTTAATATATATTAAGTTCTGGTATACATGTGCAGAATGGGCAGGTTTGTTACATAGGTATACATGTGCATGGTGGTTTGCTGCACCTATCAACCCGTAATCTACATTAGGTATTTCTCCCAATGCTATCCCTCCTCTTGCCCCCCACCACCCGCAGACCCAGTATGCAATGTTCACTTACCTGTGCCAATATGTTCTCATTGCTCAACTCCCACTTATGGGTGAGTACATACAGTGTTTGGTTTTCTGTTCCTGTGTTATTTTGCTGAGAATGATGGTTTCCAGCTTCATCCATGTCCCAGCAAAGGACATGAACTTATTCTTTTTTATGACTGCATAGTATTCCATGGTGTACATGTGCCACATTTTCTTTATCCATTCTAATATTGATGGGCATTTGGGTTGGTTCCAAGTCTTTGCTATTGAGAATAATGGTGTAATATCATTATGTGTGCATGTATCCTTATAGTAGAATGATTTATAATACTTTGGGTATGTACCAGTAATGGGATTGCTGGATCAAATGGTATTTTTGGTTCTAGGTCCTTAAGGAATCGCCATAGTCTTTTCCACAATGGCTGAACTAATTTACACTCCCACCAATAGTGTAAAACCATTCCTATTTCTCCACATTCTCTCCAGCATCTGTTGTTTCCTGATTTTTTTAATGATTGCCATTCTAACTGGTGTGAGATGATATCACATTGTGGTTTTGATTTGCATTTCTCTAATGCCTAGTGATGATGAGCTTTTTTTCATATGCTGTTGGCCGCATAAATGTCTTTTTTTGAAAAGAGTCTGTTCATATCCCTCACACACATTTTGATGGGGTGTTTTTTTCTTGTAAATTTGTTTAAGTTCACTGTAGATTCTGGATATTAGCCCTTTGTCAGATGACTAGATTGCAAAACTATTCCTTAGAAGAAAAACAAACAAACAGAAAGCAATAGCATCAACATCAATAAAAAAGATGACCATGCAAAAACTCCTTCCAGAGGTCACCAACAGCAAAGACCAAAGGTAGATAAATACACGAAGATGAGAAAAAAAGAGCGCAAAAAGGCTGAAAGTTCCAAAAACCTGAATGCCTCTTCTCCTCCAAAGGATCACAACTCCTCTCCAGCAAGGGAACAAAACAGGATGAAGAATGAGTTTGACGAATTGACAGAAGTAGGCTTCAGAGGGCGGGTAATAAACTCCTCTGGGCTAAAGGAGCATGTTCTCACCTAATGCAAGGAAGTTAAGAACCTTGATAAAAGGTTAGAGGAATTGTTACCTAGAATAACCAGTTTAGAGAAGAACAAAAAATAACCTGAGGGAGCTGAAAAACACAGCACAAGAACTTCACAAAGCATATATAAGTATCAATAGCCAAATCAATCAAGTAGAAGAAAGGATGTCAGAGACTGAAGATCAACTTAATGAAATAAAGCACAAAAACAAGATTAGAGAAAAAAGAATGAAAAGGAATAAACAAAGCCTCCAAGAAATATGGGACTACATAAAAAAGACCAAACCTACGTTTAATTGGTGTAGCTGAAAGTGATGGGGAGAATGGAACCAAGTTGGAAAACACTCTGCAGGATATTATCCAGGAGAACTTCCCCAACAAAGCAAGACAGGCCAACATTAAAATTCAGGAAATACAGAGAACACCACAAAGATACTCCTTGATAAGAGCAACTCCAAGAAATATAATCATCAGATTCACCAAGGTTGAAATGAAGGAAAAACATGTTAAGGACAGTCAGAGAGAAAGGTTGGGTTACCCATAAAGGGAAGTGCTTCAGACTAACAGCAAATCTCTTGGCAGAAACCCTACAAGCCAGAAGAGAGTGGGGGACAATGTTCAAAATTCTTAAAGGAAAGAATTTTCAAACCAGAATTTCATATCCAACCAAACTAAGTTTCACAAGTGAAGGAAAAATAAAATCCTTTACAGACAAGCAAATGCTGAGGGATTTTATCACCACCAGGTCTGCCTTACAAGAGCTCATGAAGGAAGCAGTAAATATGGAAAGGAAAAACTCGTACTAGCCACTGCAAAAACAAACCAAAATGTAAAGCCCATCAGCACTGTGAAGAAACTGCATCAACTAATGGGCAAAATAACCAGTTAGCATCATAACGACAGGATAAAATTCACACATAAGAATATTAACCTTAAATGTAAACAGGCTAAATGCCCCAATTAAAAGGCACAGACTGGCAAATTGGATAGAGTCAAGACTCATCAGTGTGCTGTTTTCAGGAGACTCATCTTACGTGCAAAGACACACATACGCTCAAAATAAACGACTGGAGGAAGATTTACCAAGCAAATGGAAAACAAAACCAAAAAAAAGCAGGGGTTGCAATCCTAGTCTCTGATAAAACAGACTTTAAACCATCAAAGATAAAAAAATTCAAAGAAGGGCATTACATAATGGTAAAGGATCAAAGCAACAAGAAGAGCTAACTATCCTAAATATATATGTACCCAATCCAGGAGCACCAAGATTCATAAAGCAAGTTCTCAGAGATCTACAAAGGGACTTAGACTCCCAGACAATAATAGTGGAAGATCTTAACACCCCACTGTCAATATTAGACAGATCAACAAGACAGAAAATTAAGAAGGATATTCAGGACTTGAACTCAGCTCTGGACCATGCAGACCTAATAGATATCTACAGAACCCTCCCTACCAAATCAACAGAATATACATTCTTCTCAGCACCCCATCGCACTTGACTATCTCTTTTAGACTAGGATATATGTATTTCATTTCTGTGTATTGAGAAAATAAAAGATATTAATTGATAGACTGATAACTAGTAGTGTTTTTAGAACAATAAAAGTAAAATCTTACAAATTATATCTCATTAGCTTAGTCGCTGTAATTACATGCTGGGCAGTCAGTTTCATAAATTCAAATGTGTTATCGCTCAGCATATGATAGTCTCTCACATTTTGAAATGCTTGAGTTTTTAGCATTACTGCTAATACTTGGCGTTTTCTGTGATTTCCTTGCAGGTGTTACAATACAGCTTTGATTTTTAACTTAGAGTGACAGAAAATTTTTATATAAGAGTGTCATTGCGGACAAAATTTCTGAAATTCATGATTTTAGAAATTGGTGCTTAGTTCTAATATTTCAATGCCAATGTCTAATTTAATATTTATATTGTTAAACTGTATCAGCATGTTACTGAATTAAGAAATCATTTTTGTCTATTTATTCTCAATAAGGACATCTATGGTGATTTGCGAAAGACAATGTCCTAATTATTTGTAAAAGTAATTTGAAAAAAAAGGTATAGAAAAACACATAGAATGCATTGTTAGGAAGCTTGACTCTAACCGAGACTTTCAAGGATGTTCATACAATAGCCTGATATTTTAAAATGGGAAGTATTTTTATTGTAAATATTTTTAAAATTTGTGGGTACATAGTAAGTGTTTGTATTAAGTCTTTTCAATGCAATGAGACAAAAAGCATAAAAAGGTTTGAGAAAGTGTGGAAAACATCAACCTCAGGCCAACCTACTCTCAATGTTGTTTTTCAAAGAAACATAATGGTAATTCCGTTAACATGGAAGGTAGGTACTTGGTCACAGGAAAGACAATGCAACTCATGCAGTATTAAATTTTTTGTAATGAAAATGATAAAAAAAATTCCTTCAAGAAGATGGAAAATACATAAATAAGCTTTAAAAAGCTCAAATTTGAGGAGAATATAATTGAAGAATAAATTGTAGAATTCTGCATGATTTCCAAAGCTATGGAAGCCCGCAATTTAAAATCAAGACAAGAAAATAATCACAATTACGTTCTTTTTCTAGTTATATTGAATGACTTTCATTCAACTGTAAATTCTACCCTCACAACCTGCAGCATCTATATTATGCAGCTGTTTTAACGGGTGCCTCATGGATTTCCATTAATATGTTCAGCCAATTAACACGTGCCATGTAAATTATCTTTCCATTTTATTCTATTTCTCTTCTTTCCCCATGACATTATTTGCTGTGGCATCCCTCTACAAGAAATAATGATTTGTCACCAGGGCTCCACAGTGGTCCTGAGTTGTGCAGAATCATTAAGGCACTGAGACTGCCTTGAGTTTCATTCATAAGTATATAGAATATCTCCCTTATCTTCAGCCGCCTATATTTGACACAATCACAGACACCACAAGAGGAGGGCTACTGACCCACTACTGCAGAGATACTGTAAATGAAAACAGTAAAAACAGTAGCTTCTATTGCTCTTTTTTACTTTTTTTTTTTTTTTTTTTTTTTTTGGAGGAGTTTTGCTCTTGTTGCCCAGTCTGGAGTGCAATGGCATGATCTCGGCTCACCCCAAACTCCGACTTCTGTGTTCAAGTGATTCTCCTGCCTCAGCCTCCAGAGTGGCTGGGATTACAGGCACATGCCACCATGCTCAGCTAATTTTGTATTTTTAGTAGAGACCGGGTTTCTCCATGTTGGTTAAGTTGGTCTCAAATTCCCGACCTCAGGTGATCCTCCTGCCTTGGCCTCCCAAAGTGCTGGGATTACAGGTGTGAGCCACCTCACCCAGCCTGCTCTCTTTTACTCTTGATCTCACTCTTCCATTTTATCTTCTTTTCTAATCACTAATTAAGACAACTGAGCAGTGCAGGGCTGGAAGCTAACCTCAAGTTGTCTTCTCAGTCTTCTGTAATCCTATACCCTACATTTTGTTTTTCACCAAAATCTTATTGGTTTTGTTTTCCAATGTATTGAATCTTGTCTTTAAAAATTACTTTTTCCAAAATTGTATTTCACTTTTCCTATGTATTTGTATTCTATACATTGAATCCTATGTATTCAAATATAAAATTCCTTTATATTTGAAAAGCTGTGATGAATCAAATAATCAATTACTTATTGTGTCTCCACAATATATTCATCACTGTGTAGTGGATTTTGAAAATGTAAGAGAAGTACAATGTCCGTGTTGACAAATAGTTTACAATGCACACTGAGAAAGAAGCGGAAAACAGGCATAACTATTAAAATCATGTAGAATTGAAGTTCTGCACTTTATAGAAAAATTAGTCACTATAAATGAGATGTAAATTATCAATTATAAACCATAAATTTAATAGTTTGAAACTATTATACATGAGAGACAAATTTTAAATCATAATATAAAAAACTATTACAAATAAAAATATGATGATTCAAAGTATGAAAGATGGTTTTGCAAAAGAAATAGCATTTAATTTTAATATGATGGCTAATCGAATATAGATGGCTTTTATTTAGAGATAGAAGAAGCATAGAATAATTCAGAAACTTCCAAGAATATGTATGTCATTAATATGTAAATAATTCACTGAGTATTGGCAAAAAAAAAAAAGAAACAGCATTGATTCTTAGTGAGTCAATCAATATATTCTATGGGGAAAAAAAGACCCATGATAGCCTTCTTTCTTCAGGAAGGTAAGGGCAATAATATTTGCCAACCACTTTGAAAAAACAGGCCAATTTACCATGGTTGCCTTGAGAAATCAGCTAATGACTTCCATAAGTGTCCTTTGTGTGAAATGAAGACTTTAATATGACATGACGAGGCTCCAAAGAAATACTAACATATTAACTGCACCAATCTAATTATACTAGAAGAACAAGTTTGGTAGAGTCCTAGGCTACTATCTTAAAAAGCTGAAGTTAGAATGTCTTAATCTGTTCACAGAGGTACAGCACGAGTGGTTTTTACTTTGAGTTAACATTGAGGGTTCCAGCTTTAATACCATATTATTTATTTTCTATTAGTTATTTTGTATATCATATACAGTTAATGTAGTAGAGTAAAGAAAAATTCATTTTTGAAAAGTTAATTTGAAAATACACTCTTTTATTTGAATGGCTTACTCTCTTTAAAATACATTTTAAATGGTAAAATTGCTCTTTCTGTGAAAATAAAATTATGACGGAGAGACTAAAATTCTTAGTATTTTTAAAGTTATGCTATCAATAGGTATAATTAAAACACATAAGATCTAAGGATTATGTAGTCATAAGTATACATATTGTACATCTTATAGCTTTAATCTCATGTTAACATTTAAAATAATCATTGTCACTTTTAAATTTTAAGTAATTGAGATTAGTGCAAAACCAAGTGATTTTATTTTGATAAAACATAATTTGTTACATCTTAAAGTACTAATATTTTCTAAACCATAACTTTATTCTATGTATCAAATTGACTAACTTCTAATTTGTAAATTCTGAAATTAAGTAAAATAAGTTATAGTGTATTACATTCTAAAATTTTGATCTGAAAGCCAAAATTTCCTAGTTTTGAACTAGTTCTTCATAACTTTCTAAGTAATTAGCATTTTTGTAAATCTCAGAATTCATTGGTACTTGTTTGTCTTATTTTATATATTGTGATTTGTAGAGATATATTAATCAAAAATATATACAAATAAATTATTATATCATTGTATAAGTATATTTTTGTTAGATATTAAAGTAATCTTTGTGTTTTATATTAGTTTTCTGAATGCTTGTAAATAGTTTAATTGGTTCTGGAAATTAATCTGTGATGGCCAAACATTGGTAGTTGCAATAAATTTACTCTGTGTTGTAGGCTAAAACATGATATCCCAAAAGTCAAATTCCTGGAAACCTATTTGGAAGAAAATTGGTTTTGTAAATATGATTATGTTAACAATCTTGAAATGTGGAGATAATTCTAGATTATCTGGTGGTCCCTAAACTCAATGACAAGTGTTCTTATAAGAAAAAAGCAGAGGAGGATTTGAAACAAGTATAATACAGAAGACACAGAAAGGAAGAGGAGGCAACATGATCCTGGAGTCAGGATCAGAGTGTTGTGGCTATAAACCAAGGAACCAGGAACCATATAGAAACTAGAAGATGCAGAGGTTGAATTGCCTCCTGGAACCTCTGCAAGAAGTACAACACTGCTGACACCTTAATTTCAGAAATCTGGCCTCCAATACTATGAGAATACATTTATGTGGTTTAAAGTCACCAAGCTTATGGTAATTTGTTATGGAAACCACAGGAAACAAATACATTATCTAAAACATCAAAGTTGATTTTTTTCAAGTAACCTAATGACCTATTGTTTCATTTCTTTCAGAAATTCTTACTATAGTACTTTAGGGAGCAAAATCCACATCAGAAATTTATATAATACCACAATGGATGACTTCCAGCAGTAAGAGAATACTCTATTTCCAGGTAAATATTAAGGCTTTTATTCTTTCAAGCAGATCTTCTTAACCTTGACATTATGAACCTTTTCAGCAGAGAAGATAATTCTCCACTGTTGGATGTCCCATGCACTGTAGGCTTTTTAGCAGCATCCTTGACCTCCATCCATTGGGTGCCAATGGCAATTTTCACTTGCAAAAGTAAAAAATGTCTCCAGATGCTGTCAGACCTCCACTGGTGTTCAAATTCTCCCCTAATTAAAGAGAACTATGAAAACATTACTGAAAATGTACCTAGTATTTGGGACAAATTTCTCACTAACTTTATTTTCAAATATTTTATTGTCCAAAAAGGGAAAAACATAATCTATGAATGTCCTTTTCTTCAATGTGACCTTAACAAGGCTACCTTTGAGAGGTGGGGGTCAGTGTTTCATCATGTGTGTATGGGTAGATTTGTGACTACAGTGGAAGTGAAGCTGCGTGACTTTCCAAGCTATTTTATAAGAGACAATACATCTTCCTCTTAATTTTCTTGAAATGTTTGCTTTTGGAACCCAGCCATCATCCTTTGAAGAAACCCAGGCAGCCTATAGACAAGTATGTGGAGAGGAAGCAAAAAACCCCGGTTTCTAGTCCCAGCGGAAGTGCCTGGTGACCTTCAGCCCTATTTGACAGCCACATGATTGAGCCATCTCAAAGGTAGATGTTCTGGCCCTCAGTTGAATGACAGCAGCTGATGCCACCTGCGTCAGGGATGTGCTGTCCCTACCAAGCTCTTTCCAATTGCATTTTTGTGAGCAAAATAACTCATTTTTATGAGTTTAAACTGCCAAATTTTGAGGTGCATTGTTATGTAGTGATAGATAACAAAATCATTATCCCAGTATGCTAAAATACTCAATAAAAAGAGAGGAGCTTTCAAGGAAGACTTTTCAAATATTATATTTGATTTTCCCCTTTCTTGCTGGCTTTCTTGCTCCTTCCCTTCCTCCTTTTCTTCCTCCCTTTCTTTTTTTCCTTTGCTACTTTCTTTTTCTTTCAAGCTTTACAAGTTTGTCTTGTACATTGTTGAATACTGATTAGATTTACTTGTATATTTACAAGTGGCTTATAATACAGATGACAGTGTTTACTTTTATGCAACTGTAATAAAGTTCAATCAGCTGTAATGCATCCCACTTAATGGAATACTCTGTGCATCATAGTCCTCCTAACATCTTCCACTCATCCTTCAAAACACAAAACAAGTGAAGTCCTTTCTGGGACATCCAATTATAGTTGATTGCTCTAATTTTGTACTGCTAAGACATACATATTATGTCATTTGTTGCCTTTTGATCTCTTTTTCTTGTATATAGACATAGAACTTGAGAATGGAGACTTCATTGCATTCTGTCTTTACATTCTGGGTTCAATAGAATGTCAGATCTGTAATAAATATAGAATAATTGAGCCTGTGATTTACCAAGTTCAACATTGAGAACTGGTCATAAAAATTGTGTGTGGTATGAATGTGAATGAGTAAAATAATAACTTAATGTAAGTCAAAGTCATATAATTGGAAAGGTTGTGATTACCAAGGTCGTAGGAAGACAGAATGAGTGAATGACAAACTGCACAGTTTACCCAGTAAGAAGTTTCACATTTCCAGATCATTACTCATGTGCTGAATAGCAAGGATAAACATAAAACTGCAATTAGGCAATTATGCTTGAAATAAGATCATGTGTGTATATTAAACTACATAGTATCAACTAAAGCAAGTGTTGCTCTTCAAAATATTGTGAAAATTTTGAGACAAAGTGAATTTAGAAAACACTGGAAGTAAATAAATCCAGGTGTTAAAGTAAATACTATGAATTAACAAAACCTAGAGAAATAAGATTTTAGGGAAATGTTTATTTCTAAAAATAGATACATGTCTATGCATTTGTTTACCTCCGATTATATATAGTTTGAGTCTAAAATCTAAGAATAATTTTTTTCCCTGGGATGTGCATGAAAAGATACAAAAATCCAATCATTCAGTGATCAATACAATATGTATATTTATAATTATCTCAAGACTTGGTCTTGGGATATTTTGTTATTTAAAAAGCCTCTTGGTTTCTTCCTTTCTGACTTTTTTTTTTAACTTTCTGAAAATCAAATACTTAAGAATTTTAGAAATACTATATTACATTGAGACTTAATAAAATTACAGGTGAAAAAAATAAACAAAAAGTTTAATTAAACGTATACATTTTGTCTCTAGGAAAACAAGTGGTCTTTGAACAATGTCAAATTAAGTTGTTATGTTGATTTGTGATGTTATGATGACGTAAATGGCCTCTTACAATACATAACTTCCAGAGTAAAGCAAAAATATGTAATTTATAAATTTTATCACATTAAATTTCACATTTTCATAAAGAATTCATTGTATGATTTTAATTTGTTATATAAAAAATACATAAATATTATTTTTATAAGCAAATTAGAGAGTTGAACAATGCTAAATTATTTCCCCCTTGTGATAATGCCCATTAACTAATTTTAAGTTATTGAATAGCTGGCTGATTTAAAGTATATGACTTTAAAAGACACTTCTGAAATCTGTCCCCCAACCCAAATTAGCATTTGTTACATGCCTGCGCTCTTACAATTTCTTTGTTTGATAAACTGCATCCTATTCAGAAGACCTCATGCTTGACATAGTATTGAATATGTATTTTGTTGATTTTGAAAGACTCACAGCTGGGATGCTATTCATAAGTAAGCTGAAAGAAAATACTACTACTCCACATCATGTAGTATTTTTCAGATTCACAATAGTATGTAAATTTTAAGTAATTATTACTCATAACAATCATAAAAATGCTATTTTCTCTTTCCAGATGGACAAATAATCTTAGACCATAAATTGGAGAAATAACTTAAAATGAATCACTTAATGTCTTTTTGTTTATTATTACTTTTTTAAAACCTCTCTCATTATCTACTCTTACTTTATCAGGAAATCAACCACACACCTGATTTCTTGAATAATGAAATGAAATATCTGAATCTTTAAAGTATAAGCTTTTTCTTGTTCTTTATTACCACCATTTTCATCTTTTTAAAGAAAGGCATCAACTTAAATATATTATAATAGCACTGAATTGGTCCAATTAATTATAACATGGAATGGTGAAAAAAAAATCATGTTCTGATTTTGTTGTTTTGTTAGATCTTTTAGAGATCTGAAGATATACCCTCACCCTATAACTCACCATATGTTTATGGATTTTCTTTTCTTTTTTTAGTTTCTGGTTTAGGAAATAAGAGGAAAATAACTAATTGCAATTATTGTTATTTCTCAAATATACTGCACTCATCTCTGCATGTACATTATGCATTTATTTCAATGGAATTCAAACATAATTTTTCTCCAGCAGATGTAATATGAAATGCTTGCAATTCTGTTTTAAATGTTTTCTTAAGCTTTCTGTTTAATGTTACATTAAATGATAAGTCTGTGTATTGAAGGCTTTTCTAATGAGATATTAAAATTATGATTGATTGTTAACACTTCCAATCTAACCTACTCCAGAAGTTGATTGAAAGAAACAAAACTCCTCCCTGCTTTGAAGTAGATACCTAGTGTGGGAAAAACAGTGAGTTTACATACTCCACAATAAAAATGAAAAGGAATCCATATCTGAAATTATTATGAAAAATGCAACAAAAATATCACAGTATCATAATAATATTGTATAATATTATTTTGTATAGCTAATACTGAGGATTCATTTGCCTCTTTTGGACTAGTCCCCATGTCTCATAGTGTTGTGAAACTTAAGCCTTATTGCTTATTAAAAAGATAATACTAAACTAGCATTACAAGGTGATTTATTCCTCATATTTAAAAGTGCCTAGATGTTTGCTCAAGAAAAATAAGTCCCATCTGCCATCTACAATCCATATAACAACATATAAAGCTCAAAAAGTAATTGGAGAGCTGATCCAGCCTTCTCCAGACTGCCTATTGATCCTATAATCTGCCATTTCTTTAGATTCTAAGCAGCTTGCTATGCTTCTCGGATATATCTTTTCAGCTATGTTATAAAGAGTAAGATTAAAGTCTGGTCACTTCAACCACCAGTATATAGAAGTCACTAACTAAAATGGTTTTAAAGACTAGGCACTTGCTTTGATGTACCAGGAACAAAGGGTAGGAATCACATATCTTAAGAAGTTAAAATTTTGCCACTGAATATTGACACTTTTTTATTGGGTGTTACTATTGTACATCCTAATATCTTGGTATAAGAATTAAAATAGGAGTGTTTACAAAAAGAATTAATATATTTTAGGCAACCGCACTTAAGAGATACTTTTTAAATTAGTTCTCAAAGTATATTTTCTTTTGTTCTGAGAGTATTTCATCTCAATATACATATCTTTTTATATGGTTTACTAAAAAAAATTTCAAATTGGTTTAATTTTTCTGTTTTATAACTTGTTTGCTTTGTTACTTTGAATCAATAACTTACATATTGTTATTCACCACTATACCTCAATGGGGGAAAACTGAACTCACCAAAAAGATAACACTAGATTTCAATAATCAAAAAGATGTATTTCTGTGTGTGTGTGTGTGTGTGTGTGTGTGTTTATATGTATATATGTGCAGCTACAGAGAGATAGGTTATAAGTATGTGAGTGGGAGGATAAGTGGACATGTATGTGTTTGTTTATAGCAATTATTCTAGAGTTACTTCTTTTAGACTAAGGAAATCCCTAGGTGATTCATTTGCAATAGGACAGCATTTCCTGAAAGTTGCACTAAAGAATACTAGTTCCAGGGGATATATTTATATATATAGCCAAATCATTTGTGACTTAATCACAATTTGGGAACAAAAGAAAATATTTTACTATTTGCTTCAAATTATAATGAATTTGGATCATTTGTCATTTAAATTAAAAATAAGGAATATTTCAATAGGAAAAATGTTGCCTATGTTTCCAGTGATGACAGATAAGAACAGGAGATATTAGCAAATAATAATCACATATAGAGGCAGGGCACAGTGGCTCATACCTGTAATCACAGCCGTTTGGGAAGCAGAGGTAGACGGATCACTGGAGCCCATTACGCAACATAGCAAAACCCTATCTCTACAAAAAATATATATATAAATTAGCCATGTGTGGTGGTGCAAGCCTGTAGTCTCAGTTACGTAGGAGACAGGCAGAATAACTGCTTGATCCCAGAAGTAGAAGCTACGGTGGGCAATAATGGTGCCACTGCATTCACCTGTGAGTGACAGAGGAAGAGTCTGTCTCAAAAAAAAAAAAAAAGCATATAGTGACTTTTATTTTCTAAAGGTGTAAAAGAGTAAGGTTAAAAAAAATGGTAAGAGTGAGCTGGGTATGGTGGCTGACACTTGAAATTTCGCCAACTCAGGAGTGCTAGGAAGTTGGCTTCAGTCCAGGAGTTCAAGACCAGTCTGTGCAACAAAGTTGAGACTATCTCAAAAAATAAAAAAAGAATGTGTTTGAAATGAATGGTACAGACAGGATTTTAAAGGTAGTATAAGAGTATGATATGTTGAGGTTACTTTCAGGCATGCAAATTGTTTGTTAGCCTAAAAAAGAATTACGAACAAGGAATATTTTGTATATTATTTTCCAACTTTAAATGCATAGTCATTAACATCACTTTTTCAAAGTTTTTTAAAAAGCAATGTTACTTAGATGTTCAATATAGTTTTCATAGATAATAAAAGGCAAATGCTGGAAAGGAATAGATTTTAGTGCTCCAGTAGTGGAGTAATAAAGCATCAGTCTTAGTGCATATTTTCATTTTTTATTTTAAAGACATTCATCTATGTTATGAGTTTTTAAATGGCCAATCATTTTTATGTGTAATGTCACAATATTTTTTATCCAGGAAATATATATAACTTTTCTTGGCTATTTAAATACCTTCCAAGCAGTTCATAAAAGTACTTCAAGAAAAATTATAATTTTATTTCAATATGTATTAGGTTGTCATTCATGGTTCCAGAAAAGGAGTTATGCTCACTCTCACTCTATAAAATATGTAGACATTCATCTTAGTTTCTAAAAGCAATAAGAATAGAAAGACCTCCAAGTTTACCAAACTCTACATAATCAGAAAGTAGTTATTTAAAAATTGTCTGCAAAGAACTAAAAAATGCTGAAAAAGAAAATCATATTGACTAATCTGATGTTTAGCCCATATTAGTACAATTTTTATTTTATTTTATTTTTTATTTTTTTATTTTTTTATTTTTTTTTTGAGACGGAGTCTCACTGTGTCTCCCAGGCTGGAGTGCAGTGGCGCGATCTCGGCTCACTGCAAGCTCCGCCCCCCGGGTTCACGCCATTCTCCTGCCTCAGCCTCCCAAGTAGCTGGGACTACAGGCGCCCGCTACCGCGCCCGGCTAGTTTTTTGTATTTTTTTAGTAGAGACAGGGTTTCACCATGTTAGCCAGGATAGTCTCGATCTCCTGACCTTGTGATCCACCCGCCTCGGCCTCCCAAAGTGCTGGGATTACAGGCTTGAGCCACCGCGCCCGGCCACAATTTTTATTTTTTTATTTTTTATTTTTTATTTTTGCATAAACAGAAATTCTAATGTTGTAATAGCAGCACTTCAAATAGCACTTAAGCTCTGCCCTTGGAGGAAGTGCAAGAATACGTAAATCCAGCACTATAGCTGGAGGAGGGTAAAAACCACATCTCCAGGACTCAGGTTCCCAGAGTGAGTGGGTCTAGGGTTTGACTTAATCAGGACATATGTGCATGCTCCTCTACCACACCCCCTCACAATGCTAACAAACCTCCAGTAAAACTAAACATATAATATGTGGAGAAGGGCCATCTCACGTGCACACTCTTTCAATACCTGCTTGCCCACATAAGAATAGATGTCGGGGCTGGAATAGTTGCTTACCAAGAGATAAAGAGCCTGCACAACCTGTACTAGACTTATCGTATGTTGTGAAGATATCTTTCCCAATACAGACTTAACGATTATTGCTTTGACACATATGGCTAAGCGTGTATGTCAGTGGCCCTCAGATATGCCCCCAACTTTTAGTATTTCAGACTCTAAGGGGGCGGGGAGAAAGGAAAAGGGATCTTTCTGCTGCAGCAAGAGATGGATATGCATAGGCCAACTGCTGATCTTGCTCTGTCTCTTCTCTATGTGAAGCATTGTTCAATCCAGTGCTTGACTGCCTTGTATTGTCCTTGACGACTTTAATACCAAGGTGTTAGTATAGTATAGTGACTTTAATACCAAGATAGTAGGCATAAGTGTTTAGATTTCTATTTCTGATAGTTGGCTTAGTGATAATTGTTGCTATCCTCCATGTAGTTGGAGTCCTCCTCTGGCACTGGTAGTCACTGCATGCTGTTCTGATCCACAAAATAAAGCAGAGATTTCCATAAGAGATAGATTCTCTGTATCTATATTTGCACTTGCATCTAATATATTTACTTCGATTTCTATGCTCCTACTCTCTTAAACAACATGTTTGGTTTTCAGCAACAAAAATATGTGCCACACAAGACACAGTCTGTGTCTGTAAGACAAACATAGTCAAAAGATGTAAATCAATTTAAAAGACATTATAGATATGGGTGTTTTCAAACAGAGATGTTTGAAAACTGAAATGTTAAAGGCTTTCAGAGAATAGTTGTTAGACAATTGCAAAATCACATAGGTAATTTAAGTGGAGGAATAAAAGTGTAGTTAAGAATAAAATGGAAATACTAGACATCAAAAAAATGAAAAAGAAATAAAAAATGTCTTTAATGGGCTTCTCATTAGACTCAACACTGCTGACCAAAGAATTAGTGATCTAGGCCAGGCACAGTGGCTCACGCCCCTAATCCCAGCACTTTGGGAGGTTGAGGCAGGCCAACATGGTGAAACCCCCTCCTATTAAAAAAAAATACAAAAAAATTAGCTGGATGTGGTGGCGGGTGCCTGTAATCTCAGCTACTTGGGAGGCTGAGGCAGGAGAATTGCTTGAACCCAGGAGGCGGAGGTTGCAGTGAGCTGAGATCGCACCACTGCACTCCAGCCTGGCAACAGAGTGAGACTCCGTCTCAAAAAAAAAAAAAAGGTAGTGAACTGAAGGAAAGGTGAAGACAAATTACCTATATAGTAATTACCTATATAGAAATACAAAGAGGCCTGTAATCCCAGCACCTTGGGAGGCCTGGGTGGGCAGATCACAGATCACAAGGTCAACAGATCGAGACCATCCTGGCCAACATGGTGAAACCCCATCTCTGCTAGAAAAAAAAAAAAAATTAGCTGGGTGTGGTGGCACATGCCTATAGTCCCAGCTACTCAGGAGGCTGAGGCAGGAGAATCACTTGAACCTGGGAGGTGGAGGTTGCAGTGAGCTGAGATCGTGCTACTGCACTCCAGTCTGGTGACAGAGCGAGACTCCATTTCAAAAAAAAAGACAAAGAAATACAAAAAGAATAAAACGTAGATTTAAAGAATTTAAACAGGATAATGTCAGGCACTCTAGGATATATGTAATTGAAATCTCAGAAGAATGAAGCAGAAAAAATGTTTCAAAAAATTTATCTAAAACTTTTTCCAAAGTTAGTGGTGGACAACAAAATACAGTTGTGAGAAACACAGAGAACAATGAACAGGGTAACGACCATCAAAAAGACCATATACAGGCACATCCCATTCAAACTGCTGAAAACCAAAGGCAAAGGTAAAATCTTAAAAGCAGCCAGATAAAAATACACGTCTGTAGTATAGGACAAATAAGAATTATAGTAGACTTCTCTCCAGAAAACTTGCAAGCAAGAAGATTAAGGTAAAAACTCTTTAAAATGCTAAAAGGAAAAAAACAAAAGTCAATCCAGAAATTTACACCCATGAAAGTGTCCTTTAAAATGAAGGAGAAACAAAGACTTCATCAGAACAACTAAAATAGGGAATTATTTGCTCATGTAACCACAGAAGGGTCGAGGTGCTCGCCACTTGTAGAAAGAAGCCAGAATAACAAGAGTGAGGTGTGATAAACAGAAAGCAAGATTTTATTATCCATGCTAAAAAAGGGGAGGAGTGGGTGAAATGCTTCCCCAAAATTTCCACTCTTCAATTTGTGGAGGGAACACAGAGGTTGTAAAAGAGAAGGTTTGGAATGCAGAAGAGCGGGGGGCTGGGAGGTGTCAGGTGTCGTGACCCACTCCAGTGGCTTGTCTTGAATTATTGTTCCAGCTGGTGAAGGGGCCAGTGCTTTTGTGGCCAGAGGTGTTTGGTTCATATCAGAATCCGGCCCCTCAAGCTCCTAAGGAAATACACGACCCAATAAGTAAGTATGATGTGTGCTTAACAAGTATCCAGGTAAATAACTGTGCATAAAGCATGGAAGCATAGAATGGGAAATAAAATGAGTGGAGGTTCACAGTGCATTCCCAGGCTGTATTTCAAGGTGAAAGGATACACACACGCAGTTTGTCTATATATGCAAGTTATATCTTGAGATTGGGGAGAGAGGAGGAAAGAAAACAAAGTTTTAAAACATGATTTGAAGTCAAGCTGCTCAGTTACACTTGCAAACCTACGCTGAAAGAAAGGTCAAAAAATGAACTTAGAAGGAATATAGATCTAGGGTAGAAATTTGGATCTACAAAAAAAAATGATCACTGGAAATAAAAAAAAATGAATTCAAAATGAAATTCATCTGTTTCCTTATTTTTAACTGCTCTAAAAGACTGTTTAAATCAAAAATAGCAATCTATTTAGTCCTTTTAGAATATGTAAAGGTAAAAATATGAAAATAGCACAAAAGATGGGAAAGAAAACTAGGAAGATATATACTCTTGCAAGGTTCTTATACTGCATATGAAGTGGTACAATATTTATTATATGGTGGTAGACTCAGATTATTTAAAATGTAGGTTGTATACCCAAGAGCAAACCCTAAAAATGTTTTTAAAAGGTATGAATAATAAGTCAATAAAGGCAATAATACAGAATCATAGAACATGCTCTGTTAGAGAAGGCCAAAAAGGAGCAAAAAAGAACCAATGGAATAAACAGAAAATGATAAATTTTAATTCAGCCATTTCAATGATCACTTTAGGTATGATTAGTCTAAATACACCAGTTAAAGTGTATTTTTCTGATATCTGAGATTATCAGATAAAAAACCTTAATGAGCTTAATGCTGTGTATAAGAAATTGTGTTAAATATAAAGATAAATATAAGAGAAAAGTGATTGCCAGCTTGCTGTGGTGCCCCAAAGGGGAATTTTTAAGGTGATAAACTTTCTGTATGATACTGAAGTAGTGGATTTATGACTATACAAATCCCATAGAATGTATACCACAAGAATGATCTTTTCTGTATGCACATTAAAGAATGTCAAGCAGGATGTTGTGGGATCCCAGAACAGATTATGCAAAGTGACAAATTAATTTAAATCTATTATATCCTATAGAAAGAAAGATCAGGCACTGAAAATTCATTCTCAGTGAAACAGAACTTTTGAATAAGATAAATAAATATGTCAATTAAAAATAATGTAAACTAGAGCCTTTACATACACTAAAAACCACCACAAAAAAAATTTCTGGGGACTACAGACCAAAAAACATGACTTTTTCCTATCAAATAATTCAGTAGGAGAATCAAAGCAGAAAATGATAGTGCTCATAACCCAAAGAAGAACCTGGAAGAACAAATGGAAGAAATAATTCAATCTCACAAAAAATTTAAAAATAATTTAGGTCAAATAAATGTTGTTAAACAAAACCAACAAAAAGTTAAAAATCATGATGGAAAAGCTATTTGGAGGATTGATTCAGGATGGTAGCCTATCAAATACAAATTCCAAAAAGAAGAAATGGAGGATATGAAGGTGAGGCAAAAATTAAGTGAAAAATGTAGGGGAAAAAAAAAAAAAAAAAAAAAAAAAAAAAAAAGGAAAAAAAAAAAGTGAGGAAAAAAAAAAAAAAAAAATGTGGAGAAAAAAAAAAAAAAAAAAAAAAAAACCTCTCTATTGGAAGTATGTGGGCATTAATAAAACTAAAAGCTGGTACAAAACCAGAGAAAAATCAAAACGTTAGAAAGAATAAAGTTAAATCTTGAAACTAGGAAAAGTCCTAGGGACCTTATTAGAAAATAAAAGGAGACTAATAAATGGACAACCTTGGTAATAATTACATAGCATAATGACAGATAAAGGAGAGAGTAAAGTATTTCCAGTAACTTTATGACAGCTGAGTTGACAAACGAAAGGATATAAATAATTTCCTAACAATATGTACAATTCCAAAAATAATGTCCCACAATTTTGTTCTTTTATACAAGGCTTTCACACCTTCTTATTCTACATCCAAATCTTTTTTCCATCCTTCTTAGTTGATAACCTTGCTTCCTACTTCATGTAAAAAGGGAAACTTCGGGCCAGCTGCACGGTGGCTCACACCTGTAATCCCAGCTCTTTGGGAGGCCGAGGCAGGAGGATCACGAGGTCAGCAGATCGAGACCATCCTGGCTAACATGGTGAAATCCTGCCTCTACTAAAAATACAAAAAATTAGCCTGGCGTGGTTTCGGTCGCCTGTAGTCCCAACTACTCGGGAGGCTGAGGCAGGAGAATGGCGTGAACCCGGGAGGCGGAGCTTGCAGTGAGTCAAGATAGGACCACTGCACTCCAGCCTGGGCGACAGAGTGAGACTCCGTCTAAAAAAAAAAAAAAAAAAAAAGGCGGGGGGAACCTCAAATTATAGCTATCACAAACTCCTATTGACCTCCTTTTCTGCCTATTCCTCTTCTACGTGACCTCTTGGAGATGGATTGACTCAGGAATACACAACCATAAAATCTAGTTGAATAGTGATCACATATTAACAGCACTTAAATAAATAAATGTATTAGGATTTTCTAGATCACAAAATACGTTTGAATAAAAATGGTAAGATTCAGAAAAGTAATTACTTTTATCTTAGAATTACTAGCAACCAGTTTGAAACTGTCATAAATGAAAATAATAGCTACAATTTACTTGTAGTATATGGTCGTAACATAATACGGCCCTGACTACCATACATTACTAAAAGTGGTACTGAAACTGAAACTACTTTTATTCTGTTTGTCTCTTAAATCTCTTTTATCGCCTAGGTTATCTAAAAGATAAACAGGAAAAAAAAAGTAGTTTTATTACTGAGAGGTAAACAGAAAAAAAAGAAAAAAGTAGTTTTAGGAGTAAGAAATAAACGAATTAGTTTTGAAAATGTTTTTGTAAATTGATTTAAAAGATGCTTCAAAAAGCATATGTAAGTATATATCATTTTACATGAATGCCTATAGTTGATCATATCTTATACATTTTAGGTTAGTCTTTTACCCCTTTATTTTCTTGTTTCTACCTGATCTCCCCTTTTCTATTTTTCTATCCATATCTGTTTTTTAATTACTAATTACCACATTTTCAACCTGAGTTATATCCTCCATATTTTCTCCATACACATAATCATAGATAAATTCAAACATAGATACAAACAATAATAGGAAATAATTTATGCTAATTGTACCAGATCCTGTTCTACATATTTTACAATTATTACCTCTTTTTATGTTTAGGATAAATCTATATCTTGCTATTTTCCAGATGGAGAAACTGAGGTATAAAGAGGTGAAGCATCTTACCTAGAGGCACATAACTGGTAAACTAGATTTAATATTTGAATCTAGGTCATCTGTGTCCAGAATCCATGTTCTTCAATACCATTCTGTAAATACCTAGCTTTCATGACCTCCTAACCCAATGGAAACCTGAAGTATTCAACCTTCTACCATAATACATTCAAAATAAGTTGTCATTTTTCTTATGCTAATGTGTAAAAAATAACTAGGGAAATTCTTCAATCAAATTGTACATTTTGTTAAGTTAATTAAATGTACTTTAAGAGGAAAAGGAGGTATTATTTTTAGTAGAAGAGAAAAATCACTAATGGGATAAATAAAATATTTATAGAGTTTGTATTAAACTGTCCTATTTAATTGTCTTCACTGACTTGACTAATTTTGTCTCTGGAACATTACACTCTAAATTGTTGTTATTTTTAGTGACTCTTAAATAAGGCATTCTGATGAGTGAAATTTGGCAACCAGCAGGAATAAATAAGCACAAGTATCTTTATATATTTAAACCATGTTGATGGGTTTCTGATATATAAATTTAGAATTTAGCTTTACACTTTGGGTAAATAACACAAAGTAAATTTGCTCTTAATCCAAAAGTATATACACAGACACACACAATATATGCTATCAGGTCAAGAGAAATTTAATTATTTTAAATCAGATTTTTTAGCAACTATGCCACAGACTCTCTGATTTGAAATGGGCAATATAGGACAATCTAATGTACCTAGATTTTCCTATTTGCAAACTAATGTAATATTATTTGGAAATTTCAAGGTGTTCTGGTAAGCTAATTAATTTCTTTGTAATTACACATTTTTAAGGAAAAAGAACAACTCGATTTCAATCCAATCACATTTTCAGGAGACTGCTTTTTAAAAAACAACTTCAAATATTAAGACTATAGCTATAAACTGAATATTTTAAACAATATAAGTTTTACTTAAATGCAACAATTTATAAGTAGAAATCAACAGTATTAATATAGTCCTTAAATTTTGACTTGGATTTTGGTTAAGAACACTCCCTTTGTCTTAGTGAAGAACATTTTAGATTCAAGAACTAAAAATCAATCCAAGTTACCCTAAAAGGAGAAGCAAACTAGGATGTACACACACACACAATACAGTGAAGTAGAGGAAGAAGTGTATAAAGAAGTGAGGCCACCTGAGATACTACAGGTAGAAAGACATTGAGACTTGGCATCTAAATTCTCAGACATTCTCTGTGAGATATCTCATCTCATCTATATCACTATCTTGATAAGCTGGGTTTCTCTTCTTAATCTCATCAGAATATTTCTGCTCCAATATCATAAACAATTGCATTTTTTAATCAAGATTAATACCATTAGGTATTGACTGAGTTCTCAATCAACAAATCAAATTCCAGGAGAGAACATCTGACTGGCCAAGTTGGTTCATTTATCCACTCAGCTCAGCTGTTACCACAGACTGTCTCATTCATATGATTAAAACATAACTGCAGAACCTGCTCCCCACTAAGGATAGTGACAGAAACCGCATATGGGCTCTTTTTTAACTATGGCACATATTTAAAATACTTTGAGTTTAAATGCTTTGCAGTATACAGTGTGATATATAAGAGGGAAACTAAGCAAGTCAAGAATAAATTGGCATCCATTTTTAGAATACATAGAGAAACAACAATTATCTGTGAGAGAATAATTTAAAATTTTCAGTGAAAGCTTCTTAAGAGAAGTCGGAACAAAAGTGAAATTTGAATACTGGTTAACCATGGCAAATAGGTGGCAGGCACTAGTTAGTAGCTCACTTTATTATTCATTAGAGGTATTTAATAAATACTTTTTGATGCATAGAAATTTTATGAGATTTTATTGCTTAGGAATTTATAGGCTTCTATATTCTCATTCCAATAGGAAATAATTGAAGTCAAAGTGAGCTTAAAGACATCAGAAAACGACCACTAATTAGCCCTAATCTTCTTTGTTATACTTTTGGTGACACATCAAACATAAGTCATGTAAATAAAATATCTACTCTTATCTATTAGTAAAATATAAGAAAGATTTCTATTTTATATTTTGATTCATTTTTGTTTAAGTTTACATTTATTATTAAATGATAATGAGAGAGTTTTAATCCATCATATAGAAATAAGTGTGTGGGTCTTTTTAGTTTCGTTTCAAACAAATAACACATTATACCAATAAAAACTTGCGGTAACTGCTATGATATTTACCGGCTAGATCTAAACCTTCCCATTACACTTAATTCAGTAGGAGTTGAGTACTTTTGTAAATTGTTATCGGGTCATTTGATCTCTTTATTCCTCTTAAAATATAGTCTGCATTTATTTACATTTAACACAATTGTAGTGGTTCTCTAATTTAGCTACATAATAATATCATTGCTGAGCTTTAAGAAATACTAATTATTGTTTCACACTCCCAAAATTTCTTTTCCATGTATGTTGCATGTTGGCTAACATTAGAGTTCAAGAAATTTCCTTAGATGATTCTTGTATGCAGGAAAGTATGAGAATTATTTCACTATGTGGTTCACCACTGAGTAAAATGCTTTCATTGTAAATATGAACTGTTAACATTTAGTATTTTTAGAATTATGCCAATTTTCCAATTAATGATATCCTTCGCATGTGAAGCAAAGAGAAACATTTTCATTATGTTTTTTTAATAAGAGCCTTATTTGATATGAATTCACATGCCATAAAATTCATCTTTTCAAAGTGTACAATTCAGTGGTTTTTTAATTCATAGAGGTAGGCAACCATCACCACTAATTTCAGCACAGTTTCATCACCTCAAAAAGAAACCACATGCCCATTAGCAGTAGTCTGAATTCCTTCTCCACCCACCATCTTCTGGCAAACACTAATATACTTTCTGTTTCTATGGATTTGCCTATTTGAAATATTTTGTATAAACTGTATCATATAACATGTAGCCTTTGTGATTGGGTTTTTTTTTTTTATTTAGCATAAGGTTTTAAGATTTATCAGTCTTTTAGTATATGTCAGTACTTCACTTATTTTTATTAATAAATATTTCATTGTACAGATATGCCACTTTTGTTTACCCATTTATTGGTTCGTGGATATTTGAGTTGTTTCGGTTTTGACCTGATGAATAAGGTCGCTATGAACATTCATGTACAGGCTTTGGTATGCGCATCTGTTTGTTATTTTGTTCTTTTGATTATACAGCTAAGATTGTAATTGCTCAGTCATACGGTAACTCTCTGATTTTTTTTTTTTCTTTTTTTGGAAGCTCCAAGTTGTTTTCTACAGCAGCTAAACCATTTGAAATTTCTGCCAGCAGTGTACGAAGGTTCCAATATCTCCACCTGCTCTTTGACACTTGTTCTTGCATGCCACTTTTACTTTAGCCATTCCAGTAATCTCTAATTATAGATTTGCTTTGCATTTCCTTAATGTCTAATGATGTTGAACAACTTTTTAAATTTTTTTTCTCATTTATTTATTTATTTATTTATTTATTTATGTATTTACTGAGATGGAGTGTCGCTCTGTCGCCCAGGCTGAAGTGCAGTGGTGCAATCACGGCTCACTGCAATCTCCACCTACCAGGTTCAAGTGATTCTCCTGCCTCAGCCTCCTGAGTAGCTGGGACTACAGGTGCAAGCCACCATGCCCAGCTAATTTTCTGTATTTTTAGTAGAGACGGGGTTTCACCGTGTTAAGCAGGATGGTCTCGAGAGCAAATTTTCATGTGCTTATTAGTTACTGTTTTTAAGGAATATCTATTCAAATTCTTTGCCCATTGTAAAATTGGATTATTTGTCTTTCTGTTTTGAGTGTAAGAGTTTTTTTCTCTTTCTTGATAAAATCCTTATCAGATGTGTTATTTGCAAACATTTTATTGTATTCCACAGTGGTCATTTCTCTTTTTTAACAATATTCTTTCAATTACAAACATTTTTAGTTTTGATGATGTTTAACTTATCTCTATGTTTTCGTCATTTGTACTTTTTGTGTTATATCTAAGAATGCATTGCCCAATCCAAGGTAATAAACACACACAAACACACACATGCACACACACACAGCTGTTGCTCTGTGTTTGTGGGTTCTGCATCCATGGATTCAACCAACCATGAATTGAAAATATTTGAAAAAAATTGCATCTGTACTGAACATGTACAGACTACTTTTTCTTGTCATTATTCTCTAAACAATATAATTAACAAATAATTATATATCATTTACATTGTATTCAGTATTATAAGATATATAGTAGATAATTTCAAGTATACAAGAGGATGTGCATGGGTTATATGCAAACCCTTCCCCATTTTATGTCAGAGACTTGAGCATCCAAGACTTTGGTACCCACAGGAGGTCCTGGAACCAATCCTCTGTAGATACCAATTGGTGACTCTCTGCATATTTCACTGTTTCTTCATTTATAAATCGATGAACATTTAGATTCTTTCCATATCTGGGCTATTTTGAACTGGATATGCCACTGTCTTAACTGAGTGATCAGATTATCACCAGAGATCAGTTATGCCAATATATACACATTGCCTCCGTAGTAATTTTTAACACACTCTACATCTTTAATATATTCATGAAGAAATAAAAAGACAAACCAAAGTTAAGGACAGTCTACAAAATATCTGACTGGATACCTCAAAAGTATCAGGGTCATAAAAGACAAGAGAAGACTAAAGAAACTGTCACAGATTGGAGGAGACTAAGGAAACAAGATAACTGAATGCAGTGTGGCATATTGGTTTAAATCTTGAACCAGAATAAAGACATTATTGGAAAAACTGGTGAAATGTAAAGAAAGTTGGTAGTTAATAGTAGCGTACTGATATGATTTGGATGCATGTCCACCCAAATTTTATGTTGAAATGTAGTCCCCGATACTAGAGGTGAGGCCTGATGGAGGTGGTTGGATCATGGGAGTGGTTTCTCATGGTTTAACAACATCCCCCCTTGGCATTTTGCTTGCCATAGTGAGTTCTAATGAGATGTGGTTGTTTAAAAGTGTGTGTCATCTCTTCTCCTACCCACTGCTTGATCCTCCTTCTGCCATACAAGATGCCTGCTTCTGCTTTGCCTTGCACCATGAGTAAAAGCTCCCTGAGGCCTCCCCAAATGCAGATGCTGCCATGCTTCCTGCACAGCCTGCAGGAATTAAACCACTTTTCTTTATAAATTACACACTCTCGAGTATTTCTTTATAGCAGTGTGAGACTAGGCAAATACACACACCAATGTGAAGTTTTTAATTTTCATAAATATAACCCATGTTATATTATGTAATATTTATGTTCTTATGTTAATAATAGAGAAAGCTAAATGAAGAGTGAAAAGGAGCACTCTAAACTGTCTTTGCAGTTCTTTGGTAAGTATAAAGTGATTTAAACAAAAACATGAGTAATATATACAGGAATGTATACTCTCAGAATTGTAAAGATTTAGTATTTTCCCAAATATCTTGTAAGTATAAAAATTTTAATCCAAAAAAATACATAATATAATAGGATTTGTAGTCAAATTTGAAAGATTAGTGGCAAAAATTATATGGAAAAGTAAAACCCAAGGCTCTGTTGCAAGAAGTGGTTAAATGATAGATTGGATATATAGACAAGTAGATAGATATAGTTACATATATTATATCATATATGTGTATATGTTATATATGTATATATTGTATATGTATATATTCTATAATAATTGACACTAGAGTATAATTACAGGAGGAGATAATTGTGTATGATTTGGCCATCCTGACCAATACAACTTTAGTTTGTGCCATTATCTTCTTTATTTCCTACTCTCTTGATACACTGATCTTAAAATTAGTCAGTGATATTTCTGTCAACCATGTTTTGTCTTCCTAGAGTAATCTCCACTTCAACTTTTTAAATCCAACTCCTCTGGCTCAAAATAAAAATCTGTTGGAATTCTTCTGACATCTGGCTAGATAAAAACTGACCATCTGTTTTGTAAACTTGATACTTCTTTGCAATACTTACTAAAATGAAAATCTTGTGCTTATAAAAATACATATTCTAATGACATGACTCCCTGTATTAGTTTGCTGGGGCTGCTATAACCACAGACTGGGTGGCTGAAACACCAGAAATTTATTTTCTGGAAGCTAGAAGAGCAGTTCTCACAGTTTTGGAGGCTAGAAGCCTAAAGACAAGGTGTCGGCATGTTACATTTCTCCTGAGGCCTCTCTCTTCCACTTGTAGATAGTCTCCTTCTAGCTGTGTCCTCACCAGGCCATTTCTCTGTGTGTACATTCCCAGTGTCTCTTTGTATATCCAAATTCCCATTTTTTGTAAGGACACCAGTCATATTGGATTAGAGCATCACCCTAATGGATGCATTTATTTATATTCTGAGAACCTGAGGTTGAACTTCAACATGTTAATTAGGGAGGAGAGAACATAATTCTGTCCATAGCGCTCTCCATTAGATGAAAAGGCAGCACATGACTGTCTTTTTTCATATTTTTATATAGTTGCTGAATGAATGAATAAAAAATGTATAAATAAACATTGCTCCATATGTGGAAGTAATTTGTGACTTTACTTTTATTTACAATATGGTTTAAATAAAGCTGACTTCCTCCATCTATTAGTGATTGAACAGCTTAAATCAAGTAGGAATATATTAACAATCTAAGACAGTAATAGTCATTTTGAAGTTGACTATAATATTAATTCACAGTTTTCTCTGTCATTTTCCATTTCATCTACATATGGATTTTAAAAAGGAATGTCTTAAAAACAGAAAAATTCAATGTGATTATATTATGCCAACCCATATGTTCTTGAGCTAGGTTTCTGAAGTTGGTGACTTCAAAGCCTAGGTTTACACTCTTCCTGAGCTGTTTCCTTGTTAACAGGCAATCATTTTCCTGACTGAATTTTATATAACAGCTCTTACATAAAAATTGGCTCCTTAAAAATTTTTATATTCGTTTTTAGTTTAAAAAATATAGAAAAGAAAATTATATTTTATCCGCAGACAGGCATGCATTTAAAATAACTTCAAAGCATAATATAAATAAGGAATATATAAATTACATGAATATTGATCTCTGCATGTATTTTCAGTATACTTTTTATTAAAGTATAATATTCACACAAAAAAGCATACAAATAATAAGTTCACAGATTAATGCATTTTTGTCAAATGAAATTGCCAGTATAACTGACACCCAAACAAGAAATAAAACCAGCTCCCCCTAATGCCTCCACAGGGCAATAACCTCCTCCCAAGGTAACACCAGTTTTGACTTCTATCTCCACAGACTTTATTCTCTAGAGATTTCAGTTTTATACAAGTTATATTATACATTATGGTACTTTTGAGTCTGGCTTTATTTGCAAGCATCCACTCAGAAAAAAGGCTTGTGAATCTATCCACGTTATTGTACGGGCAATAATTTGTATAGTATTACGCTGAGTAGCTATACTTCCATTCTACTGTTGATGAATATTTGCGTTGTTTCCAGTGTTTATTTTTCCTTATTTGAAATAACTGTTATTATTAGAATTATTGTGTATATGTTCTGGTATAAGTATATTTCTGTATTGGATTTACCCTGTTACTAGAATTTCTGGGTCATAGTGTAGATATATGTTGATAGTAAATTCTGCCAATAGTTTTCCAAAGTGGTTTCAGAGGTTTTCATTTCTGTCTTCTCTCTCTCTCTCTCTGTCTTCCTCTCTCTCAAGATACTCCACTTTGAAACCCAGTCACTATACTTTGAGAAAGTTAAGAAGTGACGATGTTAGTTGACCTCACCTGACAGCATGCCTCGACTACTCAATATGAGTGATAAAACCTTCACATGAATCTCACTTTCAACCTTCATGCCACCCCAGTTCATGCCAAGCAGAGAAGTCCCCACCAATACCTACTCCAATTAAAGATTGGTAAGCAAGAATAAATATTGCCATTGTTTTGCTCTACTAAGTATTGAGGTGATTTGTTAGAGAAATGATAATCAGAAAGAGGGAAATCTCACTATCTAGATAGCTTTTAGATGATGATAATAAAATTGTGAAAGATTTACAATATGTTTATCATTTGGAACATATCCCCTTTATCAATCAATTATTTTTTTCCAGAAAATTGATGGGGACTATAAAATCTGTTTTTCATGTTATAAATTAAAGAAGATGAATAAAAAGTGAACACTTACATGTTTTACATTTTTTAATGTTTTGAAAGCAGAAATTAATTCTGCTAAATATTCATACATAAAAATAAGTTAGCAATTGTGTTAGTGAAGCATTTTATTTCTAAATGTGTTCTCCCTTTTGTGAAGTAAGAAATCTTTGTATTTCTAAAACATACCTTAATTCCAAATTTGTATATTATGTAATTGGTTGAACAGTCTATAGTGTATCTCATAGAATAAAAAAACCATGAACTATTTTCAAAACCAATTATACGAATATATCTTTTATGAGGTTGTATTCTAAGAAGGCCTAAACTTTAGCTAACAATGAACTCTGTCTCTCAATGGCAGTAAACCAAAAAGAAAAAAAAAAAAATTCCAGTTTAAAAGAAACTATACTTATTTATTTATTTTTTAAGTTGGAGTCTTGCTGTTGCTGCCCAGACTGGAGTGCAGTGGCGCAATATCGGTTCACAGCAACCTCTGCCTCCTGGGTTCAAGCGATTCTCCTACCTCAGCCCCCTGAGTAGCTAGGGTCACAGGAATGCGACACTACGCCTGGCTAATTTTGTATTTTTAGTAGAGACTGGTTTCTCCATGTTGGTCAGTGAGATGCAATTTAAACAATAAAGTGCACCCATTTTAAATGCCCATATTGATGAGTTTTGGCAAATGTGTATGTTTATGTAATCAGTACTACAATTAAAACACAGAATGCTTCCATAACAATGACAACATTTCCTGTGGTCCTTTCTCATCATTTTCCCTGTATATATACCTGGACCCAGTAATCACTGACCTGCTTTCTTATTAGATTAGATTTGTCTTGCCTAGAATTATAGATAATTAGAATGTATAGTATGGACTCTTGTGAGTTTGATTTTTTTGTTCTCTATAAACTTTTTCAGATTTATTCATAATGTCTTCAAGATTCATACATTTAGGAGTATAATTGTTGAATCATATATTAAACCCGTTTCAAACTTGAGAACAAACTCCCATAGTGTTTTCCCAAAGTGAATTTAACCTTTTGCTTTCTGGCCAGGATCATTTCCCCAACTGTATGTCTTGGCCAACAGTTGGTACTGCCAGTCACTTTAATTTGCCTATTATAGTATGATATACTTTGTAGTGTGTGGTCTTATCTTTTTGTAGTTTTAATTAACATTTGCTTGATGACTAATGTTGTTGAGCCTATTTTCGTGTCCTTGTTGGTTACCTGTATATTTTATAAAACATCTATTCAGATTGGGTTGTCTTTTTATTATGAATTTGTAGAGTTTCATGAATTTGGATACTAGTAGTTTGTTGAGATACATATATTATTAATGATTTCACCTATTATGTGACTTAAATTTTTATTTCCTTAATTTGTCTTCTTCATTGCAAAATGTTTTAGTATTGATGAACTACAATCTTTATATTTCCTCTTATACTGTGTGGAATTTTTTTTTTTTTCTGTCTTTAATGTTATTTCTTTTGTGGCTTACCCCAACATCATCAATATTTGTTCCCTATGTTTCCTTCTAGAAATATAGTAGTTGTAGAATTTATCCTTAGTTTTATCCTATGTTCCATTTTGACTATTCGGGATGAGAGAGAAAAAAAGAGAAAGAAAGAGAGAGAGTATGTGTGTGTGTATGCATAGTGAGAGATAAAGGTTAAGTTAAAGGTTTTTGTCATTGGAATATCTCTCGAAATTTCAGCACTATTTGTTGAAAAGACTAATTCTGGCCATTGACTTAACTGCACCCTTTTGTCATGTATACGTGGGCCTATTTTAGAGTCTATTTTGTTTTATCAATCTGTTTCTAACCTTAATTCAACACCAAACTGTCTTGATTACTATGGGACAATAATAAATTTTGAAATCAGAAATGTTTTGACTATGCAATTTTTTTGGATTTTCATATAAATTTTATTATTGATTCATTTTTATATTAAAGCCTTGTGTGATTAATATTGATTGGGATTGCATTTAACATATACTTCAATTTGGGAAGAATTATCATCTTAATATCAAATTTTTATACATTTATTTCTGTCTGTTAATTTTTCTCAGCAATGTTTTATAGTTTTCAGATTTGAATCTTGCACATCTTTCTTAAATTTTTGTGTTTTATTTTTTACAGTGTTATGAGTACTACCTTTAAAAATCTCTCTTTTTGATTGGTTGTTGCTAATTTGCAAAATTATAGTTTATATTTTATATTCCCCTGTATCGTGTGACCTTTCCCGCTGATTAACTCACTGACTAAATGCTCTGATTAATTTTTGTAAATTTTTATTGTTTTGAAATTTCCTTAGGAATTTCGACATACACATTTATGCCTCTTGGCATGTCTAGAAAGAGAATTTTTGATGTCAAAAATTGTACATACCGTGTTTTTAAATATTTGAATATTTTGTTTTCATCATAAAAGAAAATTTGTGGCTTTATTGTTAAAGTAGTTAAATTAGTTTCAAATCAGTTATCTGCTTGTAAACTTCACTAACACAGGACTGAGATACATGCTAACAGAAATATTTTGTCTTACACTGAATGTGCCCCATTAAGTTGAATACCCCAGTTGATACCTAACAATTCTCCACCTTGGCTGATCAAAACTCGAAAGTCAATCCAACTTGTGTGAGCTCTGGGAATAATTCGGTTTACAATTTTCCATTCTTTTTTAAGGGGAAGCATTTATAAATGTGCAGTCCAATATGCAGCAAAAGTTCTTTGTATATCTCTGAGATCCTTTTTCTACGTATGTCCTTGCTGGAACTCTGCCCTCTGACTTTAAGCTTCCTTGGACTTTCTAAATGCCAATTATCTTTTTTAACTCAGTGAAACTGCCAGGCTCATATTGAATACCTTCTCCATGTCCTTGAACTTCTGAAATTGCCTTCAACTATAAAGCCATAGTGAATGAACTCTCACATTTTTTTGTTTCCATTTATTAGGGATCACAGTCTGGTTCTTCCTCTTGTCCAAAATCTGCTAACAATTGTTTCATGTAGCTTTCTAACTGTTTATGTTGCAAGTTCAAGTTATGAATGTCTTATTCTAGCATGGTCAGCAAGGTAAGTAACAAAATATAGTTTATTTTAAAAATCACATCGATAAAAAAAGCAAAATATGCAATCTTTCCAATTAATTGAATTATATCAAACTAATAAATATGAATGAATTTCCCAGTTTAGAATACCATCACTTTAGATGAATAGCAGTATATCTCTAGAATCTAAATGATAGACCATATGTGTATATATACAAGTGTATATATGTGTGTATGTTTACAATAATCAATATACTGTTATATAATTAATTGACTATAAAATTGATCTATTGTTATATATCACACACATATACATGTATTTCCACATATACACATACACACACATGCACACATATATATGTATATCCTTGTAGTAGAAGGAGAATCTGTATAAAATTCAGTATTTTCTAACTTTATACAAATATTATATTAAAGAAATGCTTAACATCCTGATGAAAACATAATATATTTTGAAACAATATCATGATCATAAAATTATAAAACAAAGGAGTAATAATTTATATTGCACACAGAGAAGAGGTTAGAAATTCCTATAGTGTCTTAGTGATGGTGAAATAAATCATGATAAATGCAGTCTTATTTTTTACAAAAAAATAGCATGTTTCCTTAGTGGCACATATTCCACAAAATCATTTGCTGATTTTTTTTTTATTAACTTTTTGTAATGATCCTAATCTATACTTTTATAATCAATTAATTCTTAGCTTTCTTATTTCAAACCAAGAACATGTAGTAGTTAGTCTATAAGTTGGGGTGAGGCTATATAAAGTAGAAAAAACTGGGGCACATAGGCTATTTTCTAATTGTATAAAATAATACAAAATATTTTTATCTAAATGAATACATATGAATTGAACAAACCAATATGAGGAGAGCAATCTTTGTCTATTCAGAATAAAATTGAAAAATGTTTCCTTTGTTTGTAGGTGCAATATTCAGTGGCAGAAATGGTCTCCAAACTAAACCTCTCCTTCCCATAGATTTCACACCTCTTTATCAGACAGAACAATCTCTTTTCAATAATCTTTTTTGTTATAGTGCCAGGAAATATTATTTATTGCACTCACAATAGCAGTCAAGCCAGCACATTGAAACAAAATAATGTATATTTTAGTAGTTAGATATGGTGACAAAGTGTAATATTGGAGATTTGATCTGACACTAAACATTTAAGTGCACTTTATGGTTTAGTTGCTGTATTGATAGAATTACAGGCAACTTAAGTGATTAAGTTTGTGACAGGTATAAGAAACAAATGATAAATAATGATATAAAATAACATTAATAGTTTTAACAACTACAATTTTATTCATGGTGAATCATATTTTGCTTTTCTGATCCATATGCCACATCTTGATTCATTTTTATCATTCCATTTTGATGTAACCAAAATAGTAATATGAAGAATTTGGGGGAAGTTGGATATCATATATTAAGGGATATATGTGTGTGCATGCACAATATTAATACAATCCATAAAATAAATTATTGTAAGTAAAAATAATCTAATAACATTATTCATTCTGAAAACTCTTTTATGAAACCATTTTGAATATTTTCCCAAATATGTTAGATTGTCCTTCAAAAAAGACATTCTAATATTGTTCATATTTTTATTGCAAATAGCAACAATTTAGGTAGATATATAATGTGCACATGTAAGTTGTTGTAGACCAAATTGTGTCCTCCCAAAATTCATATGTGAAGCATTAACCCACAAGTGACTGCATTTGGAGACAGGGCCTTTAGGCAGGTTACTAAAGTTAAAGGAAGTCATATGGGTGAATTCTAATCCAATAGGACATGTATCCTTATAAAAAAAGAAAGAGACATCAGAGCTCTCTCTCTTCACCTGTACACAGAGGAATGCCCACATGAGGACACAGCAAGAAGGCCGTTGTGTGTCTACCAGGAAGAAACCTCCCCAGAACCTAACCATGCTAGTACCTTGATCTTGTAGCCTCTGGACCTCAGAGAGAATAAATTGGTGTGGTTTCCCCTACTCAATCTGTGGTATTATATAATAGCAATCCAAGCAGACTGAGACAGATTTTGGTACTAGGAGTGGGATGCTGCTGTAATGAGCACCTAAAAATGTGGCTTTGGGTTTGGGTGGGTGATGGGTATAGATTGGAAAATTTTGAAGTGCATTCTAAAATAAGGTTCGATTCCCTTGAAGTGATTATTGGTAGAAATGTGAATGTTGAAGGTGATTCTGATGAGATCTCAAAAGGAAATAAGAGATGTGCTATGTATGAGAAACTGAAGGAAAGATGATCTGTGTTATAAAGTGGTAAAGAACTCAGCTGAACTATGTTCTAATGTTTCGTGGAAAGTAGAACTTAAAAGCAAAGAAGTTATATATTTAGCTAAGGAAATTTCTAAGCAAAGAGTTAAAGATATGACCTGATTTCTCTTTATTGCTTATAGTAAAGTACAGGATAAGAAAAATAAATTAAATAAATTGTTAACCATAAGGAAACCAGGACTAAAAGATTTGGAAAACTCTCAGTTATCCATATTGCAAAAAAAAAAGAAACATGTGTTTTAAAGAAAACTCCAAAGATGTGGCTGGATAACCACTCCCTAAGGTGGCTGTCCATGGAGTTAATCAGTCATCTCAACAGAGGCAGGAAGAGTGATGAGATGATATAAGCACAGTCACTGTCAGTTTCATCGATGGGAGCAGAAATGTGTTGAAATAAAGGCAGGCTTTCCCACTTCTGGATTTCTGTAGGAGAATTATAATAGAGCTATTTGGCTGTCAAAGCTTTGTTCATCAAGAAAAGGGAAGACTAAGGCTGAATGCAATTCAGAAATTATCAGGGCTGCCACTCCCACCAAAGGCCCAGGGGGCAAAGCTCTTTTTCCTCAGTTGTAGAGGATAGAGGCCCCTCCTCGGTTTCAGCAGGCCAGGCTACCCTGCCCTTTTTCTCTGAGACAGGACAACCACAAAGAACCCCCCCAGTAGAATTGGAAGGCAGAGCGTTGAGCCTAAAGAGTATTCTGATGGTTTAAGATTTAATGGAATGTGCCTTGCTTGGATTTGGACCTGCTTCAGACACATCACCCATAGCTCTTTCTCGTTTCTTTTTTATAATGAAAATGTAATGCTATGACTGTCCCACCATTGTTCTTTGGAAACACATAAGTTGTGTAGTTTCATAAGTTCACAGTTAAAGAGGAATTTTGCCTGAGGAAAAATTGTACCTCAAGTCTCACCTATAACTGATTTAGATGATCTTTAGATGAAATTTTGGCCTCAGAACCGTTGCTAGCATTGGTTAATACATTTACGGACTGTTGGGATGGAGTGAATGTATTTTGTACATTAGAAGGAATATTGTGTTGTTGAGATCGATGTATTTTGCATGTGAGAAGGACATAAATTTTAGGGGAGCAGAACGTAGAATGTTATGGACATTTTAGGGGAGCATAGGGTGGAATATTATGCAACATTCATATATGGAAGTCCTGTCCTGAAACATGGCTGTATTTTGAAGATAGGGACTTTAGGAAGGTAGGTAAAGTTAAATAAGGTCATATGGGTGAAATAAGGCTCGTGTCCTTGGAGGAACAGACACTTAGGATGAACAGAGGAAAAGCCACGTGAAGACACAGCAAAAAAAATGGAACCATCAATAAGCCAAGCAGAAGCTTCATTAGGAAACAAACTTGCTGACATCTTGATCTTGGGCTTCTAGTCTTCCGAACTGTGAGAAAATGAATTTTGGTTGTTTAAGTCCCCCAGTTGGTAGTTTTTTCTTATGGCAGCCTGAACACACTAACATAAGTCTATGCTGTCTTTATCTTAAAAGTGTTGGTAAATAAATCATCAAGATTCTTAAGCTTATTGTCAAAGCACTATGATCAATGTAAAAAATAATTCAATCACATTTTAAAATATAAGCTATTGTATTTTACATGGCTTTTGTTTACAAAAATTAAGAATTTTATGTGCCAGAGGCAGTGGTACATGCCTGTAGTCCCAGCACTTTGGGAGGAAGAGGCGGGAGGATTGCTTGAGCCCAGGAGTTTGAGATCAGCCTGGTAACATAATGAGACCTCGTCTCTACAAAAAAAAAAAAAGAAATTAAAATTAAAAATAAAAATTAGCAGCATGGTGGCATGCCTGTAGTCCCAGCTACTCAGGAGGTTGAAGTCGGAGGACCACTTGAGCCTGGGAGGTGGAGGCTGCAGTGAGCTGTGATGGCACCACTACACTCCAGTCTGGGCAATAGAGAACTTGTCTCAAAAAGAAAACAAAAAATGTTGCTTGTTTTTACCTCTTGTGTTTTGAACATTGTTGTTGTTTTATGGGAAATTACATCTGGAACTAGACTTTACCGTTGTTTTGAGGCAGGGGTTTGTCACAGCAGTTGTCAGATGATCACAGAATTCTTATAACTCAAGCAACTTTTCTTCTAGAAACAAGATAGACCATGTTTCATGAGCTACAAGGCCACCAATTATTATGTTTCCTATAGGTGTTCAATTACTTTACAAGCTTTATATTAAATATGAATGAATTATATTACTATGCATGGTGAAGAGTTGGTAGTTAACTACATTCTGCCATAGCTTTGTTAGGAATCAGCTTGGATTGTGAATTAGTGGGAGTGTAAATTAGTTCAACCATTGTGGAAGACAGTGTGGCAATTCCTCAAAAAGCTAAAAACATAAATAACATTTGACACAGCAATCCCATTACTAGATATATAACCAAAGGAATATAAATTGTTGTATTATATAGACACGTGTGCATAAGTTAGTTGCAGCACTATTCACAAAAGCAAATACAGAAATCAACCTCAATGTCCATCAGTGATAGACTAGAAAAAGAAAATGTAGTACACATATATGGTAGAATACTAGCCAGCCATAAAAAAGAAGGATATCGTGTTCTTTTCAGGAACATGGATGGAGCTGGACACCATTATCTTTAGCAAACCAGCAAAGGAACAGAAAACCAAATACCGTGTGTTCTCACTAAGTGGGAGCTAAATGATAAAAACACATGGATACATAGTGGGGAATAACACACACTGGGGACTATTGGAGAGTGGAGGGTGGGAGGAGGGGGAGGGTCAGGAAAAATAACTAATTGGTACTAGACTTAATACTTGGGTGATGAAATAATCTGTACAACAACCCCCCATGACACAAGTTTACCTACATAACAAACCTGCACTTTTACCCCTGAACTGAAAATAAAAGTTTAAAAAAATGAAGGGGAAAGCATACACACACACACGCGCGCGCGCGCACACACACACACACACACACACGAATCAGAAGTATTAAAATGAATGTACTTATTTAAAAATACATTAAGAAATTTCACTTGCTGTGCTTTGTAAATGTTAACATATTTAATATTTTGAAATAGCTTTATTGGATGCCGATAATTTCTCCAAGAAAGACCCTCAAAATTGTCATATTGTGCTGAAGTATATCATTTGCCAAAAAAACCCCATGAAAATCACACATGACATACTTTGCATAAAACTTTATCCCCAAATAAATTTTTAAAGCTGCTTTATGATTAATCCAGAGTAAAACTTGCCAGTTCTACTGACCACCATAGACATTCAAGATCCCACGGCACTCCTTGAAAAACCAAAGGTATTAACCCTGGAGTTCTGGCCTTACTCCAAATCTATTAATTAAATTCTTCCTACCTTATATTCCCCACATATTTCCAATTAGAAAAATTATTTTTTCATTTCTTTTTGATGTTGCTGTTGGGAAGTAGTTCTGGCACAAATCTCCTGTATATGTTCTCCCTTGGAATTTCACTTTTCAACACAGTTTGAAATTTGGAATTGATGACATCTTTATATTTAAGGTGTGCCACCATCTAATAAACTGTGGCAATGTGCACTATTGGACATTGCATAGAAAATTTTGTTCAGCCAAAATGTGGTATCTTGCTTATATTTTTTTCATTGCTTAATCATAAAACATCAGAAGAGAAAAGGAAATGGCAACTTGCAAGATATTTTTAATCTACAGAGAGGGATTTCCTGACAAGAAAGCAGAAGTTTATGCTAATCAAAACAGAGCTAGGAATTGCCAAGCTTTCGTTCTTTCCTCTTTTTTTTTTTTTTTTTAACTTATAAACCTCACAGCTGGCTATGTGATGAGACTAACAGATGGGATGAATTATATATTTAAAGAGCCTTTGACATCACATCAAACACCTTTTGTTCTGTAAATGGAACTTTACTATTTTTCCACTTATTGCAGTCATAACATTCTTGCATTTCATTAACATGTTATGGATAAACCATAATATATATATTAAAGAGTTTAAGTTGTCCATTACAAATGACAAAGCAATATCAAAGAGAATGCTAAAAATTCTATTTTAAACACTAATTTATTTTTTACTCTGTGAAAAATATGTTATCCTTTTGCACTAGTTAAAAATTATCTTTTTGTTTTTTTTTTTTCATTTTCTGACACTAAGAATATTTCTAAGTCAATGTTTATTTCAGGAATCTAATCACTGTCAAAGAAGCATGGTACAGAAGCCGATGCCAGCAGAAACTTCCTGGCTTTCTGACAAACTTGTTATTTGCAAGTGGAGTTTGATCATGTAAGGACAGAACTTCAGATGGATTAATCCATCAATTCATGAAATATTATCTGAGTACCTATTATGTAATATACATGGACCTAAGAGTAAAATAGTCCTTAACCTCAAGAAGTTTGCATTTTATTGGGAAAGAAAGACAATAAACACCCAAGGGGCACCAAAGATTACTGGAAACCAACAGAAGTTGGGAGAAAGACATGAAGTGGATTCATTTTCATCACCTCTGGAATAAACCAATTTTGACAACACCTTATTTCAGGTGTTGAACTGAGAGAATAAATTTCTGTTGTATTAAGCCACCAAGTTTGTGGTAATTTGTCATGGCAGCCTAAAAACAGACACAGACGGGACATGAGAAATCTGGTGTTGGTGGGAATCAGGAGTTTGAATCTGTGTTATATAATTTTGAGATATTTAGTACACATCTAAGAAAAAATGACAAGTTGGCAAATTTGGTCATAAAAGTCTGGAGTTCAGAGGTATAGTTAGGCCAAGTATAATTATTTTGAATCATTAGGGAATTGCTGATATTTACAGTTGTCAGTGAACAACACCATCTGTGGAATGAGTGTAACTGTGTAAAAATTGATAGGAGTAACTGTCATTGGCTACGCCAACATTTACCATTTAATGAACTGAGAAACCACCAAAGCAGATTGAGAAGGAATAAAAGCCAGTGGAGAGTTGCAAGCAGAAGATCCTTTGCCAAATATTAACAAGCTAGGTAAGATGAATAGTGGGAATTGAATATTGAGTTTAATGACATGGAGATCACTGTTGACATTTTTAACAGTTACTTTCATGGAATGTCAGCAAGTAAGTACCTAATTGGCTTGGATTTCAAATGAACAACATTTAATTTGAAGTTCAAGTTTTGATGTTTGCGAAGTTTGGGAGTTTGGAAATAGGAACAGAAAAATGGGACAGATGCTTGAGGCAGATATAGATTCAAAACATAGAAGGATTTACTTTCCTAGTTCACAATAATAAAAATAAATATCTGCTCTACTAAAATGTTGAAGTCATTCTAGTATTCTTAGTGAACCACAGATTTCTTGAGAAATTTACATGTTGACATAATTGTAACACATTTGGCTATGAATAAATAACATTATAATTATGTATTTTGATATTTTGTCCCAGTGCATATGTACATAAATACGTAAAAATTGTATGCAAACATGGAAAATAGGAGGGGACTAATATTAAAATGTCTTCTACTCTGGCTCTAAACAACAAAAAAGCTCAACTATCCAAAATTTGATATAAAATTATGTGATAGTTAATTTCTATAATACTGAACCTACAGAATTTTAAACACTATTGGCATCATCACATAAATGTTAATATTGTCAATTATAACAGCTTCTGCATCATTTTATTAAAACTATTTGAAATATGGAAGATGTTTTCCTCATTCAGTTGTTTCATAATTAGAAACAAAGATTATATAATTTATATAATGATAATAACAGACTTAATATTGGCATGTACTCTAAGCACTGATAATATTTGATTAATTTGTTATGCCTCTGACTGACTCCCTCTGTATACATTTCTATTATCCTTTTATGTTTTATTTTTTATCATTTTTATTAAAATTACTTGAAACCTTGTTTGTGGGAAGATTAAGTTGCATGTATTTTACTAAAATCCTCATAGAACTAAATTATTTTTGGTATTTTTATAGCACATTAATATTTTTATTTTATTGAAATTGTCCTGATTTACTGACATTACACTGTTTTCATTAAGATAAGAAAATTTTGAATAAAATGTTCAACAATGATTTTACTCATCATTCATTATTTGGTCACTGAAATATTATTGACTATATGCTTTGCCGTTACCAATTTAATATTTGTTGCTATTGTATCTACCAGGTCAAAAGGTCCTATGCCCACACTTTTAGCTCTGAATTTGTCTAGAATGCTTATTTTTGTGTCAATTTTACAAAGAATTGCTTTTTATCATGTTCACTCATTCATTATTTGATTTTATTTTGTGTTCTTTCCAGAAAGCATAAAATTCCTCAGTTCACTTTACTTCACTTTTTACCATCAGTAAAAATATGTTAACATTTTATTCTTCTATTAATGAACATTACTCTGTATAGTTTTAGCCAATATCAATTGCATATTTATGCCAATTTTGTGATAACAAGTATGTATGAAATGAAAAACTAGGAGTAGATTTATGTGTAGAAGATATATAAGATAATTATGGCATATCTTCTGAGATATTTAAAGTATTGCACTTTTACTCAGAACTATATTGCTAATGCAATTCTTTCATATATTTAATACCATTTTATTAATATGTATTGTGTACTTTCTGTATGTCTTGACAGATTAAAGAATAAATAATAGACAATAAATGGTGAGTTAAAAATTGTTAGATATAAATGGCAAATTAACCAGGTGCAGTGGCTCACATCTGTAATCCCAATACTTTGAGAGGCCAAGGCAGGAGGATCACTTGAACCCAGGAGTTCGAGGTTGCAGTGAGCTATGGTCACACCACTGCACTCCGACCTGCACAACAGAGCATAACCCTGTCAATTATAAAAAAGAGAGAAAGAGAGAGAAAAAAATTAAAGGAGATAATGAATTAGTATCGTTTTTATTTTGGTAAGTTAGACTTTGTTAAATTCTATAAAATTATAATGTACAAGAATTTGAAGCACTGGTGTAGCATATGTACTGTTGTTTAACATTTTATTTGAATATCTAATTTAAAAATATTTTATAAGAGAAATAATTTACATTCCTGGCAAAAAGAATAAGTTCTTCCATTTTTGATTAAGAGTTTAGCATTGAAATTCATGTGTTACTTTTAGTTGAAGGAATTATATTTACCATCATTCACTGTAAATAAGCAAAAGGAAACACAGCATATTAACTCCATACAGGGGACAGGCGAAATCTTTGTTGACCTAGGTCCCTTCTTTCTAATAATATGTTTTACATGTTTTATCAGCTAAACGTCTAGTATTCATCTCCATATCCCTGATATTCCTTTACTGTACTTGGGTTCCACTCTCTCTGTCATCGTTCAAAAGCACCTCCAGGAAAGCAGTGCAGTGCTATTGTAGGACTCATTCTTTTCTCAGGGATTATCATTCTGTATTGACTTTTGTCTCATTTTAATAGTTGTTTAGGCAAAAAGGGCAAATATAATAACAATTATTCTATCATAATGGAAACAAACTCTGTAGTTTATTTTGGGTAATTTCTATTGCTACAATCGTTTTACTAATCTTTTATTCTACATTTCCCCAAAAGCTATTAAATTGATCCAATCATAGTTTCACTTTAAATATGGTATTTTTCATCTCTATATATTTTGTTGATTTCCCCTTTTATATCATCCACATGTTTTCATTTAAATTCTTGAACATATTTATAACATATCTTTTGAAGTCCTTGTCTGCTAAGTTCATCATCTCTCATTTTTTGGTTCTATTTCTATTGATTGATTTTTCTCCTGAGAGGAATGGGATTTTCATGTCTTTTCATATGAGGAGTTGTATTTTAAAAGATGCTGGTGACTTTAATTGTTATATTTTAAGTCTCTGAGTCTTGTCTTTTAAAGAATATTGAGTATTTGGGGTTTGTTTCTTTGCTTGCTTTGGTTAAGCAGTTTCATGAAAATATGTTTGATCATTGCAAGGATACATACTATTTCCATGACATAACCGTTGGTGCTAACCTGGATCACTGGCAGAGGTAATGTTTGTCAGTTTTGTCCACTGAAAAGTCACTCTTGTTTTCTTCTTTCCATACTGTGCTCATTAGAAGTAAGTCACTATAAGTAGTCCATACTTAAAGGGGGAGAGTTATGTGGCCCCCACTGAGAGCAGATTATCTACATAAATTATTTTGAATATAACTTTGTTGGAGCATTTGTCTCTTTTCCAGCATTAACTTATTTCTATAAACATTCATTTATATCAATGTGGACTCACAAATATTTATTTTAAACTATTGGTTATTATTCAGTACTATATTATGTATTGTCTTGCTCAAATATTTCCATCTTAGGCCATTGGAAACTATTTCACCATTGGTTCCAGTGTCCCTTTGACTTAATCTTATGCTTGTGTTTGTGTGCTTGTTTCTTTGTTTTGTTTTGGCTTTGTTTTTTTGAGCAATTCTTCACGTTTTGGCATCACAATATGTTTCAAGAGAATATTGTATATTTCATAATAACGTAAAGAACAAAAATTAAGATCACTAACAAGCATTCCTGGTTTTGATGAGGGAGGCAGTAAGGACATGCTATTATTCTAAAATTCAGCACAAATATGCATATGTGTAAGCTTTAGAGGGGTAAGATAGGTTTTATCAGATCATTTCTCATACATTATATATTTTTCCTGTCTCATATTGAAATCATTAGAATGATGAAGATGGTAACGATAATAGATGATGAGATAGCAGTCAAATGGGATATTTCAAGTTATGCTTTTCAAGATTTTATAACAAAGTAAAGCAGTCTTATATGTGAATAAATGAAAATAATATACATAATTACATATGCAGTAAGATTCCAATTAATCTTAATGAGTAAAACACACATAATTATACAAAAACTGAAACAAGTAATAGTGTAGCATTTGTAACGGTTGTTCTTGAATAGAGGGACAGAGATTATTTTTGTTTTTGGTTTTGTTTTGAGATGGAGTTTCATTCTTGTCGCTCAGACTAGAATGCAATGGCACTATCTCAGCTCACTGAAACCTCCACCTCCCAGGTTCAAGCGATTCTCCTGCCTCAGCTTCCCAAGTAGCTGGAATTATAGGCACCTGCCACCACTCCCAGCTAATTTCACCATGTTGGTTTCAGCATGTTGGCAGAGATTATTTTCTTTAATTACCTGTAGGTTACAAAATTCAAAAATAAACGTGTATTGCATTAAAATAAAAAACAAATGTTATTTTTTAAAAATATGGTCAAAATATCCAAACAACAGGATCTCTACACTGAGTTATCTTCCCTCTCTTCGAATCTGTGCATTTCCCTCCATTCCCTCCTTCATTCTCTATTATATATGTATCTAGGTGCATGTATGTCTATAATGTAAGAAAACACCATCCTTAAAAAAAGCCTTAATCCTGGATGAAATAGCTAGTTATTTTAACTTCTTTAGTTATCTTGCAATTTTTTATTCGGGATTTTTTTAGATAGTTGTGTGTGTGTGTGTGTGTGTGTAGGAATAACTTTATTTTAAAATAATTTGCACATTTATTTGTTTAACTGTGATAGAATAACTGTAACATGTTTTATACATAATCATCCATATGCTTACCAACACTCCCCCAATAAAAGAGAAAAAATAAAGACCTAGTGAAAAATAGTATTTAATTAATAAATAAGTAAAGAGCAGGAAAAGGAATTGGATACAAGCACACTTAAAAACAATTCCTAAAGAAGTAACACATTTATTTCTGTTTATTTTTCTGTATTTACTTTTAGTATCTTTTCCTGAAAAGCTATACCCCCTCACATAAATCAACTTAAATCCTGCACTTCCTTTTACAAGGAACTTTATTTCTTCCTCTCCATAGCAGTTTCTGAAATCCTCAGTTACTGTGATCTTCCTTTCCTGGAGGCCTATAGATCTTGCAATTGCACCAATCAATCTACCATCTGATTTCATGTTACCTTGTCTTCTCCTTTAGTTTCTTGTATTGATTTTCAATTGTTTCTTAGATGCCTCCTGTTTAAATTGTAAGTACCTTCAATTGTCAGATACACAGCAGGTGCTTAAAAAAAATTCTTGGTGATTCCAGAAGGACAAAACAAGTAGAAGAGTTAAAGAATGCTTTCGATTGACTAAAATTTTGCTGAACAGACAACAATCAATTTATTGTATGATGATAACATTTTTAAGTCAAAATTACATCCTGAGTATCAAACATATGTAAGACTGTTTAGGAAAGCAAAATATTTTGTCTTTGGCTATATATGACTATTCTGCTATTATTCCCTCAACTCTGCAGAATTTGATTGAAGGCTGCCTTTTCCTGAAGTGTCTCTCTATTAAACTGTAGCTAACTCTTCCTTTTCAAACCACCAAAACTGAATTCTCTCACTAGAAACAGATTATTTTAGTTTCAAAGACAAAGTGGTCAAATTAATTTAGATGTCAGTAGTTGTTAAGATGGATCAATTTCAGCCATACATTCACCTTAGAAGTGATATTTGCAATGGTGCCGTATCACAATATAGCCATCCCAGTTGATTGCATTCGCACAGTGCACTATGGTCTATCCTGACCGCTCGTGCACTATGGTCTATCCTGAACACTCTTCCCCTTCATTTATTTTTAAATGTTCTTTATCAAACAAATGCACCTCTCTTGGCCCGTGTCTTTATATATAAAATGACAAGTTTATGTCTGATGAGGTTTAAGATCCCTTTTAGTTCTAAAATTTTGAAATAAACTAGCTATATTACATTTAATGCTTGACATATTCCAGAAATTCTGCTAAGTACTTATTATATAAGGCAGATATTGTTACATCTGTCCATTGAGGAACATGAAATTCAGAAAATAAAATAAAATGGTGTAATTGCAAATATCCTATGGTTTGTTCATTAGATTACATTGAATTTTCTCAACTTTCACTCAATTCAGATCTCTCTCTCTCTCTCTCTCTCTCTGTGTGTGTGTGTGTGTGTGTGTGTGTGTGTGTGTGTGTGTGTGTAGACAGTGGTTTACAAAAAAATTAAAGCCAGATTGGACTACAGCTAGTTCTGCTTTCCAGAAAAGTGGCATAAGTCTATAAGTGGACAACTAAATATCCCCATAGTGCTTTTCGTATTGAAATTGGAGAAGTAAAAGAATAACTAAAATCTTAAAGTCACTCAAAGTCAAGGTAAATTACTGCCAATTCCTTCTTTTTGGTATATGAGGAAAGTCTGTGTCTTGCCCTTATTTTTGTGTGTGTTTGGTTGTTTTGCATAGCTGTACAAGTTAAATCAGGACTTAATAATCAAAGATAGAACTCAAGTAGTGGGAAGCATAAATGGAATTAATTTGCTCTACATAATATTAATAAATATAAGAAAATATAAAATCAAATCTCCATGTATCCTGAGGATAGAGGGAGAATGAACAAAGTAATAAGCAAGTAAGAACACAAAACAACATTAGAAGCTGGAACTTGTAATCAAACCCAGTAGAAAGGTAAATAAATAAATTTAAGAACAGAAATATATACTGTTCCCATGCGTATATACAGACTTTTGGGTTTACGTTATCTAACACCCCAGTCAATGAAGCACAGTACACAAGCAAGTGTCTGGGATCCTGAAATAAACATTCATATGCATGTAAGTTCTTGACTGTTGTGTATTTGGCAGATGTTTTTCTTTATTTGCTCGCTGTCAATTATTATTAGTATTATTATTATTATTATTAGCTGGGATAGAGTTAAATAAATAAAACAAAATGAAATATATTATTTTATTATATCTGAATATTACATATTTATAAAAATGTATGTATGGACAGAAAAATAGAGCTAATGATTTCTAATTTTAGTATATCTAAGATTCTTCTTGAAAGCTAGTAAAACATTTATATTCCAAGGGCCCACCATTTAGAAATTCTGATTTAATAGATGTGAGGTTGTGTTCAGGAATCTGTGCTACAACAATGAACAGATAGGTTATAAGAAGACATACTTTTAAAAATCACTTTTTTAAATAATTAGAAACAAAACTCTAGAGTCAACCTTGCATTTTTTTTAAAAAAATTAATTATGTATTTTTCTTTAATTTAACTTAATAAATTGATTATTTCTCCAATATGTAATTATGTTATTAACAAGTAATTATGTTGACTCATGCTTTTCAGTTTCTTGGGCTCTGGTGAGTTAGTAATTTTGATTCTGAGATTTAAATTTATTTATATTATTTAGAATAATACTTTGTTGGAAATTTATTGCAACCCACAGAGACTGAGTTTTAAGATGCTTCTGAATATAGTATTTTTTGTTATCATTAGTAATATGGAAATGTTTATAATTTATTTAGTATACATTTTACTAAGTACTGTGCTTGGAACATTATATGTTAGTTTTACTTTCTCCACAAATCTTTTCTAGAAATCAGAATTCTAACACTATTGACTCCAAATTCATGCTTTATCATTTTTACAGTTTTTTAAACTTCATTTTTACATATGTGCCAACCAGTTAGATGATATTCCTACGGATTTATTAGCTTCTTCCATTAGATTATCTAATAAGTAATCTAATTATAACAAAAGTAGGTGATAAAATACCAATAGAATTAATAAAATTTACTTATACATGTTAGATTGATTTTTTAAGGGCTCAAAGTCCATTCCATGAAGATAAGTTGAATTATTTTGTGTTAGATTGATAATTTGTTACTTGGAATCACTTGGTAAAGCAGATTTTTTCTCTTTATTTATTTTATTTTCTCTTTATTTATTTTATTTATAGTTAAGGTTTATATTAGATAATTGTTAAATAATCTTAAAACATTATAATAATTAAAACTTAAATTACATACTGCATAATAAGTAACAGTTTACATTCTACAATGTTTCCAAAAAAATTTTTTAAAGAAAGATTATAAAGATACCAAGTGTTACAAGCATTGTCTAAAGCAACCAATGTCAGTTGCTTCAAAATCATGAAAAGCTAGTCATGTATATATTTTAAATCACTTTTAAAACATTCATACACATTTTAGTTGATTTTATTTGTGTGCAATATCTAACTGGTGGTCTCTCTTCTACATTTATAGGCTGCAGTGTATCTATGGTGTCTGCTAGCTTTAAAGATATATGTTGTAGTAAAAACATCTTAAATAAGTCAATAGGATATACTATTGATCTGTGCCATCTCTAGCAAATTATTAAAGAGATCTCAAATATGCAAGTGATTTTCAACAGCTTTATTGTGGTATAATTGATATATCATAAAAACTATATACTTTTAGTGTATATAATTTTATGAGTTTGGACGTATGCATTTGATGGTGATACCATCATCACTATTAAGTAATAAACATTTCCATTACTTTCAAAGTTTCCTGTCTCTATGTGTGTTTTTGTTTTATTTTTGGATGTGTGTGCATGCATGTGATTTTGTTTTGTTTGTTTTTTGGTGGAAAGAACACTTAACATGAGTTCTACCGTCCTAACAAATTTGTAAATAAATAGTAACATATTATTAACTAAAGGCACTTGGTTGTACAACAGATCTCCAGAACTTTTTCATCTTGTAGAAATGAAATTTTATATCCAATAAACAACAACTCCCTGTTTTCCCTCTCTCCAGCACCTGGCAACCACCGTTCTACTTTCTGCTTCTATATTTTATATACCTCATATAAGTGTCATTTTACAGTGTTGGCCTATCTATCACTGGCTTATTCCAACCAGCATAATATCCTCCATGTTCATCCATGCTGTTGCCTTATGTCTGTGGAATGGCTGGACACAGAGAGTTAATATTTTCAACCTTATATTATTTGAAAAGTTGTTTTAAAAACAAATTTCAGTGTAGATGAGAATAAGTACTCATATAATAAATTGATTGCAATGCCAGAGAAATAGGTCTTGACATGATGGCCTTATAAGCAACATCATATTAAATTTGGCTAATAAGGGAAAGCAAAGGAATATCCAAAAATAGGCGGAAATTAAGTAACTAAATGTCGCACATCGGATGGGTTGAGGTACTCAGGTAAAGCAATAGTTCTGTTTTAAATGTGTCATAAGTGACACATGAATACTCTTAAGTAATATATTGCTAGATCTGGGACTCATTCTCTAATCTCCAAAGTGCCTTAAATACATATAATTAGATAATGGCATTGAAAATGACTCTTTTAATATTTAGATGATTTCCCCCCACCAAATTTAGTATTTCTGTAATAGTTAACTCATATATAACTCATGTATGTATATATCATTTATCTAAAATAAAGCCCATACCCTTTGCATTTAAGATAACAGGAAAGTTCATGTTTTGTTTTTTATACAGATTAATTAATGCCAAATAATTTAAGAAATGTAGATGCTTCAAAAAAAAGTTGAAAAGTTTGTCCACAAGTCTTAGAACTTCTGCACAAAACTATGCTCCCCTATGTCAGTGACATGCCTATACCTCTTCCTGTGAAAAAAACTAATATTTTGTGTTATTCAGAATTGAGAGCTGATAGAAAGCATTTCTGAGGTGACATAAAATCATGGCAATACTTCCCATATTACTTGTTATACCCACCGTTAAAAAGACATTTTGGGAGACTATCTGAAAATACTTTAAAGATTTGAGAAATGAGATTTGAAGTAAATTCTGATACCAAATGTGTGTGTATATATATACACACACACACATATATATATATATGTTTGAAATAAAATAAGTATAATGTTGTTGGAATCACATTTACAAATTAAAAAAAATTCTATGGCACCTATAAATTAAACCTGCATAAAAGTAGGTCAGATTTGAAAGCTCTAGTAAAGAGTTTAAAATTTATATATGCTCTGTCCCTATTACGTTAAGGTTTTTTTCCCTCAATATTTGCAAATCAATCCTTCATAGAAATTTAAAAGGGAAAAATCAATCGACTCAAAGATATTTTTTAGATAATTCAATCAACATATAGAAATGCTCAGGATTATTTGGCAAATGACATAATTATATCCTGTTATCTCCCCAGGATTAAATTCCTTGAGGCCAGGTTCCTTTCACCATTTGGAAGTTTTTCTTAGTTCTTTTCTGATATGTAGGAGGAGAAAGATATAAAGATGCTTCCTGGGATGAAAATAGACTGAATGGGTTTCCTGCAGTCTCACCTGGACCTCTCCTGCAATCCAAAGCCATAACTCTTTCTCCAGTACCCACACGTTGCCTGATACACGTGGCATACACTCAAACAAGAACAAGACACCATTCTAGAAATGAAGAAGCTCAAAGGTGAGCAAAAGAAGCATATATAAACAAATCATTTCAATAAAGTATGCTAAGGGCTGAGTAAATATCAAAACAGAGTACACTGGTGGGATAAAAGAGGTAGCCATGTATTTCAGTTACAGGAAAAGGTTCCCGATCCAGACCACAAGGGAGGATTCTTGAATCTCGCTCAAGAAAGAATTCAGGGCTAGTCCATACTGCAAAGTGAAAACAAGTTTATTAGAAAGTAAAAGAATAAAAGAAAGGCTACTCCATAGACAGAATAGCCTCAAGGGCTTGATGATATGCTAAACAAGGGGTGTATTATTCATGCCTCCCCTTTTTAGACCATATAGGGTAACTTCCTGACATTGCCATGGCACTTGTAAACTGTCAGGCACTGATGGGAGTGTAGCAGTGAGGACGACCAGAGGTCACTCTCGTGGCCATCTTGGTGTTGGAAGGTTTTAGCCGACTTCTTTACCGCAACCGGTTCTATCAGCCAGGTCTTTATCACCTGTATTTTGTGCTGACCGCCTATCTTATCCTGTGACTTAGAATGCCTTAACCGTCTGGAAATGCAGCCCAGTAGGTCTCAGCCTCATTTTACCCAGCTCCTATTTAAGATGGAGTTGCTCTGGTTCACGCGCCTCTGACACTTCCAATTAAAAAACAATCTCAGAACATAGAACAGAGTGATGATTTTTGTCTCCTTTGATTCCATGGATTTATTTTTTGTATGTATCTCAAGAGATAGTTAATTGGATATATGGTAAATAGGACACATTTGGATTATACATTTGGGTTCAGGGATAACAGAGAGGTAAGGGTGGTTTCTCTGTAATTTATGTTGGGAAGAAAGCAAAGGATGTTCTTACTGGAATCACTACTTTTTGATTTTTTAAGCATGTAATATTATTGAAATGAATTTCAGCACCATTCCACAGAGGCTGCAGCTCATGGAGGCTGCAGTGGGTGGGCTTTTGTAGTTCCCTTTTCTCTCATGGAGCCATTTAGAAGTTTTTCTTAGTGCTGTTCTGATATTTAGGAGGAGAAAGATATAAAGATGCTTCCTGGGATGAAAATACACTGAATGGGTTTCCTCCAGTCTCACCTGGACCTCTCCTGCAATCCAAAACCACAACAGCCTTCACACAGAGTAATACAAATGCAAATTATGATGAGCTCCTCTCTTTTCAGCAAAACATTTTGTAGCAACAGAAGATGACATTTTTTTTTTTCGATTCAATTCAATTCTCTATTGTTCCTGGCAGGTACTTACTATCTCTCTTTCAGAGAAAAGTATTTTCCTTCTCCTTCTTTAATCTGACTTTTAATATATTTGAAAGCAGTCTGCCTTTGGGAAGAAATATATATGTGTGTGTGTGTGTGTGTATACATGTGTGTATATGTATATAAATATGTATGTGTATATATATAGAGAGAAAGACAGACAGAGACAAAAAGAGACAGGCTGTAGAGATCTTGAGAGTTTAAAAGAAAAAAGTCTGACACTTTCAGCTAGTAACCACAGCTACAGCTTTGCTTTTTTTTAATATTAGGGTATTTAAAATTGCATGCAATTTATTTCTGTAAACAAAAAACTAAAAACAAAACAGATTTAAATGATTTCGTAAAATGCTATTATGTATATAAATAATTGTTTTTAAAAAAATCTTGGCCTGGCACAGTGGCTCACACCTGTAACTCCAACACTTTGGGAGGTTGAGGCAGGCAGATCAAGACGCCCGGGGATAGAGACCATCCTGGCCTACATTATGAAACACCATCTCAACTAAAAATACAAAAATTAGCAGGGTGTGGTGGCGCAAGCCTGTAATCTCAGCTACTTGGGAGGCTGAGGCAGGAGAATTGCTTGTACCAAGCAGGCAGAGGTTGCAGTGAGCCGAGATCCTGCCACTGCATTCCAGCCTGGGTGACATAGCAAGACTCCATCTCAAAAAAAAAAAAAAAAAAAAAAAAAAATCTTTGTGTGTAAAGTTTGAACACAAATTGTGTTTATTAATGGAATGTATTTTCATTGTATAAATAGATTCGTCAAGCAGTAAAGTCCTTCTCAATATGGTTCCTCTGAATAGTGAATTTTCCAGTCCATGTAAAAATATCTTTAAAAAATTTATATATCTATATATATCAGAAAAAATATTGGACATAATGATGTACAAGTGTATCAACATTTGCCAACTAGAGTAAACTAGAGTATATTATAATTATATTTAATCATCGATGCCAGTTCCCATGATATGCGATCAGTATAGAGAGGTGAATAAAATAATCCTTAATTTTAATGGGTTTATAATCTGATGCAAGGAAGAATCACATATACATATTACTTCAACACAGCATGATGCAAATATGAATCCAGGAAATAAATTAAGCCAGAAAGAGATTGTTTCCAACAATAGTTAAATTACTGAGTTTAATCTAAGCTAAGTATTAAAAGGCTATGATACATGGAGAATATGACTGTGTAACTGTTCTAGTTTGGAAAGGTTACAAATGAATGTCATAACGTGTATTCTGCCATTGGCTAGCTTAAGCTGCTGGTAGCTCTTAGACTATTTTTAAATACACAAAGAATTGGAAATAATGAGAAATAACTAGGTAATGAGGTCAGTTTGTCAGAGTGCATTCTGAGATCATGGACCAGGACTTCCACCGCTTTCATTTCTAGTATAGAAAGTCGCAAGACAACTTTGCTCTGGCTTAAGAATAAGAAAAGTCATATTACCTACAAAAATCATGCTTTTAAGCCTATCAGAGAACGAAACATTCCAAAGTGATGAGGTACCCATGGAAGAAAAGAGCCCTCCGGCTGCTTTTGTCCAGGGCACAATAGCAAGAGAAAAGAAAGCTGCTATAGCCAAAGGAAGGAAGATAGAACATTTTCGAAATTTTTAAAGGCCAAGTGTGAGTTGGCATAATGGTTAATAATACCTAGGAACCCAGACACAAAGAGAGTCAATACCCACCCATCAATTCTTTCTAAGCCTTTTCCTGAGTGCTCACAAGATCGGGGCAGGGGAACTGAGAGAAGCCCTTTGGGCTGTCAAGAATGTCATGAAATAGTGACCTCTCATAGCCAGGGGAGGGCAAGAAAACTCCAAAGTGTGAGAGAGGTGTCAAAAAACAAAGAAACCCTCTGGGCTTATCGCTGAGCTTGGGACAGCAACTATGTAACCTGAGGAAGGGTGTCAGAGAAGACAGATGCAGCATCTTACAATGAGCATGAAGCAGAATCAGCCTGTGGCTGGGACTGGAGGCACACTGCTGAGAGAAACCTCACTCCCAGCTCCAGCTCAAGGCACAATTTACAAAAGGTTGCTGAAACGTGAGGGTGTGGTGGAAAAATAAAGGAGAATAACCTTCAAGAACTGACTTGTTGTGACCAGGATAGTCACAAGAGCAGAGGGAAATCTTCCAGAGGCACCGGTACATAGGCTCTATAAAGGTTAAAAGCGGGGCAGGAGAAAGGGGTAAGCCTGTAGACACTTAGTTCTCAAACATTGTTAAAAGACAGTTTCTAGTTTAACAGTTAAATTATTTGAAGCCTGTAATTAACTGTATCTAACTAGAGTAACAACACAGTGAAAACCCAACTCATCTACAGACTACATTGACATTAGTGGCCTGACAACAAAAAGGACGTGACCCTCTTCTGGAAAAAATATCACTTTTTCTTTCTCCAATATTCCTTTATACATAATGTCTGATGTTCAATTATAAATCGTAAGACACATATAGAAGCAAAACAGTGAGACTCATTTTCCAGATCAAATTAGTTAATAAAACAAGATGCGGCTTAGATATTGCAATTATTATTATTGAAATAAGAGCTGCAGCAGCTATTGAAAAGGTTAAGGGATCTAATAAAAAATGTACAACGTGGCACATGGACTGACCAGAAATCACATTAGAAAGATGGCAAGTTTCAAAAGAGATAAACCTTGGTGCTCGAATTAAAATACAAATGGAGATTTCTTGTGATAGGTTTATTAACAAGCAGATCCAGTGAAGGAACAAATTAATGAACATAAAGACAGATCAATAGAAAATATTGATACAATAAAGAGTAAAACAAAACAAACCAGCAAACAAAAAGATTGAGATTTGTGGAACAACAGCAAATGGCCTAACATATGATATATGCATATTTGATATCTGAGGAGAAGAGAAAGAGAATAAAGCCAAAATGAATTATTTGAAGATATAATTCCCAATAATTTCCCAAAACTGATGGAAGACATCAAACCACAGTTGTAAAAACTTGGCAATTATCCAGCAGAAAGGAGAAGGAGAAAGCGGTATCTAGAAAAAATCATAGATTGGTGAAAGCTGACAGTGAAGAAAAGGTCTTGAAATCAGTCAGGAAAAAAAAGGGGGGTGGTGGTGGTTGATCTCACATTAGAAAGAATAAAGACTAGAATAAAATTGAATAATATATTTAAAATGCTTGATAGAAAGACAATTCTTTCATAGTCAGCAAAATAGTTACCCCCCGCAAAAAAAAAAAAAAAAAAAAAAAAAATGGTGAAATGAAGACATTTTAAAAGTCTGAAAGAATTTGTCTCCAGCGGACCTTTAAAATGAAAAGCGCTAAAATAAAACTTTTAGGCTTCAGAAAATTAAGAAAACCCCATTTGGGAGCAAAGGGATGAGAAACACTTGAAGGGGTACAAATGTAAGTAAATTTGGCCTTTAAAAATTTTTTTAATACACACACATACTACAAATACACAGATGCACACACATATATACATATTCATGTGTGTATAGCTTATATATTTATTTAAAAGACTAGTGACTACTTAAATACAAAATGGAAATAATGTATTGTGGAGTATAAGGGTTTATCAAGAAAATATTTGACAATAAAAGCAAAAAATATTGGAATAGTAGTTAAAAATTTACTATTTTAAAATTCCTAATTCTTCAAGAAATAATAGAATATGTCAGTGCTACACATAAAATACCCATACTGATATATCTGTAACAACTACTAAAATATACACACAAATACACATAAACACACAAAAAGGCATAACTAAAATAATAATATAAGGATGGAAAATAGGGAACTAAAAATATACTCAATCCATCTAAAGGAGGCAGAAATGGAAATATGGAGGAAGAATAAAACAGATGTGACAAACTTAAAACAAACAAAAATATGTGAACTTACATATTGCCAAAATTGGATTAAATATAAATGATCTGAAAACAACAATTATACGAATCAGATTGCAATTAACCTTGCAAAACATAATCCAAATACATCCAATTTACACACACACACACACACACACACGCAAAAAAAAAAAAAAAAAAAAAAAAGTCTTTAAAAATAAGACACTTTTGACCAAGTGTGGTGGCTCAGGCCTGTAATCCTAGCACTTTTGGAGGCCGAGGTGGGTGGATCACGTGGTCAGGAATTCAAGACCAGCGTGGTCTCGAACTCTGTCTTTACTAAAAATACAAAAGTTAGCCAGGTGTGGTGGCACATACCTGTAACCCCAGCTACTTGGGAGGCTGAGGCAGGAGAATGGCATAAACCCGGGAGGCGGAGGTTGCAGTGAGCCGAGATTGCACCACTGCACTCCAGCCTGGGTGACAGAGCAAGACTCCATCTTAATAAATAAATAAATAGACTCTTTCGTTTTTGTGTTTTGTTTTTTATCTTGAGACAGTGTCCCATTCTGTCACCCAGGCTGGAGCTCAGAGTCCAGTGGTGTGATTATAGCTCACGTTAGCCTTGAACTCCTGGCCTCAAGCTATCCTCCTCCTATTTCAGCCTCCCAAAGTGCTGAAAATACGGGCGTTAGCCACCCTGCTCAACCAGGCAGTTTAAAAACAAATAGATACAAAATAATATATAATCTAAATACTAACCATGAGAAGATTGTGGCAATTTTAACATCAAACACAATAGACCGAAAGGAAGAGAAGCACTAGAGATAAAGAAGGATTTTTTTTAACAATAAAAGTCAATTCACGAAGAATAAATTTCAATCCTAAATGTATATCCTCATAATAAAAATGCAAGAATTAATGAAATTAAAGGGAGAAACACATGCATACATAATAATAATTGGAAATTATAATGCCTCTCTTTCAGTGATTCATAACCCATCCATGAATAGTGGCATACAGATTCTGCTCATATTCATATACAACATTGACCAAGTTAGACCACCTGATAAGACACAGAATTTTTCTCAATAAATCTTTAAAAGTTTAGATTATTAATCAAAGACAAAATAAAGTTGTAATACACTTTACTCATGATATCCACCTGTGACAGACGACATAGGAAATTTTACTCATATAAATTGCTGTAGGTGAATCTAAGTTGCCACTATCTTTTAGAAAAATGTACATTATTTTTATGTTAAAGTGTTAGTTATTTGATCCTATAATCAATGTAAAATAAAAATGCTATTATCAAAATGAATCAAACATTTTAAGTTGAAAAAAACTGCAGTGTACATCAACATAGACATGACTATAGTGTTATTATATTTATACTATGAATTAATTGAGTGAGTTACAAAGGAATTAAGAAGTTCTACGTTTTCAAGGAAAATTTTTTATACTGTTATTATCATTGTAGAGCTGATTGTGTGCATCTCTTCCCAACTCTGCAGCTTGAAGTCAGTATATTACACATGTAGTAAAGTTATATTCTTGCTTTTAAATATAAAATCATATTTTTTATCTTAGTTTAAATAACAAAAAAAGAATGAAGGAGGCAGGCAGGAGTGTTATCACTGGTAACATCAGATGTGGTTTTGGAAAATATTAGACAAATATACTCTTTAGGTAAATTATTTAAATAGATAATTCTTCATTGTTTAATTAATAACAGTGGGCACATTATTATTTTATAAAATGAGCAATAATTTTAAAAATTATTTATTTGAATATTTCAAAAGGATATGTAATTTTATGATATATAATTATGTAAGATATACATACATAATTTGAACATATATATACTTAGACTTGCATAATTTAAGCAAATATTTATGTAGGTATGTTTAGTACAATGAGCATATGGGGACCCACTAGACATTATCAATAATTTGCATCTTCCTATGTACCCACTGTCTAGAGTTTTGTATTTTTTATTATTACTTTACTTAATTTATTACATGAAATATATAAAACATGTTAATATGTCTAAACAATGTGTTATTGTCTTAGATTTTGAAGAAACAAAAGTGTTCTTATATGCCTCACATACTATATGCAATATATATTCTTATACAATATAATATATATACTCATATACTATATACTTATACTATTATACATATATACTATATATGCTTCTTTACCAATTATATTTACATATATAACAGATACCATATATACATACACACACACTTATATACTATAGAGTTCCCTATATACACCCATGCTTTTGCATGCAGCTGTAGTTTATTTTAACACATATATATGAATGAATACCTATTAGCTTGTTGATTTGAAATGATGAACACTAGGGTTGTTTCCAATGTTGGGCTCTTGCAAATATTGGTGCTATAGTGGATTTTGGGGAGTGAAAGTCAAGTGACAACATTTCTGCAAAGGGGCTATGTAAATTCTTGAATTTACAGTAGTATTATTAAAATGGTTGCACCAATTTTATAAATCAATATGTAGGAGCTCTAGTGAATGAAAATCGTCTCACAAAATTTCTGTTATCAAACTATATGTTTTTTGGCAATCTACTGAGCATAATTTATATGTTTTTGTTTTTCTGGTTATTAATAATGCATCTATTTGGCATAATTTATACATGTTTGTTCTTCTGATATTAATAAATCTTTTTAAAAGCATACTGGTTGGTCATACATATTTGTTCCATTGTAAAATGTCTGCATTAATTTTCTTGGTTTTAATTTGGTTTTTTTCTTTTCTAAATGATATATAGGAGTTCTTTATATTTTTTACACTAAACCTTTGTCAACTCTCTTGTGACTTTCATCTCTAATTTGTAAATCTTAATTAACAGTTCTTAATTTTAAGGTAGAAAATGTATCCATATTTTTTGTAAAGTCTGTATTTTTTATCTTATGTAAGAAATTCTCTACCACAAAGTTAGACGCTATCCTCATATTCCTCTATATATTCTTCTAGAAGTTTTCAAGTTTCACTTTTTCTAATTTAAGTTCTTAATTCATCTGGAGTTGATCTGTATATTTGAGTCATTTTAGGGAACTAATTTGTTTTACTATTTTTTAAATGTATTATATATGTAAGGTATTGTCCCAGGATCATTTGGCAAATAATCCCTAGTTTCTCTACCAATTTGCCTTAGTCAAACAATCCCATACAATCATATCCTAGTTTCATAATTTCTCTATACCTAGTTGGTTAACTTGTTCATCTCAGTTTCAGTACAACACTCTTTGATTTACTATAGCTTCATATACAGAATTCTCAAAAAACTGTATTTTTGCTTTTCTAGAAACTTCTCTTCCATATAAATTTGAAAATCCATTTACCAAAGTTTTGTTAAAAATCCTATTAAATCTTTCTTAAAATTGTGTTGAATCCTTCAATAAATTTGAAAAGAACTAACATATTTACCATACTAAAATCCTATTTTCTAAGAATATGAGCTAAACTTCCCAGTGTTAGAACTTTGTAAATATCTTTGCTGTTTAATATTTTACTTGTTATGTTTACTTTTATGTTTATTCATATCTGTCTAATAATACCTATAGATTTTTTAAAAAATGGTTCATTTTAAAATTCACACCTTGTTCCTACAATGTGAAATTGCAACTGATTTTTATATAATGCTTCTTATAACTAATCATGTTGATAAATTCTCACTATACAAATAATGAGTCGATATATCTTTTGAATTTTCCAGTTAGAATGTTAATTTTATTTCTTTCCCTATGATTATTTGCTTTTGATTTATTTCCTTTGTTATACTCCTTTGGCTGGAACTTGAGTATGATGTAGACTAGAACCTGTAATAATGTCAACTCTGTTATATTCCATGTTTACAAATAAATTATTTTCAAAGATTCTCAATTGTGTTTGTTATTAATTTTTAATATATATTATTTATTACATTTAAGGCTTGCTATATTATTATGAAATATATTGAATTTTAGAAAATCTTTTTTTGTAGCTGTGAGATGATTGTATTATTTTTCTCCTAGGCTATTAATGTGGTAGCGGCATTTATAACTTTCTAATGTTACAATACTCTTGCATCGCTTTTATAATCTCAATTTTGTCGTGATGTATTAAATATTTTTAAATATTTAAAATTTTATTTTAAAAACACTGCTACATTCCAGTTGCTGATATTTGTAAGGATTATGGCATCTCTATTTATTATTATGACTAAGATAAGGTTTCAGTTTTCCCTTAACAAAACTCTACAAAGGTATACTAAGTTACAACACTTTATTCTATGAGGTTAAAATTCACTTCATATGATGAGTCTGACTGTATATACCCTCTTTATCAGTTGCCTAAAGGAGTTTGTATAACAATAGTCCATTCCTTGAGATTCTGGTAAGATGTGCCTATTGATCAACACCCAGTGTTTTATTTATTAGCATCTGTTAACTATTGTTTCCTTTAATTTTCTTTTGAATCGATTTTTTATTTTATTTGTTCTAGACATTTGAACATTTAATCCATGGTTTCATATGCATTTGCATATACTTTTCTACATTCTTGCATGGTTTGATCACTTCTCTTTTTGTAAATGTTTTCATTTGTATTTACTTCTTCCTTCCCTAGTTATCTTAATCAATCTTGCTAGAAATTTGGCATTTTATTAGCACTTTTCGGAGAAGCAAGTTTTAGCTCTGTTTATCCTCTCTATTGTATCTGTTTCCTGGATTGCTGTTAGTCATGCTAGTTGTCCATCTATTACCTCTTAGCACCAAATCTAGTCTTCATTGTCCTGCTTGTGATACTGCCAGATCTCTCTCTTCCCAGCGGTCTCAAAGCCCTGTGAACAGAGGACACAGGAGAGATGCTTCAGATGAAAGAGGCATTATCTTGCAGATTCTGGTGTGCTTTCTAACTTCCAGTTCTAGAAGGTGTTTGGTTGATATGTGGGACACCCAGTGACCCTCACCCTCAGCATGTTTGATAGTACCCACACGGGCACTACTAAAGTTCCCACTATAAGTTCCATGTGTGCCCTCGCTAGCTTCCCAGTATTGAGTTCAGCAGTCCTCCTCCTACCCTACCCCATTTCACCTGGCCACATTACACAGGTGACTTCCTAACAAGTTTGAAAGACTGCTTCCTTATGAGTTTCATTAATACCTCGGAGAGGAGCCCTAGCCCCTGGCTCCCTGACCAACAGTATAAGCCTGCAGACTGTAGGGCAGCCCAGGCCTGGGGCAACCCAACAAATTTCTCTGCTCTCCAGAGATGACGCCAAGCGCACCCTCTCCAATAGATCCTGAATTCCAGCCTTAAGAGGGAGACCTTCTACCATGATTCTTCCCTCCTTGAGTTCATTCCCATAGCCCTAAAATATTCTCATAGTTATCTTTTTACTCCCTAGTAGTAATTAATTCTTTGTAAATAGTTAATGATTCTTTATAACTTACGACACTTGTGTGATTTCTGTCTCATAAAACATTGTTTTGATTATCTACTCACTGCTTTCTTTTAGTTTTTAAAATTAGGTTTTTAGCATCTAAATTTGAAAAATGAGCTTATTATTTTTTAGCCTTTTTGTCTTTTGTAAGCACTTAAAGTTACAAGAATCCCTCTGAGTACTGTTTACTGCCTCACATATATTTTTAAATAAATATTTTGAAATTTTCTAAAGTGACTTATTGTTTTTCCCAATAATAGTTTTGCCTTTGATACCCAAGTTTTTATTAGTATGTGGTTTTTTGGCTCCTAATTTTAATTGCACCAATATTATGATAATTTTAGAAATGTCCTGATATTTCGAGAAGAATTTTTTTTAAACTGAGTAATATGACTTCATGATACACACACTCCATGTGTGATATACCTAGCATGGTATATGGGTTTTTGTGCGTCTGGTGTAAACAAGTAAACTAGATGGTGTAAATGCTGATAAGTTCTCTGATGAAATTAAAATTATGGAATAGAGTAAAAAATTATAGGCAGAAGTAGTTTATTTTAGTTGAATGGGCAAAGATGGTCTCTCTTATAAGGTTACATTTGAACTGGGCAGGGATATCTTGGATTTTGACTGCAGTAATAGTGGAAGAAGGGTCGGACTTGTTGCTGGGTGTGATGATCCATTTCATCAGCTGATAGGAAGATCCTTTAACATATCTTTTCTCTTCTTGGAGCCCTCTTCCTCTCCATCTTCACTTGTTTACTTTCCTGTTGTGTTGATATTCATTCCTTCCTCCTTGGTTATAGTCAGTAGGTTAACTTCTCTATGATTCAAGTGCTCCACTTGGAGGAGAGAAAGGTGTGTCTGCTCTGTATCACCCAAATGGAAGAGATATGATAAACAAAAATAAATGTGATACCTCCACAAATTCTCCAAAGTCTCCCCTGAAGAATCAACATATATTACCCAGCCAGGCAGGTTGACTCATACCAGTGATCTCAACATTTTGGGAGGCCAAGGCAGCAAGAGTCCTTGAGTCCAGGAGCTCGAGACCACCCTGGGAAACATAGTGAGACCCCATCTCTAAAAAAGTTAAAAAGATATATGGCTTGGCATGTTTGTGTGCAACTGTAGCCCTAGCTACTCAATAGGCTAAGGAGGGAGGATCACTTGAGCCCAGAAATTTAAAACTGCACTTCAGCTTGGGCGACAGAGCAAAACTCTGACTCTAAAAAATATGTATATAAAACAATACCTACCTACCTCTATAACTCTAGAATCATACCTATTTTTTTCTTAATCTTCAGTTCATGTCTGCACACTTTAGGCTCTGAATTATTCTTAAATACAATCTCCTTCAGCTGCCATCTTTCACAGAATCACCATAGTTTTCAATCAAGCAGGAATAGATTAAAAACAATAATTCTGTCTGGACATGGTGACTCACTCCTGTAATCCCAGCACTTTTGGAGGCCAAGGCAGGCAGATTGCTTGAGCTCAGGAGTTTGAGACCAGCCTGGGCAACATGGTGAAAACCCGTCTCCACAAGAAACAAATAAATTAGCCTGGCATGGTGGTATGTGCCTGTGGCCCCAGCTGCTTGGGAAGCTGAGATTAGGAGGATCACTTGAACCCAGAAGGTCAAGGCCACAATAAGCCATGATAACACCACTGCACTTCAGCCTGGGTGACAGAATGAGACTCTGTCTCAAAAAAAAAAAAAAAAAAAAAGAAAATTCTTCTGCATTTGAGCAGAAGGAAAAGACAAGCATATGTGCTCAGTGCGCCTTCCCTATTTCATTAGTTCTTTGCTTAAATCTACATGTACATCTTCTAAAATACAGTACTTTAATGTATTTTCTAATCAAAATAAGATGTTTAAAGAGAATAGACTTAATAACAATTATTATTTTACTTTGAATAGTATTAACTTTATTCAGAAATGTGAGTTTTTTAGTAACTATAGTAGACTTTTACAGACTTACGATGACATTTTTTTCTTTTGTAATATCAAAGAACCAACAGCTGTTGTTGAATTGAGTATTTTGTTCCTTCACCATCAGTGTTATTGCACTGGATTTCACCATTTCAGTCACATCTTTTTTATATATATTTATAAAGGACACTTTTAATACTAATTTGTTTTTTATCCAAGGTGAAACATAGCCTAATGTGGCATGATTTACAATCAAAATTCTTGTTCTTTCCGGTCCATCATTCCAGACATTGATGGAAGTATAAAACTCTAACTCTAAGATTAATCCTGTAGGACACTAGTTATATCCCCTGCCTCCCATCTGACCCCTGTTTATTGCTTTCTGATTATAATTTGCTGACATAATAGCTGTGTAATCTAAACTGTATTTTGCAAGTACATTGATAAGAATATTAGGCTTAAATATACTATAGACTAGGGACTCAGAAACCTTGCTAATGTTACATTAATGTTAGTACATCACAGTGGTATTTATGAATACCCTTGGAATTTTACTTGGCAGTAACTCAAAGTAAAATAGTAAGGAAGTTACCAACCATCTGTCAGTACAGCTGGATGAGGGTAACAAGTTCATAACAATGAGAAAACAAATTCAAAGCAATGGGTGGTCATTGGTGACATTTCAAGAAAGGCTTTGGCTATAAGATACCATTAGAAAAAATCTAAACTCTTGCTTCATGATACTCACAAATATCTATTTTCCCCTATTGCTGGTTAATACTTTCAGTAAATAATCTGAGAATATTATTACTACAGTGGTGAAATGTTTTTCTATGCTTACCTTTCAAGAGCAGAAGAGCAATTTTAATATTCAATAGGCATTCTTGCTATCTCACAAGTATTGGTAAGTAAATAATTTCCTCACAGATATAAATAGAGTAATACTTTAAAACCTTAAATAAAACTACTTACCTGGCTATCCATTAAAAAATTGATACAGACTAAAATGATTAACAAAAAGACAGATAGGAAGTAAGCAGTAAATTTTCCCAAATACCAGTAGAACTTCCATACCTCTATACCATTCAAACAGTTTAAATAATTTGCAACCCTTTATTCTACATATGTTAGACTTGTCTTGAGTCCTATTTCTACCAGAATGAATTGCAGCAAACAGAAAATACTAGCAGAAAAAGATGTAGTGAAAATAAGTTGGGTCTTACAAATCATCAAATTGACCAAAGGAATTGAAGTTATCACTGAATGTGAATTTTAAGATCTCATTACAACAAGTTAAAAATCAGGAATCTGAATCTACTGTGTCCACTGTACCACAAATGATTCTCACTTGCACAGAGAATGTATCAAACTTATTTTGGAATTTTTTTATTTGTTTACTACATATTGTATATAAAATATGTCTATGGGAGAAGTGTATATTAGTTTCTATAAGAGAGTTTCTTGAAGGTAGCATCTTTTCAATAGCAGGATTATTGAAATGTAAGGAACAAATAAACTCACTAAAAAAGCTAGAAGTGAAGACAATGGTTAAGACTTAGAGTTGAAGTGTGATTTTAGCATATGCCATTTTCTATACTCTTGGCCACCTTTGTGAACCATGGAACGAAGTGTGGCTCAGACAATAAGCAAGTCATTGCAGTTACTCGAGATGAAAAATTCGTAGAACAAAGAGTGTGGGAGAAAGTATACAGTAAGTTGGTGATTTATTACTTATTCCACATGCATCATATCTTCCCAAATTTTTGCATATTTTATAATTTTTAATTGTCTATTTGACATTCTGAGTGATGCACTTGAGAGAGTGTAGATTTGGGGTATTTTTTTACTTTAAAAGTTGAGTTTTGTAATAGCAGGATTTAAAAGTACTAAAATTCATCTTGATTTTCTCTGACTCAGTTTAACACCTTTATTTTCTTTTTATTTCTTTTTATGTCATTGTTTTTCTCTCATGTATTTCTCCCATGAAATTGTAGTCTAGGGCTTAATCTTTATTTTAATGACTTACCTTTCAGAACTCTCATCTGGAATTCTTGAAATGCTCAGCAAGATCTTGTTAATCTGGTTTGGGAGAAATGTCAACATATACCAGCACAACAAAATCCCAGTACTTTTGATCATCCCAGTGGCTGCATGAAGTATTCCCTGTGTGCATGTCCTTGACATGCACAGCTGAGTCATTACCAAAGACCCAAGGAGAATCCTGAAGCACTCTTCTGGAGATACCTCCTAATAATACCCCCTTTCTCTTATATGCACCACACACATATTCTAACTACTTCAGCAAGATTGCATGTTATCTCTGCCTCTTCAGCTGAGCAAGGCTGCAGCTGGCTGCATGAGTTCCACCTTCCTAAGCCGCAGTCTGGAAAAACGTTCCCAAGAAGGTTGCCAGGGTGAGAGTGCTGCTCACTTCATTTGCTTCTTTGAGTTCTAGGATCAGAGTCCCCTGTTTTGTCATCTAATAGTTTTTTAAAAAGAGGACTTATGTTCAACATTTGGTTCAGTTTTAAAATTCTCTACAATGGGAAAGTAAGTGTCATGAGAGTTTGTTTATAGGTGAATTTGGTAAGGGTAGCTATGTGGACAAAAACTGTACAGTGTTGGAGTACTTCCTAAAGAAAATTGTTTTAAATACACTTTTGTTTGGAAAACCAAAAAAGCTCAAACTTATTTTAATATTGTATTTTTTATTCTTTCTTTACCTTTTTGACAAGAAAAAGACTTGAATAATTTCATGACTTATACTATATCCCTATTCTTCACTACATTCATATGTAGTTTATTATTATATTGGAACACATTGTTAGAAAACTCAAATACGGAACCCTATTGTGAATAAGTTAGACTAAAATCACTTTTTCTCTGATAAAAATGAAATTAAAGGTACAATACTTATCTTTCTGTAACCACCTCTTAATATTATTTTCATATTTTTGAAGTATTAGTAAGATTATATCATACTCTGAAATAAAATATTTTATTTAAATTACAATGGAAATACATTAAAAACTTTATAATAAGTGGTTACAAATTACCTTTGTTTCTTGTGTTTCCATCTGCTCATATAAAATTTCTAGCAAAATACCTACAGCCCACTTACACCAGTAAGAGTTTCTCCAGATTGCTAAAGATGTCTCAGTAGTCCTCAGAAACAAATCCATTTCCACAGTATGCCTACTATATCACTATATGTCACTAGTACGCTATGTGGGTCTACCTGGTTTAGATGTCCCAGACTATCATAGTCCCCACTGCTTTCCCATGTTAGGTGCTAAAGCTGCTCTCCTTGGTGCAAATTCAGGTAACCTAACTTCTACTCAGAATCACTCCTCTCTCAGACAGAAAATATTTCTCATGGGTCAAGCTTAACATTTCTAGACCCCTTTCCACTAAAATGGGTTCTAACCAAAAACATTCTTTAACATCTTTTCTAACAAAACACACACATATACACACCTCTTAGTTCCTCTTTTCTGTTTTCTGGGCATGTCCGTGGAGAATTAGATCAAAACTTCATTGCTATACACAAGCTCAGTAAATTTCTAGGATGAATCTTGGCCCGTATACAAATAGTCTTCTAAGGCTGATGAATCCACCTTGCTGAACCACTTTGGTTTTGTAAAATTCTGCAGAAGAATGACTGAAAAACGAAGGCTCAAACTGACACAGTGCTACACTAATAATAGTTATATTTAATGCCATTTACAAAATGAATCTGATGTGTTTACATTTATTGAGGCTAATATATGAAATGGACAGAGCAACATATCATGATATTTAAGAGTTCAGCATTTGACTTAAGATAAATTAAACTTTGATTCCTGGTTTATTCATCTACTACTGTGCAATAATTTCACAAATTATTTTATTTTCTAAGTACTGATTCTTTCATCTGTAAAATAATACCTTATAGAGTTGATGTCAGCAATATATGAACAATATCTTAAAGCATCTCATGCATACCTAGAATAACATAGGGACTCAGTAGATAATAGGTATTGGAGGTCGTGGTAATGGTAATAGTAGTACAATTAATAGTTGGAGATAGTAATGGTGACGGTAGCACAGTAATAAGAGCAGTAATCGATGTATTTTCTAGACATCACAAGTACAGAGAATTATCTGCAATTCAATACCCAAAGGTAAGAAATTAGAGTGTCCTTTTATAATATGATATATGCATTCTGTAAACTCTGATATTAACTATAAAGAGATTATGAGAAAATAAAGTTGGGGCAATTAACTCAAAACGCAGCTTTGTAACTAAAGTCCTATAAAAAAACATAGCTTAAAAGTTTTAAATTGCTAATAAGTCATTAAAAATACTTCAAAAACAGAGAACTTTATTTTAAAAGAAGAGAAAGATGAAGATAGAGTAATAAAGAGTGTAAGGAAGAATTGTGGTTACTAAGTAATGGAAACAAAAGCAAGACTCACAAGTCTAAGTAGCCAACAGGAAGAACACTGAGAGAATGGTGTTATGCATAGCACGCTAGCTCTTTGTCTCCTGCTGCCTCCTATTTTGCTAATATGTTTTGCATTTAGCTTCTACTACTTAGTGGCACACCAGAGTGACCATGTTAGAAAAAGTCATGTATAAACCAGTAAAATCCAGTAAGATGCATTTTCTCTATTTACTAATCACAAATGAACTAAATATGCATTGTAACACAATAGATTATGTTAAGTGCTTTAAAATTGGTTATGACAAAAAAGTGTCGGCTTACAGAGAATACAGCAAGTAGCAAAGTGTATTGCTGCTGAAAAACTACAATAAATTTTTGTATATTTTTCCCGCTATTTGTAGAAAAGGGTTTGCTAAACCTAAAACTTAGCAGTTTTAAATATAAGAACTATGAAAAATATTGACTGGTCTCTGGTATAAAATTTGCATATTAAAAATTAATAATGAGTTAGCATATAGAATTAATTTTTACTTGAATACATACCACAATAATTTGGATTTATTGAATAAACAATTTAGTAGTAAGATAAGGTTGAACATTTTTCTTGAACTTCGATTGTGTGTGTGTGTGTGCACGCGTGCGTTTCTTACACTGAGGACATTACCAGTATTGGATTTTTACACGTAATATAATAGTATGAAATTTCCTTAATAATAGAGTATCAAATACATTTAGTAAGATTTATTTCATATAATTTCATATAGAAAAACCAATTTATCAGAGAGTTGTGAAGTTGTTCATTAGGTAATTTAACTATTATTTATCAGAAACTCTTAAAACACTTCTCCAGAGACTCAGCGTTCTGAGAAATAGGATATGGAAATTAATCTTTTATCTCATAATGAATCATTAATAACATTATTATATAAAATAGAGAAGTAGTAATGATCACACTCTGTAATTGTAATTACTTTATAACTTAGAGTAACAGTAATGTAGAAATGGATATCATATTTATTTACGTCCTTTCTTATTGAATGAAGTATTTGAGATGGCATAAATTACAAAATGTGAATATTCAGTGATCAGAGAATAAGGTGACAAAATGAAGGGAAAGCCTATAGTTGCTAGAAAAGTAAACTACTTTGTTCTGAGATCTGTTACATTCAATACAGAATAAAAAAGAGAGATAGAAACATAATGGCTTGCATATCTCTAATTAGCTCATAAAACTGTAACATACCTATATAAAATACTAATGTTTTCCTATCATACTATTTGCAACTTTTGGTCACAAGCATCAAATAATTGCTTGTTTTGTTAGTTAAGATAAAATAGGTGTGTATTGGAAATAACAAAGTCAGTTTGAAGAGTCAAAGGACAGGAAAAGATTTGGGCTTTTGGAATAAAGGCATAGAATGGCAAGTTCTAGGAAACATAGAAAATTTTCTCTTGACCTCTTTTCTCTGGTCCACTGTTTATCTACATTACTATCTTTCCTCCACAAAAAGGAGTGATAAGGGGAATGTTTAGAGGTAGTAATGTAATCCAGTATTTGTAAGACAATGTAAACTACTACAACAAACACTCCTTGAAATATATAATGGCTCAAACATACTATAAGTTTTTTTGTTATTATTGTAAAGTCAAAAATGAGATGTTACTCAAGAACCCAACATCTCTTTATCTTGCCACTGTATTGTATTCAAATTGGTTTTCCAATAACATGATACTCTCCTACAACTAGATGGTAGAAGGCAAGAGAACAGAAGCATGGAAAGCATGCATAAGTAAATCCTGCAAGTGATGCAAACAGCTTCCACTCCTGGTCCATTACTAGGACTCATCACATGGCCACATTTAAATGCAAGGGGTTGGGGGTTTTATTCAGACATATGGCCCAGAACAAAGTAGAATATCTAAGAAGACTCTATCAGAAAACCTAACAAAGTAGGGAATCAAGAAACTCCATCTAAAATTTAAAAAATATAATTGAGGTTTCATTGTATTATTTGAAAACATTGTGATAACCAAGATAAATTAAAAATGAAAAGGGGGAAGAGTAATGTATAGTATAATTGAGCAAAACTCCTATTTTATTGTATGTGTCAATAACAAATGTCAATCTGAATTACCCTCCCGCTTCTAAAAAAGTTGTTCTTTATGTAAAGGGCAGAAAGAAAAACAGAAAAATGTCAAAGAGTTTCTCTTTGGGAGTTGGGACCTGATAATGTGAGCATGTACTGGGAAGGTGGGGTTTGGAATGCTTTGTTTGTTTGCTTGTTTTTAAATAAATCTTTCTATATTATTTATTTTATACTATGTGTATGATAAAAATGAAAATAAAATATTAAAGAATGCATTAGTTTTCTGTTGCTGCTGTAAGAATTTCCAAAACTCAATTACTTGAAACAACGAAAATTTATTATTTTACATTTCTGTAGTATATAAGTGCAACACAGGTCTCCACAGAGGTTTCCATTTCCTTGTAGGCTGACAAATGAAGGCTCTTCCCATCTTCGGGGCACCACCCTTACTCCCTGGCTCATGTTTCCTTTCCTCCTTCTAAAAAGCTAGCAAGGGCAGATTGAGTCCTTTCCATATTTGAATCTCTCTTTCTCTTTTCTTCTCTCTGATCCACACTTCTGCTTTCCTCATCAATTTCAGGAAGTCACATGATTAGGTTGTACCCACAACCTAATCCAAATATCTCAAGATCTGTATCTTATATCTGCGTAGTCCCTTTTGCCATAGAATAACTTATTCACAGGTTCTGGGGATTAGAGTGTGGTATCTTTGGGAGAGTATTATGCAGCCCATTACAGAGAAATACATCTTTCTATTTTTTGGAAATTCACTCATTAAAGACATTCATTTTTAAAAGGTAAACTGTAATCAAGTAAATGAGAATAAGTTTTCTTCTAATTTAAAGGAAAATATAACAATAAAATACAAGATATGTGAAATTAAACAAATTAAGTGCTTAAGAGAAATTAGGAGATTAAGAATAAGAGAATTAAAACTCACAACAGAATATAAAAATTTTGAAAACATCATAAAATTAATAGGTAACAAAAAACTAATTAAAATTTTAATGCTAAATAGGATAAGAATATTAAATAATAAAAATCATAAATTGAATAGAATATTTAAAGCAATGAAAATATGCATAAAGTTAAATATTTTTTCCAACTTTTTCTTTTATTTCTCACCTCCCTCCCACCTTTTTCTCCTGAAAGCCCAAAGTTCATTGTGCAAAGTCTTACAACTTTGCATCCTGATAGCTTAGCTCCCACTTATGAGTGAGAACATACAATGTGTGGTTTTCCATTCCTGAACTACTTTCCTTAGAATAATAGTCTCCAATCCCATCCAGGTTGCTGTGAATGCCACTATTTTCTTCCTTTTTACGACTGAGTAGTATTCTATCATATATATCTCACAGAGAAACTTAAACATTGTTTTCCTATTAAAAATCACACAAAAATGAAATTAAGTGAAGTTTTATAAAATAGGCATGGAATATGAATTCTGAAAGATCAGAAAAATGTAAATACTATATTCACAAACACTAAAATGTCTCAATGACCAAACAAATAACAATACAAGCTTTACCTTCTTATACTCATCAAAGCTACTGCTCCAAACAGAGAAACAAACGTCTTTTTTGAGGCATTTTCCCTGCCGGTTGAAAACGGAGACAAATCAAAGAGGTCTGACAAGCTTGTTCATAGTACTGCAAAATGGAAAGCTATTTTAAACCCTGAAGAGTCGGTGTAGCCAGATAATCAGGGACATATTAGCTCCATTGCTGTAAATTTGCCAGAGCAATTAATGAGCTCTAGAAAATGGATGAATCATTTTAGCAATAAAGGGTCTCCTTGTTACTTTATCTTGAACAGATTACCTTGAACAGATTAATAAACAATGGAGATTACAATGTGATGATAAAATTATATGATTGATTTAAATGATTCTGCTTAACTTCTTCAACAATATAACATACAGTTTATCTAAAAGTCATCAGGTTATTTTAAATATCTTATGAAAAGGGGAAGAACATTTCAAAACGTATTTTTCTCTATATTATTCAATTTTACTGCTAATATTACAGTTGCATTAATAAAGGTTTTAGAGGAGTTTTGACTATTAGGACAGATGTATAGCAACACTTACATTTTATCATATGAGTATTTAATATCTAAGAGAGTTTTTGTGTGTTTTAATCAATAGTCAGTTTTTTAAGATTATGAGCATCAACAAAGATTATGAATATAATAACCCGTTTTCCCTTGCAACTCTAAATGCCTGCCATAAATCTAGTGAATTTTCCTATAATCTTGTATGTTTTCAAAATTAATAGTGCTCAATTCCTTTTGTGCGTTGACTGATAATTCAATTAACTTATGTTTGAAAGATTAAATTCCACTGAACAATTAATACCATTTGCAAACTTAGTTAATTAAATTTCCTTGAAACATTTTAAACTGCTAAGTTAAATTCTAAAATAGCTGAGTCTCTAAGGCATTTCAAATTTCAAAGATCTTAAAACATAGACCAATTGTACTCAGATTTAAGACAAAAATAATATTTGCTTATCTAATTGAGTACCCTACTTATATGTAATTCCAAACAAAACTTTTGAATGATTTTAGCTTTATCGTTATTATGCTTATACTATCATACATTAGCAAATCATTGTATCAGTCATGGCCTGGTTGTAAAGAAAACAATCTGGGATATTTAAAATGCAGAAGTTTTAATTAAGGGACTACTTACTGAGATAAGAACAGGGCTAAATGGAGAGAAAATGAAAACTGCAGTACCCAGAGATTTAGAGAGCTGTAAGTCCATACTACTCTTAGGGCTGAAGAAGCAAGGGAAGGAAACAGTAATAATAAGTAATCCTGTGACAGCTGGAAGGTGTTAAGAATGGGCTTCACCATGACAGCTATAGTTGAGAGTAAGCAAAGTTTGAGATCTAGACACCAGAGCGCTATATTATGATTGATCCTCATGACTACTGGTATACAGAGTAACAGACTTCTAGAACTCTTCAGTGAGATAGCTGAAAATGATATTTTTATCAAGGATTAAGTCAAATGTTTTTATTAACATTTCCTTCACATTCTGGAGACATATATTTTTGCATATATGTACACAAAAATATGTTTATATATAATATTTCAACTTTTAAAATATTAAATTTGATATACAATTAGATAAGTACCTATTTAGATTTGAACTCTTGGGTCTTCAATTACACCCCTTCATCTTTTTGTTTGAGACAGGGTCTTGCTCTGTTGTCCAGTCTGGAGTACAGCAGTGTTATCATTGCTCATGTGTGGCCTCTCTTTTCTCAAGCAATCCTCCCATTATAGCCTCTAGAGTAGCTGGAACTACACTTGCATGCCACCACATCTGACTAATTTTTTTGTATTCTGTAGAGAAGGGGTTTCGCCATGTTGCCCAGGCTGGTCTTGAACTACTGGGCTCAGGTGATCCACCCATCTGGGCCTGCAAAAGTGCTGAGGCTACAGACATGAGCCACCGTGCCAAGCCGCCCCCTAGTCTTTTATAACCCATGCATTGCATTAACCACAATTCTATTTTCATTCTCCAGGACTCTTTACTTATATTGAAACTTCACCATAGAATCTCTTATATAACTTTCTTTGTAAATTTTCATGGTTTTGCTCTCAGGGTTTGGAGAAATTAACTTTGGGATTAAGCATTGGCCACTGATCCCCTGATTTGAGCTGAAAGCACCTCAGTGATTCTTTAGCTGAGATTCTTTGAGAGCAGGTGGATCTGTCAAACCATTCATTACCCTGCACTGGGTTGAATGGTGACTTCCAGAAGATATGCTCACTTACTCAACACAGAACCTGTGGATGTGACTATATTTGGAAAAAAAAATTTGCAGATGTAATTAGTTAAGAATTTCTAGATGAGATTGTCCTGCATTATCTGAGTGGTCTCTAAATCCAAAGACAAGTGTACTTCTAAGAGACCCAACAATGATTTCATTGAACCAGAATTTAAGATTACCACTCAGCCGCTTTGGGCTCCTTGTGCCTTGAATTAAAGACAGAAGAGGAAGTGACTCAATGAGAAGGTCATAGGAAAACCAAGGCAAATTGTAGTAATACAGCCACAAGGAATAGTGACAACCATTAGAAGCTGGGAGATGCAAGAAAGGATTCCAGAAAAAGTGTGGCCATGCATAAACCTTGATTTCAGACTTCTGGCTGCCAGAATTGTGGAGAATAAATTTCTGCTGTATTAAGCCACACAGTTGTGGTAATTTGTTGTGGCCACCCTAGGGAATGGGTACATATTTTCTTTACATTTTGCATTCAGAAACCAATCGTATCTCGCTAAATTATAGTCATCATTATACTCAGCAAGATCAAATCTTTTAGATTCAATTTTGCTTACTGAACTAAAGACAAATTCTTTATCTGATTGTATGAGTATTCTTAACAGATCCAAACCTTTTTTTATTCAACACACAGATCATTCACTGTTCCTTGAAAATATCCCATGGTTTCCTGAGAATGGGATGTTTTTTTATGGAAAATGCTCATTTGTTTAATTCCATCTCTGAATATTGATATCTCACCTGTTTTTCTGTAATCCTAATAGCCATCTGTCATGGCTTAAGTCAGAAGCAGAATCTGAAATAAGGATATATGTGCTTGTGATTTATTAAGAAAATGCTCCTAAGAGAAAAAAGTAAAGAAATGAAAGAAGCAAATCAGGGAAGAAGACTTCAAAGAGTGTGACTTTATACCAAATTCCTACAGACGAAACGCTTCAGGATGTGGGAACACTAGTGTGTAAGTTACTTTCAGCATTGTCCTACGGGGGCAGCAGAGTGGGGCTCACCTATTCTCAAATGTGTCAATTACTTCTGGTTTTCAATAGCAGCAGGCAAAGTGGGGTCACCGGCCCTTCTAAAGGCGGAGGGAGTCCTGTGAAGAATTGCAGGTGCCGCCCAGTGGAAGCAACTGTTCATCAAAGCAGAACATCCGAGTCATCCTCTACACAGTATTGCATTCTTGGAGGCTTTTCTGATCTCAGCTCTCTTCCAAACCTGCTCTGAACTTCACCCTACCAACTGATAATAGTTATAAAAGTTTACATATGACTCTGAGGACTGTAAAAGGCTTCTCGACTCAGCAACAGAGAAATTTGGGCTCTAATTCCAGGTAAATTTTCTAAGTTCATTCACGGAAGATTTTATTTTCTCTTCATTATGCTTCATATAAATCTTTCCAGTTGTACCCCGTTTCCTCTACTGAAGAATATTTATATATGTGTCTTACCTCCTTCATGTTGGTGTTGAATTAAGACACTGATATGAAGGAGAGTATTTTAATACCTTATCTTTACATACTTTCAAGAAACTAAGAGTTCCTTGTATAATAGAATCTCAAACATATTAATGATGTTTTATTTAATTAAATCAAAAATTTGTACTTTCTAGCATATAGCCTCATACAACTTTCAGTTTTGCTATTTTTAGCAAAATTGTTGATTTTATTCATAAAATAGTTATTTTTCTTGGCAATTGTGCCAATTTTAGTCCACTTGCTATAAGATAATCAACAGAATATTTGATAACTAGCACATGTCAGATTTTTCTAGACTCACATTATAAAAGGTTATATTACAAAATATTGATAGAAAGAAGTGTATGATCCAGCAATGATTGATTTATGAAAAATGATATTGTCAGACAAAGAGTCAGACTCTTGGTATAGCATATTTTATTGGAATTGTATTCAACACTCTACCTATTGTCATTCTTAGATTTACTTAAAAATGTTAACTGGCTTTTTGTTCACTTGTCAAATTTTAAAAATGATAATCACTATAATTGACCTATCATACATTGTTGGTACAATATGTAATGTCTATTAACATCCCTTCATTATGGGGGAAAAATTAATAAAATGGATTTATGTACATATAATTCTCAAACTTATTAGCTGTATGTCCTTGGACATAATATCCCTTTGCTTTAGTTTCCTGACTTGTAAAATAGATTGCAAAATGTCTCTCCCATAAGACTGTGTTACAATTAAGTGTATATTTTCAGATAAATCACTTAGGAAAGACTCTGACATGTAATACCTAGCAAAGGTAGGCCATTTTTACTTCTTATGTTAAGATAATAATAGAGAAAAAGGTCGTTTTCATTGTTCAGATAAAGAAGACACTGCTTAACCATGTCAATGAACATACTACTTTGTGTCTGTATTGACTTTACACATACAAAATTGGGTGGAAGAACTTTTTTCTCTATTGCTAGGTCATATTTTTTCAAATTAAACTTTCTTTTTAAGATAATTGCAGAATTACAACTAGGATACTGACATTGATACAGCCAAGATAGAGGGAGAGAATTTCCATCACCATGAGGATCCCTCATGTTGCCCTTTGATAGTGACCCAACTTTCCCTCCCACCCCACCTTCCTTCCTTAATACCTGGCAACCACTAGTCTGTTCTACATTTATATGATTTTGTCATTAAAAGGTTATGTAAATAAATCACAGCATGTAATATTTGAGATAAGCTGTTTTTCTAATTGAGCATCATTAGCTAGAGATTCACTCAGGTGTTTGCATATATCAGTCAATAATGTGCTCCTATTTACTGCTAAGCAGGACCTCATGGTACAGATGTACCACAATTTGTTTCACTTCACTCAAGACAGCTGAGTTGTTTTCACTTTTGATTTATCACTAAAACATTTGTATATGGATTTAAGTGTAAGTATATTTTCATTTCTCTGCTTTAACTGACGAAGAACGTAGTTGCTGGGTAGTTGTATGATTTTTGTTTTCTTTTTTTATCTGCCAATTTGTTTTCTAGAGTGGCTGTACCATTTTATGTTCTTATCAGCAATGAGTAATCCAGTTTCTCCGCATAATCACCAGCATTTGGTGTTGACCCTATTTTTTACTTCAGTCCTTCTGATAGCTGTGAAGTAATTACATTTTGAGGTTAATTTACAATTGGCTAATGTCATTGAACATCTTTTCACATGTTTATTTGCGATGTGGTATTATCTTCATTGAAATGTCTCAATCTCATTTGATCATTTTCTAATTCAATTTTTATTTGCATTTTGAGAATTATTATGTATTCTAAATACTAATCCTTTGTCAGATACGTAGTTTGCATACATTTTCTCCAAGTCTGTAGATGGCTTTTTATCTTCTTAACAACTTATTTTAAAGAGAAAAAGTTTTAAATTTGATGAAGTCCAATTTATCAATTTTTCCTTTTATATTTTGAGCTTTTGTTGTCAAGTCTAAGAACTCCATATCATAATTATTCTCCCCATTTTTTCCTACAAGTTTTATAGTTTTACACTTAAGTCTATGACTCATTTTAAATTAATTTTCATATAATAAAGACTTAGGTCACGGTTCATATTTTTTCCTAAGTATGTCTACTTTCTCCAACATCATTTGTTGAAAAGGTTATCTTTATTCAATTTAATTTCCTGTGCACCTGTGTCAAAAAATAAATGGACAAATTTGTCTCTTTCTGGATTCCCTCTTCAGTACTGTGGATCTATTTGTTTGTATCTCTGCCAATACTTCAGTCTTGATTGTGGTAGCTATGTAATAAATCATGAGATTGGATAGAGAGATTCCTCCCACTTTATTCTTCCTTTAAAAAATTGTCTTAGCTTTTCTAGTTCCTTTGACTTTATAAATTTTAGAGTATTATTATTAGCTACAAAACTTGTTACTGGGACATAGAAATTTAGTTGGGGCCGGGCGCCGTGGCTCACGCCTGTAATCCCAGCACTTTGGGAGGCCGAGACGGGCAGATTACGAAGTCGGGAGACTGAGACCATCCTGGCTAACATGGTGAAACCCCGTCTCTACTAAAAATACAAAAAAATTAGCCGGGCCTGGTGCGAGCGCCTGTAGTCCCAGCTACTCGGGAGGCTGAGGCAGGAGAATGGCGTGAACCCGGGAGGCGGAGCTTGCAGTGAGCAGAGATCACACCACTGCACTCCTGCCTGGGCGACAGAGAGAGACTCCCTTTCAAAAAAAAAAAAAAAGAAATTTATTTTAACTAGTACATCAATTTGGGGAAAACTGACATCTGTAATATGTTGACTCTTCTAATACATGAGCATGGTATGTCCATTTATTTATGGATTCTTTTATTTCTTTCATTAGCATTTGTAGTTTTCATAATACAAGTCCTGAACTTGTATTTGGATTTGCATCTGAATATTTTATTTATTTTGAACAAATATAAATGGTATGATATTTTTAATTTTGCTTTATTGCTAGTATAGAAATACTATTTTTTGTATGTTTATCTTATACCATGTGGCATTCCTAGCTGTAAGAGTTTTAGGATATGTTTTATAGATGCCTTGCGATTTTCTAGGTAAACAATCATATTTGTAAAGAAGGATAGCTGCATTTCTTAGTTTACAATCTGTATGCTATTTATTCCCTTTGTTAACTACTGCATGGGCTAGAGTTTCCAGCATTATGTTGATTAAGAGTGGTGAGAACAGATGTACTTGACGTTTTTCTGAACCTAGGAGAAAATAATTTATGTTTCACCGTTAATATTATGTTAGCTGTAAAATTCTGTAATTTTTTTTTTTTTTAACCAGGTTGAGGAATTCCCTCTCTATTCCTATTTTCCTGAGATACTTTATCATGAATAGATATTGGATTTTGTTAAAATGCGTTTTCAGCATTGATTGCTATGATCGTGTGTGTGTGTGTGTGTTTTGTTTTTTTTTTCTGTTAATGTAGTAGGTTACATTGATTGATTTTCAACTGTTGAACAATCTTACATACCTCGAATAAAACTCACTTCTTCATAGTTTGTAAATCTTCATAAATATTGCTGAATTTTATTTGGCAATATTTTGTTACTAATTTTTTGCTTCTATATTCAAGAGGAATGTTGATCTGCAGTTTCCTTTTTTCATATTTTCATGATCTAGTTTACATATCAGAGTAGTACTCATTTTATGAAATGAAATGGAAAGTACTACTTATACTTTCGAAGATAATTTGAAGACTTGATAGTAATTATCCTTTAAACATTTGGCAGAATTCTCCAGGGAAACCACTTGGAGATGCCACATTTCTATTTTTGGAATATTTAAATACAAATTCAGTTTTCTTAATAGTTAAAAGGCTTTTCAAACTATTTTACCTTGGGTGAGTAGTCCATTTCATCTAAGTGGTTAAATTTATGTTGTTTGTAAGATTTCTTGTTTTTTTTTCTTTGAGACAGAGTCTTGCTCTGTCGCCAGGCTGGAGCCTAGTGGCGTGATCTCGGCTCACTGCAACCTCCGCCTCCCGAGGTCAAGCGATTCTCCCGCTTCACCCTCCCTAATAGCTGGGACTACAGGCGCGCGGCACCACGCCCGACTAATTTTTGTATTTTTAGTAGAGATACGGTTTCACCATGTTGTCCAGAATGGTCTGGATCTCTTGATCTCGTGATCCACCCGCCTCGGCCTCCCAAAGTGCGCCCGGCCTGTAAGTTTATAGATATCCTTTTGATATCTGTGAGATCTGTATTACTAGTTGCTTGTGTCTTCTCTTCTTTTTACACTGCCACTCTTGCAAAGTTTGGTCAATTTTATCGATTTTTTTTTTTTTTTAAAGTTCTTGTTTCTTTGATTATTTTTTTCTATTGTTTTTCTCTTGTAACTTTCAACTCTTATTTTTATTATTTCTTTTATTCTGCTTGCTTTGTGGACCTCGTTTTCCAGATTACTGAGGTGGGGACTTAGTAAAAAACTGTTAAAAAAAAGGATTATTGGAGTCATTTTCTCATTTTCATAGCACCAAATGTAAGCATTTAGTACTATAAATTTATCTTTCAGCACTGTTGTCTGTGTCCCACACATTTAAATATGTATTATATTCATTTTCGTTCCGTGCAAGGCACTTTTAAATTTTCCTTGATAGCTCCTCAGTGACCAGTGGATTATTTAGATGTGTTGTATACAAGTCTTAAGAGATTATCCTATTCTATCTATTACTGATTTCTAGTTCGAGCCACATATTGTATGACTTCAATTGTTTTAAAATTGTTAAGACTTATATGGCCCCCAGGATGTGGCCCATCTTGGTATGTGTTCTGTGCACTTGAAAAATAATGCCAATCCTGCTCTTTTGAGGTGAAGTTTTCTGTAAATATCAATTAAATAATGTTGTTGTGATCCTCCATATACTTGCTGAATCTATATCTAGCTTTTTTATCAATTGTTGAGTGAGGAATGTGGATGTCTCCTAGTAAATTGTGAACTTGTCTATATGTTCTTTTAAATCTGTAAGTTTTTCTTCACGTATTTTGTAGCTCCACTGGTGTCATGTTTCTTGGAAGACTGACTCTTTTAACATTATATAATATACCCTACTCTGATAGTATGCTTTTCTCTGAAGTCTACTTTATCTGATATTAATGAACACCTGCTCTTTCTGAGTTTTTGCATGGTATAGTTTTTTCCACACTTTTCCTTTCAACTTGTCTCTATTGTTGTGTTTGAAATAATGTTCTTGTAGAAAGGATATAGTTGGGCAATTTTCTTTTTTTTTTTTTTTTCTTTTTTTTTTTTTTTGAAACGGAGTCTTCGCTCTGTCGCTCAGGCTGGAGTGCAGTGGAGCGATCTCGGCTCACTGCAAGCTCCGCCTCCCGGGTTCACGCCATTCTCCTGCCTCAGGTCTCTGGAGTAGCTGGGACTATAGGCTCCCGCCACCACGCCCGGCTAATTTTTTTGTATTTTTAGTGGAGACTGGGTTTCACCATGTTAGCCAGGATGGTCTTGATCTCCCGACCTCGTGATCCGCCCATCTCGGCCGCCCAAAGTGCTGGCATTACAGGCGTGAGCCACCGCGCCTGGCCATAGTTGGGTAATGTTTTTAGTCCACTTTGCCAATTTTTACCTTCTGTTTTTTTCTTTCTGTTTTTCATTTACTTTTTCACCAACTTTTTAAGTGTTACTTACATTTTTCTTTCTATATTTGCTTTTGGATTAATCTATAGTGCTTTTGGGTGTATCCTTTTGTATAGTATTTTTAGTGGCATCTTAGGTACTATATTATATATACATTAACTAAAACAATGCACTGTTGTCACTATTTTACCATTTTGAGTGAAGTATAGAAAGAAATCTTACCTCTCTTTATATGCCTTTATTCTCTTCCATTTATGTGATGCTTATTTTAATTGCTTCCTCTGTACACATTTAGAACTACCATGTTCAGACATTTTATATTGCTAAATTTGAGGAGCTTTCAATGATTATTTATTTGATTATTGTTACATCCTTGCCTGCTTTTTTCTCTTCCAGAAATCCAGTGTCATAAATATGAGAACTTTTGTTATAGTCCCACCGGCCCATCAGGCTCTGTTCGTTAGTTTCAGCCTGTTTTCTCCCTGTTGTTTAGATTGAGTAATTTATATTGTATCTTCCAGTTCAGTGATCCTATTTTTTTCTGTTCCCTCCGTTCTGCTATTAAGCCTATCCATTAAGTTTCTTTCCTAGTTAGTGTATTTTTCAGTTTTAACATTTTCGGTTGGTCCTTCTTTATATCTTCTACTTCTTTGGTGAGACTTTCTATGTTTTCATCATTTTTCAAGCATGTCTCTAACCATTCATTGAAAGTTTTCTATAATGAATGCTTTCACATTTTTGCCAGATACTTCCAATATGTCTTTCATCTCAATGTTGGTGTCTGTTGATTACCTTTTATCACTCAGCTTAAAACCTTTCCAGTTCTTGATATGATAAGTAGTTTAATTTAAACATGCATCATAGTATAAGATTGGTTTTTATTTGAATCTTCTGTTTTCCTAGATATTTTAAACATGGTTTACCACCATGAGGGAATAAAAATGGAAATTTTTCACTTGGTCTTTGCTGACACCTAATGTTTGCAGGTGGACTCCTTGTTACTGCTGTATTGAGGTGAATATTTGAAAGTTTGAGCTCCACAGTAGGCTTCCAGTGATACCTCTTTGGTTGAGGGTGGTAAGAGTGACTCATTACTCCTCCCCACATAATTTCTACTGACACTGCCTGGAGGGAAGTAGTCTCATTACCCCTAGATGGTAGTGAATACTATGGCTCACCAGTTACCTTCTAAAAAGATGAAATACATGTACCTTTCCCTACTCCTCCCACTAAGTACAACTAAAAATCCTGGACATTAAATATAAGACATAAATAAGACTGTAAGACAATAAGTGGAATACTGCTTAGGGACCTTGGGACATGAGAAATGACAAGGTGGTGAGTCCCCTAAATTTTCTTTTTGCCTCATATCTGCCAAATTTGGAACTAGAGAAGTTGACAACCTGGAAACACCAATGGTTGCAGACCAAAAAAGTGCCAACAAAGGCCTATTCTGTAGCCAAAAGACCAGGAGAGAAGTAACTTAGCAAGGCAGAGAGATTTTAGATGACTGCTCTACTCCAGAAAACCACCATATATAAAAAATCATGACCTCAACTCATCCATGCCAGTAAATTTCAACAAGGGAGCCTAGGCCTTCACCTTCAGAAGATGTAAGGATGAAAGATTCCCCAATCATGTTCACATTTCTATTACCCATAATCCTCAACTTTAGTCCCTTCTGTGATGTCAGTGAGGACCACCTTTATCCAGAAGGGGAGACCCTACCTCTCCACATTGGAAAATAATCTTTTTTTTTAAAAGTATATAGAGCATTTAAATTAAAAACATATATTCTTAGGACATTTAAATCATGAATTGAATACCAAATTTCCTGAGATATAGGTGGAAAAATGATAAATAGCCATCTCAGAAAATATAGCAGCTCTTCAGGAAAAAAAAAAAAAATCAAGTCATATTTCTCTGCATAAGAGACTATTTCATTATGTGTGTTGTTAAATATTATTCTAATAGTATCATCACTCTGTATAACAAAAGGAATGTGCATTATTTTAAATAAATATAGGAGAATCAAATGTATTTAGCAACAGTAATATCTCGATCAAAAATATCAAACCTTTCTCTGCTATTTTTCTGATTTACTTATCTTTCTAAGAATCAAGAGATAAATGTTGGAAGAGCCAGATTTTTGAAATAATTTGCACATTTCTCTACGATCTTGTATTCATCATATGCAGATATATTAGCTATCCATCATTCTCCAAAGATCTGCACACATTTAAGTCAATGCAGTTTTAATTTTACTACTGTGAATTCAAAACATCCTTTTAAATGCTACTCATATCTATAGGTTACATTCTTAGCAAAAAAAGGAGGTATTTAAAAATGAAATGACATATTCATCATAACATATAATGAATATATTGTTTATTATAATATATATAATAATTTCTGCTAAATACAATAAATTTATATTTGTTATATTTCTACTAAATATAATAAAGTCTCTTTGGAATGTCTGTAAAAATAGACTGAAATTACTTGAACTACAGACAAAACTATAGACATATTCATGTGTTCCTCCACACAGGAAACTATTAATAACCCCATGCAAGACATGTTAATATTTTAATTGTAGTATGAAAATAACACTTTTTAAAATGTCAGAATCTTGTTATATAAAAATATTTAATTTTCTCATTTTTTAATATTACTGAAAGTTGCTGAAATACGATGTTAAATTAAAATTTTATAGAAGTAAGATTTCCACTTTTTAAATACTTAGATTATTTTTGCATTTTATACAGTTGGTCAGTTTTGAAAAATCATGGCCTTTCTTTTAATCATTTCTTAGCACCTAATAAGCAAGTGAAACAAAAATTTATTAAATATAATACTTTTTGAGATAACTCAGTTTCTTATTTTAGAACTTTAAGTAATTGAGTCATGAAAAACATATTTAAAATATCAGAAATTTAAGGTGTTCTATTCAAGAATTAAGCCTAGAGTGATTTCTTATAAAGGTATGGAACTAATGTAAACATCTCAAACAAAGGCTTTTATTTTCTAGACACTTTCTAGATATACAAATGTTAATGGTGGAGATTTTAAGCATGTATGATAGATATGTTTTTAATATAAATGTTATGAAAGAAGAAGTATGGAGAAGAACCAATTCATATGCAAATAAACCTTTTTTTCTAACAGCAAAAATATCACTTTGATACGAATCCATCATAGTGGAATCAAAAGAGTTTTTATAAGTGAGTAAAAATGAGCAATGAATCCCCAGTATATAAGGATCATATCGAAAAAATGTATATATATAATTTTGGATGCCACCGACCTCTAGGGCAGCAATAAGACAGAGACCCATCATTGACTTACAGATATATTTTAAGGTTCCCATGCATTGAGCTAATACATTGCTGTTGTCACAAATACAACAAAAAATAATAGCAATAATAGTTTCAAAGATCATACTTCATAAAAGGTAAGAAACTGTTAAACCCACTAGTCATTAAGGTTACACAGAAGAATAAAGAAGTAAATTAACTTGAGAAGAACAATGTATTTTCATCACTAATAATACTCATACTAACCTACTGAAGTAAGCTAATATGAGTTTACCAAAACAAAAATAGTTCTCTCTCTCTCTCTCTGTCTCTCTCTCTTCAGGCTTTTAATTAAATTCTCCCCGAGAAATGTCATTTGAAATTTATTTATTTATTTATTTATTTATTTATTTTTATTTTTTTTTTTTGAGACGGAGTCTCACTCTGTTGCCCAGGCTGGAGTGCAGTGGCCGGATCTCAGCTCACTGCAAGCTCCGCCTCCCGGGTTCACGCTATTCTCCTGCCTCAGCCTCCCGAGTAGCTGGGACTACAGGCATCCGCCACATCGCCCGGCTAGTTTTTTGTATTTTTTAGTAGAGACGGGGTTTCACCATGTTAGCGAGGATGGTCTCGATCTCCTGACCTCGTGATCCACCCGTCTCGGCCTCCCAAAGTGCTGGGATTACAGGCTTGAGCCACCGCGCCCGGCCTGAAATTTATTTTTAAAAATTAGAATAAAATTGACTTATTTCTGATCACAAAATACATATCTTTAAAAAGCTGACTACCATAGATATGAGTGCTTGACAACAAATATTGTGTATGTGTGCTTGTGTGTACTCACATATATCTGAAGTGATTATTTTTTAATTTTTGAGACAGTTTCACACAGTCACCCAGGCTAGAACACAGTGACATTATCATAGTTTACTGCAACCTTGATCTCCCGAGGCCAGGTGATTCTCCCACCTCAGCCGCCTAGGTAGCTGGTTCCACAGGCACGTGTCACCATGCCTGGTTAATTTTTGTATGTTTTGTAGACACAGGGTTTCGCCATGTTGCCCAGGCTGGTCTCAAATTCCTGGACTCAGTTTATCCACATATCTCAGCCTCCCAAAGTGCTGGGATAATAGGTGTAAGGCACCACGTTTGGCCTACTTGAAGTGATTTGTAAATTAGATGTTTTGAAAATAAATAAAAAGTTGAATTCTTTAAGCCACAATATGAAACTTAATACACTATTTTCATTTTTAGTTTACTTATTTAATAATTTACTTGTTTAATTTAATACATAAATATGGATATAGTTCTAAAATATGCCCAGTACCGTTCATATGCTTTACGAAAGTTAACTCACTTCATTGTCACAACAACTCTGTGAGGAATCATAATTATTTCCACTTGGAAAAAGAGGAATTAAGTAACTTGTTTAAGATTACACAGCTAATGTGAGATCCAGGATTTAGCCCAGGACTTCTGTATCTGGGGGCCATGTTTCATCACAATAATCTGATGCTGCCTTAATATGATAAATATCATGACTTTTTATGTTCAATCTGATAATATGCTTATGTATGTAGATTTTTATTTAACATAATTAGATACAAATACAACAAGCCTATTACTTATGATGGCTAAGATAGCTGTCCTAAAAGACATTTTATTGATTGAAAAATTAGAACAAAAGATCTCTTAGTTCTAGAAACACATTTTGCATGTGAGAGAATTAAGAGAGCACAACATAGATGGGAAGAGAGAAGTTATAGGAGACCATTAAATGCAATAAAACTGAGTTTGCACTATCAAACATCGCCGCTAGCTATGGACATTTCCCAGCTTGTGTAATAAGGACTGTCTCTTTCTTTGATTATCAAACACTAATCTAAGCTCCTTATGTCTTTTCACATTCCTATTTATTCACTCCAAGTCATATCCAAGTCATTCATTCATCATATATTCCTCCATGGGCATTTCATGTATCCTGCTTCCTTGGTGAGAAACCATGCCTCTAACTTAACTCACATGGAAGGGAAGGAAAACTATCTGAAATGATGGGGGCTCTCCACACTTTTAAATTGTCCACCTATGAATATTTACACACTTTGTTGCAGAAATGGTAATATCTTTTGTTAGAAAACCCATTACAGTAGCCTGAAACACATCTAATCTGGTTTCAGATAAGCCACTGATGACCTATACATGTAAGTGAATAATTTCTAATCATTTTTAGTTCTATTACCTACTAACTGACATGGTTGCTTGTACCTTTATTCACCATCCACCCAACAACACAGTCTCTTTCCCAAAACAGCAACAAAGTTATCTTTTTAAAAATATTATAAAAGTCTGATCATTTTATATTTTGGTAGGCACCCCCACATAACAAGAAGGTCCCACTAGTTTGTGATGTCTGATCCACAACTGTTTGACATAAGACCCATTTGACCCTTGGATGGCCTGCTGAGATATTCCTGCTTGCCTCTCTCCAGTTCTCTCCCTCCTTAATCAAACCCCAGATACCTGTATGTGTTAGGTAGCTAAGTGGTCCTTATGGCATGCTGTGATAAATTTAGAAAAATCAGTTCTCTTTTGGGCAGCACCTGAAAATGCTGGTTAGGGTTAAGCACCGGGTAAGAGGGAGAACACAGACCATTTGTGTTTGCTAGCTTTACCCAGAGGAAAAGCAAACTTTCTCGGTATCTTTGTGAGGGGTTGTTTTACTACCTGGGGCAAGGAACTCACAGAAGTTAGTCTACTATCCTTCCAAGGAAACTGGAAGATAGCAGTACTATCTTCCTTGATGTGTAGATTTCAAAGTGATGGCCCCAAGCCCAGGAGGAAGACATTCCCGGGTCATAAAATTTTCAAGAGGCTTTTAGATAGATTTATGTCTCAAAGGAACAGCGATTACAAGTTTTCTAAGGTAAGTGCTTTAAGGAAGAGAAGATCAGAGGCCTGAAGTCAAGAAGAAACCCGCCTAAAATTTAGCCAAGCTGAGAGGAGCTTACAGGTTGTCTTGACTAGTAAGTTTTGATCTCTTAAGTTCGGTGTTGATCTTAGCCATGGAATTTTTTATAATCGTTGTGCCAAGAAAGGCAAGTACTTTTGACTATAAGGATTGTTATGCTATATGTGCTTTTAGTAATATCACAAAACAAATACTCATGGCTAGTATTTACCTTGGTCTGATTGTTTTGAACTATAATAATACACCTGTTCACCTTCTAGTGTACTCACAAACTCTACAATTGTAAGACTTAGAAACTTGGTATGTATGTAATATTAGGATCTAGAATATTGTTTTGATGTTCTTATTTTTGGAAATCAGGGAAAAAATGTTGAGAAATTTGTGACCTGAACTCTATGATGCACTAGTGTTGACACTTGAGTACTCATTACAAAACCGAGGAATTTATACTCCATGGAAATGAAAAAGTACATATGTGTTTGCTTAATTTGAGAAAGAAAAATTATTATAAAATTCCAAAATAGTATTGAGAGGTGAAGCCAGCTGGACTTCCTGGGTGGAGTGTGGACTTGGAGAACTTTTGTCTTACAAGGGGATTGTAAAATGCACCAATCAGCACTCTGCAAAATGGACCAATCAGTGGTCTGTAAAATGGACCAATCAGCACTCTGTAAAATTGACCAATCAGCAGGATCCTAAAAGTAGCCAATTGCAGGAAGGATTGGAAAAAGGGCATTCTGATAGGACAAAAACAGAACATGATATGGGACAAATAAGGGAATAAAAGTTGGCAATCCCAGCCAGCAGTGGCAATCGGCTCAGGTCTCTTTCCACGCCGTGGAAGCTTTGTTTTTTCGCTCTTCACAATAAATCTTGCTGCTTCTCACTCTTTGGGTCTGTGCTATCTTTAAGAGCTGTAACACTCACTGGGAAGGTCCCTGGCTCCATTCTTGAAGTCAGTGAGACCACCAACCCACTGGAAGGAAACAACTCAGGACACAGTATTATTACAAATTGCTTTAATTTTATTTTCTTCTCAATTGTTATTAGTGAGACATCTTTTGTAATAAGTTTATCCTATAAGAAAACATAATTAATGCTTTTAGTTGTCATTTGTAATAGATTGCTTTGTATGTGTATGTATATATCTATCTGTGTGCTTTGTATATTTTGTATGTTTTCTTTAACTGAAAGCTATATTAAAGCAAAACAAATAGAATATATCCTTGACTTAAAAGAAGTGGTTAATTGAAAACTATCAAAAATTTGGTTACAGTTTTTTGAAAAGGTTCATGTTACAAATGCAAATTTAAAATTGAAGGCAGACCTGTAAAAGAGGTACCAATCAGAAAATAAAAATAGCCTTTTCTAAAATAATGTAGTGGGAGTTGCTTTTTTCACTTTTCTTTGATAAAATTAAAGTATATTCTACCTAATAATTATAGATGCATGTTTTTATTATTGATGCTATAGGATTTATTTATTTTTCAGAAATAGAATAGATGTGACTTAGTACCATAATACTATACTATGCAGTACTATGGACAATTTGGAGAGTTCTTTAGTTGGTTAAGTCAAGAGACTCCCATGTGTATTTTCAATTCAGTTTTCTTCGTATAAAACATGGCACTGGAACAATGAATGCTCAAAAAGTAATTTTTAATGGTATTGTCCACTTTCTTAAAGATAATGAGTTGGTCTAAAAGTCATTAAGAAAACATTGAATCCCCGTTTATCTCAGATTAGTAATGACAAAAATACCTATTTTATAAGCAAGAGAATATTATTAACAACTGTCAGCGACTCAAAATATATTTACTAAAAATCTATTTTTATATCGGCAAACCCCCAAGTGAGTCTAACCTTCACCGCATTAACTCAGATACTCATTTTCTTGTTCCAAAGATATTAGGAAACTTTTCTGACTGAATTTATTCTTCTCTGTCAAGCCAATCATGCCTGTTGTTCACACTATTAGTAAGTTATTTCAAACATTCCACAGGCCTCATGACCTACATATTTAAATACATATTCCTCAACATGCCATTGAAAACATTCTATGACCTGGCCCTTACTTCAATGCCATCTTTCAAAGTGCTTGACTTAAAATACACAAACTAGGTACACCAATGTTTTTGTTTCTTAATATTGTCATTTGTTTTTATAAACCAAGTTGCGTTATTACATGTCTTCTTCCCGCATAGTCCTCATTTCATCTTTCAGTTGTAATTTTACCTTTATTTGTGTGATTATTTGACTACGGCCAATCTTTCCCAATGGACTGCAAACCTGGAGGCAAGAACATCTATTGTATGCTTTGTATATTTTCTCTTTAGTGCAGTGCATGTCGAGTTAGTAAAATAGATAATCATTCAATAAATGAATACTGTAACAAGGTATGCCACACATAGTGCTTTGAAATTGAATTTAGTAATTCTGTATTTTCAAGTATCAGTTCTGTAGGGTACTAAACAGTTTTAAAATATTCTAACAAAGTTATTACTTTAAATGTCATATTAATTTTTAAGGTGGTAATAAGTGTGGAATGAGTGATTTAGTCATCTTTATTAAAGACTGTATGCCCACATGCATAACATTTTGTTAGAAAACCAGGATAAGAACCTAGTGCATTTTCTTGCAGAGGTGGGAGTGGGCAGTGTCTAAAAAAATAACATTATGAACAAAACCTGTTCACTTTAGATGTGATTAACCTCCCAGTGCCATCTGCATTATTAATGTGATGGAATTATTATACTATCCTAATGTATTTGAATTTCTATTAATGTTTTCTCCATTAAATAAACAAATAAAAGTGGTTGAGAAAGAGATGACATTTGCTTTAACTGTTCATTGTGGAAATTTTTTTCTAAAGCAGTGGTGGTTTGTTAAATACAAACTATTAAATGAATGATATTTCACGAGAGGTTTTGAACCTTATTATAACAAATGTCATCATTTTCTTTATTAAAAGGATTTGAAAACTTTCTCAGCAGAAAAAAAATTGATACCTAAATCCTTATGATATTTAAATCATTCCATTAATTTAAAAATTGTAAGTTGGATTGACAGTACACTTAATTTAAATTTATAATCAAATTGAGTTATTAATTGGATAACTTGAAGTCCTGTGGGACATACTTCTGTGTATCATTTTGTAAATCATCTTGTTGAAAGAAATGATGGTGAAAAGTAGCATCAGTTAAATTGGAATGAAGATATTGTGAGTGTGACACAATGGCTAATGTCAAACTTTAACAAAAGATCCTTCTTAAAAATAGTTGTTCTGCAATGAGAACACATGGACACAGGGAGGGGAACATCATACTCCAAGGCCTGTTGGGGAGTCGGGGGCAAGGGGAGGGAGAGCATTAGGACAAATACCTAATACATATAGAGCTTAAAACCTAGATGATGGATTGATAGGCACAGCAAACCACCATTGTACGTGTATACCTACGTAACAAACCACATTCTGCACATGTATCCCAGAACTTAAAGCAAAATTTAAAATAAAAAATAAAATTTAAAAAAGGGACAGAAGAGAGGAAGACACAAGTACAAAAGAGAAGTCCACGTGGGAGTGTGGTCCTGCTGACATCTGGATTTCAGACTTCAGCTCTTCAGAACTACAATAAACTTCTATAAGCCAAAGGAAAAAAACAAAACAACAACAACGTTGTTATTTTGAAATTTCAGAGATAACTTTTACATTCATAGGCTTTGCAATGATTTTCAGAAAGGGTGATACAAATATGATGTTATTTTAAAAGTGAAAATGAATGATAAAATCCATTTCAATCACATTCTTATTTCACATGTTCTTTGTTAAATGTTCATTTATTATTATGTTTGGTTGAGAAATAATGTAGTTTGGCTTCCATGATGGTATTTCTAAGATTACTATCAGAATTAATGTTCCCATATTCCCAGTATTGGAAATTATAGATTCAATATTTTCATGAGCTACAAAATTATTCTCTCTGTGCCTGACTTTTATCTGCCTCTCTGTCTCTCTCTATCTTTAGCTTACAAAATTTATGCACTTTTAATATTATTATATTCTCTGGTTTCAGTCTTAATAGGACAATTAATCCAATTATTTTTGCAGTATAATTTCAAGCACAATTTTTTGAATAGATTTTAATACTTTATTGAAAATACATTGAATCAAGAACATGTGGGTTAGATGACAAATGAAAAAGAGATGCTACCACAAGGTAGAGACCTGTATCTCTGAAATACACAATTAATATCTTACAAGGAATTAATAGAATTGACTTTTTAAAAATATTATGAGCATTAATCCCATATCCAGACCTATTATAGAAACCCATAAATAGAGGAATGTTTAAACTTTGAAGTCTCTTGACTTGGCTCTTGGCTAGTAATTCAAATTACTTTTTTCCCCTACCAAAAATAGTGAAATTTGATCCTAACATCACTCTAGAATTCAGTCAAAACAAATGAAATGTAATTTGTGCTCTTCTGAGGGCAGAAACATACAATTTATGATATATTAATACAGCAGAACTTTTGCAAATGAAGATATTTGCTCCATTTTATGAAAATTGTCTACACATTTCTACATACACACATACAGTACACATTGCATATCTAATGAGATTGGGATTATGTATTGAATCTTACCGGGTTTAAGAAAATAATCTATTTGAAGAATCCTTATATTAATAGATTTGGGTTCCTTGAAAGAAACATAAAAAACTCAACTAAAGTATTCATGTACTTATTCTCGCATTTTAACTATGGACATATTCAGCTCTCTAGCTGGTTCTTGCTTTTAATTTGGCTTTAGGCCTTCAATAAAGAAAAGTGTAAGATTATTTAGAAAAAATAGTACTTACAATTTCAAGCTTTTCTGTCTTTTATTAAGACTGACTTATGTTTGCTATGCATGCTATCAGCCAATATAAATGAGTTTCTTGCATTTAGATAACACTTTCTGGGCAGTCTGTTACTCAATTTGTGGTTTGGTTTCCTATTCTTATTCAGAGTTTACCCTTTGGATACTTGCCGATTATAGCTTCTGTTTTTCTTAAACACAAGTCATAATTACTCCTTTCCCACTTATCCTTCTAGATCTTGAAAGTCATTAATTTAAAACATAGGTTATAGATAATGTTTTATAACTCAAAAATAATACTTATCTCTTCACATAATTTAAAAATGAGTTATTAAAAGACAAAACCATAGCTTGAGTTTATTTTAAAAAGGTAGTACAAACATGGGATCTGTGAATAATGATGGTCAAATGTATTTCAATGTTCTTTTGTTGATATTAACTATTTTTGTTTATGGCAGTCTTAAAAGTGAAACTCAGATATTATTGATTCACTTTTATTCTAGGTAACACAATCCCATCCCTTTATATCTAAAATATTAGTCTCCTGACAATATACCACCTTTAAGGATGTCTGAATTCAACTTATTATGAATCTTCCAAATAGAAATCATGTCCAGTCATCAATGATACATATCAACGATAGTAAATAATAAAATAACAGATATTTTCACACCCTCATTTTCAGGCTAGTATTTGAAAATGACTGAAAAGATGGCTTTTCTTTTGTAAAATTGGACATAATAAAAATATTGATATTGAGCTTTTTACTATCTGAAGTGTTAATTAATGTTTACTTTTTACTTGGATTTTAACATTAATGATTGGTTTGTTTAAAACCAAACAAAACCAAACAAAACAATACAGCTGTCTGATTACTGAAAGCCTGTAAGGAGGACATCAGGGTGAGCATGGAAGTACAGGGCCACAATCTGTTAATTTATGATCCTTAAGGGACATCAGCCAGCTGAAGTATTTTAGCTGTAAAATTCTTGGCAATTACTATTATAGTGGATATAAGAATAACGAAGTGAAGTCTAGTGATAATTATAACTCTTCCAGTTCATTGCAGAAGAATGTCATATGGCTCCTGAAAAAGTTACAACCAAGAATTTTTTAACGTATTTGGTTTTACTTGATGATGAAACCTTTACTGATTCAATTTTGATGACTCTTATATGTATAAAAGCAATTATGTACATAAATTGAAGTTTAAAATAAACTGTGTCTACTGCTCTCCTTGTTAAAATTTAGTGATAGTGGTAGTAATGAAATGATCTCAATAACAAGGTCTAAAATTCATTATCTTTCAATCTTCATAATTATTTTTTATAAAGTTATCATAATTTTCATATATTTTCCATGATTATATAGGCAATTAAGTTTGATTACAACTTTTCATATGCACCTGCATGCTCAACGCAGTTAATTCTGATATGACATCTGACTCATTGGCTTATGTATATCTGGTAAATCGTATGCTATGAGATGTGGAGAATATAAAAGGAACAAAAATTACACTTTTGTTGGAACCAAGTCATATTTTTGCATATGTATATATGCTAGTGTTTATGCAAAAAAAATTAGTGCAAAATGTACTGTAGACTACCTACAACACGTTCTGAAAAATTAAATTCTACATTAGTCTTAAAAATTGAATGATATGACATAAATCTATTAAAAATGGGATGTACAAATACATATCACTTAATTTTTTCTAAGTAAAATAATGTAGCATTTAAATAATACATTAAAAGTTAACAAAAAAATAGAAGTGAATATGCTACTTGCACAAAACATGTAATCTTTATTACCATCAATAAATTCTCAATTCTGAAGGTGTTAATCAACTCCTCACGGTACCTAACGCATACCCCAAAATACATTGTGTGTTGATTATTTGGTGATGATCATGATCATCATCTAGTGTACTGATGTTATTATTCTATAACATCTCAATGACATAAGATAATAAAAATCAGAATAATTCTTATTAACACATTGACACCTTGCCAAAGTACCCAACTTACACCCGGGAGTAGTTTACAAATGATGAGCATCTGGATGGGTATGTATTAAGCTCCCTCAGGTGAATGATTTGGTGCTTCCCATTACTCAGAAACACTTTTAAAGACATGACACCTGCTCCGTAACAGTTGCAATGCTAAAGACCAACTTAGTGATTGACATAATCTGTGTTATAATGAAGCATAAAGACATTAGAAAATTTGGCAATTTCAAAATAGGAAATGAAGACATCACAGAATAACAATTACTTTTTATTGTCACTGTAGTTATTAAGATATACACATCTAAACATGGTTTACTATAATTTTTTGAAGAAATAATCATCCTGTTCATTACCAGCCAGGATAATTGAATAAAGGAAGAGGTGTGACACCTGCAAACGAGCACTTTCTGTCCTCTGGAGAGATTGCCTTTTTCCTTGTGGACTTTATGTTTGTTTGACAAAACAATAAACCTCATGCCTGTAATGTAATAAGATTACCCAATTTCTCAGGTTAATGAGCATTATTCCCTATGTGTCCTGTAAGTCCCTCAACATAGCTATCAAGAGCACTCATTAGGATATTCCCCAAATTTTCTCTTCCAACATATGTATTTATGCAGTGTTGTACCTATTTATATTTTATATAAAGCTCTCCAATTCAGGAAGTCATAATCTACTTCTTTTGTTTCTTTCCCCCTTCACATCCAATTGATTCCCAAATGCTACTCACATCTCTCCTTTACTCATCACTGACCACTGCTTAATTCAGGACTTCACTGTATCTCACCACAAGAACAATATCTTTTTAACACAGGTTCAACTTTTAGTTTAAAGGAGATACCTGTGCAGGTTTGTTACATGGGTATATAGCATGATGCTGAGGTTTGGGGTACGGATGCTGCCACCCAAATAGTGAGCATAATATCCAACAAATCGTTTTACAACCCATTTTTCCACTTTCTTTCTCCTGCCGCTAGTAGTTAACAGGGTCTATTGTTCCCATCTTTATGTCCATGAGTACCTAAAGTTTAGCTCCCACTTGTAAGTGAGAATATGTGGTATTTGGTTTTTTGTTCGTACGTTAATTCACTTAGGATAATGGCCTCCATCTGTATCCATGTTGCTGCAAAGGACATGATTTTGTTCTTTTTTTATGGCTGCATAGTATTCCATAGTGTATACATGCCACATTTTCTTTGTTCAGTCTACCATTGATGGGTATCTAGATTGATTTCATGCTTTTGCTATTGTGAATAGCATTGTGATAAATATACGAATGCATGTGTCTTTTCGGTAGAATGATTTATTTTCCTTTGGGTATAAACTGGATAATGGAATTGCTGGTCGAATGGTAGCTCTACTTTAAATTCTTTGAGAAATCTCCAAATTGCTTTCCCCAGTGGCTGAACTAATTTACAATGTATCAACAGTGTACAAGTGTTCCCTTTTCTCTGCAGCCTCACCAGCATCTGTTATTTGACTTTTTAATAATAGCCACTCTGAGTGGTATAAGATGGTATCTCATTGTGATTTTAATTTGCATTTTTCTGATGATTAGGGATGATGAGCATTTTATCTTATGTTCGTTGGCTCCTTGTTTGTCTTTTGAGAAGTGTCTGTTCATTCCCTTTGCCTATTTTTTCACAGGATTATTTGTTTTTTGTTTGTTGATTTAAGTATCTTACAGTCTTACAGTTTATGGGTATTATACCTTTGTCTGATGTATAGTTTGCGAATAATTTCTCTCATTCTGTAGGTTGTCCATTTACTCTGTTGATAGAGTCTTCTGCTGTGCAGAAGCTCTTTAGTTTAATTAGGTCCCTGTTGTTAATTTTGTTTTTGTTGCTATTGCTTTTGGGGACTTAGCCAAAATTTTTTTACCAAGGGCTATGTTGAGAAGGGTATTTCCCAGGTTTTCTTCTAGGATTTTTATAGCTTGAGGACTGACATTTTAATCTTTAATCTATCTTGAGTTAATTTTTATATATGGTGCAGCTGGGATCTAGTTTCATTCTTTCATACAACAATATCTTTTTTTCAAACATTTCTTCCTGACTCAAATCTTTCTCATTCTCTCTCTTTTTCTCATTCACCCTTTATATAATTTCAATATCCCTGTTAATCATAAGATATTAACAAATTATTTGTCTTTTTATAAAAATCTTTATTATATGACTCTTGCAAACCTTTCCAGATTTGTTGCAATGTCGGTTCAGTCTCCCGCAATGTAGGCCACTTGTGATTCTCTGAATCTGCCCTTTTTTTCCTTGCCTTTGAAGATTGACATTCACTCTCTTTGGATGGCAGATTGCTGTTTACTCTCTTTGCAGAAGCTTATAATCATTTTAGTATGTCAAACTCTCGTTTTTCCTTTAAAACATTATATAAATACTTCCCTTTCTGCAAAGCACTCCTTGATACCTGCAAATTTAGTTTATTGCACACCCTCTATACTCCCTTAGCACTTATTATATTACTTCATAGGGAAATATTCTAGATTCCAATTATTCTAAATTTCAATTATTTTCCTGCATATCTACCTTCTTTATCTTGTATGCTTCTTGAAGCGTGATAAATGTCTTGTTTATTTTTAAGATACCCAAATCCTTGATTTTTGTAAACAGTATTTTATTAAATATTTTTTGAATGAGGCACATTTTGAATAAAACATAAAGGAGGCAGTCTTGGGGTAAAAAGGCAAAAACTTCATAGAAGAATTCAAACAGCTTGTTGCAAGCTACTCCCCAGTTACCAAGCCAGTTTCTCCTAGCTTAGAATTTTATTACAGCAGCACAAAACATCAAGATGCCACTTTCCATATTGTTAGGCTGGGCCATACTGTAGGTCCAAGGAAACCAAATATACCCCCAAATTGCATGACTTAGTACACAAATGATTATTTATTGCTCAGATAAAATTAAAGATAGGTGTTCTGAGGTTTTCCTTTTAAGTGACTCAGGATCCAGTTTCCCTCCATTTTGATGCTGTCAATTTATATCTAACTTTCTAGAACTCAGTGACAAAAACAATTATTATTTAATGTTATATGTGAAAACCATTGAGAGATTTTTACAGGTTGCCTTAGACAACTCACTAGTAAGTAAGAACTCAGGCAGTTTAGCATAAGAGTTCAGATACCCAAAATAATACACATCAAAAGACTTCTTTTCATTGCATATATTCGTATCTTTATATCTCTTATTTTTACTCATTTTTATCTACCAGACTGAAAACCCTTTGAGTGCAAAAGTTAGTCTTCAACTTCTCAGTACTTAGCACAAAACCTAATGAGTGGTCAATAAAATTAATTTAGATTCAAATTAATTTGTTTGGTGGCATTGCCAGGGGAGTGCTAAGGGATGCTAAATAAATGGAAGAAGTATAGTTTTTTCCCCCTCTTTTTAATGCATAGATTTCCTGGCCTATAGAAATAAACATAAAAATTATTCATTTATAATTAAATGAACTGGGTATGATACATTACATCCCAAATAATTTTAGTATATTTCTACACATTGTGAGTTCATTCAGTTTAAAAAGTTTAAAAACTTTTGTTTTTGAATTTTTGTGATTGGCAAAGTGCTCTGATCATTGAAATATAACATTTAACTCAGTGAACTAACAAAACCTGCATCGAGTAGTTAGCTGCTGAGGACTTAAAGAGCATTATGATTAGGAAAACAATTTTTAAAAGGCTGAAAATTAAACGTACACACACGCACACATGCGATGCTTAAGTGAAACCTGAAATGGCTCAGTTCTGTTCAAAATCAGTGGTCTTACAATTGCCAGCCGATTCAGCTACATTGCAGCTCAGAAATGTCTAGTCTCTATATTTAATACGAAGTTGCAATTATGTAAACTCTGCCCAGTTTGTGTAACATTGAAGAAAAGGCAATATTTCCAGCTAGATTTTTATCTGTTGTTACTTTTGTCTATCATTTCTTAGACTCAATAAATACGTAAACTGATTAAAAATTAAAACCTTAGGCTTTAGGCCGGGCAATGGCTCACGCCTGTAATCCCAGCACTTTGGGAAGCAGAAGCGGTGGATCGCTTGAGCTCAGGAGTTCGAGACCAGCCTGGGCAATATGATGAGACCCTGTCTCTACTAAAGTTACAAAAATTAGCCAGATATGGTGGTGTGTGCCTGTAGTCCCAGCCACTCCAGAGGCTGAGTGAGAATTGCTTGAACCGTGGAAGTGGAGATTGCAGTGAACCCAGATCATGCTACTGCACTCCAGCCTGCGTGACAGAGCAAGACTCTGTCTCAAAAAAAGAAAAACAAAAACAAAAACAAAAACAAAAAACTTTAGGATTTACAGTTATGTCTTGGATTCTAGATTGTTGTTTTCATATCTTGAAACATGAGAAAATTAATAATTTCATGATATTGCCATTATATGGATTAATGAAATATCATGTGTAAACCACAGAATATATTCCTGGCATATATTTATTAAGACATAAAATAGTAGTAATTATTTTTGTTACTAAGTAATAAGCTATTTTTAGCACCAATTGTTGTTTGTGTAATTTTAAAGATCTTTATTTAATCTTTTGCCTATTAATATGATTTAGTCTTTCATTGCTTTTAAAAGGAACAATGAAACAATGATGATGCTTCTTCTTAAATGATCATCAACTGTATTTCCTTATAGCACCACCGATAATGTCTTTCCTTATTCCTGTTGGCCTGGTACCTAAACTGAAGATTAACTAGAAAAGAAAAGTGTAGGGAGGAGACACAGGATTAAAATAAGAAAACAAACTGAAGAAGATTGCTATACCTTCACTATTGCAGATGCATTTAGCATTTACTTCATTTACTTTGTGGAAAATATTAAATATTTCTTATTAGATATTGTAATGCTTTTTAGTATAAAGTTATATATCTATACAAATATATACATAAATATGTTATGAAATATTTTAATTGTTTATATCAAATTATATATTTAAATAATATTAGTATTGCTTAGTTAATACTATTACAAATCATATTGGGCTTATTTTTAATTCCTTTATTTAGGTTATTAAAATTAAATTTATGTTTGCTATGACACACTAAATAAGAACTTATTTTTTAGAAAACAAACACTTTTTCTCATTAGAATACAGTATAAGGATTTTAAAAATGTTTTCTTAATGTTTGTTTTTGGACATTAATGAGAATCACAAATCATGAGAACATGCATATCCTAATTTTGAAAATAGTAATGTTATGTAAGGTAATACATCTTAATAGGTACAAATTATTGATACATTAATTGAATATATTTGTCTTCTATTTATAACCAATAAAAGTCATCAACTATATTTTCATGACATAGAGAATACGTGAACAAAAAGATTTGCAATTCTTTGAAATGTTTTCAAGGAAAACTCAGAAAGAGGAAAAACAAAGAAGAATTTGCGTTGGATTCCACTTTAACTTTTTTTTCAATTTTTTTAACATTATAAAATTTCAGGGCTAAATAGTAAAATATTTTCTTGTAATTAACTTAAGTGGTGACTGACTATAAGCTGCCATGTGACCTAATGTATGGTTTTCTGTGTGGAAAAATAATGAGAAACAGGCAATAGGTTTTCCAAGTGAAAAGACCTTTATCATTGGGGATATAAAAGCTACCAAATCACAGGCAAAATATTATTACTCAGTTCTTTGTTGAAGAAAAGACCATCTTTCAAATTGATCATCTGTTATTGCAAGCTTTAGAATAATATAACCTGTGTTTCTGAATTCAATCTTACATTCTAATTTCACATGATATTTAGGAAATAATGTGCACTTATATGAACTAATCACTGCTAATGAAACTGATATGTTCTACAGAAAGTCTATTTGCAGTCATGTAGTTCAGTTAGCTAATGTAGAGAGGCACATTTAGAATTACCAATAGAATTTTGGATCCGGAAATTCAGTATTGTCTTCTTTTAATTATGTTTATTATGATTTACTTTCTAGGCCTCACTGACAATTACTTTAGAATGAACTTGATATTTAAGGACTTGGATCCTAGATTGAGAGAAATACTATAATTTCATTAGTGCAAAAAAATAATTTCAGTTTTACTTTTATATTTCATCAGGGAGCTACAATTTTTTAAAATCCACTAAAAAGTTGGGTTTTTGCTTTAGTAAGATGTTAGAGACAAAGGCTTCTTTGCCAAAAAGAAATATAATTAATATCTTAGTTCGACTTCAGAATGAAAGTAGAGAAAAAAATATATTTGACATCAGACTATGGAAGGCTGTTTAATGTCTATTCAATCTTGTCTTATACATATTTGTGAGATGTGATAATAACAATGACAAAGGGGTTCACTCAACCCTTAAAGACCAGTGAACACAGAAACAGGAAAGATAATAGAGAACTATCTATTAATACAGTTTCATGTAGAATGAAGAATTCACTGGTTTTCTAGGTAGGAATCTAGGCTAGAAACAAAAACACTAAAGACTAGCTGGGGGCAATAACTGTGATTTAATGCAATCTTGTCAGAACATATGTAAGAGAATATTCAAATGTAATTATAGGTATCATCTCTACTGAATCACAGTTTGCAGAATCCATTTGTAAAGCATTGCTAACAATTTCTTTTATAAATTAAAAAAAGTTTCTGTCACTATCATAAAGAGAAAGTAAATATTAAGGAATAAGAAAAAATTAACCTTCAATATCAAGGCAACTTGAAATTTCAAGCTTTCTTCAAATTAATTATGTCTTTATTTGGACAAGACTGGATAAATAAGCATAAAACAATAATTTTCCTAAGAAATGAGTAGCAATTTGTTCATCAAAGACAGACAATTTATTCTACAGTATATTTAAAACATTTCAAAATTCAATTTGTTATGAATTAGTTAGCAATGGTATGCCAAGTCTGAGTCTATGCAGAGGAAAACGGGGGATTTATACAAATTAAAAATGTATTTTTTGGTAAAAAATTAAGTACTTTCATATGACTCACCAGATTATTGAGTCTACAATATTCTGTCTTGAACAATTCCACTTTTTATTTTATTTCAAAAAGAAAATTTAGTTAATCAGGTAGGAAAATGATGGTAATTAAACATAATTCAAATCCTGGAAATGGATAAATATAAACATAAATTTCAGGCCATTCTGTAAATTGTCGAGAGCTTTCTTGGAAGCAAAAATTTCATGAACAGTAAACAGTAATATGTAAGAAAATTATGTTACGAAACTTCTGCTTTTGATTACTCAAACTGTATACAATTAAACAAAGCCACCAAAAGTTATGGGAAATCCTAATTTCTTCTCTTCTTGAAAGAGTAAAAATTTTTCAATAATTTTTTAGTAAAACATGTATAATCCCAACTCATTGAGCAATTACATGTATTTTTAAAAAAATAACATAACTTTTACCCCAAATCCAGTTAATTCTCAAGAGTTTCCTCAGTATTTAATGAATTTACCATGAATGCTATTTATTATGAATTAAGTTACCATATGTCTCTGTCTGTTCAGCATGCAATAACAAAATATCACATATTCGGTGGCTTAAACAATACACATTTATTTTCTCACAGCACTGGAGTCCAGAAGTCTGAAATCAGGGTGCCAGCCTTTTAGGTTCCAGTGAGGGCCCACTTCCTAACTTGCAGACAACCACTTCTGTGCTGTATCCTCACATGGCAAAGACAAAGCAAGCCTACTGGTGTCTCTTTTCATAAGGGCAGTCATTTCATTATGAGGGATCCACCCTTATGATCCCATCTTACCCTAAAGACCTAGTTCCCGGTACCACGACATCAATGATTAAGGCTTCAACATAAGAAATTTGGGAGAACACAATTCAGTTCATAACACTATACGTTCCCCACGTTGAGAAAATTGAATGTTGAAAAAGGAGTCATTCATTTAATCTGTTCATTGTCCTCTTGATAATAAGGGGAATTAAAATAACCCACTGTTTTATATATAGTATTTTACACTACAGTTGTTCTGTAATAAAAGAGAGAGGTCAAGGAGAGGCAAGTGCAAGTGTGAGTGAGAGCTTGTCAAAGAAAAAAGGACCATTTAGTTGACTCTACTATAAAAATAAATATTTTTAGTAGCAAATTGACTTCAAAGAACAACATATTAGGCATATATGCCATTTGTTATAAAAGCAATTATCTGATATTGAAACATTTTTTTTTAGTGGAGAATAAAAGCATACTCTTCCTGGTATTGATAACATTTTCTTTAATTTTTACCAAACAATTTTATCAGCAAACCTATGTGCACACATCTTAGACAGTATTAGACTGCAATGTTAAGAAACATAGTGCCAGTTTCATTTTGACCAGAAAAAAAAATAAAAACCTATGACATATTGAGTGTTTTTTCAATCGTAATTTAGATTTATATCCTGCTCTTTAGAAAGGTATTTGCTTTAAACTTTTACATAGTATGTATTTTAACTTTAGGCCATTATCACTCAATAGAAAAATACTGAAACCATGCATGTAATTTTGAATTTTCTAAGTATAATATTTCCTAAAAGCCAATAAAGGAGGTAGAATTATTTTTAATATATAACACTTAAATAATATGTATTTAATATTATTTCAATATGCAATCCAAGATTATTGAAATATTTCATATATTCTTACATTAAGTCTTCAAAATTCAAAATATAGTGTCTATTTTACATTTACAGCAGATGACATTTGAACTAGTCAAATTTCAAATACTCCTATTAACCATCTGCACCTCCCCACTGGTAACCCTATTATTTGATAGTACAACAGAGTCACTATAGTCAATAATAACTTAGTTGTATATTTTCGCATGACTTAAAATGTAATTGAATTGTTTGTAACTCAAAGGATAAATGCTTGAGGGAATGGATATCTCATTCTCTATGATGTGCTTATTTCACATTGCATGACTGTATGAAAACAACTGGGTTTGTATATTTACCCTATAAATATACACACCTACCATGTACCCATAAACATTAAAAAAATTTAAAAAATTAAGTATAAAAAACAAACTTTAAATGTTAAATAGCTATATTTGACTAGTGGCTATTGCATTAGACAATACTGCTTTATGCTATCCATTTAAAAAGCATATATGTTTTAGTAATATTCACATAAATTACAGGCTGAAGTGAAAATATGCAAGTGTAATAATATATGTAGCTACAGCACTTTTCCAGAATTAATCATGTGCAATTAAAGTTATGAAGTTGTTCTGACATGGTACAATATGGACAAAAAATGTTTGAAGAAAATGTAGAATTTAACACTATGACTACATCATCTTAGGATAGTATGGTCTTATTTTGTGTGACTATTCATTGGGGATACTATGAGATCTACATTCTGTACTACATCCTATTTTTACCATGGCAATCAGTGAGATAATCCAATAAATTCCCTTAGCAGGTTAAGGGAGTGAAACATTTGAAGAATATTTTGTTGCACACTGATGTGGATATTTCCAAAGACTGTATATATTTAAAATATTTTGGGCAGAGCAAAGCACTAGGAAATTTTCTTTTTATTTTGGATAAAACCTAGTGGGATTTATCAGGAGAAGATTGGACAGGGTGAATAAATTGAGTACATTTGCCCTGTTTCGGCCAAGAAAGAAAATTGTGCCTAATTGTATAATCTTGATATATTCCTTGTTTAATGTTGATAATACTGTAAGGTGATAATGACTGATATTAAATTGTGAATTATAAAGGAATATAATCCTTTGGATGTTTTCACTTTGAGTTTTTTCCTTCAGAGTTAGCAAAACTTCTGTGATTCTACATGTACTGGTTTTATTTTTACCATTTTTATTATTCAATTTATTTGTCATATTTCTTTCTTATATGTTTGTTAATGTTTTGCAGTCAATGTAGATTAATCTTGGATTAACTTCCCAGCTCATAACTGCTTCCTGTATTAGATAAGCACCCCAATCAGAAAAGCAGGTCCCAGTTGTCATGTACATTGTAATCTTCCTAAGTGGCTATCTGTAATTAACTCCAAGGTAGATATCTAATCTAAATGGGTCAATCAGATTCTGAGTCAAAGTAAAACAAACAAACAAACAAACAAATAAAAACACCTATTATTAACCACTCTTAAGCATAGCACTGAAGTGTCCCTGGAGCTGAACTTCATTTTTACAGATTCTGGAGAAAAAGTCCAAAAAGTCCGTTACTACTGAATTATCTTGTAGGAATCTGGTTTTCCACATTCTTAGCTATAATAGTTCAGCAATTCAGCTATTCCTTGTAATATGTCTAATGTCCCAGAACCCTACCAATAATTTGCTTCATTAATTGAAGTAGCCAGAACAATTTTCTGTTATCTCTACCCAAGATAGATTTAACTAACTCATAAATTGAGAACAGGTATATTAGTCAGGGTTCTACTGTTTCATCAAGCCAGATGCTTTAGGATGGTGTAAAACATTAGAGTTACTAGAAATAGAACAAGAACTTTAGGAAATACATGTGTTTAGAATTGTTTATGGGACTCATATGGGCAAAAGACAATGTGTCTTTCCTCTATATTACAGGAAGGGATACTAATAGCCCTTATTATGCAGTAAGGGTAATCTTGAAACATGAGCATCAAGGGGTAAGTTAAAAAAGGATCAGGTTTGGAAGTAAAATGAAGTGTTACAGACTGAATTGTGTTCCTTAAAATTCATATCTTAAGGCCCTAACCTTCAATGTGACTCTGTTTAAAGGTAAGACTTTTAGGAGGTGATTAAGATTAAATGAAGTCATAAGGGTGGAGGCCTAATCTGATGGAAATGGTGGCTTTATAAGAAGAGGATAGATCCCTCATTCTGTCCTTGAACATTCACCTAGGAGAGGCAACGTGAGCACACAGCGAAAAGTCATCTGTCAGGAAGAGAGCCTTCACCAAAAACCTAACCATAATGACCCTTGACTTAGGACTTCCGTTCTCCAGAACTGTGAGAGAATAAATTTCCTTTGTTTAAGTTACTCAGTCTATGAGACTTTTCTTATGGCATGCCTAGCAGAGTAACAAGTTGAGTAAGGTCAATTGGCACTGATTTTAAAAAAAGAGTAGACTCCTTAATTGACCATACCCTCATTAACCTGAAACATGAATAAGAGGAGACGAAGACATTCCTTCAGTACAGATGATCATTTAGATGGAAACAATATGTTCCCATAAAGAAAGATAGTGCAATATTTTAGCATATTTTTAGTTCCAATGATTATTGTAATTACTATGTACATCTTTGTACAGCTTTTGATTTTGTTTCATTATAAGAGAAATGACTCTCAATATAAGTCTCAAAAAGAATGCTCACTAACATTCAGAATACTCTATGTAAGATTTTTTTTTTTTTTTTTTTTTGGTACTGGTTTTTCTCTGGATCCAAGGCAAAGACTGAATAAGGTGCTAATCAGTGATTAAAAGTTTACATCCTCCCTTTCTAAAATTATTTTTCGTAGAATATCATTTCAATAACTAGAAGACACTGCATTGCAATGTCATAAAATACACAGAGGTAGTCTTGATTTTGTAACAAAAATAGTACCCTGGATTAACTCTTCTGTAAGTCATATATAAATAAAGAAATTTTAAACAACAACAATAATTATAATGAATGATAAAACCACTTGCTGAACTTTAAGAGAAGAATATAGAAAAGGAAAAGACAAGGATATGTTTGTTGGCTGTGTAAATGTCTTCTTTTGAGAAGTGTCTGTTCATATCCATTGCCTACTTTTTGATGGAGTTTTTTTTTTTTTTCTTGTAGATTTGTTTAAACTCCTTGTAAATTCTGGATATTAGACCTTTGTCAGGTGAATAGATTGCAAAAAATTTCTCCCACTCTGTAGGTTGTCTGTTCACTCTGATGGTAGTTTCTTTTGCTCTACAGAAACTCTTTAGTTTAATTAGATCCCATTTGTCAATTTTGGCTTTTGTTACAATTGCTTTTGGTGTTTTCATCATGAAGTCTTTGCCCGTGCCTATGTTCTGAATGGTATTGCCTATTCTTCTAGGGTTCCTATGGTTTTGAGTTTTACATTTAAGTCTTTAATGCATCTTGAGAATTTTTTTTTTTTATAAGGTGTAAAGAAGGGGTCCAGTTACAGTTTTCTGCATATGGCTACCCAGTTTTCCCAGCACCATTTACCTACTAGGTCTGTTGAAGATCAGATGCTTGTAGATGTGTGGTGTCATTTCTGAGATCTCTGTTCTCTTCCATTGGTATATATGTCTGTTTTGGGTCCAGCACCATGCTGTTTTGGTCACTGTAGCTTGGTGGTACAGTTTGAAGTCAGATAACATGATATCTCCAGCTTTGTTATTTTTGCTTGGGATTTTCTTGGCTATATGGGTTTTTCTTTGATTCCACATGAAATTTGAAATAATTTTTTTTCTAATTCTGTGGAGAATGTCAGTGGTAGTTTGATGGAAATAGCATTGAATCTATAAATTATTTCGGACAGTATAGCCATTTTCACAATATTGATTCTTCCTATCCATGAGGATGGAATATTTTTTCCTTTGTGTCCTCTCTTATTTCCTTGAGCAGTGGTTTGTAGTTCTCCTTGAAGAGGTCCTTCATATCCCTTGTTAGCCATATTCCTAGGTATTTTATTCTCTTTGTAGTGATTGTGAATGGGAGTTTATTCGTGATTTGGCTCTCTGCTTACCTGTTGTTGGTGTAAAGGGATGTTTGTGACTTTTGCACATTGATTTTGTATCCTGAGACTTTGTTGAAGTTGCTTATCAGTTCAAGCGGTTTTTGGGCTGAGATGATGTGGTTTTCTAAATATAAAATTATGTCATCTGCAAACAGAGACAATTTGACTTCCTCTCTACCTATTTGAATACCCTTTATTTCTTTCTCTTGGCTGATTGCTCTGGCCAGAACTTCCAATATGATGTTGAATAGGAATGGTGAGAAAGGACATTCTTGTCATGTACCAGTTTTTAAAAGGAATGCTTCCAGCTTTTGTCCATTCAATATGATATTGGCTCTGGGTTTGTCATAAACAGCGCTGATTGAGAGATGTTCAACATCACTGATCATCAGAGAAATGCAAATTGAAACCACAATGAGATACCATCATATGCCAGTCAGAATGGTTATTATTAAAAAGTCAGGAAACAATAGATGCTGACGAGGCTGTGGAGAAATAGAAACACTTTTACACTGTTGGTGGAAATGTAAATTAGTGCAACTATTGTGGAAGACAGTATGGCGATTCCTCAAGTTCCTAGAACCATAAATACCATTTGACCTAGCAATCCCATTACTGATTAAATGCCTCAGGGAATATAAATAATTCTACTATAAAGACACAAGGAAACATATGTTGATTGCAGCACTTTTTGAAATAGCAAAGTCATGGAACCAATCGAAATGCCCAACAGTGATAGACTGTTGTGGTACATATGCAGCATTGAACACTATGCAGTCATAGAAAGGAATGAGATTATGTCCTTTGCAGGGACATGGATGAAGCTGGAAGCCATCATCCTCAGCAAACTAACACAGAAATAGAAAACCAAGCACTGCACATTCTCACTCACAAATGGGAGCTGAACATTGAAAACACAGGGTCACAGAGAGGGGAATCTCACACACCAGGGCCTGTCAGGGGGTCAGGGGCTAGGAGAGTGAACTTAGAGGACGGGTCCATAGGTGCAGCAAACCACCATGGCATATGTATACCTGTGTAAGAAAACTACAGGTTCTGAATGTGTATCTTTTTTTTAGAAGAAGTAATAAATAAATAAATAAATAAACAAACCATTAACAGAAAGAAGAAAAAAGGATCAATGATATAGAATGAGAGTAAATCAGGAAGATCTACAATAGGCATTCTTTAGCAAGAACAAAATGTGTGTTACTTTTAAAGAGAGACATAACTTATATGTCATTATAATAGTATATCTAAGTAAGTAATGTGTTTTCAAATATTTAATTGCAATATAACAATAATTTGTAGATATTTCCATTGTCTTATTCATAAAATAAATTTCAACTCTACTTTCCTGACCACCCTTCTGCTAAAGCAGCTTATAATTTCAAAGAGCACCTAACTCACATCTCAAAAATTCTAACCTGGGTAAATATGCCAAAATTAAGAAGCTGTCACTATCAATAAAGATAGAATATTGCTAAAGTCAATGTCCATTTTTATGATAGGAGAAAATAAAATCTAGATGGATGTGATAGAATTAATGGGCCCATGAAGGTTATTTACAAAGGAAATAAATCCACCAAGAGGTGTTAAATACATGTTTTTAAAGAACATCTGAAATATGAAAGTTTTGGAGGCAAGTATAAAGAAAAATAATCAAGACTCAGAGTGAAGCCCACTGCAAGTTATGAACCCTGAACAGATGAAAGCATAATTGATATTACTGCATAGGTACCTATAATTTATTTTCACACTAGATTTATTTCATAAAAAGATGATTTTTTTACTATGATAAGTTACTTCAAGTCTATAGCAGAGATGCATGTCCCTTCCTGGAATTGATTTCTTTTATTTTTATGTAGAGATGAATTTAATTTTTAGAATTTGCAGCTTTTTGTTTAATAAAATTATGTAACTGGAGACAACAACATATTTTATGTCACTGAGAAGAAAATGTCAGAAGATGAAGTATAGTTTTTCGTGTTTTTAATTACAAAATGGGGACATAACACCTTCTGTATTGTCATAATATATACATTAAATTTCATGTCATTTGAAAAATAAAAAGCAATAATTTAAAAATATTTTCAAATAATTACAATTTAAAATATCTATTATTATCACTGCATTGTATTTAGTTACTTTAAGCATACCTTTAGCATAATATTTATTTTAGGCAAAAGAATCAATTTTACCTTTTTCTACTGTTAAAAATATGTTAGCAATCATTTTGATGAATACAAATAAGAAGATATATTTGAAAAGCATCTTGCAAACACCAGAAACAAAAACAAAGAGTTAACTCCTTATCTAGTAAAATATTTAAATAGTTTTTTGGGACTTTATTTTTCTAAACAGTAAGAAGTCCCCTGTGTAATCCTTATTCCTAATTTGGTGATGGAGCCCCAGTGAGGTGGTGGGCCAAAGTCATCAGAGTTATTAATATCTGAATCTACAAGTTGTTGACTTGCTTGAATCTCTACTTTCTTCTTCCAGTGAGGCAGAATTTATGAATTTCAGTTTTCCAAGCACTGTCAGAGTACAAAACAAAGATAGAGATAAAATTACAGTGAGTCTTAAAAAATAGGTTGTACATAGGTAGAAAAAAAAAAGAAAGGATAAAACAGGCAAGTGCAGTAGCAGGAACACAGGCAAAAGAGAGAGATGTCCGTGGTGTATTTAGCAGTGAGTAAACAGCCTGGACTACAATAAAGTGCACATAATATCAAATTTCAAAAGGCCTTGATTACTAGACAAGCAGCATTCACTTTTATCCTAAGGCTAGTACAGAATTATTAAATATTGGGATAAAGTGCTAAGAGTATAAATGGTTTAAGGTTAATTTTTAAAAATTACTGCTGTAAACTTAGGTACTACCTCTAGCTAGGTTGCCATTCTTCACTTTCTTCTGTCAGCATTTGCATGAACTGCTGCAAGGTGACATTGGTAGTGTCGAGACTGATTTAAAAAACAGTTGCACCAGTTTAGGTATGAGGTATTGAAACACAAATTAACAAGAATTGATACAGATAATTCGGAGGGAAAGAAGACTCTCTATGAATGAAAGAATTGGGACATCTTTGACAGAAATGACTTCCTAGCTAAGGAAAGGAAGAATAACAGAAGGTAGTTAAAAGAAATGCAGAATTGATTATAAAGATGGGAAGAGAGTAAGAACAATGCTTATCAAAAACAGAAAGATATCTTTAGTTTAGAAACTGCCAACATAATTTATCCAATATATAACTTTGATTTTAGTTAGATGTAAGGCTAAGTGACTACCTTGAAATGAAATGCTTTGCCTGAAAATGTAACAGGATTTGGGTGAGAATTGCTATGTCAGGGGAACCTCCATTGAAGATGATATGAGAGGATTTCCTGTGGCAATAATAATCAAATGCTAGAACTGGTGATGTCTAATATTCAGTGATATACTAGTTGTTATGTTGTTTTATGTGGAAATACCCCGCTATACTCTCAAAATAATTAGCACATATTATTGGGAGCAATACACTTCTCAGGAAGGTGCTCAACATTGAGAAATAGTATTTAAGAATAGAGTGGGGAGAGGGGCATGATATAAGAGAGCTAAGGTTGAAAAATTCATAGAAGCAAGAAATTCTAATCTGAGATGATTTGGAGATATATAGACCATCAAGAATTTTTAGAGACTCTAGGGAATGAGTGTAAATTCAAAGATCTTTATTTAAATATGAATGTATTAGCTGATCTCCAGTACTCTGGAGGACACGACAAATATTTTGACACTGGACTTTGAAGTAAAAGTGAAATCTTAGTCCTAGACCAGAGAGAATTGACGATGAATTAATAAAGAAGAATAATAAGTTGGGAATAATGCAAAATGCACACAGAAAGTCAAAGACAAATGAATCAAATAAAATTCTATAGGAGTTGAAAAAAGGGAAGGGAATAAATATCCTAAAACCCTGATGTTTTAGTGAAGAAATCTAATGAGCAACAGCAACATAAGCGATAATGCTCTGAGACGGTAGGCCAGGATGGTAATAAGAGTAGGAAAGCAAATCTCTAGATGTATTTTATGACTTAGATTAAGCAAATATCCTCCTCCCCTCATAGTATTGTTAGGTATTTATATACTGAAATACATTTCTGATTGGTTTAAGACACCAGGATAATGAAGCTTTACAGAAGTTTCAGTCTAAATCAGTAATTTGGACTCTGTTGATGGAGAATAGATAGAATAATTTGACACAGGTATTTATTTTTTCTTACTTTGTGGCAGTGGTGATTTAATATGGAAATAGAAGAAGAAAAAGAAGAAATGGTTAAATTCTTGGACACATAACCCTCCCAAGACTAAACCAGAAAGAAGTCGAATCCCTGAATAGACCAATAACAAATTGTGAAATTGAGGCAGTAATTAACAGCCTATCAACCAATAAAAGCCTAGGAAAAGATGGATTTACAGCCAAATTCTACCAGAGGTACAAAAAATAAAATAAAATAAATAAATTTTTAAAAAACTGGTACTATTCTTTCTGAAGCTATTCCAAAGAATTGAAAAGAAGGGACTTCTCCCTGACTAATTTCATGAAGCCAGCATCATCCTGATACTGAAACTTGGCAGAGACACAACACCAACAACAACAAAACTTCAGGCCAATATCCCTGATGAATATTGGTGCAAAAATCCTCAATAAAGTACTGGCAAATCAAATCCAGCAGCACATCAAAAAACTTATCCACCACAATCAAGTCAGCTTCTTCCCTGGGATGCAAGGTTGGTTCAAAATACACAAATCGACAAATGTAATTCATGGCATAAACAGACTCAAATACAAAAATCACATGATTATCTCAATAGATGCAGAAAATTCAACACCCTTTTATGTTAAAAACTCTCAATAAATTAGATATTGATGGAATATATCTCAAAATAATAAGAGCTATTTATGACAAACCCACAGCCAATATCATATTGAATGGGCAAAAGCTGGAAGCATTCCCTTTGAAAACTGGTACCAGACAAGAATGCCCTCTCTCACCATTCCTATTCAACATCATATTGGAAGTTCTGGGTAGGGCAATCAGGAAAGAGAAAGAAACAAAACATATTTGAATAGGAGGAGAAGAAGTCAGATTGTCTCTATTTGCAGATGACATGATTTTATATATAGAAAACCCCATCATCTCAGCCCCAAAACTCTTTTAGCTGATAAGCAACTTCAGCAAAGCCTCAGGATATAAAATCAATGTGCAAAAATCGCAAGCATCCCTTTACACCAACAATAGGCAAGCAGAGAGCCAAATCATGAATAAACTCCCATTCACAATTGCTACAAAGAGAATAAAATACCTAGGAATACAGCTAATAAGGGATGTGAAGGACCTTTTCAAGGAGAACTACAGACCACTGCTCAAGGAAATAAGAGAGGACACAAACAAATGAAAAAACATTCCATCCTCATGGATAGGCAGAATCAATATCATGAAAATGACCATACTGCCTAAAGTAATTTATAGATTCAATGCTATTCCAATCAAACTACCATTGACATTCTTCACAGAATTAGAAAAAAATGATTTTAAATTTTATATGGGATCAAAGAAGAACCCATATAGCCAAGACAATTGTAAGCAAAAAGAACAGAGCTGGAGACATCATGCTACCTGACTTCAAACTATACTACAAGGCTACAGTGACCAAAATAGCATGGTACTGGTCACAAAACAGACAGATAGCCCAATGGAACAGAATAGAGACTTCAGAAATAATGCCACACATCTACAATTGTCTGATCTTTGACAAACCTGACAAAAACAAGCAATGGGGAAAGGATCTCCTATTCAATAAATGGTCCTAGAAAAACTAACCATATGCAGAAAACTGTAACTGGAACCCTTCCTTAGACCTTATACAAAAATTATCTCAATATGAATTAAATACTTAAATGTAAAACCCAAAAGCATAAAAATCCTAGAAGAAAACCTAGGCAATACCATTCAGGACATAGGCATGGGCAAAGACTTTATGAAGAAAATGCCAAAAGCAATTGCAACAAAAGGCAAAATTGACAAATGGGATCTAATTAAACTAAACAGCTTCTGCACAGCAAAAGGAACTACCTTCAGAGTAAACAGGCAACCTACAGAACGGGAGAAAATTTTTTGCAATCTACCCATCTGTCAAAAGCCTAATATCCACGATTTACAAGGAACTTAAACAAATTTACAAGAAAAAAACAACTCCATCAAAAAGTGGTCAAAGGACGTGAAGAGACACTTCTCAAAAGAAGAAATGTACATGGCCAACAAACATATGAAAAGAAGCCCAACGTCATTGATCATTGGAGAAATGCAAATCAAAATCACAATGAGATTCAGAATTGGCAATTATTAAGCAGTCCAGAAACAATAGATGCTGGTGAGGTTATGGAGAAATAGAAACTCTTTTACACTGTTGGAAATGTAAATTAGTTCAACTATTGTGGAAGACAGTATGGCTATTACTCAAGGATCTAGAACCAGAAATACCATATGACACAGCAATCCATTACTGGGTATACACCCAAAGGAATATAAATCATTCTACTATAAGGACACATTCACATGTATGTTTATTGTAGCACCATTTGCAATCACAAAGTCATGAACCAATCCAAATGCTCATCAGTGATAGACTGGATAAAGAAAATGTGGTACATATATACCATGGAACACTATGCCATCATAAAAAGGAATGAGATCATGTTCTTTGCAGGGACGTGGATGAAGCTGGAAGCCATCATCCTCAGCAAACTAGCACAGGAACAGAAAACCAAACACCGCAGGTTCTCATAAGTGGGAGTTGAACAATGAGAACACCTCAACACAGGGAGGGGAACAACACACAACAGGGCCTGTTTGGAGGTGGGAGGTGAGGGGAGGGAACTTAGAGGACAGGTCAATAGGTGTATCATACCACCATGGCACACGTGCACCTATATAACTAACCTGCACATTCTGCACATGTATCCCAGAACGTAAAGTAAAATTTTTAAAAAAGGAAAATTATTTTCAAAATGTATTTCTCAAAAAATATAAGGGGGATATAATATTATTATTTATTAATATATAATAGTTCACATATACATTATATATAATCATATATGTAATATATGATGGTATACATATAATAGTATATATGTTATATACTATAGTATACATATAATATATATGTAATATACTATAGTATACATATAGTATATGTAATCCACTATTATATAGAGAGTATGTTATATATATTGTGTGTGTATATATAGTGTGTGTGTATATACACACACATATAAAGTGACTATATATTATTGTAGAAATTAGTTAAGGTTGTTATTTTTATACAGTATATGTGATTCCTAACCCAATAAAGAATACATTGAGTTTTTGTTAAAGCAGACTTAAACACTAAAACATATTAGCTTTCATATATTTATATGCATTTTGCATATGTTATAGAGCTTTTTATAATGGATTGTGTAAAGCACATTCACTGTGCACTGGTTACCACTTCAGCCTGCTACATCATGGCATGCAATTTGTACTTGCGTGAGTCCACTGAGACAGAACACTAAAACAAAAGGTTAAGTAAAGCAATTTTATTACTCTCTAAGCAGCAAGGAACAATGAAAGCCTAGGATTCATGATAAGCTGATTACTCAAGTCTTGGGAAAGCTGCTCAGGGCAGATGGAGTATCATCCTTGTGTGCCTTATGTGCACCATAGTTGAAGGAGCCCAGAAAGCAGTCCACCATAGGTTTTTATATCCTGCAAGTCACAGGAATCACTGGACTAAGGTATTATAGAACATCCTGTTCTAGCAGGGACTGGAACAAGACCTGGACCATTCTAGCCAATACCTCTTAGGATTTTGTATTCACAGCATATTCTATAATTGTTTTTGAGAATAGAGGCATAAAGGGGAGAGAACTGGATCAGTCTAAAGCCACCCAGTAACTATCCTGAAGATTGCTTTAATATGTTATTATAGTTGTAGCTAATTGTAGTCACTAATCTGATTTTAGTCAATTCAGATACCACATAAGAAAAGGAATAATTGATATTATAACAAAGTGTATTCTTACATTTTCAAAGAATAGAATTCTTGTGTTTTGTTCATGGTTTATTCCTCAATGTTCATGTGAGTTTGTTGAAGAATTAATAATCTTGCACATATGTTATATCATCACTTTCAACAAAATACATGGGAATACTATGTGAGGGAAAGAAATATTACAGATTTTCAAACCTACCTACCTGCCAGAATCTACTGATGTGCTTTTTAAAATTACAGATTAGTGAGGCTGAACACAAACCATTGGCATATTAATTTCTAGACATTGTGGCCAGGAATTTGTATTATTACAAATGCTATCTGGTTGTTCATTTGCTGCTTGCCAGGTGACTGGTGTTTTTGACCGATGGTAAATACTAAGAAATTTGAGGGAAAAAATCAATAGCATATACATCAAGGCCATAAACTATATTACTTCTCCTGAAGTTTTACAGTGTATGATTATTGTGATTATTCAAATATTTAAGCATATTTTAAGCACATAGTCACATAACTTTACCATTATAAGATTCTGATACGTTGAACATTTTAAATGGACTAATCCTATGCTTATTCTGAAGCAGGTACAAGAAAGTAATCACAGATGTATTTAACTGAAAGGAAACATGGAAAACTGAACTCCAGAACATTCAGAGAATATCTAGGTGAGAAACCTAAAGCCAGTGAGATTAATTTATTTCTTCAAGGTAGTGCAGCTAAATTGCATATTCTGATTCCCATGGCAAGTCCCTAATCTGAAACCTGGGTGGTGATATAAGATTCAAGTAGAAGAGATACTCAAACAATAAAGTTGAGTTTTGTTCTTATTTATTAATGTATTTTAATTGACAAATAATCATTATGTATACTTATGGGGTACAATGTCATGTTTTGATCTATGTACGCATTGTAGAAAGATTCATTCAAGATAATGAACATATTAATCTCCTTACAAGCATATATATATAACTTGTATATATAGAGAGAGACAGAGAGAGAGAGAGAGAGGGTGGTGAGGATGTTAAAAATCTATTTTGGCAATTTTGAGGTATGCAATACATTTGTATTAACTGTGGTCACCACGAAGTGCAATAAAGCACTAAAACTTATTCTTCCAATCTAACTAAAACTTTATGCACTTTTATCAACATCTTATTTTTTCCCTTTTTCCCCTCCCTCTTAGAGAGTAACCACCTTTTTACTTCTTTTGAGATTGACTTTCTTAGATTCCACAAATAAGTGACATCATATAGCACAAGTCTTTGTATGCCTTGCTTATCCACTTAGCATAGTGTCCTCTAGTTCCATCCATGTTGTTGTGTATGTCTGAATTTTCTTCTTTATTAAGGCTGCATAGTATTTTATTGTCTATATTTAGCACATTTTCTTTAACCATTCATCTGTTGACGCACACTTAGGTTACTTTCATACCTTGGTTATTGTGAAAAATGCTGAAATAAACATAGGAGGGAAGATATTTCTTCAACATAACAATTTTAATTCCTTTGAATACATATCCAGGAATGAGATTGCCTGATCATATGGTAGTTCGATTTTTAGTTTTTTGAGGAAATGCCATACTAATTTCCAAAATGATTGTACTAATTTACATTCCTGTCAAAAGTGTACATGGGTTCCCTTTTCTCCACATTCTTCCCAACACTTATTATTTATTATTTTGATAACAGCCATTGAAACAAGTGTGAGGAGACAATTCACTGTTGCTTAATTTGCATTGCCTTGATAATTAAAGATGCTGGGCATTTTAAAATATATTTTATGGCCATTTATAACTCTTCTTTTGAGAAATGTCTGTTCAAATCTTTTGCCCATTTTTAAATTTGTTTACTTATTTATTTATTTTTTGCCACTGAGTTATTAGAATTTTTCATGTATTTTGGATATTAGTCCCTTATTTAATGGATGGTCTGCAAATATTTTATCCTAATCTGTGGCTATCTCTTTGTGTCTAGAATTGGTTCCTTCCGGTGGGTTCTTGGTCTGGCTGACTTCAAAAATGAAACCATGGACCCTCGTGGTGAGTGTTACAGTTCTTAAAGATGGTGTGTCTGGAGTTTGTTCCTTCAGATGTTCAGTTGTGTCCAGAATTTCTTCCTTCTGGTGGGTTTGTGGTCTTGCTGACTTCTGGAGTGAAGCCACAGACCTTCGTAGTGAGTGTTACAGCTCTTAAAGGTGGTGCGTCCGGAGTTATTTCTTCCTCCTGGTGGGTTCGTGGTCTTGCTGACTTCAAGAATGAAGCTGTAGACCTTCACAGTGAGTGTTACAGTTCATAAAGCTGGTGTGGATCCAAAGAGCAAGCAGCACCAAGATTTATTGTGAAGAGAGAAAGAACAAAGTTTCCACAGTGTGGAAGGGGACCTGATAGGGTTGCTGCTGCTGGCTCTGGTCAGCCAACTTTTATTCCCTTATTTGGCCCTGCCCACATCCTGCTGAATGGTTCATTTTACAGAGTGCTGATTGGTCCATTTTACAGAGCGCTGATTGGTGTGTTTTTACAGATTGCTGATTGGTGCGTTTACAAATCTTTAGCTAGACACAGAACACTGATTGGTGTGTTTTTACAGAGTGCTGACTGGTACGTTTATAATCCTCTAGCCAGACAGAAAAGTTTTCCAAGTTCCCACCCAACCCAGAAGTCCTGCTGGCTTCACCTCTCATCTTCACTCTGTTAATTGTTTCTTTTGCTTTGTAGAAGATATTTAATTAGATACAATTTTTTTTTTCCTTTTTTTTTTGCTTTTATTGTCAGTGCTTTTGAAGTTTTATCAAAGAAATTCTCTCCCAGATTAATGTTGTGGAGTTTCTCCCCTATGTTTTCTTCTAGTAGATTTATAGTTTCAAATCTTATGTTTAAATCTTTTATCCATTTTGAGTGGACTTCTGTCTATGATGTGAGACAAGGTTCCAATTTCATTCTTCTGCAAGATATTATGTGTGAAATAACCAAGATGAAGAAAATTTATGTGAACAATTAACATAAGAATTTTTAAAATGTTGAAAACGTCAATCTCTTCTGTCTACACTAAACCTTTGTAACGTATGCAATGCAAAATGTAATAAATTACATTTGTTGAAACTCTTCCATATAGAATCTTTAAGCTTCTAAAATTTTCTAGACTAGAACTGGTTATGCATCAGAGCAAAAACACATTAACTCTGCCTATTGGGGGTAGATAAAACACACTTATCAACAGATGTTATTAGTAGGTCTCATATATTATCTGTTCAAACCTATGAGTAAACAGGAAGTCTGAATCTATCCATTTATATCTTAATTTGAATGAACCAAGTATCTAATACAAAATTATAGATATTTTAAGGGGAATTGAGGATACACTGGTTAGATACGAAATAATGCCAAGGAATTGGTCTTAATTTTCTTAAGTATAATAATGACATTGCCGTTATATATCATTTTTTTTCATGGAACTCCAAAAAATAATTTTTCCTACATGGTTACTAATAGTATAAATATCTTAGTATTTGAAAATTTGGTAGATATTTATATTTGTAATAAATATTTTGAACAAACTCATTTTTAAAATTTGCAGTCTATTTAAAACTTCCAGTAGGTGATCTTTTTACAAATCTAAGAAATAAATATGTAAGAGCATTTTCAGTAATAAAGGAGGTTGTAAAAAAAAGCACACATTTAACTGTCTTATTCTAACTGCTTTCCAACTTCTTGCTTAGATATGCATGCAGAATTGTGAATTGTTCTTTATTAAACATTATGGTTTAATGCGTTATGTTAAACATGGTAGTGTTAAGTCAATGCTTATTTCTTTTAAGTGCCTATGTTTGTGCACTGCACAGGTAAACATAGGGTAAATTTGAGTGTTTTATCTCAGTGAAAGGATGCAGTTAGAAATCTACTTGATCTGTGTCTGTTTACTGTGACTGACCTGTCATCCAAAATGAAGGATATCTTGTCTTTACGGAGCCTCGTCAAGGAGTTGAAACTGTGGAGATCCAGAAGACCATTTTCGGATTTGTTGAGGCACATAGCTATCTTGAACCAAAGAAGTATTTTGTAAAAAAAAAAAAAAAAAAAAAAAAAAAAAAAAAGTGGTGGGGGAAATATTGTTACATTTTTCAAAAAATGTTAAATACCTTTGACTTCATTTTAAAGATTCCCCAAAATAGTAGCTGGCACTCCACCTAAGCTGAAAGCCAAACAGCCCCTCACATCTCCTGGATGTTGACCACCCCAGTGCCCTGCTCCCAGTAGAGCAGCATTTGAGCAGAGACAAAGGCAAACCAGCTCCATACCTCCCCAGAGCAAGGGACAGCCTAGCATCTCACCCCCTGGGTAGCAGAGCAGAGTGGTTGGACTAGTCTTACAAACTTCTGCAGCCTAAGCTACTGAGGAATTGAAAGGCACAAGTGATGTTGACTATAGTTGAAGAAACTACATGGAAACTATACTACTGTATTCACCCAGGACAAAGCCAACATGCTTTATCCAACAGATGCTGTAGGACACATCTACAGGTGAAAATCTTTTCCCACAAAAGCCCTGTGTATTAGTCTGTCTTCATGCTGCTGACAAACACATACCCAAGATTGGGAAATTTACAAAGGAAAGAGGTTTAATTGGACTTACAGTATCATGTGGCTGGAAAATCCTCATAATCATGGCAGAAGGCAAGGAAGAGCAAGTCATATCTTATATAAATGGCGGCAGGCAAAGAGAGAGCTTGTGCAGGGAAATTCCACCTTATAAAGTCATCAGATTTTGTGAGAATTATTCACTATCATGAGAACAGCACAGGAAAGACCTGACCCTGTAATTCAATCACCTCCCACCAGGTTCCTTTCACAACATGTGGGAATTCAAGGTGAGATTTGGGTGGTGACATCGCCAAACAATATCAGCCCAGTACAAAATTGGAAGGAGCAACTGTTTCATCAGATGCACATATATCAATGCAGGGACCCAAGAAACAGAAAAAATTAAAGAAACATGATACCTCTAAAGAAAACACTAATTCTCCAGTAAATGAGCCCAAATAAATGGAAATTTATGAATCACCTTAAAAAGGATTCAAAGTAATAATCTTAAGAAAACCAGTGAGGTGAAAAAAAGAATACAGTCAGGCAATGCAACACAATCAAAGAAAGAATTCATGATGTGAATAATTTTTTTAAAATACATTTTTATCATAAAAAAGAACCAGGCCTGGGCATGGTGTCTCACACCTGTAATCCCAGCACTTTGGGAGGCCGAGGTGGCTGAATCATGAGGTCGGGAGTTTGAAGCCAGCCTGGCTGATAGGGTGAAACCCTGTCTCTACTTAAAAATACAAAAATTAGCCAGGTGTGCTGGCACATGCCTGTGGTCACAACTACTTGGGAGACTGAAGCAGAAGAATTGCTTGAAACTGGGAGGCAGAGGTTGCAGCGAGCAGAAATTGCACCATTGCACTCCAGGCTTGGTGACAGAGTGAGTCTATCTAAAAATAAAAATAAAATAAAATAAAATTCTTGAAACTGAAGACATCAATTAATAAAAGAAGACATGCAAATGAGAGCTTTAATAGCATACTATGTCACGCAGAAGAAATAATCTCTAAGCTTGAATAAAAGTTTTTTGAAATAACCCAACTGAACAAAAAGAAAGGGAAAGGAATATAAAAGAATAAAGAAAGCCTATAGAACTTATGAAATACCACTGAGTGAACAAATTTCACATTATAAAATATCCAGAAGGAAAAGAAATGGTAAAAGGTATACAAAAATTATTTAATGCAATGATAGTTGAAAAACTTCCAAGTCTTGAGAGAGAGAAGAATATCCAGATTCACGAAGCTTAAAAATTTCCAAATTGTTTCAATACAAAAAGTCTTCTTTTGGACATAATATAGTCAAAGTGTCATAAGACAAAGAGAACATTCTAAAAATAGCAAGATAAATGTATCAAGATTAGTATTAGAAAATCCCCATCAGACTAACAGCAGATTTCTCAACAGAAACCTTACAGGCCAGGAGGGAATAGGATGGTATATTCAAAGTGCTGAAAGAAAAAAAATTTCTGCTGGCTAAGAATACTATTGCTAGTAGAACTATACTTCAAAAATGGATGAGAAATGAAGTTATTCCCTAGCAAACAAAACTGAGGGAATTGATCACCAGTAGACTAGTCTTAAAAGAAATGCTTAAAAGAGCTCTACTTCAGAAAATAAAGGATAATAATTATCTTGAGAACATACAAAATTATAAAACTTACTGGTAGAGCAGACATACAAATGAGAAAAAGAGAGGCGAGAGTAGTAAAACCAGCAAACTGCAAAGATAAATAATAAAACAAAGAAACAAATGATCTATAAAACAACTAGAAATAACACAACAAGATGATAATAATAAGTCTTCATTCATCAATAATAATATTAAGTGTAAATGGATAATATTCTTTATTTAAAATACACTGGCTAAATGAATTAATAAAAATGAGACCAAACTACAAGCTGCCTATAAGAAATTCACTTCAACAGTAAAGACACACAGATTGAAAGTGAAGCAATAGAAAAAGATATCCTACACAAACAGAAACCAAAAATGAGCAGGATTAGCTATACTTAGATGGGATATAATTTAAGTTAAAAACTGTAAGTAAAGACAAAAAAGATCACTAGATAATAATAAAGGAATTGATTCAGAAAGAAGGTCTAACAACTATGAATATATATCTACCCAATACCAGAGTACTCTGTCCTATAAGGCAAATATTATTAGACATCAAGAGAGAGATAGACCCTAATACAATAATAGCTGAAAATTTCAAGGCCCACTCTCAGGACTGCACTGATCATTTAGGCAGAAAATCAACAAATAAACTTCACTATAGACCAAATGGACCTAGTAGACATTTACAGAGCATTTCATCCAACAGTGGCAGAATAACACATACTTCTCATTAGCACTTAGAACATTCTCTAAGGTAGACCATATGCTAGGTTACAAAACAAGGCTCATGTATTTTTAAAAAATTAAAATTTTAGGTATTTTTTTGATCACAGCTGAATGAAATTTGAATAATAAGATTAATGAGATTAGAAAATATACAAATACATGGAAATTAAACAACCAATAGGTCAAGAAAGAAATTTAAAAATTCATTAAAACAGATAAAAATAGACATACAATGAATAAAAACGTATAAGATAAATCAAAAGCAGTGCTGAGTGAATTTATGTCAATAAATACCTACATCATAAATGTAGAAAGATTTTATATAAATAATCAAATGATACACCTCAAGAAACTAGAACATCAAGAACAAACCAAAACCAAAATTAGAAAAAATAACAAAGATCACAGCAGAAATAAACAAAATAGAGACTTAAAAATACAAAAGTTCAGTATAAAGAAAGCATTAAAATGAAATAGCATTATTTCAATTTTAATGAAAAAGCATTAAAAATAAACAAAATTAACAAACCATTAGCTAGGCTAAGTATGAAAGAAAGACCCAAATAAATCAAATAAGAAATATAAGAGTAGACATTTCTTCTGATACCACAGAAATATGAAGGATCATTACAGATTTTTATGAACAACTGTATGGCAACAAATTAGAAAATCTAAGGAGATGGATACATTCCTAGAAATATAGAACCTACCAAGATTGAACAACAACAACAAAAAAAAATAGGAAATCTGAATAGACTAATAATGTGTAACAAGATTTAAGTTGTAAAATAAAGTCTCCCAACTAATAAAAGCCAAGGAATGGATGGCTTTATTTCTAAATTCTACCAAATTTTTAAAAAGTTAACACTAGTTTTTCTCAACAATTCAAAAAAAAAAAAAAAATCAAAGCAGCGGGATTCCTTCTTAACTTATTACATAAGGTCACCATTACTCTGATAAAACGTCAGACAAGAGCACAACAAAAAAAGAAAATTACTGGACAATATCACTGATTAACATACATGCAAAAATTCTCAACACAATGCTCTATAAATTCAACATTATATTAAAAATATTATACACCATAATCAGGTGACATGTATCACAGGAATGCAAGGATGGTTCAACATATTCAAACCAATAAACTGGATACATCACATCAACAGAATGAAGGACAAAAGACTGTATTGTCATCTAAATAAAGGTAGAAAAAGCATTTGAAAGAATTCAACATCCCTTTATAATAAAAACTCTGAACAAGTAAGGTATAGAAAGAATGGACCTAAACACAAAAAGGCCATGTATAACAAGCTCAAAGCCAACATTACATTGAATTAGAAAAGGTTGAAATCTTTACTCATATGAGCATAACTAAAACTCTCCTTGATCACCAGTCTCTGCACATCACTGATCTGCTTTATGTCTCTCTAGTTCTTTTTTTCTTTTATTTGCAGTATCTCATATAAATAAAATTAAATTTGTGTACTCTTGTGTGCCTACTTTCTTTTATTTAGGATATGCTTCAGAGATTCATCCATGTTGTTGCATGTATCAGTAGTTAATTTCTTTTTATTACTGAGTGGTATTCCATTACATGGATAAATCAATACATATTTATATTGATGAATATTCATGTTGTTTCCCATTTTCAGAGATAACATAGGAAGTCCATAAACATCAGCCTCACACTTTTTTTGTAAATATAGATTTTTATTTCCCTTTGAAGATACCTAGAGTAGGAATGCTGGACCATGTTATATGTGATTGTTTAACCTTAGTAAACACGGTAAAACTCTTTCTCAAAGTTGATGTAATATCTTGTATTCTCATCAGAAATGTATAAAAGCTTTAATTGTTCTCATTTCCTGGTCGTTATTTATTTATTTATTTATTTTTTCAATTTCAGCCTTTCAATTTAGTATGTGATCATTTCACTGTGATTTTTTTTAAAGACATAATCTTGCTCTGTCACCCAGGCTGTAGTACAGTGGTGTGATCTTGGATCACTGCAACTTCTGCCTCCTGGATTCAAGCAATTCTCCTGCCTCAGCCTCCTGAGTAGCTGGGACTACAGGTGTGTGCCACCACGCCTAGCTAAATTTTTGTATTTTTAGTAGAGACAGGGTTTAACCATGTTAGCCAGGATGGTCTTGATCTCCTGACCTCGTGATCCTCCCACCTTGGCCTCCCAAAGTGCTGGGATTACAGTCATGAGCCATCATGCCCAGCCCACTGTGGTTTTTATTTGCATCATTTTATATATGCTTAAAATCCAATCATATAACTCCTTTGGTGAAGTGTTTATTCAAATGCTCTGCCCATTTTTAGGAAAATTAGATTGTTTATCTTATTATTACTAAATTGCAATAGTACTTTGCATATTCTGAATAAAAGTTATCCAATATATGTTTTGCAAATATTTTCTCACAACCCATGGCTTTCACATTTATTTTAATAGTGTTATTGCAATTTTTTAAAATAAAGTCTAATTTACCGTTATTAAGGGTACTCTTTCCTCTGTACTTAATATAAGTGTTTGCTGCTTTTAAGATTTTCTTTCTTTATAGACTAATTGTCTTTGTATAATAGTATTTGATTTAATTATAATGAGCCTTTGGATTTTTTTTACACCTTTTTTTTCCTTTTTGTATATCATTTAGTTTCAAGCATTAATGGATTTGGTTTTCAAAAAATTTGGAAAATTTTGTTCATCATTTCTTTTCTTCTTTTTTTTTTTTCTTTTTAAGATGGAGTCTCACTGTGTCACCAGGCTGGAGTACAATGGTGCAGTCTTGGCTCACTGCAACCTCTGCCTCCAGGGTTCAAGTGATTCTCCTGCCTCGGCCTCCTGAGTAGCTGGGATTACAGTTGTTCACTACCACGCCCAGCTAATTTTTGTATTTTTAGTAGAGACAGGGTTTCACCATGTTGGTCAGGCTGGTCTCAAACTCCTGACTTTGTGATCCACCTGCCTCAGCCTCTTAAAGTTTGGGGATTACAGGCGTGAGCCACTGTGCCCGGCCTTGTTCATCATTTCTTTAAATATTGTTACTTTTTCTTGTTTCTCATCTATTTTTCTGGGGTACTAATTACATATAGTTTAAATTATGTAATATTTTCCCAAAGGCCACTGATGCTTTATTGTTTTTAGATCCTTTCATTTTCCTTTGCTTTATCTTGGTAAGTTTTCATTTATCTATTTCAAATATACTATTATTGTTTTCTGCACTAATTGCTTCTATAGATATTGAATTTTTATCTCTTGATTTCTCATGTGTATCTTTTAATATCTTCCATTTATTTAACATGCTCATGTCCTCCTCTACCTTCTTGAACATATGAAGCATACTCATAATAGATATTTTAACATTATTGTTTAGTAGTTTATCATCTTGATCCATCACTTTTGGGCCCAGTTTTACTGACTGATTTTTCTCCTGGCCACTGGTCATATTTTCCTGCTTTGTTCTATGCCCCATAATTTTTGTTCAGGTACCACATATTGTTAATTGTACATTTTTGAGTGCAGAATTTTGTATTGCTTAAGTAGCATTGAATTATTGTTTTTCTTGCTTGTAGTCAAGTTGCTGTGAATAAGCAAAAGAAAAATAAAGTAATTCCACCTTTGGAGTCTTAGGATTTTACCAAATGATCTTTGCTTTATAAGGCATTTACATTCTTACTGGATACATGGACTTTCCCTGGCCTTAACTGAGATCCTAGTATTATTCTACCTATTCCTTTCCAAGGTTTCTTTCTCTAGGCTAGGGTAATATTCATTCATAATGCACAAATCAATGCTAAGAAGACTGCTCTGCAGATCGCTGGAAACTTTTTTCTAGGCATCTTTCTTCTCTTACCTCAATACTAAGTCTCCTGAACATGAATATATATATACATATACATATATATATAGAGAGAGAGACAATGAAAATGTGAATATACATACATATACATATGTCATTTCTCTTCATGTCTCTCACATCTTCTCAACAAGTACTTATAGTTGGTATGCTGTTGTCACCCTCAAATGCACATCATGTAGTTGTAGCTCTTAAATTATAACATGTTATAATAATTAGTTAAAACTGCTTCTCTAGTTTTATTTGATTACTTTAATAACTCACATTATTTCAACATTTAACGTACTGCTAAGTGTTTTATGTGGCCTTTGAGGCTGTGCGTAATTATTACTTCCCTATCTCTTAAGTCTTATTTTTTAAACAACTATCCCAGATTCATTCTCTACACTGGAGCCATATTAGCCTTTGACTAGTATCTCTTCAAAAGGATCATTTTACTTTTCTGATTCCTTGCCTTATTAAAATATGCCCAACCTTATACACTCAGTTTAAGCTACTTCTACTACCCCAAGGAAAAATATCTCTCATCTCTCAACTCCAGGATAGGTAATTTTGTTGTATATCTTTTAGTGTTATAACATTTTTCAGAGAAGTTGCATAAGTATTTAATCATTAATTTATTTTTGTAATTAGGTGTTCACTGTTAGGCTTCTCAGTTGGCCAAAAAGCTGAATAACAGCAGAGTCTATGTTTATTTGTGCTCATCATTTTACTTACAAAATGAGAAAAATGGCGGGGACATAATGAGAGTCAATTAATATTTTAAAATATTAATAAACTAAATGTGATATTAGAGAGGCATTTTCCTGTATAAATAGCTGCTTTCGAAATTTCTTGACTCTGAGACTTCTAAAGGAGCCTAAATTGTCACACTTCTACAGAGAACTCAAAAAATGCAAGGAAATCATCCTTAAGCTTATTAACAAGTAAAGTTGAAAGAAAGATGAGCCACCAATATCGAAGAATTTCTCAATGGAACTTCTGAAACTTTGTCTTTGTAATGTCAGCATTAGATGGTTAAGTGACTCAAAGAATATATTTCCATATTAAAATATTTAGCAATATCTGCAACCTTTAAATAACTAAGATTGATATATGTTTTAGACTATATAAGTGCTTACCAAGTTGTATTAAAACACAATTTAAGACTTTCAAAAATATTAAAACAGACAAAATATCTGTTAAAATGGTTTAGCATAGGACTTATTTGTAATCATTTTTTAATTCATTATTGTCACGGTGAAGATACTCTGTATTAATCAGGAATCTTTGGGTGGTATATACCTACAGGCCAAAGCTATTCAGAGATTTAACTCCAACACCATGGGCCCAACTACCCCATCCTCATTTATCTTATTTTCTTTATTTTTACTTTCTTCTCAAGTAGACTCTCCCATAAGGTGTCAAAATAATTGCGGACTGCCCCTGGTTATCCAGACACCGGACAAAGACTCAATTTCTTAAAGGTTCTAGGAAAAAATTCTAAAGCGTATTTCCATTAGGTTATTAAATATCTAGTCACTCAAGACAGTGTAATGAGTTGCTCTCATTTTCCAAGCCTGGCTCATAAACTTATGCACGGAGAAAGAGTGGGGTTAGCCTTACTTAAACCATAGGAGATGAATGGTAAAAAGGTCAATTCAATTAAAAAAAAAAAAAAAAAAAGGATTCTGCTTTAAGAAGTGGGAAAAAATGCTTGGAATTAAAAAATATACAAAATATTCACTAAACACCATAGTAAGTGTTATCCATTAGTTTTCAGGAGATTTCGTCGCATGTGATAGAATGTTAAATATATCAATTTACACTACATCCCATGTTAAATATGAATGGTTCTATCTACAGCATGAGAAATCTTCATTGGTGTCTATCCTTTACCCAGAAAATAAAATATTTATGCTGAATTTTATGTAAGGTAATTCATAACCTGGCCTTCTCTCCCTTTCTTTGCTTCTCTGCCATCACTCTTACAAATTTGTACTCCTTAAATACATTTTCTACTTATTATGTAATCACATCCTATCCATTTCCAAGGTTTCAGAAACTCTATACCAACCTGAGAGCCTCTTGAAGACATGGGCCTAATCTTCATAAAAAGAGCCTAATAAATAGATAACTGATATAATATAAATTCTTACATTTATATTGATATTTGACTTTATTCAAAGTCATTCTCTATACCTATTTGTGTGGTATCAAACAAAATATGTGCATATCTGACTTAAGAAAACCGTCTGGGAAAGTTAGGTACATTTTGTATCTATTATACAGTGGTATAGTGGGGAAGAAAGGCAGAGAGGGAAAAATCAATTTGAAGTGCATCTTAGGCAGCAGGTTTGTCTGGTGTGAAGGCATGGAGGTGTAAGAGGAGTTAGTAATTCTGACAATAAGTACTTTACAAGTTCAGTGTTTGGAAACTTCAAGAAGATGAGAGCCGCGGGGAAATGACCAGAACCCAAGAGGCATTGCATTTTATGTAGAGTTTGGTGTTCATTGTGTAGGTATGTAATGCCTTTTGTTGGGAGCAAGGCCCCCCCAAAACTTGCCATAAACAAAATCTCTGCAGCAATGTAACATGTCCATAATGCCGTAACACCCAAGCTGGCAGGTTGTGGGTTTACGGGCATGAGGTCAAGGAACACCTGGCTTGCCCAGGGCGGAAAACCGCTTAAAGCCATTCTTAAGCCACAAACAAAAGCCTGAGTGATCTGTGTCTTAAGAGTGTGTTCCCGCTGCAATTAATTCAGCCCATCCCTTCGTTTCCCCTAAGGGATACTTTTAGTTAATTTAATATCTATAGAAACAATGCTAATGACTGCTTTGCTGTTAATAAATACGTGGGTAAATCTCTTTTCGGGGTTCTCGGCTCTGAAGGCTGTGAGACCCCTGATTCCCCACTTCACACTTCTATATTTCTGTTTGTGTGTCTTTAATTCCTCTAGGGCTGTCTTAAAAAAAAAAAAAAAAAAACAAAGAAAGAAAATGATGAAATGTCCAAAATTCAACCTATGATGTACCTACATTTCAATGATTAGATAAACCTAAGCTCATCATCTTAGAAACACACTGAACTCACGGGACATAATAAGCTGAAGTAATCTATGCTCATAAAATTTTAGTACAAAAAGGAGACTCAGCTTTAACTCTAAAAATAACTGAAGAAATACATAAAGATCTAAAGTTAGACAATGGTAAGATTAGCTGAAAAATAATCTGTTATATATTATGGCTAATTCACAAAGCAGTGTTATTTAGGAGAAAATTTACCTTTCGCGCAGTGTTATTTTGCTTTATGATGTTTCAGGAATCAATTTTATGACTGAAAGATGAGCACTAAATCACTATCATTTACACATAACTTTTATTACTTGCTTGTAGTACTCAGCATAGTGCCCAACATATTCTAGGATCTCACTGAATATTTTTTGATACAATTTTGTATTTTTAAAAAATTATTTTTTGTTAATCACAGTAATACATACATGTGTTTGAAAACTACAAATATACACACATAACTGGCCTAAATATTATTTAATCCACTGATCATACTTGGTGAACATTATACAATTATATATTATATAATTATAACATTCAATTGTGAAATTATACAATTGTGAAGTTGTATAATTTTCCAAATGCATCTTCATCCTACCCAAAATTCCTGATTTTCTGGACTCAGAATGCTTGATTTAATCCAGGGTTTTCATTTCAGAGATAAAATGATGAGGCTAACAGTTGATAAAATGCTTGTATAATTAGTACTAAGATCTCCTAATTCTAGTTCATTGTCACTGTGTGAGTCAATAGTTTTGTTTGGCAAATATTCAGAAGCATAACCTTTATTAAGCTTGATTACTAGAATTGAGTATCCCAGTTTGGATTTATCAATCATAGGGAAAATTCAACAGTTTGAGTATAAGTTTTGGGAAACGTGGGAAACAAAGTTGCTGAATCAAGCTCAGGAGTGCAAGACCAGCCTGAGCAACATGTTGAGACCCCTGTCTTAACTAAACATACAACAACAACAACACCACCACCAACACATAGCTGGGCGTGATGGTCACTTAAGCCTTGTGGGCTGCGTTGCGGTGAGCCAAGTTCACACCACAGCACTGCAGCCTGGGTGACAGAGAGAGACTGTCTCAAAAAAGAAAAAAAAGAATAATGGTATTTTTTCAGTCATCCATTAAGTCATTTAGCAAATATTTATCAAGTACCTGTGTGTTGGGTACTGTTCCAGAGACTGTGAATATAGCTGTTAATGAAATATCTGCCTTCAATAAGCCAGATAGAGTAAGATGGACAATAAACACATATGAGTTTGTCAGATGGTAATAAGTGCCACAGAAAAAACTAACGGTGAAAAGTGGGAAACTGATGATGATGATAGTATTCATACAATTTTAATTAGGTAGATCAGTAAAGCCTTTTCTAAAACTTGGTATTTAAATAAAGACTTGAGTTAGGTGAGAAAACAAGTCATGAGGCTATCTGGGGAAAGAGTATTCTAGAGAGAAATATCAAAAGCAAATGCCTTAATGCAGAAAACAAAACCAAAGGGGCAATGTGGCTATAGTAGACTGAGTTAGGAAAAAAGATAGGGGATGGGGTCAGAGAGTTCATGGAGCGAGACCCTTTGGCTACTACACCATCTTTTTACGGTGATTTTACGCTGAAAAGGACAAGAAGACATTGGAAGGTTTTTAGCAGAGGGTTGACATAGTTTGACAGGCATTTTTAATGGAATTTCTGTTTGTGCTGTGCTGAAAATAGATTTAAGAGAGTAGGATAGGCTGGGCGCAGTGGCTCACACCTGTAATCCCAGCACTTTGTAAGGTCGAGGTGGGTAGATCACCTGAGGTCAGGAGTTCGAGATAAGCCTGGCCAACATGGTGAAACCTCATCTCTACTAAAAATCCAAAAATTAGCCAGGCATGGTGGCATGCACCTGTAATCCCAGTTACTTGGGGGCTGAGGCAGGCCAATCGCTTGAACTCAGGAGATGGAGGTTGCAGTGAGCCGAGATCGTGCCGCTGCACTCCAGCCTGGGTGACAGAGCAAGATTCCGTCTCAAAAAAAAAAAAGCGAGAGTAGGTTAGAAACAGAACAGTTAATAGGCAGTGCTATAATCCTTCTTAAACTACTGCACAGTGAAGGATGATAGCAGGTCCTATAGGCAATCAGAGAAATAGGTAAGTGTTGGGATTGTCGGTGAGTGTTCTATAAATATTGTCATCATGCACTGCTTTCTGTACAAAGATATTTATGTTTTTTAAAACAATAATATCTGAGAATATAAACTGTTAGGTGATTACTCATTATATTAAATGCAACAAATTTTAAAGATTTTCAATACAAATGTGAATGTGCTTACATTCATAGTGTAAATTAATTGCAAAGCAAAATGTCTCATGCTATTACTTTATGTGTCTATAGATACCAAATGAGTATATTTTCATATTAGCATCTTAGTAATTTATGCATATTTTTCTTAATTATTCGGAATTATTTCTGTCTTTTTCTTCTTGGTCATGTACACTGAGTAAGCCCTCCAGTTAGAATGAAAATGCAAGAAATTCTTTTTTTACGTTTTAGTATAAACATAAACATATGAAATGAGGATTATTAATTGAAACACATTTTTATAACAAAAATCACTGTGTTTTAATAAAATGATATCTGAGAAAATGAATATTCAAGGAATACTACATATAAGCATGTGTTTCTTTGGTCCATTCATGACTCCATACCCATAATTTAGAAACCTAACTGCTTTGCGTAGAAGGCTGTTCTTGTACTACTGTGAGAATTAAAATAAGACCAGGTCTTTAGATCAAAGCAAGTTTCCCTAGCTCCTCAACCTAACAGCAGTCTAGACCTTCCTTCTCAGTAACAGAAACACCACATTTTCATCCCAGTGAAAATGGGAGGCATTTACAGTTTTTATTATATCCAGTTAATGATTCTATCTCTGATTATTGTATGCCAGACTGAGATTCTCATTAACTTACGTCTGGTTCAGGCTGCTCAGGTACTTTAAACATGTCCAAAACAATACAGAGACAGCATTTTATAGCCTAAAAGATTAGCATGTTTCTTGCTGTGGGAGGTTTTACTTCACCTCAATTCCAGAGAGTATAAAAGGATTCACCTGAAGAATCAGGCCTATCAGATACTAAATTACGTCACCAGACAGTCAAGATCACATCAGGTCAGTTGAAAATCCAGGATTAGCTCTTCTTGGGTTTGTGGCCAATCAGAGTGGCCCAAGTATTCAATGGCCTCATTAGTGCAAAGAATGATGAACTAAAACATATTTATGAGAGAGTCTTTGTGACTAAATGAATTTTAAAAAAACAGGAATGCAGAAAGGCTGACACCATAACATTAGCTATATCTTTACAAACTGATGGTGTTTCATAAATAATTTATCCTTTCAAAAAGGCTGATTTTATCATGAAAAGTTTTTATTTATCACATCATAGTACTTAATGTTTGGACAAAGTTATATGAATACATACTATTAGTAATAGACAATGTATTAATAAAGATTTAATTATTGTATTTCTTTTAAGTGCTAAAATATCACCCAATAGATTTTATTCACCTCTTCGCTTTCCTTTTATTCAAATATATCTATTAATAAACATGCTTCTATGTATTCTATTGCATAAGTATTTATTTTCTTGGCATAACCAACCCTTTTTCAACCTGAAAATATAATTATTATGTAATTGAAATGAAGAAAACAGAAACTCATAAGATAATGTGCATCTATCTTGTTAGAAAAAGCTGACAGGTTTTGAAATAAAATGGCGTTTTAGTGAAAGTGAACATTTATATTGGTGTCAACTGCAGAAGGATTTCAAATAAAATTAATAAAGAAACAAGTATTTGGTGTAGGTTCATTTTAACCCTGTTTGATCTTAAGAGGAAATGATAGCTATTAAAATGACGTTAGGTCACAGAATACACTGAAAGTAGAGGTCAATGGAGAGCAAACAATGCTATATTTTTTTTTTTTTTTTTTTTTGAGACGGAGTCTCGCTCTGTCGCCCAGGCTGGAGTGCAGTGGCCGGATCTCAGCTCACTGCAAGCTCCGCCTCCCGGGTTTACGCCATTCTCCTGCCTCAGCCTCCCGTGTAGCTGGGACTACAGGCGCCGGCCACCGCGCCCGGCTAGGTTTTTTTGTATTTTTTAGTAGAGACGGGGTTTCACCGCGTTAGCCAGGATGGTCTCGATCTCCTGACCTCGTGATCCGCCCGTCTCGGCCTCCCAAAGTGCTGGGATTACACGTTTCTAACACTAGGGAATGCCCCAAGATACATTTCATTTTCAAATAAATTCCTTCTACTTGGAGCCAAAGGTCAGCAAGCTAGCATTAGTTAAAGAGATCTCAGCTGCATCAAAGTTAAATAACAACCAAAAGTCACCCACAGCAGAGCCTCTCTAATCCATAGATGTGTCCCCAAGGGCAGCAGGCCAAAGTAGAAAACAGAGATTTGTTCAAGGTGCCAATAATAAATGCTGTGATCAGCAAGCATCTTGGGCTGAGAGCTCAGAATAAGAAGCTTTTTTTTGTTCGCCTCACAGAAGAAAAAAATCTGTTTAAGCACACTAACTTGTTGAACTAAATATATGTAGTTGGCATTGATTAATCTCTATAACACAACACAGCCAATTATAATAATGTTTAGAAATATGACATTTTTAGTAAACATAGGAAACTTTATATTCCTTTAAAATATCTACTGTCATGATGTAATGATCAACCTAATGCATAGAATACCTTTTAGGGTTTTTTTAAGTGAACTCTTTCTGTAAAAAGCTTTTTCATCCTGTTGAAAATATCAATACTACAAGCCACAGTTGTTTCTTTCAGATAAATAAATATTGATTTTCCTCCTCCATTTTTTACCAATGACAGGCAACTGCCTTCATTGCTCTGAGTATTTTATTGTTTTAGAATTGACAAATTCCATTAGCATTGAATTTTTATTGTTTCTTTGTTCCCACTTTTGAAAAAGGCGTTTGTGTTATTTTATGTGTGTGTGGTAGACAAGACAGAAAAATGAGACTGAAATTAATGTGGCACTCACTCCCTATACCATAGTTTCCTTGTCGAATATGATTTATCTAAGTTTGACCTTACTATCACTGACTTTGCAAGAATTTATTAAAAACTAAGCTGTTTCCAATTTCATTCTTTTTAGCAAATTAGACAACAAAGTTATGCACATTAACGCAACAATTAATTGGAACCAAGAGCTGCTCAAAATATTTCATGTGAATGAATTTAAACATACGTCACTTAATTCCTAGCAATTGTTCTGTGGTTTTCTGTGTAGGCAAGTGTTGTAACTGTACTTAATGTTAACCACCACTGGACAAATTAGCAAACACAGCCTGATATGTGCATGCACATTGACTTGAGATACTGAGCTTTATTTTTTCATTATCTTTGCATTCAAATCTGACTTGTTATACCAGAATAAGTATTAAGACAATATGGATCTAATTTACCAAATTTCAATTCATTTGTATATCAGATGGATGATTTTAGAAATTCAACCAACAGCAACGTGACATAAAGTTACACAAATGCAGAAAGAAATCAATACATTGTTATAAAAGTATTTTTAAATCTTCAGTTCAAAAAAATCTAAAGCAAAGACATAAAAAGAATTGATTAAAAAAATTATACATTTACATTGTTGTTTGTTGTTAACCTTCTCTAAACATTACTTTACGAACATAACCCCAAATTCCTCCAATAAAAATGTGTTTCCAAAGACTCTATTAAAATATTTTAATAGTTAATAATGCTTGGATGATATTCAAGGCTTCATACTAGATTTCACTCAAGAAGAAAGTAATGCAATACAAACATTTCATTACAGTTTGCTTTAAAACTTCTTAAGTTATAAAATTTGCTGTAAACACGTGAGTGGGGATTTTTTCAACTTGTATTAGTTTACCAAACTTTAGACTGTACAAATAATATAAAAATTAGCAAGCTTAAGATTTATGTAACCATTCTATTCTATAGTTTTAAAAGTGGTCTTGGTGTTCTAAATGTGCTTAATTACAGTTCTGATTGAACACAACAGTGATCACCATAAATAATTAGACAAGATCGGAGTTAGAGGGTAGAAATTCTTAACAATTCTGTGCAGCAGTTAACCTGTATGTACATAGGGGGAATAGGACAAAGGAAAAAAAATATTTTATAACTTTTCTTCCCTACAATACGTTTTTATTGAATAAATCCATGGGATATATGTGTAAACAGAATCTTTTCAAGGAAATTAAAACTTTAAATAATTGCTGTGCTAATGCAGAATGAGAACATTTGCTTATGAATATTTCTTTATAATTATTATGCAATTTCAATAAAATTACCAAATACATATTCTGGAAAATTTTTAACTTATTATTTTATGAAATATTATATAACATTTAAAAGAAAAATATATTTGAAAATACAAACTATGCATAAACATCTTAATCTTTTTCTTATAAATATATTTCTACTGTGAGTTCATCTACAAGGCAAATAATCAATGATGCTTCTAATTATTATTAATTTTGACAGCAACATTATCTCTTCATTGGTTTCTTCACCAAATTATATTAATGATTGAATTTTCTAATCTAGAGACTTTCAAACATCCTTAAAGGAAAATATACCCTGTGATTCAGATTTTGAAAGAGTCAATCTATAAAAAACATCCAAACTATTAAACATTAAATGACAGTTAAAAGAAAGGGGATATAGCTATATGTGTTTATGTTTCTGTGTGTATGTTTAAGATTAGATTAGATGGCTGGGCATGGTGGCTCATTCCTGTAATCCTAGCACTTTGGGAGGCTGAGCCAAGTGAATTGCCTGAGCTCAGGAGTTCAAGACCAGCCTGGGCAACACTGTGAAACCCAGTCTTTACTAAAATACAAAAAAAAAAAAAAGAAGAAAGAAAGTAGCTGGATGTGACGGCATGTGCCTGTAGTCCCAGCTACTACTAAAATACAAAAAAAATAAATAAATTAATTAATTAACTGGTTGTGGCAGCATGTGCCTGTAGTCCCAGCTACATGGGAGGCTGAGGCAGGAGAATTGCTAGAACCTGGGAGGTGGAGGTTGCGTCGCACCACTGCACTCCAGCATGGGCTACAGAGCGAGACCCATCTCTGGAAAAAAAAAAAAAAAAGATTATATATTATATGTATGAGTATTTATTTACATATGTATATATTTTGAATATATATATACACTCAAACACATATACATCTTTTTAGGGTTTAGTTATCTAAAACTCTGTGATACACTAGCCACTCCTGTCCTATGACTTCTTTTAATTAGTATTGAATTTTGTTCTTTTCTTATATATGTAGACATTCAAATTCAACACTTACATATTTCAGGTGGTTTGAAAGTAGGTAACTATAATTTCAATCCAATTTTAATATAAATACACATTAATACTTTAATATTTATAGATTCAATAAAAATTTTTAAGTCTATGTTCCCCTGGCAATTGTAAAAATACCTATGAAACTGGTGAATGTACACTTTTGCTTTTATTTTCCTAATCATTAAGGATTCAAATGTTTGGAATGATATTAAGTAAATGTTACTGTATTTTAAATATCATCTGCTTACTGTAATGTTTAGATTTCAGAGCACTTTTAACTAAAAAAAAGCATTAAAATGTATGTAAATTAAATAGGTCATATTTTATTTTGTTTGCATTTTACTTATGTTTCAATGAATATTTTGATGTTTGTTTGTTTGTTTATGTACTCTCTAAAGCACATCCTTCCAAAATATCTGCATAAGCAAGGAGTCTGGATGACAATTAGTAAACTATTTTATTAAAGCTTCTAAACAAAGTGAAACACTGAATGAAAAGCACATTCAGCAGAAATACCTTGATAGAAATGTCTAAAATCATAGTTCAGAAAAGAAATATACCTACAAAAATGTTAATTGTGCTCCCAAAATAAAATTTTTATTTTTATTTTTAGCTATTGCAACCCAAATTCAAATCAAATGTTAATCCAAGAAAGTAGTTTCTAATATGTTTTTAAAAATCTAATTATTGTCTTTCAGCAAGTTTTGGAAACATCAGCCAACTTTTGCTTACCTGGTCTTAAAAATCAGATGATCATACTTAACAGCACTTTAATTCTTGGCCTTGTTTGACTTGGATTGTTGCTTTTATTCATATTTGTCTATTTTCTTTGTTTCATATTATTATCAGTGGGCATGCTGAATAAAATAGCAAAGGCAAATGATATAACACGTAAACAGAATATACAGCTCCCCGCCACACACCAATGCCGTCAAGCGATTCTCCTGCCTCAGACTCCGGACTGGATGGAATTACAGGCGGGCACCACCACACCCAGGTAATTTTTGTATTTTTAGTAGAGATGGGGTTTCACCATGTTGGCCAGGCTGATCTCAAACTCCTTACTGCAAGTGATCCACAGGCTCGACCTCCCAAAGTGCTGGGATTACAGGTGTGAGCCACTGCATGGCTGATCTCAAACTCCTTACTGCAAGCGATCCACAGGCTCGACTTCCCAAAGTGCTGGGATTACAGGCGTGAGCCACTGCACTCGGCCAACTGAGTTATATAAACGTAAATGCAGAAAGATTCCCCACCCCTTGGAGGAAATAGCATGAGTGTGGGTAACACAAGGAAAAATATTAATTAAATATAAAATGGACTGTTATAAGGAAGTTTTGAAAACAATTAGAAGATAAACTAGATTATGTTCTTTTGTTGTATGGCTCTCTTGTAACTCTGTTGTTCTTTTTAAATATTTCTCATCACACTTTCCATAACATATGCATTCCCAAGAAAAGAGAGGTTTTATTTTTATCTTACTCATAACTGAGAATCTACTACCTTCAAAGTTCTGGGTGAATACAAGGACTCAGGAAATAATTGTCAGTTTAATGAAAACAATGGCTCTAGTAAGAGAGTTTCTTCTAATATATTTAGGCAAATGTAAAAATCTTTAAATATCTTTTAATAAAAAAAGAGAGACATACGCATGATAATAACATCAAGTCTGGTATCACAGTAGATTAACATTTTTATCTATTAACACACTAGTTCATATAGAAAATTTAAACTTATAATTATACTAAAATTATGTAAATAATATAAATACTAGCTCTGTGCCGTTATATTTTCATTTAAATTAAAAAAAAAAATTGTCAGCATTAAAAAGGGAGGATAATTTTATAAGCCCCTCTTTCCTAACGTATAAATCAACATTATTTAACATATGCCACACTAATCCTGGTATTAATAAATTTGAAAACCGGCCCTTCATAAGTATGAAACAAAGTAATATGACTGTAGACACACTTCTGATGCGGACAGTCTTTATGTATCAACTTCTGGAACAAACTGCTAAACACTTATTTTACGAAATGTACTCAAACGATTAATAAAGTAATTTTTAACATTGTCTACACTTTATAATTCTTTAAGATATATTTCAATTACTCTTTTAGTTTGAGAATCAATATTTGGAGGCTACTCAACATTTCATTTTCTTAACATGCAAATTTTTTAGGGGTTATAATATTCATTCATTTACTTTGAAGCATGTTATCTTACTGATTTTGTAATGCTAAAAGCTGAACCCAGCAAATCAACTAAATCTTGGAGTACTATATCATTGTCAAAACTATCCCCTAATTCATCTTAGGAAAACAAAACTACCCCTAAACATCAGATAAAAATACACATTTCAAGCAATTGTCAAGAATCTTCTCTATTATTTTTTAAAAACATAATGAAACTGCTGTTATTTTTTCTTAGGATATGGGTTTATGTAACTTTAGAAGAAATCTAAAAATTGTCTCAAGAATCTTTGAAATTTAAATGATAACTGTTAATACTTAAAAGAACATTTACTTATATAATGCCATCTTTTTATAGCATTCTCACAATATATTTAAATCAACAGCTTGGTGTTCAAGATATAATTAGGTCTGGCTTTTGTGATGATGTAATCTTGAATGCCCAACATTCTGTCCTCTATAAATTCTTACTCTGTTTGTTATTCTGGACCTTTTTAACAGGCAAGGAAGCATACTCCTTTCAAAAAACAGTGATATGCATTTAAAATAGGTTCTGCACATAAATGAAATACAGACATGGAGAATATATGAGAAAAATAAAGAAAGCTTTGATTTCCTTCATTCTTCAGTATTTGAAAGACAAAGAGCATTGTAAAACTGTGTATGGGTGAATATAAAACACACAGTCTTATACCAGAACTCAGAAAACTTTCTTTTCATTCTAATAATTATCTAAAGGTATTATAAATGTCCTTTAAAATTTCATAAACTTTAAAGAACTCCAGTATATTTCTATGCATTTACAGAAGAACATACCCAAATTAAGAGGGACAGAAGTCAAACCAAACATTTTTCAAATGTATCCAATTTTTTTTTTTTTAGATGGAGTCTGGCTCAGCTGCCCAGGCTGGAGTTCAGTGGCACGATCTGGGCTTAATGCAACCTCCACCTGCCAGGTTCAAGTGATTCTCCTGTCTCAGCCTCCCAAGTAGCTGGGACTACAGGTACACGCCACCCTGCCCAGCTAATTACTGTATTTTGTATTTTTTTTGTTTTTAGTAGAGACAGGGTTTCACTATGTTGGCCAGTGTGGTCTCGATCTCTTGACCTCTTGATCCACCCTCTAAGGCTTCCCAAAGTGCTGGGATTACAGGTGTGAGCCATTGCACCTGGCCTCCAAAGTTTTTTTTTTACTCATTTTCCAGCTTTTTTTTTTTTTTTAGTTATTTTCTTGAAAGCATCAGGAACACATATCCGAGCAGCGAATTTTAGAAGAATGACTAAAAACCTATCAGTATTAAATTAAACCATCAGAACAAGCTAATACACAACAACTAAACTGACTTTCTGACATAGTTTTTTCTTCTTATGAATAGAATAGGCATAATAGGACTGGTAAGTAAAACCTAACAATGACGACAACTTTCAACACAATGGTATCAAGTTCTGGAGGTCCATGGATTACTTTCCTCTTTTCATCTGCTGCTCTTGATAAGGCCATAAAAATACCCCCGATATTTTCTACAAATGTTAACACAAATACAATAAGGCAGAGGAGCGTATTCTTTTCTTACTGGAAATGAAACCCATGCTTCCTCTCCAACATGCTATAGTATGCTGGTTTATGATAAGCAGGTTCTTTAAAAAGGAAAATAAATCATTTTTATGGAAGTTGCTTCATGTTTATTTCATATGGCAAATTGCTGAGAAGAACCCTGTGTGCGGTAATACAGTGTGGTTACATGGCTGAAATTGAGGAAATCTTCCCTCTGCTGGACAGTGAATCACTATAATATGCATTACCATATGCTTCTCCCCAGTGTATTTCAGTATCAGGAGATTTGTGTACTCAGTTTGGTGGGTTAATAAACTCGACTTTCACATTAAGGAATTAGAGTTCAAGTTATTTGTATATTTTATGTATAAAATAAGTAGATTATTGTTTTGTGCCATTAAGTTGCCTCTTCATTCTCAGTTTCAGGGCATGCCTAGTTCTTTAGGTGGAGGTGTTACCAACATTCGAGTATAACTAAAACTTATCGATTTGAAATTTTCAGTCACATTTGTGTATTTGGGGATTTGTACTAAAGATATTGAGAAAAATGAAGCTTGAAAATAAAAAAAAAAGACTTTGTTTTAAAAGGAATTCTTATGGTCATAAAACAGCTCTGGAAAATAGCATTTAAATAAGATCCACTTGAATACATGGGTGAGAAGTAAGTAGACTAAATGTGTTAATTTAAATTTAGAGATAAATTCTTAGGAAATGTTCAAGAATCTGTGTAACACAAGTTACTCAAGAATACCTTCCAACATTTGCTGATCATAAAATATGGATATTTCTGATACTATGATAAGATTGTATATGCATAAATATCCTTGAAAGTAACAAAAACATTACTTCAGTATGATGTCTTTAACACTCTTTCCAGGAGAAATTCATTGCTATATTTTTTTAAATATAAAAAGAATACTTAAACGCTAGGGAGGATGAAATGAAGACAAGGAAAAACATAGATAATTTTCTTAAAAATAATATCCATTCTGTAATAGTTATGATGTTAAATAGAGGAGACTGATAGTATTCAAAGCTAATGTTACAAATCCTAAAAATCTATGAAAATCAATTTTCTAAATTCTGTCTACTATAAAATATGCTTTCCACATTTCAGCAGTTATAATCTATGGTACTTTATTAGTGAAGAGAATGAATTATAAGGGATATAAATAAAAAGAAACCATTTTCACAGAGTGGGTTACAGTGAGTTTATTTTTCATACCTGGACAAATATACTTAAAATTAACCTGTAAATACTTAGCAGGTTACTTTAAGAAAAGGCTAAAGAGTACATAAGCAATTTCCAATTAATTTGCAAATGAAAGACAAAGCATAAATAAAAATAGCAATTCAGGGTAATATATTATTAGGGTCAAGGAAATAATTGTGATAAGGGCAAAACTTTTTCAAAAAGTGGGAAATCACTCTGGGCTAAACAGTTGAAGATACAGAGAAATGATCAAGAATTGATACATACTTGACCCCAAAGACTAGACAGCATTTGGATAAAAGGAAATATAAGAGAAGTAAGAATTATTTGAGCCTAGTTTACATTGAAATAGTTCAATAGGATTATTTTTAAGAGTTCAGATCAAATAATGAAGATGTAATCACTTAGCATTTGTGACAGGTTAAATAATTGGCCCGAAAGATGTCCAAAGGGCCATGAGCCAAAAATGCAGGTGGCCGCTAGAAACTAAACAAACAAACAAACAAACAAAAAACAAAAAGTGGATTATTTCTTCAGAGCCATCAGAAGGAGCTAGCTCTAGTAACAACTTGATGTTAGTTGAGGCCAGTTTTAGAAAGTTGACTCCCAGAATTCTGAGATAAATTTGTGTTGTTTTAAGCACTCAGTTTGTGGTAATTTGCTGTAGCAGCAATAAGAAACTAATAGAGCATCATTTACTTTCACTCGGCCTGGATTCCTAGATGTTGTGGGCCATAAGTTTGAAATGAAATATTTGAGAAAGAAAGGAATTACGGAAAGTGGCAAATGCTGATAGAAAGGACTGATAACGGAGAACAGAAACAATGCAATTAATCTCTTACCCCAAAATTAACTAAAATCAATTAATTAATTAATACATGATTTTGCATTGGACTCCTTCATTTTATAATATTTTAGTTGTGGCCACTTTTTACTCTGTAACATCTCTCATCTCGTTACACACACGTGTGCTGGCACACTTTTTACCTGTATTATCTTATGTGCTTCTCCATTATATTAATTATCCAGAATCATATTTTGCATTTTTGTTGTTTGTTTTGTACATAGATATACTGAATTAAAGAAGGATTTATATTTTATTACATAGGTCATAAAGTTGAGGTTTAGCTGCTTAGTAAATAAGTGGATAGGCCAGATAACCAGATTAGAATGAATTTGGCTAGATTGTTACATATCTCCACTGATCTAAAAGGAAGTCAGGGATATATGTAGAAAAAACTGCTACAACCTGTCTTAGACATGTGGCTATATCATTTAGGAAATTTTCCATTACAGGTGTCAAAAAAAATCCAAACTGCCTTAAACAATATCAACAAATTATTGGTGTACATGTCTGAACAGTATGGAAGAGTGTGGATGGCAGGCAAGGATTCATTTTCTCTCTATCCATCTCTTTATGTAGGGTATATGCTTCATTTTAAGGCTATCTCTATTTTTTATTGGCTACCTTTATTTTTTATTGGAAGTTAGGGTTAAATGTTAGGCCAGCATCTTTCTAGGGCTATATGCTTTTTCTGTTTTTATTTAAACAGCTGTAAGAGATAAATTCTTTCTTTATAGATTTTCAGAGGCAGAGACAGAGATATTTCCTTTCAAGAAGCTTTCAGTCAATGTCTCCTCACATAGGATTAGTCCCTCAACTAACACCATGACTAGTAAGTATGTGTGACCTGCTGTTTAACTTGAGTAAAACTAGGGTCATACTAGAGCTAGAATTAGGGTAAACTTTCCTCTTAAGCACATGGGCTGCATTTGGACATCCAATAGTGTGAAGGAGGCAGCTCCTACCAGCTTGCAGGAGCTAAGCAGTCAGGAGATTTGCGAAATAGTAGAAATCAGCCATACTGTGAACACTTACAACATGAAAATCAGCAAACATTATACATCAGGTTATCCCCTGTATCCCCTCGGGAGACTTAGTTTACCAGGACATTGCTAGGTGAAGTCTACCAGCATGGAAATAATAAACATATTGTGGTGTACTTGTATACTGGAATATGACACTGTAGTAAAAAAGGAATTATCAATAAATGTAATGATATGGACAAATTTCAAAATAAATATACTAAGTGAAAGAAACCTGACTCTCCTTTTGAAAAAATGTGTAGACATAGTATGACTCCATTTATATAAAATTGGAGAAAAATACAAAATTACCCACAGTGATACAAACCAGATCAACACTTATCTTAGACTATAAGATACGTTTTCTACTAATTAACATGTACATCATCCCTAAAAGATTTATTGTAATTCCCTCACTGCTCCTGTGGCCAGAGAGTGGGGGAATTACAATAAATCTTTTAGGGTTGATGCGCTTATTAATTATCTTGATTGTGGTGATAGTTTCATGGGTATTTACATATTCAGACTAGTCAAATTATACATTTTGAGTCTGAAAATTTTATTAAATAACAAATATACCTCAATGGAGTTATGTTTTTAAAAAATACATAAATAAATAATTAAACAATAAAAGAAAACTCACTAAGAAAACGAAGCGGCAAGAGATAGACTGGAAGAAAATAATTACAAATAATACTCTGGACTTGTATCCAGAATACACAAATAGATTTTTAAACTCAATGGTGGGACCAAAAAATCTAATTTTAGAATAGTCTAAATGTTTTAGTGCACATTTCACTAAAGAAATTATGAGTAGCTAAGAGCACATGAAAATATTCTCAACATCATTAGTCATTAGGAGAATTCAAACTAAACAACAATGAGCTACCACTACAAACTGATCAAAATTGTTTAAATAGAAAAAGCCAGTTGTATTAATTTGTTAGGGCTGATGTAACAATGTGCCTACCACAAACTGAATGGCTTAAAGTATTGTCTAAGAGTTTTGGAGACTGTAAGTCTGAAATCAATGTGTCATCAGTGTTGGTTTGTTCTGAGAGCTGTGAAGAACAGATCTTTTCCAGATCTTTCTGCATTTATCTTCACATGGCCATGGTGTGCTGCCTTTGTATGTCTCCCGTGTGTTCACATTTCCCTGTTTTGTAAACACCACAGTCATATTGGGTTAGGCTCACCCTAGTAATCATATTTTAACTTGCTTATCTCTGTAAAGACTCTGCTTCTGTCTCCAGCTTTCTTCTTACTTTCTCCTCCTTCCATCTTTGCCTTAAAAAAAAAAAAAAAAGACTCTCTCTAAATACCATCACATTCTGAGGCACTAGGGGTTAGAACGCCAACGTATCTTTTTTTGAGGAAGACATAATTTAACCTATAATGCCAATAGTAATAAATTTTGGTGTGGATGTGGACAATCTTGAACACTCACATATTTTGGGTTAGAATGTAAATGGTACATTTATTTGGAAAAATGTTTTGTAAATTTCTTGAAAATTTAAATATAATTTTGCTTTACTACCCAGCAATTTTATTCCTAGGAATCTACCCAAGATAAGCAAAAACCTATATCCACACAAAAATTGTACATGAATATTTATAGCCGTGCTCTTCAAATGTGCATATATTTCCATAGCAGCCAAACTGGACACTATTCAAAAGTTCAAACTGGACACTTTTCAAGCGGGGTATTTCCATAGAGTGAAATATTATTCAGCAAAAAAAAAAAAACACAAAACACAAAATAATATGGAAGAACACTGAAAATCACATGACATGAAACATCAAACACAAAATATGTAATTTCATCTATATTTAATTTCCAAAAGAAAAACAATTTTATAGAAACCAAAAGCAGACCAGTGGTTTCCTGAGGCTGCGTTAGTAGTGGGAATTGACTTCAAACAGACAAAAGGAACCCCCTGGGATGATGCAGAAATTTAAACCAGATTGTGGTAATGGTTTCATATTTCCTAAAAAATTAATGAACTATACAAGCAAGATGAGTGGATTTTACTTATATTTAAGAATAACTACATAAAACTTCCAGAAACTACTCTATTTTAGTACTCCAGACAAGAAAAAAAATGAAAGTTGCTCGGACAAGAATATTAACAGGACGGATATAAAGAAGTGTATAGCTTTGAAATGCATTCTGGAGATAAAATAAGTAGAGCTTGCTGAAAGTAAACATTGGAGGGTGAGGACATAAGTGACATATAAGCTCCTGACTTGAGTAAATGGATAGATTGTGATCACTTTTCAGAGACGAGAAATAATTATGAAGGAACAAATTTGGAGAAAAAAATGAAGAGTGCAATGGCACTCTTTGATGAGATACCTGTGAGACAACGGAGTGAAGACGTGAAGTAGGCAGCTGTGTATAAGTCTGGAACTGAGTTTAAATGTCATGGCTGGAAATATATATATTTGTGATACATCAGTATTTAGGTTGTATTTAAAGACATGGAAAAAGAAAAAAAAAAATACTTAAAGAGACTGTATAGAAACAGAAGAAAAAGACACCCAGGAAAGAGACTGAAGGAACTCTTAGTAGAAAAGGAGGAGATGGTAAAAGGAATCTGTGATGAGCATCTACTCAAGTATCAAGTGTAGAAATATAGAGAGAAAAAGCCAGAGTGAGAGACAAAGACAGAGATTTAGAAACAAAGGAAGAGATAGAAACAGAGTACGTGATAGAAATAATAATAGAGAAATGAGCAAGAACAAAATTTACCTGAGGGACTATGGATAGGTAATTGTGTAAGAGCAAAGTGTTCATGCTGATAAATAGTGGTAAATATTTTAGGAAAAGTAATTTTTCAGTGGTATACCTTGAATGCTATGTAAGTAATGTGAGCTTGTTCTCTGCAAAATTGAATTAGTTAAGCATTTGTGAGTAAAGAAATTCTATGCTGAGAATAGTGATTTAAGAAAATAAATTCAGTAGAGTAATTCAGGGGATTGGGCCTTTACAAAAATCTGTTATGTATTTAGTAAGATCAAATAACTTGGGAAGATTATTCAAACAAGTTTAATCATTGCACACAGAATTCACTTGATAAAATCCTTTTCTTCAAGCTTGGTATGGCACAGCAGCATTCTCCTTGTGTGTGACAAAATATAAAACTATATTTCTGCTGTAAGAAATATGCAATTTTATCTGTGTAAAATGTAGACGTAAGCTTTAGTGAAGTTATACTTCCATAGAGCCTCTACCATATCATACGGTAGAGACCAAGTGGATACATAGTCAGTGCTTGAAATCCAATGATATGTAAGTCATCAGCACCAAATACTGTCCATCTAATCTTGACAAGCCTTACAATTAGAAGGAGAAAGCTCTATCCATCTGTAGCTTACTTTTTGTTGAAAAGTAAAAATAACTCTAAACTGTCTTGGCCATGACAGCCACCTATACAAAGCAACATTGCCTTCTTCCTGAAAGTCTTTGTTTCTGTGGATTAAAAAGTCCTATTTCCCTTAAGTGTTTGTTATATCATAATCACTGTCCTCTTTGCTCCATTCTGAAAACTAAATAAACTTCATTTTTTAATTGATTCATGCCACTTACGTTTTCAGTTTTCTCACAAACCAAAGAAGTAAGCTGGATGGATAAGTGGTTTTAAAACTTTATTCAACAGCTTTTCAACAAATATGGGATTCAAATATACCAATCGTTTGAAAGTAATGCTGCTTTAAATGGGGTACAAGTCCTGCAATTACTCCCTGTGGCATCTCACAAGAATCGTGAGATTCCAATAACCATAGCTTGAAAAATCACTTCAACTACATAATTACAAAGTTAATTTTCAGTCTCAATATTATGTTTTTAATAATTATCTTTATTTCACAATTATCGTACATTCTGAACCAGACGAATGCCATTCCTTGTCTTGTCCTTTGATTTTTAAAGGCAAATGATTATTTGTGCCAATAGGAGGCAGAGAAGCAATGTGTTTGCAAAAGAAAGAATTTTACGAGATTCCACTGACCTACTTGTAGACAGGGAGGGTTGGATAGCACAGAAATAGGAAGAAATCAATGTCAAGAGGCTCAAGGGATTGCACTTAGGTAGCCACAAAAAAGCAAGCATCTATGGTGAAGTTGAGTGTATCTAAGCAGAAAGAGCTACAGATAATTGCCTATGTCTTTAAAAAATCCTTCTGTTCCAGGAGCATCTTCTTGAGCACATATGCAATAATTTTCTACAGACTATGCATTGGAGCAGAATTACACAATAGTTGAGTATGTGAATTTTCTATTTTACAGGGTAAATTATTTTCCAAATTAGCTGATCTGGTTTATATTCCGATTAAAAAGGATACTAGCATTTATTAACATACTTGCCAAATTTGTATAATTGTCATAATACAATTGACCCTTGAATACCATAGGGGTTGGTAGAATCAATTCCTTGAGTGGTTTAAAATCTGTGTGTAATTTTTGACTCCCTCAAAACTTAACTACTAATAGCCTACTATTGACCAAAAGCTTGACTGCTAAAACAGTCAATTAACACGTATTTTGTATGTTATATATGTTATATGTATTACATACTATATTCTTACAATGAAATAAGCTAGAGAAAAGAAAATGTTATTAAGAAAATAAAAAAGGAATGAAAATGTATTTACTATTTATTAAGTGGCAGTGGATTATCAGAAAGATCTTCATCCTTGTGGTCTTCATGTCGAGTAGGCTGAGGAGGAGGAAGAGGAAGGGGTGGTCTTGTTGTCTCATGGGTGGCAGAGGCAAAAGAAAATCCATGTATAAATGGATCACACAGTTCAAGCCTGTGATGTTCAAAGGCTTTAACTGTAATTTCTTTTCGAATGTGTGAATGCAATATGATAACATACAGTTGAAATCTTTTTCTAGTTTTTCAACTCTGATTACTAATGAAACTCAAAATATTTAAACATATTTATGGTCAAAGTTTTTTTCTATGATTTACCTATTCATTGGTTTTACCCACATTCTATTTAATTAGCATATTTGTAACACAAAGATGCTTTAGATGATGGATACATCATTTACCTTGTGATTATTATGCATTGCATGCCTGTATCAAAATATTTCATGTACCCCATGAATATATCTACTGTATACCCATAAAAATTAAAAATGTAGTTTATTTGTTATTGAAATACAAAGTTTTATTTTTGCCACTGATATTAATTTTTTCCTTTAAAATTTTATTTTATAGATTTAGGGACTTCAAGTACAGTTTTATTACATGGATAAATTACTTAATGGTGAAGTCTGAACTTTTAGTGTAGCCATCACCCAAATAGTGTGCATTGTACCCATTAAGTAATTTCTCATCCCTCACCCCTTTCTCACACTCACACTCCTCCAAATCTCCAGTGTCTATTATTCCACTCCGTATGTCCATTTGTACACATTATTTAGCTCCCACTTATAAGTGAGAACATGCATTATTTACTTTCTGTTTCTAAGTTATTTCACTTAAGATAATGGCCTCCACACTCATGTCTCTGCAAAAGACATGATTTCATTCTTTTTTATGGCTGAGAAGTATATGTTGTATATATAAAATCACATTTTCTTTGTTCAATCATCAACTTAGGCTGATTCCATACCTTTTCTATTGTGAGTAGACCTATGATAAACATACAAGTGCAGGTATCTTTTTGATGATTTCTTTTCCTTTGGGTAGACACTTTGAGATTGCTAGATCAAATGGTAGTTCTATTTTTTTGTTCTTTGAGAAATCTCCATACTGTTTTTCATAGACGTTGTACTAATCAACATTCCCATCAATAGTATATAAACAATCCTTTTTCTCTGCATCCTCATTGACATCTGTTACTTTTTTACTTTTTATTTACAGCCATTCTGACTGGCATAAGACAGTATCTCATTGTTATTTTTATTACATTTCTCCGATGATTAGTGATGTTAAGCATTTCTTCATATGCTTGTTGACCATCTTCTGAAAAACATCTATTCATGTCCCTTGCCCACTTTTTAATAAGGCAACTTTTGTTGTTGTGTTTTTGTTGAGTTGTTTGAGTTCGTTGTAGATTCTGGATATTAGTCCTTTGTTGGATGCATAGTTTACAAACATTTTCTCCTAATCTTCAGATTTTCTGTTCACTCTGTTGATTGTTTCTTTTTCTGTGCAGAAGCTTTTTAGTTTAAGTAAGTCTCATTTATCTAATTTTGTTTTTGTCACATTTGCTTTTGAGGTCTTAGTTATGAATTCTTTGCTTAGGTAAATGTCCAGAAAAGAGTTCCCTAAGTTTTCTTCTGGTGATTGTGTAGTTTCAGGACTCACACTTAAGTCTTTAATTCATCTTAAGTTAGTTTTTGCTTATGGTGAGAAGAGTCCAGTTTCATTCACCTGCACATGATGAACTGATTTTATCAGCACCATTTATTGAATAGGATGTCCTTTCCCCAGTATAGGTTTGCAGTCTCTATTCTGTTCCATTAATGTATGTATCATTTTTATACCAGTACTACCCTGTTCTGGTTATTATAGCCTTGTAATCTAATGTGATGCCTCAAGCTTTGTTCTTTTGGTGAGAATTGCTTTGGCCACCAGGGTTCATTTTTGCTTTCATGTAAATTTTATGATTGTTTTTACTATTTTTGTGAAAAGATAACATTAGTATTTTGATAGGAGTTACATTAAAACTGTAGATTGCTTTGGGCAGTATGGTCCTTTTAATGATATTGATATCAATTCTATCCAGAGTGTTGTGCAGTAATTATCTTCTCAAAATTTGTGCTAGCCTTTTCACTATATAAATATTAAGCAAATTGATTTGAAAATGTATTTCAACACAAACATCTTCACAATGGCCAGGCATGGTGGCTTATTCCTGTAATCCCACCACTTGGTTAGGCTGAGATGGGACAATCGCTGGAAGCCAGGAGTTTGAGGCTAGTCTGGGCAACAGAGAGAGATCCCCATCTCCACAAAAAAAAACAAAAATAAAAATTAGCTGAGTGTGGTGGTGTGCACCTGTAGTCTCAGCTACTGGAGAGGCTGAGTGGAGGAGATCGCTTGAGCCCAGGAGGTCAAGGCTGTAGTGAGCCATGATCATGGCCACTCCAACCTGGACGACAGAGCAAGGCCTGTCTCAAAAAAAAAAAAAAAAGAAAAAGAAAAGAAAAAGAAAGAAAATCTGCACACAAATATTTTATAGCTGCTTTATTTATAATTACCTAACTGTGGATCAAACAATATGTCCTTCAATACGTGAATGGAAAAACAAACCTCAGTACATTTATATACAGGAATATCAAATATTATTCAGCAATAAAAAGAATAAACTGTTAGCTCACATAATAACTTGTGTGAATCTTATATGCATTGCTAAGTTAAAGAAAACAGTCTGAAAGGGCTATATACTGAATCATTCTATTTGTATGACATTCTGGAAAGAAAAACTAGGGAGACAAAAACAGATCAATGGTTGCAAGTGGTTAATAAAGGGAGAGGGCATGAAATACATCAAGCACAGTTTTGTTTTGTTTTGTTTTTATGTAGGTGAAACTATTCTGTGTGACAATGTAGTGATACATATATGACACTACATTTGTCAATATCCAAAGAGCCTTTCCACACACAGGGGGAACCACAATGTATACAAATGTAAAGAATCAATGAGGAAATTAGTGCACCATAGGAAGGAAAGTAGACATCAATAAAAGGTTTAACTGAATTATAAATGTTTGAAATAATCTCACTGAATAGAATGCAGGAGTGGGTTCTGAAAAAGCTACAGTAGAAAACTAAAGATCAAAAGAACTGTAAATAAACACTCTACTCTAGTTGAAGATGTTGTTTCCCATCAGGGTATGAGCTAACAGTTCTAAAACCATTACACATGTAAAATGAAAATGAACAAAAGACTAAATGTTTAGAGGATTGTGGGAGCCATGATTCTCATTGTTGAAGTTGGAAGTTATAAATAAGCAAGGGGGAAGATTAGAATAAACGGGGTACCAAATTAGAACAGAGAAATCAATAAGTTAACTCTCTCTCTCTTTCTCTCTCTGTATCTATATCTATATACATATATTATATATAAAATAGAAATAATAATAGAAATTGGGGTGTTTATATATGTAGATAGATAGATAGGTTGTATATACATACATCTCCCAGTTCTGTTAACTGAGAAGACTTAAAAGCAGTGACATCTCCATAGAAACAAGGATATACAATAAACAAATCCTGGTTTCTAATGCCACTTTTCAGTGAAAGAAGTCAGGACTCATTGGATAAATGGCTAATTCTAGTGTTAGGGGAGGAAGTAAGAAGATGAGCTGTAGTAATAGAGACTAAGGAGATGCTGGAAAAAAAAAAAAAGCGGTTGAAGATATGAAGATATGTCACCCTTGAGGAAGTAAATCACAATTCTCCACTGTTATGGATGGGTGGCAAATAGTTATTTTCTTTGCAAGAGTTTAGCATGGAAAAAAAAGAAAAGAGTAACTTTATGGTGGAGAAGCCTTACAAATGTTACCTCAAGTGATTAAGGTTACACAATAATAAGTCATGTTGATAATACGTACCCTTGATATGACGTGATGAGAATGGCACTTTACTCATAAATCCGTAACCCAAGTCTAACCATGAGACAGTATGAGACAATCTAAACTGATGTACAGTCTACAAAATAGTAAACTAGTATTCTTCAAGACTATCAGGGACACCAAGAATAAGGAGTCTGAAAAACCATCACAGTATAGTGGAGCTTAGTAGACATGACAACTAAATGTAATGTGGTATTCTGAATGGGGTCCTGGGACAGACAATGGTTATCGGGTAAAAACCAACAACTTTACCTAGTAATGATATGCAAATATCAGCCTGTTGGTTGTGACAAAGGTACCATACTAATGATAAATGTTATTAATAGGGGAAATTGGATGTGGGATATACAAGATACCCCAAAGATACACATATTATATTTTCATGTTTCTGTTAATCTACAAGTATTCTAAAATAAAAAAGTTTATTTTTTAAAAAGTCTCTGTGGATGAAATAAGAAAAGCTAAATGGTTATGAAAGATGAATTATTTCCCTTATATGGCACCAAAATGTAATTCTGCTCCAGTATACAAAAAATATGTACTTGTGATAACTGATTGAAGTTGATTTTTTAAAAAATCAAAATTGTTTCAAAAATGTATAGTCTTAAGTTTTATTAACCCTTATACTTAGGGAGCTTATTTTTGTTTCAGTTAAACTACAGAAGAAATATTGTAGTATTGGTTTTGTTTAAGTGTAAACATTTATTATTTGAAAATCTCTAAGAGTAAACAAACATTTTTTACAGGGTGTGTTCCGTTTACTGTACGGGCATTTTTAGATTAAACTGAATGAACAAATGAATTTAAAAGATCTTACCTTTTATAAAATTCACTGAAAAGTCTTATTGTATCTCTGCAATAATAGTGATTCCCCTATAGTTTAAAATATGATTAAAGTAACAGGAAAGTTGACATCAATAGCGAAGTGAGATTAATTGATATTGAATGCAAAATGATTATTGAAGGCTTCAAAGTGCATAGATCTGGAAGCCTTTACTATTATAACCTTCTGCTTTACTAATAAGCTACAAGTGCACTAGACAGAATAAGCAAAAATCAATTTAATAATTCAAAATGAGTCGAATATTCTAACCACAGTTCTTATAGTTACATTAATTGATTTTTTTTTAATGGCAAAAATGCAAGCTTAAAGCATTAACCCAAAAGGATCTGAGGTCATTTCCAAGTCAATGTGATAAATGATTTCAGGTTTATCAGTACTTAGATTTGCAAATTGAGAGTATTGTTATGGCCAAATAAGAAATGCTAATGCTGATCATATCTCATCTACATTTTTCAGTCTTTATTTAATGCATAATTGTTTTTAATTCTTCTTTTTCCTAATGGATCAGTGACTCCTCATAATCCGTAGAGTGATTCTTCAACTGGAATTCAAAGACCTTTGTTGGTTCATGGGACTGTTCTCAGAGGTTCAAGAATGAACAAAATTGTATTTTAACTCTATGTTTGAAAAAAAATTACATAACCTCCCCTCACACTTTAAAACTAAGTAATGCCTCATAATTATCATGTCTAATTGCCTAAGTTCACATTCGTGTTTAAAACCATATTGTCACCAGGTAGTATTTTTTAATTGGCAATGACTTTGAAAAACAAACAGGTATGAATTTAAATACATGAATGCCGTATAGAACAAGCTATTACATTAGACTAAGTAGAAGCTGGTTTGACTAATACATAAGGAAAAGAGATATGATAATTGGGGCATAATTATAAAATACAAAAATCTAGGCATACCAAAGGTAAAATAACTACAAACACAACTGGACATTCATATTGCAATGAAATATATCATAGAGATAATTTTTGTAAATATCAATTTGTGTTTATTAATTCAGTGACAAAAACCTCCAAAAAATTTTCTCACAATGATTTATTTAACATATGCTGTTTGGAATTAGCCATTAAAACAATGGCTTAGTTGTTAATAATTTCATCAGTGATAATAATATTATGTCTAGTAATAAAGTTGACAGCAATAAGACAAACATATACATTTCTATTTTTAATCCAACATCTATGACTTAGTTTCTATAAATCAATATCCATTATTATATTAAATCTATGTTACTTAATCCTATTTCATTTGAAACATTTTTGTGTTTAATTAATGATATATGTTTAGTCAATAGTTACATAAGAAAGATGTGTAAAAAATCTGAATAAACATTCAAATGGTAACATTAGAAAGTTTATGAGAAATATCTGACTACCTGTGGTTTCCTACATAAAATATACCAGAGTTTCAAATATGACATGTGGCCTATAATGGCCTTTGATCGGAAAATTAATAGAATGGAATATACACTATTACAGTGATTTACATGTAAAAAGAGTAAATATTTTTGAAAAATTTTCAATTTTGTGTGTCAGTGTTGGTATTCTTGATGATGTAAAATGTAGTTCTTGTAGTAAATCAGAGTCTATAGTATTTGAAAAATCCTATCCGTGTTATTTTATTTCTCTGGAACTTTGTGCAGAGTCAGCCTAGAAACGTCCTTTCCTTTTTTCTTTTTTCATTGCAATGGAGTCTTGCTCTGTTGCCCAGGTTGGAGTGCAGTGGTATGATCTCTGGTCACTGCAACTTCCACCTCCAGGGTTCAAGCAATTCTCATGTCTCAGCCCCCCAAATAGCTGAGATTACAGGTGTGTACCACCACGTCCAGCTAATTTTTGTATTTTTAGTAGCAAGGTGGTTTCATCATGCTGCCGAGAAGGGTCTTGAACTTCTAACCTCAAGTGATCCACCTGCCTTGGCCTCCCAGAGTGCTGGGGTTATGGGTGTGAGCCACCACATCCAGTTCTTTTCTCATTTTTAGGGGGAGGGAGCTGAATTTCAGCATTAATGTAGGCTATCATAAAAAGTGAAAATTTTCCTAAATCCCAAGTTGAACTAAGGAACTTTTCTTTGTGCTTTCATACATACATATATATACACACACACACATATACATATATATATATTATATTGAGAGGTGAAGCCAGCTGGGCTTCTGTGTTGGGTGGGGACTTGGAGAACTTTTCTGTCTAGCTAAAGGACTGTGAACACACCAATCAGTGCTCTGTGTCTAGCTAAAGGTTTGTAAATGCACCAATCAGCACTCTGTAAAGCGGAACAATCAGCAGGATGTAGGCGGGACCAAATAAGGGAATAAAAGCTGGTCTCCCGAGCCAGCAGTGGCAACCCACTCAGTTGCCTTTCCATGCTGTGGAAGCTTTGCTCTTTCACTCTTCACAATAAATCTTGCTGCTGCTCACTCTTTGGGTCTGCACTACCTTTATGAGCTGTAACACTGTGGAGTTCTGTGGTTTCACTCCTGAAGTCAGCAAGACCATGAACCCAGCAGAAGGAACAAACAACTCCAGAGGCGTCACCTTTAAGAGGTGTAACACTCACTGCGAGGGTTCACAGGTTCTTGAAGTCAGCAAGACCAAGAACCCACCAGAAGTAATAAATTCTGGACACATTTTGGCAACCATGAAGGGACAGTCACCAGGGGTGAGTGCCATTGGACCCCTTTCACTTGCTATTCTGTCCTATTTTTCCTTGGAATTTGGGGCTAAATACTGGGCACCTGTTGGCCAGTTAAAAATCACTAGCGTGTCCACCAGACTAAAGACACAGGTGTCAGGCTTTCTGGGAAAGGGCTCTCTAACAATCCCTGACTCTTCAGAGTTGGGAGTGTTGGTTTGCCTGGAGTCAGCTTCTGCTTTTCATGTACTTCCGGGCTGAGCCGAGGGTCAACAGAGAGGGGGGCCATTCAGCTCCGGGGTCCCAACAACAAGTTGGTTGACCCTACAGCCATGAGTGGAACTCTCAAAGTTGTGTCACCCAAGCGAGACTCGCCTGTCTATCCTATCTATCCTGACCCTTGCCTCCTGTGTCGTAATACCTGTCAGACAAACTTCCTCCCATCTCTCTTCTCTGAGGCTAGTCCCGCTTCTAAAAACCACTCCCTGTCTCTGGTGCTTTTCTAGTTTCTCCTATAAGAATGATTTCTAGTATGAACTTCAGGACTCTACTTCCTTCTTTAGGCACCCAGGCTCACCAATCAGAAAGGTGTAATTTTTGCCCAAACCCCATCATAGGGGGGACTATCTGGAATATTAGGATCCCTCCTCAGATAAGCAAGCTTAACAAAAGCTATTCCTAAAGTTAGGATCCCTTCCTTCCCTCAGAGTATGGTCCTCTACTTCATTTTTGGAGCATAACATCTTTATAGGACAGAAGTAAAGTCCCAATACTAACGGGAGAATGCTTAGGACTCTAACAGGTTTTCAAGAATGTGTTGGTAAGGGCCACTAAATCTGACCTTCCTTGGTCCTCCTTGTGGTCTAGGAGGAAAACTAGTGTTTCTGCTGCTGCATCGGTGAGCACAACTATTCTAATCAGCAGGGTCCAGGGACCATTGCGGGTTCCTGGGCAAGAGGTGTTTCTGCTGCTGCACTGGTGAGTGCACCTATTCTGATCAGCAGGGTCCAGGGACTGTTGTGGGTTCTTGGGCAGGGGAAGAAACAAACAAACCAAAACCGTGGGCAGTTTTGTCTTTCAGATGGGAAACACTCAGGCATCAACAGGCTCACCCTTAAAATGCATCCTAAGCCATTGGGACCAATTTGACCCACAAACCCTGAAAAAGAGGCAGCTCATTTTTTTTCTGCACCATGGCTTGGCCCCAGTATTCTCTGTCTGATGGGGAAAAATGGCCACCTGAGGGAAGTATAAATTACAATACTATCCTGCAGCTTGGCATTTTCTGTAAGAGGGAAGGCAAATGGAGTGAAATACCTTATGTCTAAGCTTTCTTTTCATTGAAGGAGAATACATGACTATGCAAAGCTTGCAATTTACATCCCACAGGAGGAACTTTTAGTTTACCTCCATATCCTAGCCTCCCTATAGCTCCGCTTCCTATTAATGATAAGCCTCCTCTAATCTCCTCCGCCCAGAAGGAAACAAGCAAAGAAATATCCAAAGGACTACAACCCCCTCCCCCCTCAGCTATTGGTTATGTCCCCTTCAAGCTGTAAGGGGAAGGGAATTTGGCCCAACCCGAGTACATGTCCCCTTCTCTTCTCCCTCTCTGATTTAAAGCAGATCAAGGTAGATCTGGGAAAGTTTTCAGATGATCCTGATAGGTATATAAATGTCCTACAGGGTCTAGGGCAAATCTTCGATCTCTCTTGGAGAGATGTCACACTATTGTTAGATCAAACCCTGGCCTTTAATGAAAAGAATGCGGCTTTAGCTGCAGCCCAAGAATTTGGAGATATCTGATATCTTAGTCAAGTAAATGATAGAATGACAGCCGAAGCAAGGGACAAATCCCCTACAGGTCAGCAAGTCATCCCAGTATGGATCTCCACTGGGACCTCAACTCAGATCATGGGGAGTGGAGTCGTAAACACCTGTTGACCTGTGTTCTAGAAGGACTAAGGAGAATTAGGAAAAAGCCCATGAATTATTCAGTGATGTCCACTATAACTCAGGGAAAGGAAGAAAATCCTTTTGCCTTTCTCGAGTGGCTTCAGGAGGCCTTAAGAAAATATACTGCCCTGTCACTCAACTCATAAAGGGCCAATTGATCCTAAAAGATAAGTTTATTGCCTAATCAGCTGCCGATATCAGGAGTAAGCTCCAAAAGCGAGCCCTGGGCCCTGAACAAAATCTGGAGGCATTATTAAACCTGGCAACCTCAGTATTCTATAATAGGGACCAAGGGGAACAGGCCGAAAAGGAAAGAGAGATCAGAGAAAGGCTGCAGCCTTAGTCATGGCCTTCACATGAGCAGGCCAATCACGTGGTAGGGCTTGTTATCAGTGTGGTTTGCAAGGACACTTTAAAAAAGATTGTCCTATGAGAAACAAGCTGCCCACTCGCTCATGTCCACTATGCCGAGGCAATCACTGGAAGGCTCACTGCCCCAGAGGACAAAGGTTCTCTGGGCCAGAAGCCCCCAACCAGATGATCGAACAACAGGACTGCGGGTGCCCGGGGCAAGCATCAGCTCATGTCAATACCCTCACTGAGCCCCAGGTACGTTTAACCATTGAGGGCCAGGAAATCGACTTCCTCCTGGACACTGGCATGGCTTTCTCAGTGTTCATCTCCTGTCCTGGACAGCTGTTCTCAAGGTCTGTTACCATTGGAGGAATCCTAGGATGGCCTGTAACCAGGTATTTCTCCCACCTCCTAAGTTGTAATTGGGAGACTTTTCTCTTTTCACATGCCGTTCTTGTTATGCCTGAAAGTTCCATACTGTTATTCGGGAGGGACATATTAGCCAAAGCTGGCGCTATTATCTACATGAATATGGGGAACAAGTTACCCCCTTTTGTCCCTGCTTGAGGAGGGAATCAACCCTGAAGTCTGGGCATTGGAAGGAACAAACTCAAGCTCCAGCCTTAAGCCTTCCCACCGAATGAAACTTCTTTTTATTCATCACAGAGAGACAGCAGGACTAGCTCTTGGGGTCCTTACTCAGACTCATGGGACAAGCCCACAACCAGAGGCATACTTAAGTAAGGAAACTGATATAGTAGCAAAAGACTGGCCTCACTGTTTATGGGTAGTTGCAGTGGTGGAAATCTTAGTGTCAGAGGCTACAAGGAAAGGATCTCACTGTCTGGACTACTCATGATGTAAATGGCATACTAGGTGCCAAAGGAAGTTTATGGCTATCAGACAACCACCTGCTTAGATACAGGCGCTGCTCCTTGAGAGACTGGTGCTTCAAATATGCACATGTGTGGCCCTCAACCCTGCCACTTTTCTCCCAGAGGATGAGGAATCAATCGAGCATGACTGCCAACAAATTATAGTCCAGACTTATGACACCCAAGATGATCTCTTAGAATTCCCCTTAGCAAATCCTGACTTTAACTTATATACTGATGGAAGTTCATTTGTGGAGAATGGGATACGAAGGGCAGGTTATGCCATAGTTAGTGATGTAACTGTACTTGAAAGTAAGCCTCTTCCCCCAGGGACCAGCACCCAGCTAGCAGAACTAGTGGCACTTACCCGAGCCTTAGAACTGGGAAGGGGAAGAAAAATAAATGTGTATACAGATAGTAAGTCTGCTTATCTAATCCTACATGCCCATGCTGCAATATGGAAAGAAAGGGAGTTACCAACCTCTGGGGGAACCCCCATTAAATATCCCAAGGAAACCATGGAGTTATTGCATGTAGTGCAAAAACCCAAGGAGGTGGCAATCTTGCACTTCCAAATCCATCAAAAGGGGAAGGAGAGGGGAGAACAGCAGCATAAGCAGCTGGCAGAGGCAGGGAAAGACCAGCAGAAAGGAGAGAGAAAGAGACAGAAAGTCAGAGAAAGAGAGAGAGAGGAAGAGACAGAGACAAAGAGGGAGTCAGAGAGAGAGAGAGAGAAAGAGAGACACAGAAAGTCAAAGAGAGAGAGGAAGAGACAGACAAAGAGGGAGTCAGAAAGAGGGAAAGAGAGAGACAAAGAAGTCAAAGAAAAAGAAACAGAGAAGCAGTAAAGAAAAAACAGTGTACCCTATTCCTTTAAAAGCCAGGGTAAATTTAAAACCTATAATTGATAATTGAAAGTCTTCTCTGTAACCCTATAACACTCCAATACCACCTTGTTGTCAGTGTAAACAAGGGCATAGCCCAAAAGCACTGAGGCCAGAAAAACTCTTAACCCAGCAGGTTTACTAACAGGAGATCTAAATCTTAATTCATTACCATACAAAGGTCCGACCAGACCTAGGAGGAACTCCCTTCAGGACAGGAAGATAGATGGTTCTTCCCTCCTGATGAAGGGGAAAAGACACAATGGGTATTCATAAGTGATAAGGGAACTCTTCCAGAAGCAGAGTTAGGAAAATTGCCTAATAATTGGTCTGCTCAAACTTGCGAGTTGTTTGCACTCAGCCAAACCTTAAAGTACTTACAGAATCAGTTTTCCCAGCACCATTTATTAAATAGGGAATCCTTTCCCCATTTCTTGTTTCTCTCAGGTTTGCAGAAAGGTGAAACTGGATCCTTTCCTTACTCCTTATACGAAAATTAATTCAAGATGAATTAGAGACTTAAATGTTAGACCTAATACCACAAAAACCCTAGAGGAAAACCTAGGTAGTACCATTCGGGACATAGGCATGGGCAAAGACTTCATGTCTAAAACACCAAAAGCAACGGCAGCAAAAGCCAAAATTGACAAATGGGATCTCGTTAAACTAAAGAGCTTCTGCACAGCAGAAGAAACTACCATCAGAGTGAACAGGCAACCTACAGAATGGGAGAAAATTTTTGCAATCTACTCATCTGACAAAGGGCTAATATCCAGAACCTACAAAGAACTCAAACAAATTTACAAGAAAAAAACAAACAACCCCATCAAAAAGTGGGCAAAGGATATGAACAGACATTTCTCAAAAGAAGACATTCATACAGCCAACAGACATATGAAAAAATGCTCATCATCACTGGCCATCAGAGAAATGCAAATCAAAACCACAATGAGATAGCATCTCACACCAGTTAGAATGGCGATCATTAAAAAGTCAGGAAACAACAGGTGCTAGAGAGGATGTGGAGAAATAGGAACACTTTTACACTGTTGGTGGGATTGTAAACTAGTTCAACCATTATGGAAAACAGTATGGCGATTCCTCAAGGATCTAGAACTAGATGTACCATATGACCCAGCCATCCCATTACTGGGGATATACCCAAAGGATTATAAATCATGCTGCTATAAAGACACATGCACACGTATGTTTATTGCGGCACTATTCACAATAGCAAAGACTTGGAATCAACCCAAATGTCCATCGGTGACAGACTGGATTAAGAAAATGTGGCACATATACACCATGGAATACTATGCAGCCATAAAAAAGGATGAGTTTGTGTCCTTTGTAGGGACATGGATGCAGCTGGAAACCATCATTCTTAGCAAACTATCACAAGAACAGAAAACCAAACACCACATGTTCTCACTCATAGGTGGGAACTGAACAATGAGATCACTTGGACTCGGGAAGGGGAACATCACACACTGGGGCCTATCATGGGGAGGGGGAAGGGGGAAGGGGGGAGGGGGGAGGGATTGCATTGGGAGTTATACCTGATGTAAATGACGAGTTGATGGGTGCTGACGAGTTGATGGGTGCAGCACACCAACATGGCACAAGTATACATATGTAACAAACCTGCATGTTATGCACATGTACCCTAGAACTTAAAGTATAATAATAATAAAAAATAAATAAATAAAAATAAAAGTACTTACAGAATCAGGAAGGAGCCATCTATACCAATTCTAAGTTAATATGGACTGAATGAGGTTTAATTAATAGCCAGGAAAAATTAAAATCCTAAACTTATAAGGTTTTCAATAAAAATAAAGTTTTATATAAGTTAACTGTGTAACATGTATTTTCCTAATTTCTAATTTTATGGAAATCAGACCCTACCTGTGCCCCTCAAAACTCAAGTCCCTCAGCGCAGGGCCATAAAACTAATACCCCTACTTATAGGGTTAGAAATGGCCACTGCTACAGTAGCTGGAATAGCAGGTTTACTTACTTCATTATCCTACTACCACACACTCTCAAAGGATTTTTCAGAGAGTTTGCAAGAAATAACAAAATCTATCCTGTAAGGATAGTAATTACAATCCCAAATAGATTCTTTGGTGGCAGTGACTCTTCAAAACCACTGAGGTCTAGACCTCCTCAGTGCTGAGAAAAAGAGAACTCTGCACCTTCTTAGGGGCAGAGTGTTGTTTTTACACTAACCAGTCAGGGATGGTATGAGATGCCACCTGGCGTTTACAGGAAAAGGCTTCTAAAATCAGACAATGCCTTTCAAACTCTTATACCAACCTCAGGAGTAGGGCAACATGACTTATCCCCTTTCTAGGTCTCATGGCAGCCATCTTGCTCATCTTGCTATTACTGGCCTTTGGGCCTTGTGTTTTTAACCTTCTTGTCAAATTTGTTTCCTCTAGGATTGAAGTCATCAAGCTACAGATGATCTTACAAATGGAACATCAAATGTTCCACAAATGGAACAACGACTTCTACCGAGGACCCCTGGACCAACCCGCTGGCCCTTTCACTGGCTTAAATAGTTCCTCTCTGGAGGACACTACAACTGAGGGCCCCTTCTTTGCCCCTATTCAGCAGGAAGTAGCTAGAGCAGTCCTTGCCCAATTCCCAGCAGTAGTTGGGGTGTCCCATTTAGAGGGGGAATTGAGAGGTGAAGTCAGCTGGGCTTTTGGGTCCAGTGGGGACTTGGAGAACTTTTCTGTCTAGCTAAAGAATTGTAAACACACCAATCAGTGCTCTGTGTTTAGCTAAAGGTTTGTAAACACACCAATCAGCACTCTGTAAAAACACACCCATCAGTGCTCTGTGTCTAGCTAAAGGTTTATAAATGCACCAATCAGCATTTTGTAAAACAGAAGAATCAGCACTCTATAAAATGGACCAATCAGCACTCTGTAAAATGGACCAATCAGCAGGACATGGGAAGGGCAAAATAAGGGAATAAAAGCTGGCTACCGGAGTCAGCAGCGGCAACTCACTTGGGTCCCTTTGCACGCTGTGGAAGCTTTGTTCTTTAACTCTTCACAATAAATCTTCTTATTACTGCTCACTCTTTGGGTCAACGCTACCTTTATGAGCTGTAACACTCACTGTGGAGGTCTGCGGCTTCATTCCTGAAGTCAGCAAGACCACGAACCCACCAGGAGGAACAAACAGCTCCAGATGCGCCACCTTTAAGGGCTGTAACACTCAACTGCTAGGGTCCACGGCTTCATTCTTGAAGTCTGTGAGACCAATAACCCACCGGAAGGAATAAATTCTGGACACAATATAACACACATACAACACATATATATATATTTGAATTATCACATATTATATTAATGATTTCTATTTTGTGTCCATCTTTGATAAATTGAAAGCTACTTGATGGAGATTTCATCTTACTCATCTTTGACACTAAAATGACTATTAAGTGTCTAACAAAATCTGTTAAATTGAATCAAACTACTCTAATGAAGCTGCTGAAGTACAAACAGCTATGGCAAATGAGAAAGTTTTAATTATGTGCACAATTTGGACCCCAGAAATGTGTATTTTAGTCATGTTATATAAATAAGGGTGGGATAATATACAAAACTGATATCACAGTTTATTATAAAACTAGTATTTCTAATTAATGCAGATATTAGTGCAAGAACTGTGCTGCTGCCATAATGAAAGCTACACTATGTGGCATTAACTTAGTAGTCATATGGAAGGCAATGAAGAATCATACCTTGAAGATTGGAAATAAGAAAACTTATTTTGTAAAGTATCAAAACACAGGGAACAAACTGTTGCCTACAATAACTTGAATTGCCTATCGAATCTAGAGCCTCAAGGAAGACGGCCAGAAAGAGAATATTAGTGTATGCTGGTTATTCCTTCATAAGAAAGAGGTGAATTCAGACAAATACTGATTTGTTTTCAAGGGGAAATGAAGAAGAATATAGAATGTTAGTTTCTGGGTGCATTGCATAGTAGAAAATCAAGCTACTTCTTAATTTTAAAAAAAGTAGAAAATAAGATTAATCAGGGTTTAGGGCAATAAGGCCCATTGAAACTTCCGAGTCTAAAAAACAAACAAACAAAAGAATTCATTTTTTGTAATCTCTGAATAAAAGATCTCTTATCCAACTCTATTTTTTAAATTAACTGCTACTAAAATGTGAAAGAGTGGTTGAGTTGAACGTAGAACAACAAAAATGAAGCAACCTTTTCATTTCAGAGGATTGTACATGGAAAAAAAAGACCTAAAATTTCTGTGAATATGAAACAAGCTGCCAGGATGCAAGGAATAATGGTAATCTAGGACCCAGGGAACCACAAAATAATGGAAGCCTGGAATTCAGAATCACCTCATAAAAGGACTGCTGAAAGACAGTCTTAGAATGCCATGTGAGCAAAAAAGAAATTTCTATAGGTTTTGAGCCCTTTTATGTGCTTGGATTTCTTTGTTACAACAGCCTATAATTAGTAGTAATACTTTGAGGAGAAAAAATAAAATCTCAAAAATGATTTACTTCAAAACTCTGAGTTCTAGCCCCTAAATTTCCTTCATTATTTGGACAACCTAGATTATCTATTGGATTTCTCACTTGTGTAAAGACAAAAACAAACATAAGCCACCTGTATAAACTAATGTCACAATACCTTCAGACACTAAATTTTAACTCTAGGGATAAAGTAAGGGTTGTAGAATAAGAATTTAGAACTCTCAGATAAACCCATATAGAAATGAATGAATTTTTTTTTTTTTTTTTACTATTGCCTAATATTTAAAATAATCTCATTCTAGAAATCACAATTTTCGAATTTTTCTTTACCACTCCATCACTAAAGTTCCCTTTTAATCAGGTTATTGTCCTGCTGACAAACATTGAACATGTTTCTATTTCTCAAACTTTTAAATCTCCTCCATAAATATGAAATCTATGCATACATAATTGCAGTATTTGTTTTTACCATTATATATGTGTGTATACATATATGTACTTACATTATTGTTAGTATGGTCAATCAATTATAATCAATTTGTTCCTATTGTATAATAAATCCTCACTCATTTCTAAAACTCATTTATAGTGATTCCCTTACTTGAACATCTACCTGCTCCAATCTCCCCAATGAAAATTCTAGAGAATCTTAAACTCTTACTTCCTTCTTGAAGCTAACCCCATTTTCTCTGCAAGTCTGTAGAGAACTGCATTCATCTTCCCTAGTGAAAGTTATTATCTAATAACTTAATCTTGAACACTAAGGTCTTTCAAGGAAAGGAGCATGTTTTGTTTCTGTAACTACGATTTCATAACTATATAATATTGAATTGAGACTGCAATTTTGTTTTTCATATAATATTTAAAGAATAGAGAATGCAATTTTGTTATTCAAAATTGCAATGATAATAGTTTGAGTAGAGACATAAAAAAACCATCAGGCAAGAGTGACACAAAACTTTGTTCCTCAAACAGTAAAAGGAACAACCAAAAAAGAGAGATTCATTTATTTGTTTATCTTATTGTCACCCTTGTCAAATAAAAATAAATTTTGACCTAAGTAAAGACAGGCTTTAATTGAAAATATTGTTGTAATGGAAAAGGGATCATTGCAATAGGGGAGGGGTTATTGCTACAACAGAGAGCATGCTTGTCTATAAGATCTGCAGGGGTCTTAAATGTCAGGCAGAGAGGATTGTTCTTTCATAGACAGGAGTTAACATGCGGAGAGAACTTGATACATGGAAATATGATGAGCTGCTGGCATGCTTAGTTGACGAGGCAATATCTTTTCTTCAGGAAATTCTAGGGAAAAGAATTCTCAACTCAAGCTTATGGTGACTCAAAATTTAGGAGCCTGGGGAAGGAAATAAATTTACCTAAAGTTATGTCAAGTGACATTAGTAGGTGTTTTGTTCAGATAGGTTAGTAGGTAGAAACAGTTCAGCTAATCATTTATGAGGAAAAAAAAAATAGGAATTTAAAACATCTATTTCTGTAAACAACGGACGGGACATCTCTGATCCTTCCAGAAGTCATGTAGAGAAAATTATTTTTTTGCATGAAGCCAATGCCAGGAATACAAGAGTGGGGAGAATTCTTTTTTCATATAAATTTTATTGTGCATAATTGAGGTTTACAACACGATGCTGCAGAATACATATAGATAGTAAACTGGTTTCTATAGTGAAACAAATTAACATATCTGTCATTTCCAATAGTTATCTTTTTATAACAAGAGCAGCTAAAGTCTACTTATTTAACAAAAATCTCTTATAAATTACATTTTTACTAACTATGGTCTTCACATTATACATTAGATCTCTAGACTTGAACAAGTTCATCTTACATATCTGCTACTTTGCATCCTTTAACCTACATCTCCCCATTTCCTCCCCCATCTCCACCCATTCTTGGAGATGTTTTATTTCATATATACACATAAAACCACTGTTTTATTTCATATATACATAAATACATATATATAGATAGATAGATTCCACATATAAGTGAGATCATGTAATATTATTCTGTTGGTGTCTGGCTTATTTCACTTACATAATTTCTACTGAGTCCACTCAGGTTGTAGCAAATGACAGAATTTCCCTTTCTAAAGCTGAATAACATTCCACTTTCTCTATCCATTATTCCATCAGTGGACACGTAAATTGTTTCTATGTATTGCCCATTGTGAATCTTAACAGTTTCTCTTTTCCAGGAGCATAGGGCTCAGGTAAAGTTTAACACTGTCACCTGTCTCTCACTCTTAGGTACGTCTCAACATGCAGTTGTCTTAGAGAAACTCCTGTCTAAGGCCTGCCCAATGCCCTATGCTGTTATCATTTACCTTTATCATAAAATTCTGGTTGAATATGAACTCTATATTAAAACAGTTGCAAATGTAATAGAAACATTTGAATAATTTCAGTAATTCATATAATTTTAGTAATCTTCATTACATTGTATTTTTGAAACATTTCTGAAGATTGAAAAAGTATACATTTCTACAATAAGATACTGCTTAAATGTTTTACGGATGTAAATATATTCTGACTTCTATGTTACTTACTGTGCTTGAGTGAATTTTATTTCAAGAATAAACAAATATATCTGTTCTCATTTCTACTTTACCCAATGGTTGGCCAAAGAAATACCATCCAGCCTAAGCATGACAAGAAAGCACAAGTAAAAACTTAAAGATTTCTGTGATTGCATATTGCCATTGCCATATGCTTTCCATCCAACACTCATCAGGAGTTTACTCTGTGAGCTCCAAAGAAGTTAGTAGAACAAATTAAGGGGTCTATAATATTGTTTGAAAGCACTATTTCACTCCCTTAATGATTTAAAAGTAGAATAGAGTGGGCCTCTTTTGAGATTTATGCTTAACTACTGATAGTATTAATTTCTTCCATGGTAAAATTATCTAGAAAAAGAAACCAGTGAATTCTAGCTCCACTTGCCTTTCAAGAAGTAGGTTTTTGTTGTTGTTGTTGTTGTTGTTGAGTCATCAAGTTTCTCAATTTTCATCTACCATTATAATTTTTTAACAATCAGAATTTTATGATGAAAATAATTACTATAGTTTTCAGTTCAATCTTATTGGGAGCTAATATGTTATTTTGGAAAATAATCTCTTGATTAGTCATATATGAAAATAAGTATTATTTAGCTTGAAATCTAAGCTGCTACTTCTTCTGGCTAGAATTAACTCACCATTTTCTTTTCCACAAGAAACTTGTAAAATAGACAAAATATATAACAAATATTTTTAGACATTTGGTACTAGACAGTACACATATGTAATAAATGAGAGAAGGGTAACAATCAAGAAAACCCTTGAGATGACTTCAACTTTCTGCCTAGACCCAATTTCAGCATTGTGACACACACACACAGCACAGGCAGTTTTGTCCAGTTGTGGAGACAGAGATTGAAGTGCCAGTTTCTTGATACAGCTAGAATTTAAGAAGCAAAAATTCTTGAAATGACATATTTTCAGAAAAGATTTTGAAAATTTTGCTTGGAATTTTCTTGAGTGTTTGGCTAAATATTAAATGAGTCATAGGGCAGAACTTCGTATCTGTAAAAAGAATGACTAGACACCTATAGGTGGAACACTGTAGACCTCTAACTAAGGAGTTAACATTAGAAGATGGTCAAATTCTAACCAATCAGAGAAGAGAATCAAGACTATTCATTAAGAACTCCAATTCTTAAACCTAAAAAGAAGAGTAGAATTGATCCTAGAGTGAAAGCTTCTCTAAGTCCGTTCTATAAAAGCTTAAAAACAAATCTGGAAAGGATCAAGCTAATCCAAATGCAATTTATGCTGCCTGCCAGAAGAAAGTCCACTACTCCTCTTTAAAAGAAAATAGTGAAATTGACCACACAACCAGGTAAAATTTGCAACATTCATCACGCAATTAAAAAACTACTACGTATTTAAATAACCAGGAGTGGGTCAACAATTACCTGGAGCAAAGTCAGCCAATTAAAAAAAAAAATAGAAATAATAGATGTAATGGAATTAACAGATGGACTCTAAATATAGATTTAAGATAAATTTGCTAAAGTCTTTATAGAATAACATGTATATAATGAAGAGATAAATGAAATATGTAAACAATCTAAATGCAAAGTAGTAGGTTGCATATTGACCACAAAGATATGCCCATAATCTAATATCCTGAACCTGTGAATATTACCTAATATGGCAAGAAAATGTCATGAAGTTAATGATTTTGAGAGGAGGAGTTTGTCCTGGATTATGTTGGTGGACACGAAAGTATCCTTATAAGAGTGAGGTAGAGTGAGTTAAGATGCTGGGAGGAGAAAGGAGTGTGAATAAGACTGAGCAGAAAAAGCTGTAGTCAGAAGTAAAGGAATGCTAGACAACCATTAGTAATTGGAGAAGGCCAGAAATGGATTTTCTTCTATGGCCTTCATATGGACTGTGACTTTGCCTACACTTTTGTATCAGACTTTTGGCCTCCAGACTTGGAGAGATTACATTTCTGTGGTTTGAAGCCACAGTTTGTGGTAATTTGTTACAACAACCTTAGGAGATGTTGGCACTGGGTAGGATTTTAAGAAACATCATAGAAAAATCCTAGATTGCCTTAAAGTAACTGCTGGTAGAAATATGGGTATGAAAGATAATTCTGGTAAAGGCTCATAAGAAAATGAGAAACACATTATTGGAAACTGGAGGAAAGGCTATCCTTGTCATATGGTGGCAGAAAACTTGGCTGAATTGTGTTCCACTGTTGGGTGCAAAGCAGAATTTGTAAGTAATGAATCTGGATATTTAAACAAGGAGATCTCCAAGCAAAGTGTTGGAGGGGCAGCCTGGTTTCTTCTTGCTGCTGTAAAATGTGAGCAACATGAGATAAACTGAGAAATGAACTGTTAAGCAAAAATGAACCAGCATTTGATGATTTGGGAAATCCTCAGCCTATCCAGATTGCAAAAGATGCTAAAATTAGGAGATTCATTTTAAGGAAGATGTGCTCTGGAGAGAAGCCCAAGTGTGTGGCTGGGCAAATTTTTATGAAAACATTAGGCATGTGACTCATGGATCAACTCAATTATCTCAGCAGAAAGCAAGAATAGACATAGGATTATCCAGGAAATATCTGTGGAGGACTGTCCTGTCTAATGGTCTGAATCCCTGTCAGGTGACCTACAAAGTTTTTGAACACGGTATACAAACAGAAACAGTGAACTGAAAGCGATAGAGCCAGAATGACATTAGAGAAATCTGTCAGAGTCCCAAAGTTCTATAGGCAGGAAGCCGGCTGATAAAACCCTTTAGATGCACGTGTTTGTGCATCTGAAAAGGAAAAGTAGAAAAACGAAAAAATCCACGGGCAGAAAACCAGCTGATAAAACCACTCAGATGCACACTGTAGAATTATTTTTCTTTTTTCTATTTTTCTCATGTTTGTGCAACTGAAGAGGAAAAGTTGAAAAAAGGAAAAATGATTTTAAGGGCTGAGTGTTGGGCCTAGAGGACAGCACTGTGAGTCACAAATAATTATTTGCAGGCCTTGAAAACGAATGAAAATTTCTCTGCTAGATTTTGAACTTGCTTGGGAACAGAAATCGATATATTATTTCAATTTTCTCCCCTTTAGAATGAGAATATTTATGACCATTATTCCATGCCTGTTCCACCGTTGTATGTTGGAAACAGCCTGTTTTCTAATTTCACAGGTGCATAGCTACAGAGGAATTTTGCTTCAAGGGCATACTAAAAGTCTCACACATACCTGATTTAAATGATGAGATTTAGGACTGATGACATTTAGATGAGGTTTTGGTTACAAATGGATGTTGTATTGGACTGAGACACTGGGGAATGTTAGAATGAACAAGTGATTATTTTGTATGTGGACCACACACAACTCTTGGGAGGCCAGAAGTCTACAGTAGACTAAAAAAAGTCACTTCCTTCAAAGTTACATTCATTTTCTTTTTCTAGAATAACTGAATAGCCTGTTATTTGGCAAAAGACTATAAATTACTTTATGTGGCAAAGATGTAATTAAATTAAACATCTTGTGTGAAGGAGCTTATTCTACATTATTTGAGTTGGCCCTTAATTCTGTCATGTCTAAGAGAGGTACCTATGGAGCTGACACACATACACAGGGAAGCAAATGATGTGAAGATGGAGGCAGATATCAGAGTGATGAAGCCACAAGCCAAGAAATGTCAGGCAGTGCCGAGCAGCTACCCAAAAGTTGGAAGAAACAAATAAAAGAACCTAGATACTCTGGAGGAAGTGTAATCATGCTGAGACATTGATTTCAGATTTCTGGCTTTCATAACTTGGGATAATACATTTCTGTGGGTTTTTTTCTCATTGTTTTTGCTTGTTTATTTGTTTGTTTCAGACTGAGCCTTAATTTGTTACCCAGGCTTGAGTGCAGTAGCATGATCTCGGCTCACTGCAACCTCCGCCTCTTGGGTTGAAGCAATTGTTATGCCTCAGCCTCCTGAATACCTGGGACTACAGGCGCCTGCCACCACACCAGGCTTATTTTTGTATTTTTTTATACAAGAGACGGGGTTTTATCATGTTGCCCAGTCTGGTCTCGAACTGCTGAGCTTAGGTTATCTGCCCTCCTCAGCCTCCTCTAGTGCTGGGATTATAGGCGTGAGACACAGCGTCCGGCCATTTCTGTGGTTTTAAGCCACCTGGTTTGTGGTAATTTGTGATAGCAGTCATAGTAAAGTAATTTCTAGAGATGAAAATAAAACATATGAAATAAAAATTTCACTGGATGAGATTAAAAGTATTTTATACACAACAGAACTTTACATTTGTAAACTTGAAAACACAGGAATAGAAACTGTTCAGTCTGAGGCACCAAGAGGAAAAGTGCTGTACAAAAACGGACACAGCCTCGGGGATTTGTAGGACAGCATCTGGAAGTGAAACATACTGGGGTCTAAGAAAATGAGAGTTGTGGGGGCAGCTGAAGAAACTATGCAACAGTTTCACAAATAAAAAAACTAATCTTGTCCAGGCGCGGTGGCTCACGCCTACAATCCCAGCACTTTGAGCACTTTGGGAGGCCGAGGCAGACGGATCATGAGGTCAGGAGATAGAGACCATCCTGGCTAACACGGTGAAACCCCGTCTCTACCAAAAAATTAGTCGGGCGTGGTGGTGGGCGCCTGTAGTCCCAGCTGCTGGGGAGGCTGAGGCAGGAGAATGGCGTGAACCAGGGAGGCGGAGCTTGCAGTGAGCCGAGATTGCGCCCTTGCACTCCAGCCTGGGCGACAGAGTGAGACTCTGCCTCAAAAAAAAAAAAAAAAAAAAAAAAAAAAAAAAAAAAAAAAAAAAAAAAAAAAACAAAAAAAAGAAGAAATAATAATAATAATAATCTTATAAACTCAGAGATTTCCACTAGTTCAACAAACAGAAAACAGGTAAAACAAAAATAAAGCTACGACTATGAACCTTATAATCAAATGGCTGAAAAAAAAAGTGGAAAGAGTAAACTGTAAAAGCAGTCAGAGGGGAAAATAATTACATATAGGGAACAATAAAAAAATTGTTACTAATGGCGAGTATGCAAGTTACTGGCAGTGAATCCATAAGAACCTGCAGCAATCACAATCCTCAATTCTTGCCTCCTCAGAAGAAAGAACTTGACTGAGGGGCATAAGGAGAGGGAAAGACTAAGGCAAGTTTTAGAGCAGGAGTAAAAGTTTATTTAAAACTCTAGAGCAGAAATGAAAGGAAGGGAAGTACACTTGGAAGACGGTGAAGCCAGTGACTTGAAAGACAGGTGCACGGTTTAACCTTTTCACTTGGGGTTTTATATGTTGGTATACTTCCAGGGTCTTGTGATCCGTCTTCTCTGATTCCTCCCTTGGGGCGGGTTGTCCACATGCACAATGGCCTGATAGCACTTGGGAGGGGAGTATGCACAGAGTGTTTACCAGTGTTGTATGCATGCTCACTTGAGGTGTTCTTCCCTTACCAATGTAGCATTCCTGGAGGAAGATCATATACCAGTTATATTTGGCCATTTTGCCTTTTAAGGGACATGCTTGAGTCCACTCACCCAGCTCCTGAGACTTTATCAGGAAGCTACTGACCACTAAGTTCAGGTGTTTCCATTTATTGGGAAACTGCCTTTCCTTGGCTCTGGTTGCAACCAATTATTATTTTAGAGAGGCAGTGTGTCAATGTGGACCATCACTTGATGTGTTGCCTGACATTCCTGGCAGGGTTGGGTGGCCAGGGCCCTCTAATGTCCTACTTATGACTGACTAGCCACCTACTGCAACAGAATGACTATAGGTTTTTCATCTAGTATGATGAATAAAAGACAATAAAGTGACGTCTTTAAAGTACTAAAAACATTTTAAGAATCAACCTATACCAGCTAAAAAGACTTTCGAAAAGGAAGCTGAAATAAAGCCATTTTCAGAAAAACAAACTTAGAGATTTGTCCCTAGCAAGCATGCACCACAAGAAATTATAAAGAAGTTTTTTAGGCACAAGAAAATGATCCCAGGTGAAAACTTGGATTTTTATAAAGAAAAAAAGAAATCTGGTAGGCTATTTTTCTCATTTTGTAAAAAAAAAAAATTTAAGAGTTAATTACCAGGTTAAAGTAAAATTAATGACACTAAGTGGAGGGGTCAAAATAAATGCAGGAGACAATAATAGCAGATAAACTTTACAATTCAATTTTTGCATTTTTTTGAAGAAAGAAAAAAGTACATAGTTTCCTCTTATTTTGCAACTTTTAAGTTTTCATAAATCAATGTAATTATATTATACAATATAGTGATTAAATTGCAAAACAAATATAACACATACAATTTTATTAAATATTTTCTGTTTGCCTACATGCTCTGGAGGAAAAAGATGTATTTCCTTCTTTATTAGGGAAGTCTTCCTATAAGGTTGCTGATAAAAGTGATTAATAAAGAGAAAAAATATATAATTTCATTGTCTGAAATTATTCTTCTACTGGTATGGATCCCTGGTATCCAGTGTTTATTGTTTAAATTTTGTCTATCAAAAATATTAAACCGTATCTGAAGAAAAATTAACTAGAACATTTAGTCAAAGTATTTTGCCAATGTTTTATTTTTTAAATTCTATTTACAAAACATAAAAAGTTTTTTTAGAAAACACATTTATGTGTAGGATGGTCAAAAGTTTTTTCAATAACTTTCAAGACTACCTAATTAAAACACATGTAAACTTCTTCATTTCTCTCTGTCAGAAAAAATAAACCAATTGAATGGCAAACTAGTGAGGCATACCTCTTATGACAATTTTAAGCTTATTAACTAAATGCATGAACAAGGAAAAGTGTCAGAGTTTTAAATTTTTCCTTCATCAAACATATGGAAAATACGAATTACTCTAAATCTGCAAAGTTACAATAAAATTTTTTGTACATTATTCTAAATGCAGCACAAACATTGGAACTTTTTAGCAGTGGTTGAAAACACTCCTTTATCCCCTTTTCTTTGTGTTTCACTGAGTCAATAATCTTTTTTTAGGTGTGGATTTACTGGGTGGAACTTACAAAGGAGATCAGTGATGAGATAAACACTCTTCACTTCCTAACAAGACAGGGATGTTATGTGGGCTTGAATGTTCTCTGGCTTCCCTTCGATGGCTACAGAAAGTGTTGGCAAGTAGCTGGTGAAACTTACTGAACAGTCTGGGAACAGAAAGGTTAAACCAAGCACCATCCAAGACAACTTTCTGTGATGATGGAAATATTCTGTATCAGCCCAACAGTCACATGTTGCTACAATGCACCTGAAATGCAATGTGACTGGAAAGCTTAATGTTTAATTTCATTTGATTTTAATTATTTTTTATTAAAATTAAATTATTTTTATTAACATTTTTATTAAAAATTTAAAAACTATGCATGAATTGTGGTCATGTATTAGCTGGAATCTAGATCAGAGGTTATCAAACGTTTGTTCCAAATGGACAGAAAGTAAACAGTTTTTGATTTCTGGGTCAAAGGTCTTTGTTGCAACTATTGAACTCTGTACTTGGAGCGCAAAAACAGTGACCTCACATTGCATAAGCGATTTGGCATGGAGAGATTTGCCAGATGGCAAGCTGAATTCGGCCCATTAATTTGCTTACACCTAATAAGCAAAATTTTCGATAAGTTTTGGATGAGGCATTATATGGCGAGAGAGAGATATTATACATATATGTGTGTGTATATATATACACACACACACACACACACAAATATATATATATATATATACACACACATATATCCCAGGTGACCATAAAAGGGGAAGGAGAGTAAGATACAACTTTTCTCCCCTCTCTTTCCAGATGGGTAACAACCAGTCTTCAGCTGACACTACCCTTGAGTGCAGCCTGGATCACTGGGACTTCTTTAACCCTCAGACCCTAAAGTTTGCTCTGAGAAAGCCCCAACTTCACTCATGTATATAGGCCTTCCAGAATTTAATTTCAAATAGCATCTAAATTCTCCTGGGAGGATAATGTGTTACTCTTAAATCAAACCCTGACCACTGCTGAGAAATAGGCAGCCCTGCAAACAGCTAAGAAATTTGGAGATTAGCTTTGTATTTCATATAGTGCCAGAGAGAGGGAAGAGCTTTATCCAACTGGAAAGACAGTAGTAGCCATTGGAGGACCCTATAAGGGACGCTAGTGATAACATGGGAGAATGAGGGAGAAAATACTTTAAAATGTACATAGTGGAGAACTTACAAAGACTAGAATTAGGACCAGATGAGAATTCATCTACTTTTCTAGAAAGTCTAGGAGAGACCTTGGTGAAGAACACCTCCCTATCTCCTGATTCGGTTGAGGAACAGCTATTTGTGAAGGATAAGCTTATTACTCAGGCACCCCCTATTATCAGGAGGAAGCTGCAAAAGCAGGCCATAGGACCAGATGGCACTTTAGAAAACCTTCTGAAGGTGGCCACCTTGGTCTTTTACAATAGGGGTCAGAAGGAAGCCCAGGAAAAAGAGAAGAGACACAAGAAAAAGGCAGAGGCTCTAGTGGCTGCTCTTCAGACCTATAAAACTCAAAATCCCCAAGGAGCACCTGCTAATTGCTACATGTGTGTCAAACTAGGGCATTTTAAGAAGGATTGCCACAGCAGCAAGAGGAAGCCACTTGACCCTGTCCAGCCTGTGGTGGGGACCACTGGAAAGCAGATTGTCCATGGAGGCATAGGTTACCAGGTCCACAGCCAGTCTCACAAATGGGCCAGCAGGACTGATGGATCCCAAGGCTTGACTCTCCAGATCCAACAGCTCAGACTGCCCTTACCATCCAGGAGCCCTGGGTGATTCTGGAGGTTAAAGGGAGGAGGGTGGACTTTCTTCTGGCTCCAGAATCACCTTTTCTGTTCTCCTCTTTAATCCGGGCCTCCCTTCCTCTCTTACCATGATCCTGAGGGACACATCAGGAAAGCATTTTATTCAATATATTTTCCTTCAGCTGTAAGTAGGAAAACCTCTTGTTTGATTCATGCTTTCTTAATCATATATAAAAGCATAACTCCTCTGCTGGATAGGAATACTCTAGCTTGTATAACAACCACGGTTCCAGGACAGACCCTCTGCCTTTCTCTGGTGGAGACTGGCACTGACAGAGAGGTTTAGGACTCAAGGCTCCCCACACCAAGAACTAGCCAACAGCCTAAAAGCAGGCCAGGAAATAAGATGGTTACAAATATCTTATACCATATAAAAATAGCTAAAAGTTCAGTAACCCTAAATTCCAAAATGTCAAGGAAAGCAATTTTTAAAATATTTATGCTTGGATTAGGCAAAGATTTCTTATATCTTATACCAAAAGGATGATTTATTAGGGTATAAATAGTTAAACTTCACCAACATGAACTTCAAAAGGCATCATTAAGAGAATCAGAAACAAGCTACAAACTATGAGAAAATATCTTAAAATCACACATTTGTTTAAGTACTGTGTTCAGAATGTATAAGAACTCTTGTTAACCTCAGTAATAAAAAACCAACAGACTTTTCATTGAAGAAGATGCACAGATGGCAAATAAACACATAAAAATGCTCAGCATCATTATTCATTAGGGAAATAAAAATTAGAATCCAATGAGGTACCACAACACACTCATCAAAATGTCTCAAATTGAAGATTGACTATACCAAGGGTTGGAGGAGATTTGGAACAACCTGAATGTGCATTTACTGCTGGTGGGAATGTAAATGGGTAGATCCACTTGTAGAAAACAGTTTGGCAAGTTCTTAAAAGTTATTCTTACATCTACCATATGGCCCAACCATTCTACTCCTAGGTATTTACTGAGGGAAACGAAAGCTAATGTCCAAAATTCAAACCGACTCTAATGGCTACCAATATGTAAACAGAAATACATATTGTGCTATATGGTTACTGAGAAGTGAAATGAAACAAACTCTTGACACACAATAACAGCCATCAGCAAGTTCCTGAATGGAGGACAGACAGAATAACAGAGTACATACTGTATGATTACATTGAGAAAATTGTCCAGAAAATACAAACACCTCTGTAGTGACACAAATTTAATCAGTGATTGCTTGAGGATGGAAAGATAACTGAGAAGAGACATAGAAGAGAGAGAATGGAAAGCTTTCTTTGTGATGGGTATGTTTATTATCTTAACTGTGGTTTTGGATACGGGTATGCTTACCTATATCAACATAATACACTTTAAATATGTGCTGTTATTTTATGTCAACTATACCCCATGATCAGTCAGCAGTTAATATCTCAGTAATCTTTGTCTGTGAAGCAAGTGGAATGAAATTGGGATTGAGAATATTATTGGTAACAAAGCAGCAAGTCTCCCAGAAGGAAGTTTTATGGTTTATAAAAGTTTTTATTTTCTTTATAAAACATCCGCGTTAGAGTCTTGTATAGAAACATTGTTTCCACGGCCTTGTCCAGGTCTCATTAATAGTCTTATACCTGGAGGGCTGATTTTCACTTCCCCAAAAGGTATTCTGATTCTTAATGGCAGGTATTCCTTAGATAGACATTCCTCAAATGAGAATGCTAAATATGAAATTGTGAACAAATGGGAATAAAGTTGTAAGAATTGAACCTCCATTTGCTTTCACTATAAGTCATTTGGCCCTAGAAAAATTAGGCGAAACTTATTCTAGGTTGTTAGCTTAATATACTTGACAATTATACTACACTGGGGCTTGGGGTTGGGATGGAAGGACTTCTGCTAGTAATAGCTGCTTTGCTTTGTTTAATTATTTTCTTCGTAGATCCTGAAAACACGAACTCTGAGTGGGTGCTCAAATGCAAGGCTGGGTATTCTTGGATTCATATTAGTAAAAATTATCCTAGTCTAATCCCAATTTCAGGAAGTTTGAATAACTAGAGGAAGATGCAAACAGAATTTGGTGCAAAATTCCTTCAAGAAAATAAAATGAGTTTTCCACATTGTAAGATATTTGAAGTATTTTATACCTTCAACAACATGTCTCCTGTTGGAGAAAGTATAACTCTGAATACATTATGAGGATCAGGGGAGGATTGTTTGGGACTTAAATTAATAATTCACAAAATCCTATATGATTCAATCTAAACTGAGTACAAAATAAAAAGAGAAATATTATATGCTCTTTAGGGCTTTGGTTCAGTGCTATCAGGCAGCAGGTAGTTGGTCGACTGCCATTTTACTCTTCTTATTGTTATTTTAATCTCTTTACTCAACTTCAACAAACTCTTAATTTATTTCCAGAATAATCTTCATCTATGCTCCTGAATCCCTTTCCATGTTCATATACAAAAATTTAAAGAATTAACAAACAACTTGCTATCCAAATAAAGCTTCATATTAATCACAATCATCACCTTCTGAAGATACCCCAAATAATTTTAAAATCTCAAGGAGGAAAAGCATACTTTTAATGAACACCCATCTTTAAAACAGATTTCTTAATCTTTTAACAAGCCAGTCATACCTAAGTACAGTTTACTCAGGAAGTTTAGAGCTGCTAACTCTGAGGACTTATGTTATTTTTTCACAATATCTTAGAAATAATGTCTTCCTGTGCTCTTAAGTTTGACTAGTACATATTATATATACTTAAATTTGAATCATGGTGGTGAATAATTCATGATAAAGTTAATAAATTTATTCTATAGAGAACTAACACAGTTCATCAATGCACATACAAAAATATAAAAAAAAAGAAAAAGAAAAACTGGCATCTGCCTTTACGATGAGTTGGTGTTGAGATGAAATATATTTTGTACATCTTTACAGTTCCAGGGACAAATAATAAAATTGGCAAAGTCTACCTTTGGGATATTTTGAATCTTATAATACGATTTATTCAGAAGTAGAAAAGAAAACACAATAAGAAAGAAAAAGCATTATAATTTTATGTAAGAGCAGAAAAATATTTTGAGGTTTTCTAAGAAAGTCTCTGGAATTCAGGTGAATGTAATATTAGTATACAGATAGATTGATCATAAAATCAAACAAAAACTGTGGAAAAATAAATAGAAAAGAGGACAAAGGTACTGAGAGCCATCCAACACTAATTGTTGTGTACACAGATAGAGGAAAAAAAGCATTCAACTTCTGAAGTATAATGTAGTTTTAATACCTAAGGTCATCTAGTTGAAAAGAATAAAGGAATTGCTATCCTAAAGCAATGCTGATAAAAATTTAACATGCATATGAGTCACCTGGCATCTTGTTAAAATGTTAATTTTGATTCAGACCCTGGCATTCCGTATTTCTAATAAGCTCCCAGAAGATGGGGGTGCTGCTGCTTCCCAGATCACCCCTTTAGAAGCAAAACACCAGAAGGCATACAGGAAGAATGGTCAGAGACATAAATGTAAACAAATAATATTCAAGGTCTTAAGACCACGAAAGGGAGAAAAGGTGTGGGTTTAAGGACTTCTATCCAAGTGAGGACATATTAAACTTTAGTGAGCCCCAAAGAAGAGGCTGTGAATTCATTGACCAAGGTAAGTACCAATCCTATGGATTTCTTGTTTTAAAATATAGTGCATTAATTAAAACATTTGAAATATAGTAAGGACAAAAAATCAGAAGGCTATTGTCATTGAGAGGATAGTTGATCACTCACAGTTCAAGGAAAAGGGCTATGCCATGCCTTGGGGAGCCACTCAGGGAGGCATGAGGGTTAGGTACAAGGGTAGAAGAGATGGGAGAACTGTGGGAAAGAGCCTTTATTGTAGTTTCTGCAGGAAAGAACAAATAGAGAAGGGTAAGATGACTTAGTATTGGTTAGTTTGAATAATTTAAGTATGCTCTAGGGCATAGAGGTTTTCCTTCATTTTGTGGTACCTGAACCTGGGATGACTAGGGCAGGGACATAGCGGCCCAGTGAAGCAGGCAGTTGTGGTGTGGCTCTCCATTGGTTGCTTTGTTTTTGAAAAGTTCACAGACAGGCACATTGTATACTATCTCTGTGAACCTGATAACCCTGAGAGGGACAGTTCCTCCAGGGAGAGCAGGGGTGTAGGTGTTAAAGTATCAGGATATAGAAAATAAAAGACATGATTAATACAACGTGAGCACAAAATAAGATGTGATTAAAAAGGAAGGCATGGTTTCTTCTAATTTGGGGAAATATCGAGAAAGGCTTTCTTACAGGTGATTCCTAAAATCTATTGTAAAATGAATAGGATTTTCTTCAGGCTCAGAGATGAGAAATTATGTCTGATGCAAAGAGATGAATTAAGCAAAGGCAAAAACATTTGTTTGTGGCATATTAGAGATCCTGGAGGAAATGACGTGTGGCTAGAAAATTAGTTTGTGACTGGAGAGAAATTCATGGACAAGACCTAATGTGACTTTACAACGTCCCTTCATAGAAGACTGTAACTGTAGAGAAACAAGTTAGAAGAAATATGTGTCACACATTTGTCTCCTATTTTTCCAGTCTCTCCTCCATCATTCTGACTAGTGACTTTCCTGAAGTGTTTCCTGATCCTTTAGAGAATAGTTTGTTTGGGCACACTAATAACAGTAGAGTTTAAACTACCCTACTTCCAACATTGATGCAATTTTGCCATACATCATCCAAATGTTTAATGTAGTGACTCTCTCTCATGAATTATGGAGAGCATGTGCAATTATCTCATGGTTACTTACCTGTATACTTACATGGGCATAGTTACATGTTGAAAATATTTACCGTGAAAGCAAATAATTAAACAGAGAAATGCTCCAAAGTAAGTACTTCACCAAAAAAATTAAGAGAAAGATATAACAAAATCTCTGTCAAGGATAAAAGAACAAGGGAATAACATTTAAAATTATTATGAGCTTGTTCTATCCTTATCACTTTACCAAGTTAATTTAGTTGTCATGACAAATCTGTAAGGAGATTTTATTCCTGAATCTAAAATAAGGATCCTGCATAATGATCACCTGAATGCTTGCAGACATGCACACTATATCTGATAACTTATCATCAGGAATTCTGATCCCATAGGCCTGTAGTGAGGATAGAAACTTGTATTTTTAACATACAACACAGATAATACCAATTCAGGTGTTCTTGGCCCATATTTTGAGATAAACTGGATTAATTGACTTATCAATATCATCTAATAAGTAGCAGACTTCCATCTTAGTTTTGTATTTATCTTTTTTTAATTCATCATGATCCCAGAGAAGAAATATTTTCTCAGAATATTTCAGAGATGGTTTTATTTTTTGAAAGTTCAGATATTATTTATGAAACATGCTCCTTTATACAAAAGTAGACATGACAGAAGCTAAGACAGGGTCAGATGTTCTTTGTCACAAATGGGAAAATTTATCAAGGCGATTCTCAAATTTAAAACCTCCAATTACCCCTATTTAAATGATTTAACTTCTCTGTTACAGATCTAGAGAAACTGGTATCTTTTTTTCTACATTGGATGCGATGTAGAAAAGCAGTCTTATTCCATGTCAAAAAGATTATGAGCAGTTTTCTATAGGATATTTTTCTGACACATATAAAAAGCAGAAAAATTTGTTTGTTCTTACTGTTGTTTTTTAATCATTTCTCACAGAATTTAAGTTTTTCTCATGAAAATTAAAATGGAAGTTATAGATCCCTATAAAGCTAAACTTCACTAAAACGTGATAGTAAGCAAAATTTTAATTTTACTCTATTGCAATATGTTATTTATAATGATGCATTTGTAAAGTGAAAAAAGTCATGAGATATATAAATTTATATATATAAGTTACATAAATTTATATATAAAAATTTATAAATATATAAATATATAATATTTTTGATAATAAGTAAATTTTATATATATATATATATATATATGTAGGTCTGCTAATAACATGCTTTTTGACCAGGACTAAATTTATTCAATTCCACTAAGTTACTATTTCTTATCTATAAAATGTTTAAAAAATAAATTTATTACTTCTTTGAGGTAGTAAAATAAGAACAAAATGCTTATTTGGAGAGGATATTGAACTACAGAATCTACCAGTTTCTTTCAATTTGCCCCTGCTTCTTGATCTATGACAATGGGGAAACATAAATGATGTACCTAGAAGGGAGAATTGGGGTGAATACTGAAAGCAAAACTACTTTTAGTCAACTTAAGAGTGGAAGATTAAATATTAAAACCTTTTTGACCCGTATGTGTAAAATCCATGCAAATGTAAAAGCATTACGTACTTTATTACTCGTGGTAAATATCTTTTATTGATCAAATCAAAAGTAAAGTTAAATGTATGCCAGAGAAAACTCAACAAGCAAGTTTTGTTTTGTTTTGTTTTGTCTTATCTTTCTCTAATGTCATTAAGTTGGATTGATATTCTTAGAAGTGGACTTTGGAAGGCTCATTACAGATAAGCTTTCTTCTTCAAATCTCCAGTTAATAGGCATTTTGGCTTTGTAATTTGGATAAAGTAAATTATGTGTTTGATTTTTTTCAATCCATAAGCATAGATTTGAATATCATTTAAATATATAAATTACTTCTCGAGGTTTTTCATTTGTTTCGCCTTATTGAAGAAATCTCAGTACCCTCCTAAAGTCTCATTAAGTAGCTAATTAGAATTTTTAAGTCTTCTATATCTTATTCAACACATATTTTTTAGTAAAACAGTTTGCAATGTACTAAATATAAAAATATGTTTAAATTTATTTGCTCCTACTAAAGTGATCAAGACATTATATTTTAGAATAATGAGAACAATTATGTTACTTGAAATAATCAACACATAAACTCTACATAATGGAATCTGAGATGAAATACCCAATGTTGAAAAGTAAAAATGTAGCAACATCAGAGTATTCACCAAATTAGGTTAGCTGAATTTTTGTTTATTATCTTTGACCATTCTGATTCTGTTTATAGGAACTTATATGGAAATAATGCAAACTATGGGGAAAGACATACACATGTTCATTATGCTCTTATTTAAACCAACAATATAGAAATTGCTATTTAGAAATATAGAAATGAATCCTATGACTGGGGTAGTTATCAATTAATGACCATAACTATAATCCATGTTGTCGTATAAACATTTAAGCAATAGCAATTTTATAAAAGCAAGACTACATGTAAATAAGTATTATAACTGGTAAAAAATGCATTTATGTGAGCAAAAATTAGAATAAATTAACCACAAAAAAAGAAAGAAAAGTGGTTTTCAGGGAAGGAGGATTAGAGACAATTCCTCACCATAGTTTTATATTTTTAGTATATTTATTGTATTATTTCGATAATTTAGAGGAAGAGAGAGATCCCTATTTTTTCAAAATAAAAAATTCTGCATTTTATAAATAGTAAGAAAACAACCTATTGAAACATACATGAGAAAATATATTTATTCTTAATCTCATATTATCTTTTCCAAATTAAAAAAATGCACTGTAAGATTAATTGTAAGATTATCCAATGAAAAGATGAATGACCAGCCAATGCCCCCTCCCCATACACACACACTAAAGATTGAATCTTTCTTATCTTAAAAGAATATGCAAAAAATCATTTTAAAAGGTACATCTTGAGCCCCATTTCCAGATATGAGTGCAGTATGGGGAAGATTGAATTAAAGCTCTTTTTATTGATTTTTTAACAAAGTGAACACACAAATGTGGCAGAATGTAGGGAAAAAGAGATACCAGCACACAGCAGCTGAACATAATCACCCACTCATTCACACTTCCAATTATTCAACCAATACAAATTCACAGATCAGTGATAATTTAGTAAGATTGGAGGTGAAATAAAGTATTGATCAATATCTATTGAGTTTTTATTGAGTTCCTACTTGACAGAATAACACTTTTGGTTTTTCTAACACTCTTGACAGTCCAACATACTGACTTTGTCTTCTTATTTCTTCTATTAATTATCTATTCAACAGGTATTTAATGAGTACCAGCTATGTGTGAGGCACTGTTCTGAGTAATAAATATATTGCAGTGCAAAAGACAGGAATGGTATCTGTCTTCAAAAAGTCTATATTTTAATTTGGAGAAGAATGAAAATGAATAACTGGTAAGTAATTTAATAAAATATAGATGTTAGTTTGTACAATACAGGACAGAGCATGATGAAAAGATTGTAAATGAAGTAAGTAGAGAGTCATCAGTTAACATTTCTCTGAGGAAATGGTAGTTGAACTAAGGCTGGAAGACTTTTCTGCAATTCTATACAAAATTAATCAAATAAAGCATCTGGTCTTATGAAAGCATTCAAAATCACACATATTAAATATATAAATAGTAAGTACTTCACTTAGAGGTTACTGCACAATATTGTCCAGGTCAGATAGGAATCTCACCTACAATTTTTACTGTGAAACGTCAGATAGGAATCATATAAAAGAAAAGTAGATTTTTAAAAAATCTATGCATACTTATTTCCTGAATAAATAAAAAGCAAATCTAATTTAAATATAGATTTGAAACTTCAAAACCAGATACCTACCACCAGCCAGAGTATGGTATTACATTACTTGTCACTTCTGTCAGGTCTTAATTGATCGTCTTCGGGGCCTACTCACATTTATGCCAGCAGGCCATATATTAATAATAAAAGTTAACTGATCTCTATTCCTTGAATCAGTTCTTGAATTTCAGATTTTTAAAATCCTTTTAACCATTGGGTGTCCTGGGGGTGAGATTAGGCTCCTTATAGAAGACTTGTCTTTAAATACTACCAAGAGACTCTATTATCCCTCTCTCACCCCATACACACATATCATTCATCTCTTACATGAAAGATGACTGGGGAATGACAGAAAGAAAATCCTTTGGCTTGCAAATTATCAACATAATAGACAAGGTGTCATTTCTTTTCTTCCCACTAAAATCCAATTGAAGAGGGCTCCAAGTGTCTTTAACAATCTAGGGTATTTCATATTTTATTCTCTAATATGATAGTTTTCTAAAAAGTAAGTCTGTTGGCCTGCTCTGTGCTTACCTGAGCAAAGGAAAAAGTAGAGAGAGATAATGGGAAAATAGTAGGATAGTAGATGAATAGTTTCAACTCCCATAGTTTGGAGTAACAGGGACAAGTGAATTTCTTGAGGGTTAAGTGGACCAAAGGAGTCACACTGCAAGCATCATTTATTTTAAGGTATCGTTACATGTCTCCCAAAGACAACAAGCCCATCTCCTTCAGAGACCCAGGTCCAGATCCAAACTGAACACATGAAACAAGCAAGCCCAGAGTAAAGTCAGTTCCAGGCCTTGGGAGGTTTCATGCTTATCCCATAGTCCTTCCTTCACAGCCCTCTACTCCCCTGCACCCCCAATCAGGCCAACTCCTAGCCTCTGAGCCAACAGGGAGCTTTCTTTGTGGGGTAATTTATAGGGGTTCGAGTGTCACATAAGGAAGATACTCTGAACTCTATTGTTCCATAGAATACTTAAAAGAACTCCCTCATTTATAATACTAATCAGCAATGACAGGCCTTCTCTTCTTCACCATAAATGCAGATTTTGAAGTAGATTATCATCTCAGACAGTTACATACTCTAGTTTCCTTATGGGTTTCATTAAAGGCTACTGTCGTTACCTAGGATAGTATTTAAGATAGCTAGGCAGAGCTTGCAGTGAGCCGAGATCATGCCACTGCACTCCAGCCTGGGCAACAGAGCGAGACTCCATCCCCCCCACCAAAAAAAAAAAAAAAGATTAGAGCTATACTTTAATAATGTTACCATTCCCCATCCTAGATTGTTATCTGCCCAAAAGGATCTTCAATAGGAAGAAGTCACAGGGGATACTACTGAAGGAGTACTATTAAATGAAGGAGTTAGGAGTGGTCCTGTGTATCTCATCCTAAGACAGTGCAATGGTAGCCCTTTGAAGAATCTACACAAGACACTCATGAGAGAGCTGGTGTTTTGATGGTGCCATGCACAAGCTTTGATGGGCAGGTGATAGACCAAGCAGCAACAATTGATAGATAAACAACTAAAGCACTAATTAAATGAGACATCTGTTTCATTTCTATTCCTGTCCCAGAGTAAACAGAAAATGAATCAGAGGAATGGTGATGAGATATACCAGTGGTCTTTCCAGTACTTCTTCTTGTCTTTTGGCATCATGTTAGAGTGAGGTTTGGGAGGGGTCTTCAAGTCCCAAGCCACTGTATAGATGGACAAGAGAAGGAGTAAAGATTATACATGAGAGTGACTGTTTAAGTAGACCTTTCTCCTCCCTCCCTCCCTCCCTTCCTTCCTTCCTTCCTTCCTTCCTTCTTTTGAGATGGAGTCTCACCCTGTCACCCAGGCTGGAGTGCAGTGGTGCAATCTTGGCTCACTGCTACCTCCAACTCGTGGGATCAAGCGATTCTCCCGCCTTAGCCACCTGAGTAGCTGGGATTACAGCACCCGCCATCATACCTGGGTAATTTTTGTATTTTTAGTAGAGACAGGATTTCACCATCTTGGCCAGGCTAGTCTTGAATTCCTGACTTCAGGTGATCCACCCGCTTCAGCTTCCCAAAGTGCTGGGATTACAGGCATGAGTCACGGCACCCAGCCTTCGACTTATTTTTTGTGTCAAATGATTCAAAACTATATATGACAGCTTTTATATTTTTAGAAAACATAGGAAGTATTTCATTGAATGCTCCTCAATTGGTTCTAATTTTCCACTTTTTTTTTTTTTCAAAAAAGTCTAACCATCTCTGATGCCAATCAGTTTCATCATATTCATAACAGACAAATGTTTGGAAAGTGCTGAATGCCAAAAGAATTATTTTAATTTTACACTATATAAAGCAGATGCTTTGATTCATTTGTTCTAAAGCACAGTGTTAAAAATGAATTCTAGTAATTTCGTGAAGAAAATGTTATTGTTTTTATTTTTCATACCTGGAGTCTTGTTTTTTATAAGATTAATTTAAGTTATACTGTTGGAGAATTACCTTCAGGTAATCATTCATTAGATGTGGCACTGGATGTCACATTCCAACACTTTTCTCTGGCTGAAGTTTTCTCACTTTTTAACCTGTTGATTTACATTTCTAAACTCTTCCCATACTTCAGAGTCTGACTCTAAAGATACCTCATGCATAAAGCCCACTTCCCTCATCTCTAGAATTATTCAATTCTGACTCTGAACATCTCTACATCATTATATTGTCATTGAAATAATTAAATTCATAATATCCGTGATGATTAGAATTACCATTTTGTGAATGTCTACTGTGATCATGGAAAATGTATTTAATTTTCCTAAGTCTTAGTTTTCTTATTTGTAAAAAGAGGATGATAATATATCTACTTTATCTACTTCAAAAGTTGTTATAATAAATTATGACAATATAGGTAAAGCACTAAGCATGGTGCCAAAAAAAAAAAAACAAGAATAGTAAACACAAAATGGATGTTAGCTACTCTTATAATGCAATGCTATATATAATAATCAAATGTTTCCTTTCACCTTTACTAAATAACTGGACATTGTGATGCATTTTCTGTTTTTGTAAATTCCTTTTAGATATGCCTTTTCCTAAAAACCATTCTGGAATTCACTGGTGGTTCAGCTACTAATATCTAACAACTTTCGACTTCCTCAAACAGAAAAGTTTATGTTTCTGTTCTTTAACAAACAAAGATCGTAGATATGCATTAATTCTTTTTTAAAACCTAAAATAAATATAATTAGGTACTGATTGGATGATACACGAGCTCTCTTACTAATAAAGTACATGAGAATCAGTACAGATTTAGCATACAGTATCCTGGGGATAAAGTCCCCCAATCATCTTTCATGGAAAGAAAATGTGTTTATCTGTCTTGAAAGACATTTGAAAATGTTATACAAAATAATATCTACACAGTTTATACTTCCCTGTTTAGAACATGTTATTTATTTGAAATATATTAGTTATTTTTAGCATTATTACTTCACAAAATATGGCAGCTCTGTGTACATTTTTATTTTGTTTAGTTTTGGCTATAACAAAGGAAACAGTTTGCATTACTCTTCTTCACAATAAGAAACCAAGTTTCAGGTTATCTTTAATTTGAAAAAGCTTTTTATTATAAGAGAGAATTTAACATTCCTGGAGGCCAGCACAGCAGAATTACTGGATGCAAGGTAGAGCCAGCAGGATAAGATCTGAGAAGTCTGAGGCCGAAACTTCACTAAAAAACAAAGGCCTTCATAGTCTTACAAGAAATTTGCAGTTCATATTTTGAAAAAGATATTGAAGAAACATCACTTACAGAAAAGAGTCTATTTTAAAATAACTTTAAGTTCATAACTAAAACCAAGGCCTTGGTGAAAATGTAGGGAAAGCCTTGAATAAGAAAGTAATAGCTAAACTCATCTAAGAGTTTGGGGACGATTAATATGTGGCACTTAGATGAAGTTCAGCAACAATTGAATAATAAAATAAAGTTAACTGTTGAGAGAACTTCAACAAGGTGAGAAAAGAAGTTATTGTCTTAGCCACAAACACCAATAATTCATTAAAAAAACTAAAAATTTAATTCTAGAATATAAAGAATAAAGCATCAAAATAAATTATTTTTAGTTTATATTAAAGTACTTAAGGTAATGGCATTAATGATTTTAATACTGTATTCTTAGTATGCTATTCTATATGCTATAATACAATAATATTAATTGTTAGCATTACCATTTGTTGATTTCCTACTTTGTCCAGGAACTGTATCAGCACTTTACTATGGGTATTATAACTACTTACAGATGATGGAATTAAGAGTAAGAGAATAATTTGCTGAAAGTCTCATTGATCTTAAATTGTCACAGTAGGTAGCTAGTTAGGCATGAGCAGGGCAGGAGAGGGCTCTCCCCACCAGTAGGAATGTCAGGCGACAATCAGGTGATGGTCAGGCAGTTGTCACACTGCCTCTCCAAAGTAATAATTGGTCACAGCCAGAGCCAGGGAAAGACAGTCTCCCAATAAACAGAAACACCTGAAACGTGGTCAGCAGCTTCCCAATAAGATCCCAGGAGTTGCGCAAGTGGGCTAAAGCATGATCATTAAGAGACAAAATGGCAGAGTTTAACTGGCCTATGACCTTTAGGAACATTTGGCTGGTAAGGAGAAAACGCCTCAGGTGAGCCTCTAGTCAACACACTGTGCATGTTGACAGCCCACCCCAAGGGAGGAATCAGGGGAGAAGGGATGCAAGACCCCGGAAGTATGTCAACAGATAAACCCCTAAGTCAACAGTCAAATGGGGCATTTGATCTCTCACGTCGCATGCTTGGCCCTCTTCCAAGTGTCCTTTACTTCCTTTCATTCCTGCTCTAAAGTTTGTAAATAAACTTTCACTCTTGCTCTAAAATTTGCCTCAGTCTCTCACTTTGCCTTATACCCTTCAGTCAAATTCTTTCTTCCGAGGGGGTAAGAATTGAGGTTGCTGTAAACCCATAGAGATTCACTGCCAGTAACACAATGATATCTACTTGATCCATTCATAAAGTTTCATGTTTGAAAATCATTTTCAGAGAGATGCATAAGCTGTATAAAATCACTATAACTTTTATGAAAAATAATTGGTTATTCAAAATCAGCCAAACTGGGGAATGCAAATTTTCCTACAAAATTCTATTTTTACAAAGTTTGTATCTGTCCTGATTTTCTAAACATTTCACTTTGACTGGGGAGCATCTATTTTGACAAGTTTTCTTTACATCTTTAGTTCTTAATAAATATCTACTGGATAAATAAAGTGTTACTGAATTTTTGGAGATTCCTAGAAGAGTATGTATATCTATACCAATTCTGTGCGAAATATATAACATCTACCACAAACACATTTATTAAAATTGAAGGCTCATCTATTTGTGTGGTAATAATGCAGACACTGATGGTAAAACAAGAACTTATTTTCTTACTTATAAATGAGTAAATTCTCCAGTATTTAAACAAAAGGCATAATTTATTTTAATCACATATTTAATTAGGAGCTACTAAAATAAGGGCTATTTCCTAGGGATATATATCCAATGTTTTCGTCTGGAAATGTAAAAAGAAAAAAAAAAGCTTGGTTACTTAGCATAGTTTATTGTTGTTCCTAATACAATGGGAGTAGAATAAAATTGCCATTGAATAGATAATTTCCACCTCAGGCCATCTGCAGATGTGGCTCTATTAATGCAACATTTACAAGTGATAAATTATTGTTTTTCCAAAGGGAAGTTGAAGGTTAGATTATTACCTAGATATTAGTTTATCATTTTTGATATTTTTAGACACTCTTATGTCTATGCTAGATTAATAATAATGTAACTGTCCCTTAAAATATATTTCTACTAATATTAATATGTGTGAGAAAAATGTACACTGATAACATTTATCAATTTTTTTTCTTTCTGGTAAACAAACCTTGAGTGTAGAATGAAAAATTGGAGGTGTAAATGTTAAAGTATAAAAAAATTTGCTCCTACCTCAAAATTGAATGAAGCATTTTACTTGGCATAATCTAATAAATTGATTTAACTGATAATCACAGCAGATTTTTTAGTACCTATTAAAACAAAGATTAGGAACTAAGAAGATAAATTACTTATGTATGTACCTATTAAGTCAGTTTTTGCTAATGTATAAAATTCTGATAGTCTGCTAAGGAAAATAAACCTTATTGAAGAAGACACGTTAAATGAGAATTGAGATCTGTCTTAGCATAAAGCTTTTTCTACCCAAAGAGACATTCACAGGTATTACTTTTTGCCATCGTCTTGTCTATTAGGGCACAGATTTAACCAGACAAAAAATATTGGCATTTTTATTTATGAACCTATATTTAAAAATTCTTTGTGCCACCATACAAATATTTTAAAATCTTCACTGAGTACCTCATAAAGTTACTAATATGATTGAAAGAGGATTTTGTATGCAGTTGGGAAATATTCAGGTGCATTCATCAGAGCTTGATTTTGTGCTGGGTGCGGTAGCCCACACCTGTAATCCCAACATTTTGGGAGGCGGAGGCTGGCGGGTCACTAGAGGTCAGGAGTTGGAGACCAGTCTGGCCAACATGGTGAAACCCCATCTCTACTAAAAATAAAATAAAAAAAATTAGCCAGGAATGGTGGCGCTCACCTGTAATCCCAGCTACTCAGGAGGCTGAGGCAGGAGAATTGCTTTAACTCGGGAGGCAGAGATTGCAGTGAGCCAAAATGGCACCACTGCACTCCATCTTGAGTTACAGGGCAAGACTCTGTCTCAATTAAAAAAAAAAAAAAAAAAAAAAAGCTTGATTTTGTATGTATGATGAAGATAATAAAAAGTGGGAGAACCCTTTACTGATAGATAAAACTTAGGTCTGAGCAATGTGACCAATAGATTTGGAGATAGGACCCCTGTAATTCATCGCCCTATATGGGTGAATGACAAAAAGCTTTCCCACAAGAAAATACTGTGGAAATACATATTAGATGGGCTCTTGTTTCAGGGTAAAGTTAAAAATAATTTTAAAGTCTTCTCTAAGAATTTTCTAACCACACTCAATTGGGTAGAAATCTTGATCTACTCTGCCTTATTCCTGCAACTTTCCCCACCAAAACCAGGCAAAGCCTCCACACAAAACTAAGTACTAAATTGGTTTTAACTGCAAGTTCCTGGAAGAAGCAAACACCCTTTATGGATGATTGCTCTTCAAACCCAATCTTTAGAAAGTTGTCTTAGAGCAGTTATCAAGAAATATGAATTAATAACAAAAGTAAATCATATTTACAAGGAAAAGGCAAATAGAAAACTATAACTGTAAAAACTGAAATATTAAAATACTTTTATATGGTGTATAATTTTTAAAATAAAAGATACATAACAAAGAAACAGGTGACTATCAAAGTTTTGAAAAGGGACTGTGGTACACATTGAGATGAGCTGCTGAGATCCTTATTGAAGAAAGGACTCATTGCCCAGCAGTAGAGAAGGCAATTAGCAGCCAATCTCTAGGTTTCACATCTTTCAAGGTCTTCATCAGCTTCAGAGAGCCCCTATACCTGAAGTTATACGCTTTCAGAATCAAGCTGCAACTGATATTAAAGCAAGGTGGGGGTATAAAGGCTTAGCTGTTTCAGCTTTATGTGGGTTACTCTGTCAGGCAATACTTGCTCCCGAGCTCCCTAGAAGTGTTGGCTGAATTCTGGACAGGCCTGCATCCCAGTTCTTCCTTTGCGCAGTTCTGCTTTTTTTCCTTTTCATTCACAGATGATAATACAAAATTAACATCTCAAATACCTAAAATCCATTTCAGTACTCACTTCTTGAGGACCCAACCTACAACAGTGACCAAACATAATTGCAAAAATAAAAGAGAATTTTTGTAAGACAGACTTATAGTTATGGACTGAATTGTGTGCTCCCAAAGTATGTTGAAACCCAATCCCCAAAGTGATTGTAGTTAGGGATAGAGCCTTTATAGGGGTTTTTAATGTTAAATAAGGCCATAGTGGTGGATTCTTAATCCTATGGGAGAGGTGTCCTTAAGAAGAGGAATAGACAGTACAGACCTGTCTCTGTGTGCACTCAGAGGAAATCTCATGTGAAGACAGAGAGAAGATGGCTGTCTCTAAGCCAGGAAGCCAGCCCTCTCTAGAAACCAAGTTTTCAGGCACCTTGATCATGGGCTGCCAGCCTCCAGAACTATGCCAAAATAAATGTATTTTTAAGCCGTCTAATCTATGATATTTTGTCATGGCAACCTGAGCAGACTAATATATGTTTATATATAATTAAAACTACAAACTTAAAGAATAGGTCAAGCTGGCAATTAGGCAGGTCAAATAGGAAGCATGAAATAAGATTTTGGAAGTGAATTCAAAGAAGTTCCTAATCACAGTACTGTAAATGAACTAAACTCTTGATTACAAGACAAAAAATACCAGACAAAATTTATAAGAAAAAAGCAAAATGGGGCCATATCTATTAACAAGTATCATATCTAAGCAACATAAGGAAACACAGTGAAAGAAAGGGAATTTTGAGAATTTTGAGGTGTTGACTTTCCCTACCCAAACCACAAACAAAACTGTTGACCCCTTTGAACAATGTGAGGGTTAGGGGAACAACCCTCCACTCAGCCAGAAATCTGCCAATACATTTTGACTCCTCCAAAACTCAATTACTAATAGCCTACTGTTGACCAGAAGCCTTACTGATAACCAGTTGATTGACACATATTTTGCATGCAATATATATTATATACTGTATACTATATTCTTACCATAAAGTAAGCTAGAGAAAAGACAGTGTTATTAAAGACATCATAAGGAAGATAAATTTATTTACTATTACTATGGAAGTGAATCATCATAAAAGTCTTCATCCTTGTCATCTTCACATTAAATGGGCTGAAGAGGAGGAAGCAGCAGAGGGATTGGTCTTGCTGTTTTGTCTCAGGTATAGCAGAGGCAGAAACTGAACCCACACAGTTCATACCCATGTTGGTCAACGGTTGGCAGCATATTGAAAACAGCCCAATTACCAGGCTTGAAACATTTTTGAAGAACGTATTAAACTGCACACTCCATCCCCAATGCCTTTCCATAAAGTCTCTAGTGATCCAACTATTGACTACAATGACCCTTATGTAAGAACATGAGCTGTCAAAGACGCTGCATTCTAAGGAGTCTTTTCAGATATAAGTCTTGGGGGAAAAAAAAACAAAAAGAAAGAAAAAGAAAAAAGAAAAACAAGAAATCTAGATTCCCGTGGTGGGAGTAGAGGATCTCTCTGAGTGTTCCTATGTCTAGCCAGCACTGGCCCAACTCCTCCTGTGGTGATATGACATTGTTTCCCTCTATGCTTGGTGTGCACTCCGTATTTCATGAATGTTAAAGATAATTCACATGCGTCTAGAGTATTCAAGTTATAAATGACAGTGAATAAAAGAAAGTAAAAGTCACAATAATTATTAACATGAAAGTTTTGATGAAGCTGTAAAGTGTTCATTTATTAGTACTTCCAATTTTTACACCTTATTATGGTTGTTCACCAGTAACAGCAACAACAAACATTTTAACATAATGTATTAATATCTTCATTTCCACATAAATTATATAAATAGCAAATTATAATCAGGGCCAAGGTGGGTTATTAGCAATATCAGTTACTATATTTTATTAGAACTGGATAGTGGCTTTTAGTTCATAGTACTGAGACTCCTTAATAGAAACAAAGTTGGTTATTTTTGTGTTTATTTTTAATTTTTTAAAACTTCCATAAATATGACCTATTATAGAAGTTAAGAATGTATTTGATTGAATTCATTTGCTTCTAATTTTCAGTATAATTCTTCTGGTTGCTTTATTTTTTAAAAAATGCTACTTATTTTATTAGTGTATATTTCTAATGCCAGTTACTTTCTGTCTTGCGGAAAAAAAAAACAACTCAGTGAAAGATTTTTAGAGCAGTAAAATGAAATTAAGTTTGAGTCAAAAATGTGAAAACTTCTACAAAAAAATATAATTTTGGTCATGATGACCTTTTCTTAATATCTTAAAAGTTTAAATTGGTGAAAAAAAATTTTTAAATAACCAAAGCGGAAGTAAATATTTTACCCAAACCTTCTAATGTAAACAATTTTAAATTTTAAATTATCTGTGCAATATGTAACATAATTATTATGGTGGAAATTTCTGCACAGAAGCATCCTCTTTGTTAATTAATACTAACCATTGTTTAACAAAAGAATGCATTTGATTTTTTGAGCAAAAAGTGTAGATGTGGATATAAAAAGTACATCCTAGAGTGTAGAATACTGAGGTATTTTGATTGTCTAATGTTTTACTATCAAACTACACTGTAATTGCAACATAAGTGCCTTAAATAATTAACGTATTCTCTCACTTAACATTTTTTAAGCACTTACATGGTGCCATGTACTTGCTGTACTGAGCAATGGGACCACAATGGCAAAGAAAACACAGTAACTTCTTGCCCTTGTGAATATAATGTCAAAATTATCATAAATGTCAAATATAGACTATTTGATAAAGTTATGAGCTCCTATTAATACACACACAGGAGAAAGTAAAATGAATAAAAAGAAAAACAGTCAAATAAATGGACTCCATCAACACCATTTTAACTACAATAAGTACACACACCAAAATTGTCAATTACCTGGAGAGAATCTTGTCTTAACAGGGGAAACCATATTTCAGGGTTACTAAATAGGTTTAGTTGATGAGTAAAAGTATTTCTTTATGAAACCACCCTAAATAATAAATATAAAAATATAATAAAAGTAGAAGATCAATACTTTATAATCACTAATAAACTAGTAGGTTTAGTAATGCCTATCAATGGACGAATCCAATAAATGAAAGGTGAATGGAAAATCTTACAATTGGAAGAAATGGATGTCACCCCCTGACCTCACTGAACTACTTAAACCTTACTAAAAGTGGGAAAGCCAGGCATTTATATTCTTGATGTAATTCAATATGAAGTATATGGTATCACTTATGAATTATTATTGGCTAGAGGGACCTAAACCTAATTAGGCCTTTAAAACAAATGCCCACGCTTGTAGAGATGTATATTGTAATAAGCATGTAACAGTAAAATAACATGACATAATATCTGGTTTTGTTGCAAAACAATTCAGTAAGAGGGAAGTGAAGAGGAGGGCGAAGAGTTAAAACAGATGAAGCAACAGTCTTATTGCATTTAGGTGATAGGCATTTTGGAGTTTATTGTATTAGTCTCTCTAATTTACTGTATGTTTGAGATACTTTATCATTAAAAAATCTAATGAGAACACAGAAAAAAGGAAGCCATTTTGTGGCACAAAGAGTAGGGTGGAATACGTGGTTCCTTTTAGAAATATAATGCATGTGATATTTCAGTAGAATATTTAGTAATGTCAAGTGAAAAGATTTTAAAAGTCCAACTGAAATTTATCAGTAAATTTCAATTCTGGTCAAAACTGAAGTTAAATACAATAGAAATAAATAAACCCTTGTAGGTGGTAAGCATTGTGCTAAGTCTTGGAAATCCAATAAAATGACTATTAGTTGGTGTCTACCAATAGAAAATGTATAATCAAAAGTTTCCTTGGAATGTTGAGATAAAGATTTGAGAGCCTTTTTCACACAAGTCATAGCTGAGAACTTTCTAGTCTTGTGTTGGTTTGTTTTTACATTTCACTGACTCTATGAGACAAATAATTATTTCAAAAATTACTTAAAATATTATTTTATGCATTTGCCTTATTAGGCACTTTATGTAATTATCCACTTTACAAGTCATACCTTTCTAATTTAGTTTTCTTTTCTATTCAGTGGTCAAAGAATACTTAGCTGTCGTAATACTTCAATGATAATAATCTCACCTCTCACATCACTTAACTATGCAGGTATAAAATGAACTCGTGGTTTTCAGAAACAGACTTCACAATTTTCTTATTAAACAGAATAAAAAGAAATGGTATAAAAGTCTAAAGTAATAAAGGATAATAAAAATCAATCTTCCACTTTTAAAAATGCATTTTATTACACTTTTAGATATGGAAAGCTGTCTGATACTTAGGTACTTAATCAAACTGCAAACTTCAGGATCCACATTGGTAGCAAGATAAACTTGGCCATTGCCTCACCATTATAACAACTGCAAAAAGTAGATTTCACAGTGACACTTCATAAAGGACCCTGACTAGACTGGAATGGAAGGCAATAATCATAAAATGGTATTAATGATCAAATTTTAAGTGCTAAAGTCATCTCAGAGAAAATATCATGGAGAAAAGAGAATGAATAATTATTTTCATATGTATTGAGGTTTCTCCAAAATATTTAAATAAAACTATTCAAAATATAGCCAAATCAATAATCATTAATTGCAGACAATAAAGACTCAAGTGACAGCAATTTTATCTATACTTCTACTTCAAAATATTCTGCAAGTTTAAGCGGCGTTACACTGAATGACCTTTATATCATGTGACATTAGATAACACCTTTTTAATTCAAATTAAATAACTTAAATAAAGGCCAGACGTGGTGGCTCAAGCCTGTTATCCCAGCACTTTGGGAGGCTAAGGCAGGCGGTTTGCTTGAACCTGGGAGTTTGAGACCAGTCTGGGCAACATGGCAAAACCCTTTTTATACAAAAAATACAAAACTTAGCTGGGTATGGTGGCACACTCCTATAGTCCTAACTGTTTCAGAGGCTAAGACGAGAAGATTGTTTGAGCCTGGGAAGTCAAGACATCAGTGACCCAAGATCCACACTATTGCACTCCAGCCTGGGTCACAGAGTGAGACTCTGTCTCAAACAAATAACAAAATTTAAATAGAAAGCACACACACACACACACACACACAGAATAAAATTTGTTATTAACATAAAAAGCTAACATTCTCACAGAAGTGTAAAATATGCCATATCCACTGAGTAAGGGGGAATAGAAAATGCCATCCACTGAGTGACTACATTTTAAAAGTCATGTATTTTAAGCCATTCAAAACATTAGCAACATTTATAACTAACTTCAGAGTAAATTTTTCTGCCACAAAGTGCCCTGCATTTGAATTACATATGCACTCTAGGGTTGTTGTTTTTAAATTCACTCTAAATTTTTTACCCAATTCTGTAGTAGAAATACTCAAGTTAAGACTACTGTTAAATGGTAATGGAGATTCTCGTAAGTTGTTAAGAGCATTGTGTGTGTTTATAAAACTGTATTTACAGACTTTTATTTCCCAAATTGATCTCTCTAGAACATTTTTCTGTAAAGTGTCACATAATAACTATTGTAGGCTTTGTGGCCATATAGTTTCTGTCACAACTAGTTCTAGTTCTGTCACAACTCAACCCTGCCATTGTAGGGTATATAGAAACAGATACATGAATCAGAGTGCCTGTGCTACAATAAAACTTCATTTAGAATAAGCAGAAGCCTGGATTTGCCCAGCTGGTTGTAGGTTGCCAATTCTGCTCCAGAATAAAGAAGAGTGGTAGGATGAGGTCATGAATATGAAATACTTAAAATTCTTCCCATGATGGAAGCTGCTTAAAACAGTCAGTTTCAAAGAACTGAAATCACAAGGCATTTCACAATTATTTACATATGCTTTGATCCATAGCATAAAAACTTTTCCTAGATTTAGGAAATAGAGTACAAAGCTTAAAATCAGGCAGAACCATGTTTTTGTATACAGAACTATGTTTGTATGTGTGTGTGTGTGCTAAAAATCCTTTGTGCCATCATTATGTTAGTGACATTTACATTTGTTTTTCAGGTGACCATATACCTGATTTAAATCTCAAACTTATTTGGTCAAACATACAGTACCTAGTGGACACCTGGTAGTTCCACAAGGCAAGAGCAGCTGTTGTATAACTGAATACTACTTTACCTTGACCCTGGCTTGTCTGACTGGAATGATAGCTGCCAATGGCATTTCTCTTAAAAATAGAGTCCTGCCAAGGTAGGAAAGAGCAGCAAAGTCTCGCCATAGCTAATATCTCTTATCCATTAAGTGTCTGTCACCGTTACCCCAAAACTAACATCATCATCCATATACTTATTTTTAAGTAATTATGTATAAATTTTGGGGACCTCCTGGTTCTTGATGGAATTTCATAATCAGTAAGATATACATGTGAAAGGAAATTATTGTGGCACCCTGCTCTCACTAAAAAATTGATTTCTAGCTTTTTCATGGCTGGGAAAGCCTGTCGATTATTATTATTGTCATTTTTTTTGAAATTGTATGTGCCTAGAGAAAATAAGTTTGAAAATAAAAATGCACAAGGAAGAAATGATCTAAAGAAAATCTTAGAAGGGAAAATGAAGTACTAAGAGATATAACATAATATTTTCTCAACAAGTATTCACTAAACACCAAAAAAAACTGCATAAAAGAAGCTAGAAAACAAACTTCAGAGGTAAGACCATCACCTTTCACTTAATTTGTACTATCTTTAGTTTTCTTTAAGAGCTCCCACCTACATGCTCAGATTTGTCATAATTGCTGAGCCAATTCTGCTAAAACCAGGAAGTATTTAGGCTCTCCTAATCCAATATGGGTTAGTAATAAATAAACCTCTGAGAAGTGGGCTTCCAGTGAGCAACAATGAGGTCTTGGGTTACATACAGTTTGTATGATCAAAGACATCTTATGTTCTGATAAGAGGATTACTGCACCCAAATTGTTTGGTTTATTTTTTTCAATTTGTGACTATATACCATATATATATGTATATATTATACATATATATGTCTTATATATGTGTATACACACATATATGTATTGTCACATATATATATATATATATCTTTTGTACTAATTTTGGGTTTATGGTCAACTAACTTGTTGAGTATACATAAGTCTTCAAAAAATTGTGGTGACTCCAATTGTAAGGACTAGTGTCTACCCTCTGAACAAAAAAAGCAATGCCCTGAGTTAGGGCTCTGCTTTTTGTAAAGAGAGATCTCAGTGTCCTTCTGGACTTTCTCTGTTGGTTTTCCTTGAGCACTCCAGTGGATTACCTCAGACCTTGACACTGACTCTTTTTGAACTCTCTTAGACATTGTGTCATTTTTGTAAAACTGACTCTTTTTTTTTTTTTTTTTTTTGTCTTCAAACTTGTAATGCAGGAGAAATTCCTGAGTTAGGAGTCAGGTCAATGACAACATTAACTCTTGTTCCACTTCTCTCATGTCAAATTTACCAAAAGATTTTAGGTTGAATAGAGAAAGATAAAACTTGAAATGATGTCCTTTGGTAAGTTAAATTTATATTTTTTGTCTATCATTTCCTGAGTTAGGAATAATTTGATCAAAATCTTATGATTGCAACTGAAAAAAAATGCAACTTAGGCATAAGAGGAGTTTATTGGAAGGTAATAGGAATTGCTCAAATAATTAAAATGAGAGCTGCAAAAATAAAAGAAGGGGATTATGAGTGCTTGGATAAGTGTATAAGTAACTATTATTTCACATTATAGTAAGATCACTGACATAATAATGGTCACGTGGATTGAAATCAAGAGCAATTATGCTAACATGTAAGTTCAAGAAGAGAGATAATTTGTAGAAGTGAGATGGACCTTTATAATAAATGGGATTTTCATAGACAAAGACTATATATTCATAATAAATGTCTGTGTTTGGAAAGGTAAAGATACAAATAGTCATGTTTCTCTACATTATTTGTTATTTGAATAAGTGAAAGGAATACATAGAAATATGGGTTGAATCTTAAAGAAGACCTAATGAACCTGAACTTATAATTCTGTTTTAAATTTACTAATCAATGATGATCCATTGATTACTACTCAAGAGATATTTTTCATTATGACAGATTATCTAACCAAGACTCTATTTCAGACCACTGTAAATGTGATGGTTTGGAGTAGAGAGAGAGAGAGATGACAGGACAACCAGTTGGAGAGTTACTGCAACACTTTAAGCAGGAATGAAGGTCAAACTTGGATGTTGTCACTGGAATTTTTAAGATGCAAAGATAACTTGATGCCTGACTGAAAGTTACTGAGTAAAGAAAAATGAAAAGAAGAAGATCAAAGATGATTCTAGATTGGGAAAATGAAGAAATTGTTCTATAAACAGGAAACCATGAATGATAAGTAGGTTCTATTAGATAAATTTGATGAGTTTTGGAAAGCCTATGCTGATTGTCACTGGCAACTCGGTTGAAACTGGAAAGGACTATGAAGACTAGGTATAATATTCTAAAACTTTGACATTGCATACAGCCGGAAGTTTGGGAGGAAGAACATGGAAGAGCCATTATTTGTGAATGGCCAATATTCTAATTTCCTCCACCAGCTACCACCTCTTAAATTATAGAATATCGGCTATAGAAGAAATGTAAGAAAGAAAATAAAATAAAAAATAACAAAATTAAGCAAAAAAACAAGAAAATTCAGCAGCAAAGTTTTGAACTTTACATATATAATGTAATTATACTCAATTAGATTTTAAAATATCAGTGAAAGGGGCAGTATTTTATATAATTTCTATATTTCTTTAGAATACCTAATGCTTTATCTTTATTCTAAATACATACTTTGTAAGAAACTAATGAATTAAGGAAGTGCAGTTACATGTACTTTTATTAATAAATACAGATAATAGTGACAAGTCAGCTTGCGATAAATATACAATAAAAAAGAAGATAATTATTTCTAACATTATTGTAACAATAATATTTGTAAATACATTAGTTACTTTTCTAATACATTAACAATCTGAATTTGCTAATATAATAAAGCCTATAATATCCAAAGCAATTAGTATTCTTATTAATTAGCTACTGGTGTAATAAAATTTCTAAGAAAGAAACATAATTAAATTGAAAGCATTCTATTATTTTAAAGGATTTTAAAACTAAAGTATCTTCATAGCTTTATCAGAGTAAACAGATGCTTTCTCACATTTAATTCAAAATTAAATCAGATTTATTTCCATTTAGCTAATTTAAGGTTTTGTTTTCAAAACAGCTACAATAATTATCCTATATCTTCACCACCTGGCACAGTGATTAGCATATCATGGATAATGCTAAACAAATTCTATTGCAAAAATGAATGAGGAAAGGAATAGGGAAATCAATCAACTAATTTTTCAATATTAAAATTTATTATCTACTATATATTTATAATATGTCACACCTAGTGCTAAATAAAAGCTTTACTTAATTATTAATTTTCCCATGATTCTGTGAAATAAATATCTCTCAAATAATGAAGAGAAGTTAGGGATGATTATGGAATTTTTTTGTAAGGTCTTACAAGTAACATGAGTGTGTGTGGTATGAGAACCCTGTTCATTTCTTCTCAAAACCCTTTGCTATAAAGTGCTAACTTATACCACCTTTTTCTTTCTCTCTCAAAATATTTCTTCTCATTTACTCTTCACTTATTTTCTGAAGAATCATGCTTAGATGTCTAGATTTAAATTGTTAGTCTAATGTAAAAATTTATAATCATGTTTTTATTTTAGTATTTCCTCCTCATCAAGTCATCTGATCAGCTAATATTAGGTGGATCATTGTCATTCAAAACAATGAGATTGAGCAAGTCAATTAAGCTTTCTGAGGCTGAACTTTTCCACTGGTAAATCTGAAGTATATTTGTTCAACCGATGTTCCCATGATCCCAGACTCAACTGTAATTCACCAGCATGAAAAAATACCAGAAAGGTGAAATATTGTTTAATAAAAACTCTTACTATGTAACTATGTTAATTTAATAGGTTTTACTATAAGCTCAAATACACCAATTAAATCATATTAACTATAAATAGAGGCATACCTCATTTTATTGTGCTCTGGTTTTTGTGCTTCACAAGTACTACATTTCCTTAAGTCAAAGACTAATGTAGAGCAAGACCCCAACTCTCTTCAATTTTATGAAGACTGGTGGACATGAGGATGCTGTAGAAGAAAAGTTTGAAGCTAGCAGAGGCTGCTTCATGAGGTTTAAGAAAAGAAGCCATCCCCATAACATAAAGTACAAGCAGTAAGTGCTAGTGCGGAAGCTGTAGCAAATTTTCTAGAACAGTGGCCCCCAACCTTTTTAGCACCAGGAACTGGTTTTGTAGAAGACAATTTTTCCACAAACAGGGTGGGTGGAGGGGGGATGTTTTCAGGATAAAACTATTCCACCTCAGATCATAAGGCATTAGTTAGGTTCTCATAAGGAGTGTGCACAACTAGATCCCTTGCATGTACAGTTCACAATAGGGTTTGCACTCCTATGAGAATCTAATGCTGAGGCAGAGCTCAGGTGGTAATGCTCTTTTGCCTGCTGCTTACCTCCTGCTGTACTGAACAGTTCCTAAAAAGCTACGGACTGGTACTGGTCCAGGGCCCAGGGGTTGGGGACCCCTGGTCTAGAAGATCTAAGATAATTGATGAAGGTGGCTACACTAAAAATCTTATTTTCAATGTAGACAAAATAGCCTTATTTTGGGACAAGATGACATCTAGGGCTTTCATAGCTAGACAGGAGAAGTTGATACCTAGATTCAAAGTTTTAAAGAACAAAGTGACTCTTCTGTTCAGGGCTAAAGCAGCTGGTGAATTTAAGTTGAAGCCAATGCTCATTCACCATTCCAAAACTCTCATGGCCCTTAAGAATTCTGCTAAATGCACTCTACCTGTGCTCTATAAATGGAGCAACAAAATCTGCTGATAGCATGTCTGTTTATACCATGGTGTACTGAATATTTTAAGCCCACTGTTGAGACCTACTGCTTAGGAAAAAAAAAATTCAAAATATTACTGATCATTGACAATGTACTTTGTTAACCAAAAACTCTGATATAGATGTACCAGGAGGTTAATGTTGTTTTAATGCCAGTCAACACAACATCCATTCTGCAGCTATGGATCAAGTAAGTTTGATTTTCAAGTCTTATTATTTAAGAAATACATTTCAGAAGACTACAGTTGGCATAGGTAGTGATTTCTCTGTTGGATCTGGACAAAGTAAATTGAAAACCTTCTGGAAAGAATTCATCATTCTAAATTCCATTCAGAACATTTGTGATTGATGAGAGAAGATCAAAATAGCAACCTTAACAAGAGTTTGAAAAAAGTTGATGTGAAGCCTCATGGATGACTGATGTGGGCATCAGTGGAGGAAGGAACTGCAGAGGAGGTGGGAACAGCAAGAGAACTAGAATTAGAAGTGGGGTCTGATGAGGTGACTGAACCATTGCAATCTTATGATAACACTCAGACAGATGAGAAGTTGCTTCTTATGGGTGAGCAAAGGAAGTAGTTTCTTGAGATGAAATCCATCCCTGGTGAAGATGCTGTGAACATTGTTGAGATGACAATGAAGGATTTATAATATTACGTAAATTTGGCAAAGCAGCAGCTTTGCAGATTTGAGAGAATTTTCTCCAATTTGAGAAAAGGTCTACTGTTGTTGCTGGACTTTTCCTTAGTTCAGCTAAAGATGGGGTCCTTGTCACATGGCCACAAAAATTCAGGCTCGTAGATAATTTGAAGGGTGAGCAAGGCAGAGTTTTATTTGGTTAAAAGGGAAAAAACAAACAAAACAAACAAAAAAACAGGGACCCTCCACAAAGACAGAGTACCTGCTGATGCACTTCCTGCCCTGCAGTTTGAATCCCAGGTACCACCTAGGAAGAGGAGGGGCCAGGCTCCTTCCCCCTGCAAATGGTATGAACTACTGTGGCTCCACCCCAGTGTGTAGGCCATCGGAGATTCTGCCAGGGAGCCCTTCCCACCTGGCTGCTTCATTTGCCCCTCTAAAGAAGTACATCTAACTGCCATTAGAGTAAGGATAAGGATAAGGATAAGGATAAGGACGAAGACTAATCTTAACTGCTTCCTGCTGATAGAGGATGCTGTTTTGGGGAAAGACAGTCAGAACTCCCTCCAAGGCCTATGTAAGGTAAGGGTTCTGGCAGAACGGGCCATTGTCTGAGGCTCCAGTTGCATGACCTTTTGGAGTTTGATAGCCTGAAAGAAAGAAGAGACAAACCAGGTAATTAGAAAACATGTATCAAAATGAAACAAGGGGAGGGGTAAGGACAGCTCATAAATCCCTACGACTTTTACCAGTCTGCACAGGGAGGCCAAAAGCCTGACTGGTAAAAAACTTTACCCTTTGGTCGGCAGGTTGGGCTTCTGTGTTCCCTTCTCTTGCGCCCAATCCTAAGCCAACAGTTTAAGGTTTGGGAAATTAACTATTTCCAGTTTGGAGGATGCATCCCTGGGGACTGTCCTATAGTATGGAGATACAATTACCTATCTGTGAAGAGAGGACAGAGAAGGAGAGAAGAAAAAACAAGGCATTTTTCAAATGAGTCCCAGGAGTTCATGATACGTTCAAAAGGGGTACAGACTGATGATGAATGGCTATCCATCTAGAAAGAGGGAAGCAGGCATCCCTAGTTCCCTTCTCTTCCTAGTAGATACCCAGGGTATGTGAGGGAGAAAGGGAAGAACATCCTTTTTCTCTCTTCCATCCTTGTATCCCTGAGTCCCAGCAACCTTGGCAGCTGCCACCATATGTGCCAAAGCGGCTTGTGCCCATGAAGTAGGGGGGCCTAGGAGGGGGTGCAAGGTGAAGCAGTAACTGCTAGTGTAGAAGCTGCAGCAAATATAGGGGGTGGGAATTAGCCACTCTATCCACGTATGCCCTATCTCCCCTGCTGTCAGTAGCCTTGAATTTCCTAGACCTCATTTATGCCATGGATACCAGCATGGCCTTTATCCATGAAACGAGAAGCTTGGGTTTGGCCTAATCAACAAGAATCAGCCATGTTCACCTGTGCTGTGCCTTTTACCTTCCATTACCATTTGCTTCTGGATCCCTTAGGTTCAGTTTTCTTCCTACTGCTTTGTCCTGAAGCTTGGAATTGAATTTGGGACAAAAACGTGTCTCAAGGGGGATTGTAAGGACTCCTTACCATAAGCTGAATGTTAAGGTGAAACTGGGAAACTGAGTCGTCGTCTAACAAGGGAGATAAAAGGATGTCTTGTGACACACCCAGATAACTGGTGGCTATAGTTATGCTTCCTAGGATTTCAGTGCATGGTGCTTGGCTTTTGTTAGTTCTATTGGTCTTACTTTCCCAAACGGAAACCTCTGAGTGATGGGGCATCCTATTTATTTCCATCACTGGACAGGATTTGCAGGATTATTGCTCATGACTAGAATATTCACTTTATTGTAGTCTGAAACCAAACCTGTAATATCTCTGAAGTAAGCTTATGTGTATACACACACACACACATACACACACATACACATATATGTATGTATATACACTTATGCATATACATATATGTATGTATATGTGCTTCATGTATTTTCACTTGCTTCTATAGTTTCATAAATATGCTTGCTTATTCCTTCTTTTTTTTTATTTTAAAAATACAATTTTGTTTGCCAAACTTACGGATTCTTACTATGGCTTTCTCCTTAAAATCTCTGATATGTGTATCCTTGCTTCTCACACTTGTTGCTAAGAAAGTATGCCAATATTATCTTTTGAATGACCTAATAAGTACAAACACGCTGATAAGTATTGTCAGTATCTGGCCATTCTGTCATGACTGATAAGATATAAATCATAGCCTATATCAATGTGAGGGCAGAGCTCCATGATAGAAAATTCATTTTGATATGTGTATTGGGTTTCTGAATAACAGAACTAAGTTACCTCAGCTAGGAGCTTCAATGTAGTAGTGTATTTAGATTGGTCTGTGAGAGAAAGTATCACCACCTTCATTATTAAATGGCTTCATAAGTCATATGAAGATAAAGGAAAAAAAAGAGAAACTTGGTTTTTTAAAAAATCTGAACAGAAACTGTGTGTGGCTGAGACTCACTGAAGTGTAACAGAAAGAGCTGGGCATATCAATTGTTTACCGGTCTTTCCAGTGAATTTGAGCACTTCAGTAGTTTGTCATGTGATTTTAATTGGGAAAAGCACACAGAACATTTAAAATTGTATCCAAGGCCCTTCATCCTCAAACTATGAACACATACTTTTTTTGTTCTGTGTTCCAGTGAAATCCCTTTCTCACTGTATTACAGAGGAACAATTATCAATACAAGTCCCATTCTGAATTTGGTGTCCCAAGGACAACAGGGCCTCTTTAGACTAAATCTTTATTATTTCACATGTTCGTATTAAGTGACTTTACCACCAATGTCTTTCGGATAACATTTTCAGTAATACAATTATATTAACACCACCACATAACCATTTCATTTTAAAAATGCAGGATCTCAATAACTACCACCAAAGCAATGAAGTTGACTGAAAGTCTACTTTTCATTTCAGTTAAAAGGACTCTGTGTGTGTGTGTGTGTGTGCACATGTGCACACGTGTGTTTGTATGTGTGTGTCTGCGTGTTTGGCTCTTGTATGTTCTTTACCTCACACAACTAAACAAAGAGAGAGATACTTTCAAATGTAGTATTTATCTGCTAAACACATGAAGGTAAGTGACTTTGCTCTGTGGGCATAACCTCCTGTTGTCTACTGTTGTCTAGGGACTACATAAATATAAAACAATAATGTTAGTTTCAGGATATTTTGTTTTCACTTGGTTAGCTTTCTCCAAGAAGGCCCACAGAAGAACAAACGAAACCACCTTAAGGGAACGTGATTACTCATAAACATCCTTCCAGATGACCATCTCACTCTCCAAACACATAAGGTTCAAATATATAATGAAAGAGGAAGGTTTCGCTCTCTCCCTCACTGGGTATGTGATGGGGGTGTGGCTCGCTTCTTCGCGCCCCACTGCTCGAACCTCTCAGGGGAGCCTGCAGACGGGCAGGCTCTGGGGCTCCAACCCCACCGCAGTGTCTAGGGGTGAATGTTTACAGCTCCTGAAGCCCTTATTACAAAGACAGGGGAATTTTTGTATCCTAGGGTTCTTGCCTTGGTGTTCAAAAAGAATCGGATCACACATGGGCTTGAAGAATGAGTGCAAGGTTTTATTGAATGGGGTCTCAGCAGATGGAGGAGCCAGAAGGGAGATGATTTTCCCCTGGAGTTGGCTGCTTTGTGGCCTGGGCTCTCCTCCAACCACCCCAGCTGAACTCTGCATTGTTCCTCTGGTCTACAGCCTGTTGGCCCGCTGGTTCTGTCGGTGTACCCCTCTGCCTGCATGTTCTCCTAGATATCCTCTGTATGTCCAGCCGCTTGTGTCTTCTGCTAATGTGTTCCTCTGGACATCCAGCCACTTGTATGTCTGCATGCTAATGCTAGGGTTTCAGGGTTTTCATAGGCATAGGATGGGAGTGTGGTGGGCCAGGGTGGTTTTGGGAAATGCAACATTTGGGCAGGAAGGCAGGAGTGCCTGACCTCACTTAGGTCTGTGGGCAGTTAGAGCCCTAGTCAGGGACCACACTCTCCTCTAGCCAGCACTTCCCTGCCCCACTTCCTTATCGATAACATTCAAACCCTTTAAATGCTAAGTGAAATGTGTATATTTACCAGGTGTTTCTCTGTGTTTGTATGTATGTGTCTTCAATTTGCTTATATTTCATGACAAGTCAGCTTCTAAAAGGAGACTTAATCTAGTTTGCTTTTACATGTATTAATCTATTCACTCATCATCAACAAATTACACTTCTATTGCTAAAGAATAATCTCTTAGAACTACAGTTTTTCTCCAAAGCCTGTGGCTGTGTTTTAGGGGCCTGCTTATAAAAATGAGATATAATTTTAAGATAAAACAATATTGAAAATACTAGCTTAACTACTGTGCAACTTTCTGCAAGTCTTTAGATATTTTAAACTAAAACATTTTTTAAAAGGCTACATTAATGAAATTACTACCTTAATTATTCCACTGTGATAACTTTTCACTTTATTCCATCTATTCAATGATTTTATCCTTTTTTTCTCATGGAGTCTTGAAATGTATCTATAGCAGTTGTTAAACTGCAACTATTTCATTTTGCTTTTTGAATTCCTGCCTCATTTCAAACACAAAAATAGTCACAATAATTAATATTTATATAGAACATTTACTGGTTACATTGCTTTAATATACTTTTTTTTTCTTCATGTGATTGTTTTAACAACTTACTGATCTATTTCACTGATGACAAAACTGAGACTAAGGTTAAGAAGGATCATGTGTAAGTAAAATAAAGCAGCCAGGATTCCAATTTCTGTTTTCTAAATGTACATCCTTTCTCTTTTGCTCTGCATCATAATTGAGGGTCTTTAGTGATCATTAAGGCCAAACAGCTCATTATCATGATGAAAAGCAGGAGGTTCAGAGAGGTCAAGTGACTTGCCACCAGGAAGCTTGAGGCATAGCATGAACATCAACTAGTTGCCTTCAAACCATTAATTGTAATAATTACTGCACTTGCAGCTTCGTTGTTATGTCCTAGCTCCTTTGATCTGAAAATAAACATGAATTAGTATGATGACAATGTAGCCATTTTTTTTCTCCCCCTGCTGTTTCTTAGTCCATCTCCTTTCACATAACTTGAATGCTCTCCTTTATGACTGAGAGTAAAGTCTCTTAGCATAAAGTCTCAGGAGATGTCTGTGGGACCAAAAGTGGAGGGACGTGGGAAAAAAAAAATAAAGCAGCCAGAATTTATTATTTTAAAAAGAAAAGTAAAAAAAAAAAATCCAGAAAGGTTAAGAGAGAAACACAGCATAAGGTAGAAAGGATGAGGTTCTTCAATTTGGTAGTAATATAATCAGACTTAATCTTTAGGAAAATTATTCTATCAGTGGAGTGTAGAAAAAAATTAAAATTACTGAAATGGGTAAAGAGTAGAAGCCTCCTTCACCTGTACTAACACCAAGGATGTAATTGTCCCAATTAATATAGTAAAATGAAAATAAATAAGTATGCAACCTAGTAAACTGCAAACACATTTTCAGCAGTATTTACTAAGAACAGAGTTGGATGTCTTTCTGGTCCAAATTTGAAAAAGCATTTTAGTTGAGTGCTTGATAATTATTCACACAAAGAACATTTATTTGAACTGAACTGTGCCCAGGAAAACCAAACACAGCAGTGAAAAGTAAAGGTTGAATTCATGTCGGTAACTCGAAAAAGAATATGAACAGTAACTCAACAGCACATATTTCTTTTTTTATGTGAATATTCATTTCACACTGTCTGCTACCCTATAGCTCATTATCTCACTTTTAGAACAGATGATTTTTATTGCAGAGTATTTTTCTAAATTCCCTGCAATATTGAGATATTTGGTAATTTTTACTGCGTATTTAAATAAATTTCATGTTTATACATATTACTTGACTGTCTAAATCAGGGTCCTCCACCCCCAGGCCCCAGACTGGTATTGGTTCATGGCCTGTTAGGAACTGGGCCACACAGCAGGAGGTGAGCGGCAGCTGAGTGAGTGAAACTTCTTCTGTATATACAGTCGCTCCCCAAGGCTCACACTACTTAGTGCCTGAGTTCCATCTCCTGTCAGATCAGGGACAGCATTACATTTTCATAGAAGTGGGAACCTTATTGGTAACTGTGTGTCGAGGGATCTAGGTTGCGTGGTCCTTATGAGAATCGAATGCCTGATAATCTGTCACTGTCTCCCATCACCCTCAGATGTGACTATCCAGTTGCAGGAAAACAAGCTCAGGGCTCCCACTGATTCTACATTATGATGAGTTGTATAATTATTTCATTATACATTACAATGGAATAATAACAGAAATAAAATGCACAATAATGTGCTTGAATCATCCCAAAACCATCCCCCGACCCTGGTCTATGGAAAACTGTCATCCCCAAAACCAGTCCTCTAGACAACGAATTAACATTAAGTGATTATTAAGAGCAATAAAAGTAAGCAGTAGAGTTTCTTCATCAGTTATTTAGTACTACAATAATACTATGTAATAATACCATATAACACAATAACTGCCATAATTACTATATCATAATGTTATATAATGTCATAATACTATTAAATGAATTACCCCCAAAATAAGTGGCTTAAAACAGTAAGTGCTTACATAGCACTTTTGGATAGTAGGTCGATCATTTAGGATGAACTCAGTGGGACAGCTGTTGTGATCTCAAATGGGCTCCTTTACACATTTAGTGTTTCAGTATCTGTTGTGTCTTTGTCATCTGGCTGTTGCCTGTGTTGTTATGGGTGACTAGGCCTCCTCCAGCATGCTAACCTCCTCTATTGCTGAAGCTCAGAACCAGTACACCGATCACTTCCAATACATTCTAGCAGTCAGTGTAAATTATAATGCCAGTACAGAGTGAAAGGATGGAGAAAGAGATTCCACCTCTTTAGTGAGAAGTGGTGCAAGTTATACAGTTCAGGGTGTAGATTTAGTGAATTCTGTCATATGCATATACATATACATATGAATAATATATTCCAAGAAAATATTTCAGTAAAACTAATTTTGACCTAGTGAAATAATTTATGGGTTTTAATACTGTCATAAGTTAATACTGTTAAGAAAGTTTAATTTACATTAAAATTGCTTCACTGTTTATAAAAATTCATAGAATTAAAGATAAAGAATCCCTTGTCATGCTAATTTATATTACCAACTTTAAAAAGCCATTCATGGACATTTATTAAACACTTATATGCACATTGTACAAGGTGTTGGGGGAAAAGCGACTAACAGAATCCAGGTAGTTCCTGCTTATGATAATTAATTTTTTGTGCCCCACTAATACAGCACCGTCATAGAAATTATTATATAGTGAATCTAATAGTGTCATTCAAAATCTTCAAAATGCAGGCTAAGGTGTCTATAGAATTAAAAATAAAGAATGAATAGGTTATGCTGACTTTTAATCAGTTGTCAGAATTTGAAATAAATTTAGAATGGGGAGCAGGACACTCAAAGCTGATCGTACCATTAGGGAAAGGGCAGCAGCAGCAAAACACCACATAGAATTTTAAAACTGTATACAGGTAAAGGATGTGGTTCCTCAGAATGGATTTCTAGCACAATCCACAAGTTAAACCAGGAAGTCTGTTAAGTTATGTACTTTCTTTTCCCAGAGTATTTGTCAATCAATACCAATTGTTGTATATCCTGGAACATCCATTACATAGTAATTTAAAATTTATAAATTATTTTTATACACATTTTCTTTTATGACCTTAACAGCTTTTTGAGATGGTCAAAACAGTAATTATTAGACGTTTTTAGATAAACTTAATTTAGAGGGATTATCTTATTTGCCCTTGTTTCTCAACTTGTTCATGTTAGAATAAAGACGTAAGTTCCTGGCGCCTGACAGCTAATGTTCTGCATTTATGATAGGCTACCTTAGGTTTCCTTCTATAACAAATGGGGTTCCTAATCATATATGTCTTCCAGCCACGCCACTTTGAGAATTCATGATAGTTCTTGTGATTAATAATGGATAACCTATGTTTTCTCTGGCATACATACACATGAATAATAAAGAATATATTTTTTGAATTGAAGCCCAATTAAAATGTTGTACAAGACCTAGCTTCTTTCAAAACCCTATGGAATTTAGGAAATCCCCATTTATATGCAAGAGGTTGTTCAAAGGCTTATTGTTCCAGGAAGATCACATAAGTCTTTGAAATATCAATTTCTTACTAATATTCTCTCATGAGTACCATCAAGCCTCTCTGAAAACCATTCTTGTACAATACCAAAGTAAGGTCCTAAATTCTAGTGCAGATTCATAAGGGAAGTTTTTAGAAGCAGTTATCTGACTCTAGCGCCATTCAGTTAGGTCAAGAATACAAAAATATATACAAGGTGGATCAGGGTATAGAGGTCAGAGGATTCCATAAGGAGGGCTTCTTTGGAGGAAGTTGTTCTTTGTATGGAAATGTCTGCACCTTGCCTTAAGTCCAATGGAGATGAGAGAGTCTGCAACTGGATCTGGAGAGCCTAGAATGTGTTACTTGAAATTGGAGACACTGAAGACCTGTGTTTGATGTATACCTGAGAAAGTCAAAGCAGCTAATGGCAGGGCAAAAATAGAAGGAGCAGAATTCTATATTTAAAAAGTAACTACACTCTCCAAATCAGGAAAGGCCAGGAATGTGAGTTGGGTAGGAGTGAAAGTTGGCAGTCATTTTAAATATTACTTAATAATGTAGCCTGGAAAAAAAATGAGACCCCAATAGGGAAGGACAGATAGAGCCCCACATACAATATAGTCACTTACACAATTTCTAATCATAGTGTAATTTTCTTTCATTTTGTTTTGCAAAATCCAACATGACATTGTTTTTTTCTCGTATTTCAGATTTTTACATTTCATATTGTAAGTAGATGCATATTATTGTATGTGATATTATATAGATGATTATTTACCTGTGCCTGGAAATTTAAGTTGGTTCCTATTGTTTTGGTTTAGATTTTTTCTATTTTTTTTATTTTGCTGCTATAAATAATTCTGATATTAACATATTTATTTATATAGCTATTTCTTATCTTTAAATCTCTTTTTCTTAAACTTTGTGAAATGTTTTCTATGTGTAAGTTCATATAATTAAATATTTTAAAGCATATACTTTGCTTATGACTAAAAGCTACGGTGTTGCAAAGATTTTTTTCATCCTTACGTAATTTTAATGTGAGTGCTTTATGGTAGTGGCAAAACTTGTAAAAATTTCTTATTGATTTTAATTATAATTAATAATTTTTCCTTAGTGGTTTATATGCAGACAAAATCCTCACTCTACAGTTTAGTATTATATGCAGTCAGGCAAACCAAAACACGAATTAGATTTATATTTCTAATACAAAAACAAAGATATATTTCAGAAAATGTTATGCATCTAGAAAATGTAGAAATGTTGACTACAAAAACTGTAGAAAGTTTATAAATTAAAATAATCTATATAAGCTTTCTGTGCATACAATATACTGTCATTCTTTTCTTTTTGACCATTTTAAAATTTCATTTGTATTTTCAAAATTAATGCCCATAATTTATATAAAATTCATGTACATGCATATAATTATATATATGTTCAAACATACATGCATATAAATATATATATGTTCAAATATATATGTATATATTGCTATGTAGGGAGCATAGAATTTATGATATTAAAATTGTTTTACATCATAAGAAACAGCATTTTTTGTCACCCTTTACCAACGAGATTTCGTTGTTGTGTTTTTTGTTTTGTTTTGTTTTTGAGGTGGAGTCTCACCCTGTCGCCCAGGCTAAAATGCAATGGCACGATCTCAGCTCACTGCAACCACCGCCTCCCAGGTTCAAACCATTCCCCTGCCTCAGCCTCCCGAGTAGCTGGGATTACAGGTGCCTGCCACCACGCCCAGCTATTTTTTTTTTTTTTTTGTATTTTTAGTAGAGACAGGGTTTCACCATGTTGGCCAGGCTGGTCTCGAACCCCTGACCTTGCGGCCTGCCCACCTCGGCCTCCCAAAGTACAGGGATTACAGACGTGAGACACTGCTCCCAGCCACCAACTAGATTTCTTTCACCAAAAGAAACTGGGCTTAAGGAGACAAAAGAAGAAATTATAATGTATATTGGAATTCTTACTATCAACACTGCATTTTATATAAATACATTCCTATTAATGAGCAATTAACTAGTCAAAGCCTAAGAAAGATGAACTATTCCCTATGTATTTTTTTTCTGTTTTTGTGATGCTGTATAACAGATGGAATTTTATGTCATGATGCATTAGTATACTGTTAAATTTTAATTTCAATTAATGATCTTTATACTTTTATGCACATGAGGGATATTTTAGGCATTCATTTCCCTTCTAATTAGCTTTTATTGCTGAATTCATTCTGAATCAGGAAGTCATTAAATGCTAAAACATTCACAGCTGAATTTACTTATCCCCTAATAAAATAAATTAGTCCTTTGAACAAAGAAATCTAAAATTTTTATTTAACCAACCTAGATTTAAATTAGGTACACACACACACACACACACACACACTCTCTTACAAACACACACATGTGTACACACACACGTATACACACAACATTTCCCTGAACAGAATTCTGATCATATTGTCTGGCAATGGCCATATAGAATTCATTGGATACTCATTTTCTATTATTTCCTATTTTTTGCATGTTTCAAGAACATCTCAGTGTTCCCTGAAAATATAATGCACTGTCGTAGCTTTGAGCCTTTGTTCTCCTGTAGGAGAAAGTATTTCTCTTCTTTTTTTCTTTAACCAACTTCTAACCACACCTCCAGATCCAGTTTTAACAATTTTTAGATGTGAAAACTTGACATCAAAACAAAACTGTTATAATAGAGATTTGATGATGTAAATCTCTTAAGTTTCTAAAATTTATTGCAAAGAGTAAAATACCGAAAGAGTCAAAGATAAGTTAAATCAAAAACAAGTTACTTAAAAATTAAATTTATGAAACAGTTTAAATGGAATAAAGTAGCATCCCTTCAAATAAAATAACCACTCCATGCTGGATGCAGTGGCTCATGCCTGTAATCTCAGCACTTTGGGAGGTCGAGGAGGGCAGATCACTTGAGGTCAGGAGTTCGAGACCAGCCTGGCCAGCATGGTGAAACCCTGTCTCTACTAAAAATACAAAAATTAGCCAGGCATGGTGGAGTGCATCTGTAGTCCCAGTTACCTGGGAGGCTGAGGCAAGAGAATTGATTGAATCTCGGAGGTAGAGGTTGCAGTGAGCTGAGATCGGCCACTGCACTCCCTCCCGGGCAACAAAGCGAGACTCTGTCTCAAAAACAAACAAACAAACAAACGAGAGCAGAAAACACTCCAACTATGCTAGTGAAATTTTCCTATATAGCATCTCGGGCCATTTTCTTCCCCAAAAAGCAGGTTCGTAGTTCAAAATAGAAATAATAAGAAAAATTTGTTTTGTTTGTTTTTATTTGCTTTTCAAAACTATGTTTCTTGGGCCCAAATCATAAAATCTGAATGAAACTCTGCAACAATGTACATTTGAAAAGACCTTCTCGATTGATTTAAATGATCAGTCTCATTTAGAAACCATTTTCCCAGACAAGATTTAATAAACAAATAAGAAATACACAGTCATTAAAAACTAATCAGCCCATAAATAAATTTCCAAAGAGGTGCTTCTATATAGTTTAGATTACTTAAAGATATTTAATTATTTAATTTTTTAAACATTGCTCCAAATTGTATTGTATTTTACTTTCCTTTTTATTCTTTAAATATTCGTTGAACAGTTATATTATAGTTCCAGGCTCTTAAGGTTAATGAAATAAACAAAAATGCACCTGGAATCTTATACTTTAGAATAAGTCTATAGAAGGCAAAGGTTATCAAAATAGCATTTAAAATGCTTTGCAATGATTCAAAATTACTAATTCAATGCTATTCAGCAGATATTTCTTGAGTTACTTCTTAACTTTCTCTCTGTACTGAGTATTATGTAGATAGGAAATTCTAAGACAGTCATTTGTTAGTTTTTCCATTACTATAAATAAATAGCTGAAGCTGGGTAATTTACAAAGAAATGAGGTTTTAGTTTGGCTCATGTATCTGCAGCTATATAGGAAGCATGGTGCCAGCATTTTCTTCTAGGGTGGGCCTCAGGAAGCTTCCAATCAGGGCAGAAGGCAATGCGGAGCTGGCACATCACATGGTGAGAGCCAGAAGGTGGGGTGGGGTGTAACAGCAATTTAGAGAAACAAGAAGGGGGATACAATTCAGTTTTGCTATTTAGAAAGATTCTTATGGGGTAGAAAATGAATTTGAGAAGCTCAGTGCTAGACTCAGAGATACCAATGTGTCCCTAGGGGTTGTTGCAATAGCTTAAGCAAGAGGGGACTGAAGACGGGATTTTGATTGGTGGCAATGGAGATGAAGAACATTATACTTTTGTAATGTTTTAAATCTTTTTTATATTTTATGTTTTTTGTTTCTAATGTGAATCGATCTGTTTTTTAAAAATTGAAGTAATGTAAGTACGAAAACAATTTCCTTGGTATTATCTCTTATTTGTTGTTTTTACCTCTATTATGAACTACATGTTCAGTGCTTAGTTTTCTCTTAAGGACAACTCTTTAATTATCTAAGAGCCAATTGTCTTGCTAATTGGTTACCAGATCCTTTGCTGCTCGTAAGTCAGTAGTCCTTAGAATTTATAAAATTGGCTAGACACAGAAGGAAAAATATATGAATTGTACATTAACAAGCTTAGTGTGTTTGTTCTCTCTTATACCTTAACCTTACACATTAAATAGATAGAATGCTAAATGCTATTTATTAATTGTTTTTGTTTAATTAAAACTAAAGTGTTCATTATCACACATAGCATCTACTTCTAAGAAGTACTTTTTAAGTAAGTTTTAATTTATTCTCTACCTATATGTATTAGTTCATTTTCATGCTGCTGATAAAGACATACCTAATACTGTGTAAATTTTAAAGAAAAAGAGGTTTAATGGACTCACAGTTCCACATGGCTGGGGAGGCCTCACAATCTTGGTGGAAGGTGAAAGGCACATCTTATATGGTGGCGGGCAAGAGAGAACAAGAATCAAGCAAAAAGGGTTTCCTCTATGATCTCATGAGACTTACTATCATGAGAACAGTATGGGGAAAACTGCCCCCATGATTCAGTAATCTCCCACCGGGTTCCTCCCGCAACACATGGGAACTACAATTCAAGCTACAATTCAAGAAGAGATTTGGGTGGGGACATAGCCGAACCATATCACTATCCGAGCACCCATCTTAGTTTTGCATTAAGCAGTTAATGTTCTAAAAATTAATGCTTAAATTGACCACACATGATGTGAGCCCTCAGTTTCTTTGTAGAGCAAATGATGATAAATATGTTATTGAATACCCCCTTTGTAAGAGATATTTTTCGTATACCTGAAAAAAGAAAAACAGCTAAGAGCAGTCTGTGTTCTGTGAGGTGTGCAAAATGCATGAGATCCAGAGAGATAAGAGTATGAGACTTCAGCCACACCCCCACACCCCCACACACAAACCTGGGATCAACTGTTTAAAGACATTTTGTTCCTGTCGAGTTGCCTCACCCATTTTCTTCATAATCCTGGAATTTGTGATACAAAAAATGTGTATAGTCAATCATTAGCTTATGTTATTGTAATATAGATTCTTGTTAAATAACTTAGGAACTGCCTCTTCTTTTACTGTTAAAACTTACATTCCACTGCTATAATGAGAGTGTATATTCTGGGTTACTCGAATTTATGCTCCTGAGTTGCAATAGAGAAATAAAAATAAATTCTAAGTCCCCCAAGCAACTGGATGGAATGTCTCTTGGTCAAAGAGATCCCAGAAAAACTTTAAAAACAGAGTTCATGGCCATGTCAGGATACGTTGGTCACACTTCAGTATGCCCCTTTCTTAATAACCTTTAACCAGAATTCTTTCCTAAGGAGTAAGCAGAAACCACCTCTGGAAAACAATAAATGGATGACTCATTCCTTCATCACCTTAAACCAATCATCTAAGGCTGAGACCGGATCCCCTCTCCTTCTTTGCAGTTTGGATGTGACAGCTCACCAGTCTGACAAGACATCCCTTCCTAAAAACTGACCACTATCTCAGGACTGGCTTTGGCTGGCTCAAAGAGCAGGTGCAATGAGAAATTTTGTGTCCTCTGCATCACCATTTGATGTCAGAAGGTTGAAAACTCCACCCTTGAATTCAGCTAATGCTGCCAGTTTTTGAACATGTAACCCTCAAAGAGGCATGAAGCTCAATTGCCTGCACATGTTTCCCCTTTCATAAATATTCATGACTTCTTCTATAGCTTATTGAATATGTATACGTAGCCAACCCATTCAGCATAAATTCCTGTCTTTTCCTTCCCTCTCTTGAAGTGCTTGCTCTTGGTGTTTACCAGAAGCTGTGTTTCCCAGCCTGCTGGATGGCTAGCCTGCCGGCTGCAATCCTTTATGAGAAACAAAGCTCTCTTTTCCAAATTTACAATCCTCATGATTGTTCAGTTGACACAATCTTCAAGCTTGATCCCAATAAATTCTTTACTCGTATTGCTTTGGCTCAGCAGTTTGCATTTTTTCTTTTTTTTTCTTTTCTTTCTTTATTTTATTTATTTGTTTATTTTTTTGAGATGGAGTTTTACTCTTGTTGCCCAGGCTGAAGTGCAATGACATGATCTTGGCTTACTGCAAACTCCGCCTCCCAGATTCAAGCAATTCTCCTGCCTCAGCCTCCCAAGTAGCTGCGATTACAGGCATACGCCACCACACCCAGGTAATTTGGTATTTTTAGTAGAGATGGGTTTTTTCCATGTTGATCAAGTTGGTCTCGAACTCCCAACCTCAGGTGATCCTCTCACCTTGCCCTCCTAAAGTGCTGGGATTACAGGCGTGAGCCACCGCACCCGGCGAGCTTTTTTTCTTTTAGGTCAACATATCTGATACTGTATATAATAAAATTTTAGTAAAGAGAAAGGGTAAAACAACTAATAAAATGAGAATTTTAGCTTAGCTATTTATTTTATAATTGCAGGCCTTTTTTTTTTTTCTCTCTGAGACTAGGAGAGAGCGAGTGCATTCAGGGTGGGATGGTATGGACCAGGTTTTTTTTTTTTTTTTCTTTTTATCTGTCACCATAGATGATAACCTATCTTTCCATGTCTAATTGAATTTTTATTTATTTTCTTTATAATAGTAAAGATTCTGTACTAGCTGCAACTTATTTTGATTTTAGTCCTCCTGATGCTGGCCACAAATTCTTGAACTATACTTGCACACTTATCTTTGAGATGTCCCCATAACTAATCTTCTTTAAAAAGTTCACAGTTTATTCAAATAATCTACCAAGTGACTCTTTTATATTTTATTTCCATAGGTATAGTTTATGTCTTTGCCCTCATTATTACCTCTTAGAAACTGCCAGTTTCCAATTTTGCTCTAGACTTCCTGTCAATGTGTTCTTTCTTACCACTTGTATGAGCTTGCTGATGCATAGGTTTTTAAAGTCCATTTTCTTGGTTCTTTCATTCCCTTCCAATTCATGATCATTATCTCCTAAATTGCCTTCCACTATTACCTTTTCAGCATATGAAATATAGGTAATGAAAAATGTTGCTATAGCACTTGGCCATCTATTTTGAAATTTAGGGTCTTTAGAAAAAGTTTTCAAAGCTGAAAGTAGTATTCTGTTTGTAATTTGACAATTTATTTTAAAACTGTTTCAAAATATATTCAAATGATTTAAAGGTGATCTCTTTACTTGGCAACATGTTTCTTTGGGTGCCTAAACTTGCTGAAATAATCACCTTGTTCAAGAATTTTTAGGAAAACTGTTCAATCTAGGTTGGATATTTCAGTACGTTTAAAAAAATGTTTCCATCTATCTGTCCCCATCTGTCTGTTTTAGGTCAATGTTCTTCATTTTTATTGTTTTCCTCTTATAAATCTTATTGTGTTTATCAATCAGTTATATCATTTTTTAGTATTTAGATATAAATGTTATTCACTATACCTCTATACAGTTTACAGTGTAATAATACTCTAATAAAGTTGATATTGATCTGGCTATTGATAATGACAAACTAACAGGTAACAGATGGTGTTCATTTATGATGTTTCGAAAAGTGAAACCCATTTTCTAAAGGTTTGGATTTTAAACTGCCAAAATTTTTCAGAAATCACCTACTTAAAAAAAACCATCTGCTATACGTACGTTATTTCCTTAGTACTTATATTTTTTTCTCATATCTAAAACATGCCTGCACATCAGCATACCTTTATACAGTCAATGACAGACTTTATTTTCAAAACTGCCATATGTTTGTGAAAGGATTATGAGTCAAAATACAAAACTGCAACAAATTTAGTTTTAAAGACTCTTAATTGGCTTTTATTTGTGATTCCAGAATTGGGCAACATCTCACTCCATAAAATAGAAAAAAGTATTCCAATGAGCTGAACAGAAGTTGGCTTTACAGGCAGAAAAAAGCTGAAAAAAGGAGAGACAGAGAACAAAATGCCAATTTGTCTGTTCTAGTTACTTTTCTCAAAGGATTAAAACAAAGATTTCCTTATTACACTTACTCAGGTTGACTGGAATCTCCTGTTTTAAAAATTGGTCCATTTCAAAGTTCAGTTTGATTACCTGGCATGTAGCACACATGATAGTCCTCAGGCTCAGTCTGGTCTACTAAAGCGTAGTGTGAGAAGCTAGTCTAAAACAAAGGCTTCCCATAAACGCTCTTTAATATGAGGTTAAGAATAGGAGTCTTGAAATATGTTTTTAATTATTGTTTTAAATTAAAAATAATATTTGTTATGAAAAATATTACCTTGGGTAATACTGACATAATTACTTGGGTATTTTTGGTTTATACAAATTATTGGAAATGTGACAATGTTAAACTTAACGTAAGCCATCTGTTTCTGCAAAGTAGCAATAATTGAGAGAGAAAACTTCTCACCCAACTTTTTTGTCTTCCATACAATGGCTTACCACAAAGAAGCAGCCCTCTTCAAATGACTTCGATAGCATTTACTTATGTCCCTTTTTTATGTATGTCAAGGCTAGACACACATCCCGGAAAATACCATTCTTTGTCTTACAAATAATTAACTGATCTGTTTATACCCCTTAACTCAATCTGGACAAAGTATCTGTTAACTTGACTTTGACCAAACCTTACTTAGTCTTCTTATCTCCCCCCAGGCCCCTGAACTTGATGACTCTGAATCTAAGCCAACATCAGAATATAAAACAACCCCCCCCCCCCCCCCCGTAAAGCCCCTCCCAAGAATTGGCTGACTACAAAGACATTTCTGGTCAATAATTTGATCACACCACCTACCCACTCCCTCAGTAGGATTCTTTTTAGCCTGTTTTCTCTGCCTGACTTTGAAACACTTACTAGTCTCACAGTTGGAGGTTGAATGGTCCTATTGCAACAGTCCACCTCCTCTAATGCAATAGTTGCCATTCCCTTATTGCAGTAATCCTTTAGAATAAAGTCTCTCCTTACATTAAGTCCAAAGTTCAGATTTGTTTTTATTTGATAAATGTAACAACAGGAGGCATCAGAGATTCTTGCTTAAATGGACTCTGAATATGTTTGAGCCCAGTATGTGGACATAGATATTTGTTAACTCTCTAAAATAATTTCATAAGCTAGAGAGAGACTCTATGTGCATAAGTGCGTGCGTGTGTGTGTGTGTGTGTGTGTGTGTGTGTTTGGGGGTGGGGAGTGGGCATGTGTATGTTTGTGTGTGTGTGTATGTGTGTATGGAAACCAGGCACTTTATTTCTAAATAAATGCTGGAAAAATACATTATAAAATATACTGAAGAAAAAAAATAAAGTAGTTATGTAATTACCTAAGATACTGGTTTCTGTTGATAATATTACTTGCTTAGCTTAGTTAAAATAATTATTTATGTGATTTGAGGAGAATTTGCGACTCAAGTACGAAGTAAAAAATTGAGAATATTCAATTTAAAAAGGGAAAGGAAAGAAAAAGAAAAGAAAAGCAAAAGATCCAGACTTTCAGAAGCCCGTAGAACATTGGAAAGACAAATTAAATGAACAAGTGCTTATAATAAATTATAATTACATGAGAATACATAATAATCTAATTTTTGTTGATTATAGAGACAGGGGCTCTGGTATTACATAACTCAAGGGAGAGTTAGAACAGGTGGCATTGATATATCAGAAAAGAAAACTAACAAAGTAAGAAAAGGGAAGGAGAAATTGCAAGAAAGGCATTCAAGGTACACAGAAATCTTGTATAAGGTGGCTCACACCTGTAATGCCAGCATTTTGGAAGGCCAAGGCAGGCAGATCACTAGGTCAAGAGTTCGAGACCAACCTGACCAACATTGTGAAACCCCATCTCTACTAAAAATACAAAAATTAGCTGTGCATGGTGGTATGCGCTTGTAATCCCAGCTACTCAAAAGGCTGAGGTGGGAGAATTGCTTGAATCCAGGAGGTAGAGGTTGCAGTGAACCACTGCACTCCAATTTGGGTGACAAAGCAAAACTCTATCTCAAAAAAAAAAAAAATATATATATATATATAATATATATATATAATATATGTAATATAGATAATATATTTTTATATATTTTATATATTATATAATATATTATATATATTATATATTATATATATTTGTTTGAGTAAAGATAGAGAAATTGTGCTCCTGCTATCTTCAATATAGTTTCTCTATCATTCAAGACTAAAATACACAGAAAGTAGTTTCAGAAATTCTAGTCCCTAGCACTATGAAAAGCACCTTTATTATATATAATTATATATGCTTATTGATTATATTTTGTTTAGGTAAAATTTACACTCAGCAAAATACCAAAATCTTGAAGCATTCTATTTGATTAATTTAAACAAATGCATACGTCTGCACAGCATTATTCTTATTAATATACAAAACATTCATAAAGTTCCTGAAAGCTTTCTCCTGCCCCTCCCCATTCAATTACCCCCGAGATGTAGTATCATTTTAGAACATTTTGATCATACATTAGTTTTATCAGTACTACAACTTCATATAAATGGAATTATACAGTATTACACAGATGCCCACTTCTTTTGCTCAATATGATGATGTAATGCTTGTGATTTCTATCCATGCTTTTGCATATATCAGTAGTACTTTTTGTCTTGTTGTTGTTAAATAATATTTAATTAATATAAGATATTTAATATTCTGTAGAATGTTATATAACTAAATATGTTTGTATATTTTCCTCCTCATGAATATTTGCTTTGTTCCAGTGTGAGGAAGCTATGAATAAATTTGCTGTGATTATGGGTGTACAAGTCATTTTGTGGACATATTTTCTTGAGGAATGTCTGGAAGTACAATTGCTAGGTCATACTGAGTCTTATTTAACATTATAATATACTGCCAGAAGCTTTTCCTAAGTGATTGCACAATTTACACTTCCATTAGCAATGTATGTGAGTGCCCGTTTGTCAACATTATTATGAAAATTGATGTAAACCTGTAAAATTATAGCCATTCAAGTGGGTATGAAATTCAATATTAACAAGTTTTAAATTTTCATTTCCTTGAAAACAGATGACATTGGGGTCTTTTTCTTTCTTCTTTTTTTTTTTTTTTTTGGCTTTTTTTGCACTTTTCTTTGTGTAGTATCTCCTTCACAATATTGCCTACTTTATATTAGTCGTATATCTTTTAATTTTTAAGTTGTGATGGTTGTTTATATATTTAGGTACAAGTTTTTAATCAAATACTTGAAACTATTTTCTCAGTTTGTGGATTGACTTTTTTAACAGTGATTTTCAAATAACTATTTTTAAAAATTTGATAAAGTTGGACTTTTTTAGATTATTGTTTTCTTTGTTTTAAGAGAGCTTTACTTATTTTGAAAGATACCACACCACCACGTTTTTTTTTTTCTTTTTGAGATGGAGTCTCGCTCTGTCGCCCAGGCTGGAGTGTGATTTTGGCTCACTGCAAGCTCCACCTCCTGGGTTCATGCCATTCTCCTGCCTCAGCCTCCCGAGTAGCTGGGACTACAGGCACCCACCACCACGCCCAACTAATTTTTTATATTTTTAGTAGACACGGGGTTTCACCGTGGTAACCAGGGTGGACTCTATCTCCTGACCTTGTGATCCGCCTGCCTCGGCCGCCCAAAGTGCTGGGATTACAGGCATGAGCCACCATGCCCGGCCACCACCACATTTTTAAAAAATATTCTCTTTGAGTTAGGTTTGGCAGAATGTGTCTCTTTTCTATTTCCCTTATTTTGTTCCTTAGCACAAAAGTAGCAATAGGTAACATGTAAACACAGAGTTATGGTTTATTTCAATAAATATTTTATTTACAAAGCATTTATTTTCCCCTACTGCTTCCAAGATTTTTCTGATAATCATTCATTTAAAAAATTTTGATTATGCATATGAAAAAAGGTCAACATCACTGATCATTAGAGAAATGCAAATCAAAAGCACATGAGATACCATCTCACAACAGTCAGAATGGCTATTATTTAAAAGTCAAAAAAATAACAGATGCTGGAGAGGTTGTGGAGAAAAAGAAACCCTTATACACCATTGGTGGGAGTGTAAATTAGTTCAGCCATTGGTGGAAGACAGTGTTGTGATTCCTCAAAGATCTAAAAGCAGAAATACCATTTGACCTGGAAATCCTGTTACTGGATCTATGCCCAATGCAATATAAGTCATTCTATTATAAAGACACATGAACGCGGATGTTCATTGCGGTTCTATTGGCAATAGCAAAGACATGGAATCAACCTAAATGCTCAACAATGATAGACTAAAAAAAGAAAACGTGGCACATATGCACCATTAAATACTATGCAGTCCCAAGGAAGAATGAGATCATGTCATTTGCAGCAACACGGATGGAGCTGGAGGCCATTATCCTTAGCAGACTAACACCAGAAGAGAAAATCAAGTACCATGTGTTCTCCCTTATAAGTGGGAGCTAAATGATGAGAACATATGGACACATAGAGGAGAGTAACACATGCTGGAGCCTTTCGGAGGGTGAAGGGTGGGAGGAGGGAGAGGATCAGGAAAAATAACTAATGGGTGCTAGGCTTAATACCTGGGTGATAAGATAACCTGTTCAACAAACTCCAATGATGCAAGTTTACCTATGTAAAAAATCTGCACTTGTGCCCCTGAACTTAATATAAGTAAAAAGTTATCAATCCTGATTTCTCTAAAATAAATTGATTATGATATACTTCTTATGAAAGAATGTAATCTTGCCCAAAAGAGGTCTGGCCTTTGCCTTATAAGAGTGTGCTTATTTCCCTGTAGGTCTTGGGTCACCAGACAGTTTAACAATATGATTTAGCATTGAAGCTGGCTACAGTGTATCCAGGAATTGGGGGAATAATGGGGGAGGTTGGGTGAGTGGGTAACTATTCCAGAAAGACCAACAATAACTAGGATAGGGACAATCGGTCATATTCTATCCATTGATCTAAAGAGTGACTAGAAACTGAAAACAACCACGTGGGCAATCAGTCACGACTATATGATGAAGCCCCAATACAAACTTGAGACACTGAAATTTTGGTGAGTTTTCCTGGTTTCCATATTCCATGCATATTGTCACACCACGATGCCAACGAAGTAATATGGTTTTGATGCTGTAAGGTGAGGAAAATTGGAAACTCCACATTTGAACTCTTCTGTACTCTTTTCTGTGTGCTTCTTTCCCTGGCTAATTTTAATCTGCATTATTTCCTTTTAATAAGCTAGAAACATGAGTATAACAGCTTTTAATGAGTTCTGTGATTCCTTCTAGCAGATTATTGAAACTCAGAGTGATTTTGAGAATCCTGCTTAACTTGAAATTGATGTCATAAATGAGAGTGGTCTATAGACTGTCCCCTCTAAGCTATGCAGTTGCTTAACTCTGTTGTATTTTTCGTGACTTTTTTTTGTTTTTTCGTATTTCATGTTGTCTGTGTTTATCTTGTTTAGGTTTTGTTGAGTTTACATGATCTGTTGACTTAGAGATGTATAGAGTGGCAACTTTAAATCTTTGCTAAGATAAATATAACTACATATGTACATAAGAAGACTCTATGTTTATAGGAATTTGGCTCCCCTCAAATTTTTCTATAGATTTAGCACAACAATCCCATTAAAACTCAAACAAGCTTTCCTTAAGAATTGACAAATTGATTCCACAATTTATATGGAAATGCCAAGTACCTAGAATATTTAAAACAATATTTAAAAATACAAGCTTAAAAGCCAAATAGAGAAAAATTAATAATGAAAGAAAAAAATGGAATAGGTATAAAGTTATCTAGGATATCAACAAATGTTTGCCAACATATGTAAAATGTCAAATACAATAGTATATTTATAGGAAAATAATTTGCCAAAATTTACTTAAGCACAAATTGAAAATATCAGTCAGCCCTGAAACCGTTAGCCTGTTTTATTAAGCATTTAAACAGTTGCACACCAAAAAAGTGTAATTGTTTTAAGGGTGCTTACTACCAAAAATTTGTGAAACAGATCATTGCAATTTTACAGAGTTATTCTAGAGAAAATAAAAAGAGAGATTATTATTATGCAACTCATTTTATAATTCTGGTACCAAAACTGACAAGGACAATAAGGGAAAAGAAAATTATATTACAATGTTATTTATTAACACAGATCAAGATCTTAAAATATTAGCAAATCAAATTTAACCATAATAAAAAATGCATCATAACCATTTCTTCAACCCTTCCCTAATAGTATTGACCTCTCATATCACAAGATATGTCACCTGTAGAGAAGAACAAAGGTAGTTTTGAAACATTGATGAGTTTTCTTTTGTTGCATTTATCAATATAATGTCTTAGTCATTTCAGCGGATTTTAAAGCTTGATAAAGTCCCTATTACACTAAGAATAGACTGTGAGTGGCACAGCCACAAATTTATAGATATGTGATAAGGCCAACTTCCTCTAATGCTATTTAAATCATGATCATACATTGAAAGCAGTGGTGTTACAAGGTCAACTAGAATTTTTTTATTTTTTCCAGTTGATTTAATCCAGGTCATCTGTCACAATGTGATCAAACTAATGACTAACGCCAGTGATGGCGAAAGTCTCTGGTTGTGTTTTTTACTTTCAAAGCCCGAGTCTCTGGAACCTTTGTCTTAGGAGAGTAAAGCATAGAGCATGGTTTCCTGTGAGCACTGAAAGAACAATAAACACATGCTCCCCAGAATCTGCTGAATTTGCTCTCTAGAGAAAATGAGATATTGTCTAACAATTAAGGTAAATTACGCAGCTGTTTCTTTCTATATTGAGCTAATACTGCTCTGAAATTGTAAATTGTTGATGGGAGATCAGAATGAGAAAGAAACAATATCATTTCCCATTTCTTTAGCAGTTCATTTTATGGTTATCACAAGAAACAAGTATTTTTTGCAGCTGGTAGCGACTAGAAATAAAATATGACACTCCCAAAAAAACTGCTTAAATGAATAAATAGTAAAAAGGAAAATAATTGGAACATACCAGTTGATAATTCTTTACAGCTAAAAACAAAAAGTCAACTCACCCAAAGCTCACATAGAACTATTGGAAGAGTTCAGTAATACTAATGTTGGGCATGTCTCCTTTCCATTTCAAAGTGAAAAATATAAAATAATAAGCTGGAAAATACACAATTATTTTTGATATCATAGAGACTAATGAGTACTCCAAAAGTAAAAATAAAAATACCTGAAGAACACAATTGTTTTCTTTTTTTTAGGTATCTCAGTTCTTTTCTATTTACCCTACCCAATCCTCCCCTCCTCCAATTTTAATCTCATATATACATGTATATGATTAAACTGGCTTTAAATTAGCACATTTTTAACACTTATTCTTTAGCAAAAATTGTATTCTACAAGTAAGTTAATTTGGAGAACTCTCAGCTAAACCAATAGGCCTCCAACACTCATAAACTCAACTGCATGCATTCATTTTGAGAGTTCTGAACAGCTAGATTCATTTAGACTTACCTCCTTTGTCTAACTTTTAGAAATTAACAGTATATTGGAGATTATTCCATATCATCTTTTTTTTGTCATACAATATGACTGTTTTTATTTTTTTTAATACAAGTGCTCACATTGGTTTTAGATACTTAAGTATGGTTAGAAGGAGTTGGCTTAGAGCTGATGCTTAAGAAATGGGTGTACAATGGGCTGGGCATAGTAGCTCACATCTGTAATCCCAGCACTTTGGGAGACTGAGGCAGATGGATTGCTTGAGCTCAGGAGTTCAAGACCATCCTGGGCAACATAGTGAAGCCCCTGTCTCTATTAAAAAAAAATTTAAAAAGAAATGGGTGTACAATGTAAAATGTCCCATACAGAAAAAACAGATGCAATTCAGTAGTCTATTTTGAGTATTGTGCCAAATCTAAGGCTCAGGCTGTATGAAAAATAAGGAAAGGAAAGAAGCAATAAGATAAAAGGCCAACATTCTGTTTCTTGATCTGACTGGTGGTTACTTTGTGATGATTTCTTGACCTATGTACACTTTCGTGCAGTTGTCTCATGCACAAAAAAGTGATATGCCAAAAGATTGTTATAAGAATGGCACTATTTTGCACTGTTTTCTCTTCTCTCTCTAGTTAGTTTTAAGGAATTAGAAGGTGATAAGCAATGGTTAAATTGGCCATAGTGGTTCTTATCCAGACTATCAATTTCATAAATTTGGAGAATCTCAGAACTAAAATAAATCTTTCCTTTTCTTTTTTTCTCTGGCCCTTTTCCTCCCAGTGCACACACATGCACTAACTCAAGAACAAAACCAACAATAAATTGAAGATGCTTCTTAAAAAGAATTTTTTTTTCTTTTTCCTTTATTTTTCTATTTTTTTTTTTTTTGAGATGGAGTCTCACTCTGTCAACCAGGCTGGAGTGCAGTGCCATGATCTTGGCTCACTGCAACCTCCCAGGTTCAAGTAATTCCTGCCTCAGCTTTCCAAGTAGCTGGGATTAAGGTGCGTGCCACCATGCCTGGCTAATTTTTGTATTTTTAGTAGGGACGTGTTTTCACTATGTTGGCCATGCTGGTCTCAAACTCCTGACCTCAAGTGATACAGCCCCTCAACTTCCCAAAGTGCTGGGATTACAGGTATGATTTACCATACCCAGCCAGAGAATTACCTTTCTTCCTTTCTTTTTTTTAACATTGTGATTTTTTTCCTCTATTTTTATTTTTTATTTATGTATTTATTCATTTTTTATTATACTTTAAGTTCTATGGTACATGCACACAATGTGTAGGTTTATTACATAGGTATACATGTGCCATGTTGGTTTGCTGCACCCATTAAGTCGTCATTTACACTAGGTATTTCTCATAATGCTATCCCTCCCTCAGCCCCCCACCCCACAACAGGCCCCAGGGTGTGATGTTCCCCATCCTGTGTCCAAGTGTTCTCATTGTTCAGTTCCCACCTATGAATGAGAACATGCAGTGTTTGGTTACCTGTCCTTGCGATAGTTTGCTCAGAATGATGGTTTCCAGCTTCATCCATGTCCCTACAAAGGACATGTACTCATCCTTTTCTATGGCTGCATTGTATTCCATGGTGTATATGTGCCACATTTTCTTAACGCAGTCTATCTTGATGGACATTTGGTTGGTTCCAAGTCTCTGCTATTGTGAATAGTGCCACAATAAGCATACATGTGCTTGTGTCTTTATAGCAGCATGATTTATAATCCTTTGGGTATATATCCAGTAATGGGATGGCTGGGTCAAATGGTATTTCTAGTTCTAGATCCTTGAGGAATTGCCACACTGTCTTCCACAATGGTTGAATTAATTTACGCTCCCACAAACAGTGTAAAAGTGTTCCTAATTCTCCACACCCTTGCCAGCACCTGTTGTTTCCTGACTTTTTAATGATTGCCATTCTAACTGGTGTGAGATGGTATCTCATTGTGGTTTTGATTTGCATTTCTCTGATAACCAGTGATGATGAGCATTTTTCATGTGTCTGTTGGCTGCATAAATGTCTTCTTTTGAGAAGTGCCTGTTCATATCCTTCACCCACTTTTTGATGGAGTTGTTTTTTTTCTTGTAAATTTATTTAAGTTATTTGTAGATTCTGGATATTAGCCCTTTGTCAGATGGGTAGATTGCAAAAATTTTCTGCCATTCTGTAGGTTGCCTGTTTACTCTGATGATAGTTTCTTTTGCTATGCAGAAGCTCCTTAGTTTAATTAGTTCCCATTTGTCTATTTTGGCTTCTGTTGCCATTGCTTTTGGTGTTTCAGTCATGAAGTCTTTTCCCATGCTTATGTCCTGAATGGTACTGTCTAGGTTTTCTTCTAGGGTTTGCATGGTTTTAGGTCTAACATTTAAGTCTTTAATCCATCTTGAATTAATTTTTGTATAAGGTGTAAGGAAGGGATCCAGTTTCAGTTTTCTGCATGTGGCTAGCCAGTTTTTCCTAGCACCATTTATTAAATAGGTAATCCTTTACCCAATTCTTGTTTTTGTCAGGTTTGTCAAATATCAGATGGTTGTAGATGTGTGGTGTTATTTCTGAGGCCTCTGTTCTGTTCCATTGGTCTATATCTCTGTTTTGGTACCTGTACCATGTTGTTTTGGTTACTGTAGCCTTGTAGTATAGTTTGAAGTCAGGTAGCGTGATGCCTTCAGCTTTGTTCTTTTGGCTTAGGATTGTCTTGGCAATGCAGGCTCTTTTTTGGTTCCATATGAAGCGTGAAGTAGTTTTTCCAGTTCTGTGAAGAAAGTCGTTGGTAGCTTGATGGGGATGGCATTGAATCTATAAATTACCTTGGGTAGTATGGCCAATGTTTTAATTGAACAGATATTTTGTTATTACTCCATTAAGCTAGCTTGATTTTTTTTCACATTACTTAAATGCCTTTAGAGTTTCTGAAATATTAATAAAGTTTAGAAATTAAGAGAAGAAAAATGCTTTGTAGAAAGCAAATGTGTTTTCTCACCATTGGCCTACTTCAAATGATTCCTATGTCTTAGACCTGTGCAATTTATCATTTTCTTTTATTTTGCATTTTTTAAGAAACATATATAAACAAAATGTAGACACAATAAAACAAAATTCCATGTTTGTGCTTATGTAAATACTCCTTTGAAACATTTTTGTGTTTGAAGATAGTAATGAAATTTTATTATACAACATGCATATTTCAGGCATATAATTTTCCACTGTATGGACAATCAATAAACACTGAGTAACACAGGAGCAAATCCCATTCATAAAACTTATCACAGTCCATTTTGGAAATATTTTTCAAACTTTGTAAGAATTTAAAAGTTCTGGTTTACTTTTTCTTTTACTCTCTTTCCTTTACTAACGTTTTTAAGTGGTGTTATTTTAGGTGACCACACTTTATTGTGGTGCACACCATCATTCTTTTAAGAAAGTTCTGTGATTTTAAGGTATCTGTGTGGTGGATGATACATTACCTTTGCAAAGCGATATAATAAAGCAAGAAGAAGATGGAAAATTCCTTTTCTTTAGGTTGCAAGGTAACCCATGGACAGAACTCAGTATAAATTCTCAAAACTTTGACTTTTATTTCTGTGTTAGGCTGCATCCCTTGTATTTACTAATTTGGTAGCAGTCATTTTATTTTATTTACTTAGTATTTGTCAAATGTCTTCTAGTCCTTTAGTTATTTTTCCTTTTAATGGATGACCCTTCAGATCTAAAGGTGATGGGTAAGAAAATTGAAACTATTAAGTCTGGTTAACTGAATTTACCTGACTAAATAAATCTCTATTCACTCGTTTTGATAAATGTATTCACAACATCAGTAAAAACTCACTAACTTACTGTTTACCCTATTTCAAATTATTACAACCACAATCATTAACTTATAATTTATGGTATTACAGAGATTTTTTTTAGGAGGGTTTTGTTGTCATTATAGCGGAGCTTTTAATATTTGTATGGATTTTTAGAACTTAAATAATTTTTAAAAGCACTTTTTTACTTTAGTCTCACTTCAGTCTCACAGAGTGACATAACTAGTATTAATAAAATTTGCCGGTTGACAGATTAGGAGAATTAAGCTTTGAAGGAGGGATTTAATTATGTTTCTCCAGAAGTAAAGTATGTAGTTCAATTTTTACCACAAGAGCTAAATGTGTTTACTTTTTTGGGTGTGTTTAGTACATACCAGAGCATAGAAGTACTGCAAATATACACAGAAAACACAAATCAAAAGGGCCAGGAGTTATTTGATTGGCAGTTGGTTTGATTAGAACTGTTAGGTAATGCTGGGATAAAAAGCATCAGGGATGAAGAGGAAAAAGTAAAAGTCAGGAGATAGCTTATGTATATTAGTTGGCAAACGTTAAGAAAGAGTTGGAAGACTTGAGAAGGGGCTATTTCTGTGGTCTTTTAAAATATCCTTTATCATTATTTTTTAAGTCAAATATTAATCATGGTGAATGCAGAATATGGTTTACCTGGAAAACCTTACATATGAACATCAAATTTTTAAAACAAAATAAACAAATTTAATACTAAGAAGTATCTTGTGTTTATCACATTTGTACTCCCAAGTCATCAATTTTGGATAGAAAAGACAGATGTTATGAATTAAATTTAACACATGACAAAGATAGAACAGATGTTATACTTTGCCCCCTTCCTTTTTAGCACAAAATAATTAGTCTTTATGAAATGTGAGGCACATTCTTTACCCATTGTGTTATAAATATTTTATTCCATTATTTTCAAGTAATAGATGACTCCTAAGTTTGTGATTTTCTTGAGTATAGAGGTTGTTTGTATAATTTTGCTGATGTGTGCTAGATTCAGCTGATCTTATCTTACATGATTTTAGGAATGCTAGTGGATTGGCTAGAGGCAGCTGTTAGGGTGAGGATGGCTTTATTTCAGACAGCTGTCTTTCCTCCATTTGTCTCTCATACCTTCCCAGCAGGGTTGTCTGAATATGTTCTCATGATGGTGGCTGGTTGTGCATGAGGTGAAGTAGAAATACAAAAACATTTTTTTCAGGCCTCTTCTCACATCAGGTTTGCTCCTTTTCCATTGAACAAGGCAAGACACAAGACTTGCCACAAAGTGTAGAGAAACATACTTTCCCTTTCTGTTGAATCACAATTCAAAAACCTGACTTCAGAAGGGCTGAATTTCAGCCCATATACTCAAATGATGTACCACAATAAATGTTTTTCTGTAAATAACTATTGAAAATCTGTAGAATCTCAGGTAAGGGTTATAGAAACGGTTCCTATCACCCCCAAAAAATGGAAGATAATTTTAGGCTGCTATAGTCTGCAAGACAGAACAAAAAAACATTCTGAAGAGTGTAGTTTTGGTTGATTAGGATTATGGAAGATTCTTGAAATTAAATTATATGACTAAATATACAGGGAAACAGTCTTGATGTTTTCACTCTGATGACAATGTTTAATGTAAGGACAATAAGGTGGAAATTATAAGCGAAAATGTTACCTACTTTGGTGTTTGCCAAAGTTTAAAAGAGATTAACAGTGAGATACAGGAAAGACAACTTGATTTAAGACATTTCTCATCATGACCATACTTTAACTTTCTATAGTTCAGTATTTAGTCTCCTGTTTCAATTGTGCCAGATGTGAATTTGCATTTTTTTTTCATTTTGGATTAGAACCAAAGAAATATGTTCAGATAAGGCAGACTTCTATCTATGGAACTGACGTAAAAAACAGAATGTCACACAATAAAATTACTTATTTCCAGTGTTATGAAGGTTTTTGAATCTTTTCTAAGACATTTTTCTTTATAGTATGGAGAATACAAATAAAAAATATATATATACACACAGATAATTTGAATGTATATAACCTCAACCATTAAATGTTAATTACAGATAAGGAAACATCATTTTATCTCTCCTGGCTCTTGGTTACTAGCTAATAACCAGTCAGGATCATGTGATAAATATTTTGGTAGTATAATTTTGGAGTAAAGCAAAGAAGAGTAAAAGTGTGCCTGAATTTTATTCACCCAATTCTTACTCTGTGGGGAAAGCCAGCAAGAAAAGAAAAGCTAGAAAAATAAAATATTATTGGACCCCAGAGAGTTCCTGTGGAAATGTAGACAATACAAATTGGTTTTATTTGTCAGCATTTTATTGGTCATTCTTGGGAGAAATAATGCTAAGAAGAAGAAATCCTGTGTGATTTTTTTTGTATGACTTTAAAAGCACTTTCAATTTTCCTAAGGAACATTACCCTTTGCCCACTCACGGAAGCCTCCTGTGCAGACCTCTTATAACAAGCAGTAATAGGAAGTCACCTAACAACTTTATTTTCCAGTCTTTCTTTCTGATTCTTGCTCTGCATTCACCTGATCCTTAAAATTCAACCCTCTTTTAGTCCTCAAAACTTACTTACTCATAGAAGCAATTTAAGTGAGCAATGCAGACTTTACCAAAGATTCTAATGGGGGTAATCCATTATAGCATATGACTTTAAAAATGCACCTTCGATATTTTGGTCTCACTCTATTTTTTTTTTTTTTTCCTGCCAATGTCGTACTGTTGGGTTTTCTTTCTGACATTTTTCTCACAGAGTTTTCAGTTCACTCACCTTTTTGGTATCTCTTGGATTTCTCCCAACCTGGAAAACAACAATCCTCACAACTTTAATCTGCACTTTAATTTTTGTCTTTTTTCTAGCTGCAGCCCTCAAACTTTTATCATATTCTGGTTTATCAGGATGGTCAGATAAACTAACAGGTTTTTCAGTTATTGAGATACACACTTTTGAAATCCCTTAGCACAGAGGTCAGCAAATGAAAACCTTCTCAGCCAAATCTGGCCATTCATCTGTTTTTATAAGTAAAGTTTTATTAGAATACAGGTATGGTCACCATTTACATATAACAAATGGCTGCTTTCACGTTACATGGCAGAGTTGAAGAGTCGCAACAGAGATCATACAGACTACAGAGCTGAAAATATTTACTAACTTGTCCTTCACAAAAAGAGCTTACCGATATCCAAGTTAGAAGATTAAGATTGTAATTCATAATTTTTTGTTGTTTTTAGTCAACACTGATATACTATGCAGTTCTATTTTCAATGGACAATGAAAAATACACATACACACCTATATACACACACACTTCTCTCTCTCTCTTTTGTGTTTTGGTCTAAGAAGAGTTGATTAAGGGCACTGATGCAAAGACACTTCTTATCTGTAATAATATAACTTAGGTATCAAACAGAGGTACAAACCCAATTTTGAATATTAGTTTGTTTTAAATAACAAATACATTTTTTCCAAATGAAATTTTATAATAGAGTTTCAAATTTTAGTACTGTAAGTATAATTCTAAGCATGATATATTAATTTAATTCATAAAGAGTTCATTGCTTTATCTTTCTATTTTTAGAAGATTTTAATGCCAAACAGAAGAGCTATGGTCAAAATTAAAGTGCTAGCCTAAGGTCAGATATCAGATACCAGAGGGGAATCTTTATTTCTATTTTAAGCAATTAGCTGAAATTTATAATTTTTATGTGAGTGGGCATTTATCAGACAAAAACATTTACTTTATTTAATTCAACATTTAGTTTTGTATTTTTAGAATAGTGAGGAAGAATTTTCCTCTCATGGTTTATGGAAAAAATAATTTTAAAAAGCTAGAAAATGCAAAAGTGCTGAACATCATTATTAAGGACTCCTAAAATTTTATAATGAAGTGATAATTGTCCTGATCATTGATTCTTTGATTCTACCTTTCATTGTTAGAGGAAAACTGATAAACATTGAAGTAATTGAAACACAGCAGATTAGAATCATTAATGTGTTCACAACTAGACTGTTACATGTAGGGGCATTGTATCCAAAAAAATAAATACTTCATCATAGAGGCCAAAGATACATTTTTAAATAAGAAGGTTGTATTGTAGTTTAACCCTTTGAGAATTGCAATCTATATGTAAAGGATTTTTCCTCTGTATAAAATTTAAATATATATCAAATATACAAATAGGAGAGTAGGTTCACTCACATAGAACATAAAGAGCCCACCAAATTTAAATCAGTTATTGGGAAGTTTTATTTTAATGACAACAAGTTCATGGCTGCCACGATATACATTGTTAATGATTATTTTTATGAAACTAGGGTATTTCTTAATAATACTATTAATATTGTTATTAATATTACTCTCTATTGCATAACAATATTACCACAAACTTCACACATTTAGATAGAACACAGTTATTATCTCAGTTTTTATGTGTTTTGGGGCTCCAGCATGGCTCTTCTTCTCTCAGAGCAGTTTCAAGTGACAGAAATTGCAAGGAAGATAAAGATAACCATTTCTGGAAATGAATAACAATAATTATTACAGTGCTTAACCCAAAATGGGATTTAGTAGAAGTCAAGTGATATTTTAAAAATATCACTGACAGAGTTTTCCCTCAAATGGTGACATGATATACAATTTTGGTTACAAAACATTTTTCAAAATCCTAGAGCCTTCAGAAATATTAGCTGGAGCTTGAATTTTGTTTTTTCTTGGCTCACATTTATTAATGGCATTTTTCCTAATCTGAGAACAGTTTCTCATTTGTTTAACAAGGTTTAGTGAATACAAGAAATAGGTAGAAGTATATCCCAATCATTAAAAATTCCTCCATTGATACTGTAACCAGGAAATGCTCTAAACAGGATTTCCAGATTATTGATCCTTTTTTTTCAATTTTATTCACAAACTGTGATTACATTTAAATACCAAATCAAACATAGCACCAATGATTGAACAAGAATTACTATAATCATTATGTACTGAGTTGTAATTGAAGAAAAGGTAAATATTTACAGATAGGCTGGTGTGCTCCTTTCTGCTCATGTTTCTGTACTCTGCTCTTTGCCATGTGACCCCATTATCTTGGTCATAGCTGATAGAACATAGCAGAACTTCACCCAGAATGGCCCAACTCCATTCATTTTCATGAATTAAGTTGCTAAGGATGCAAGTCACTATGACCTAGTTGTTGCCTAAAACAAAAATGGCAACTGATTTATTTCTGATAAGGCTGTAACAGTTACAGAGACTGAAATCTTGTTCTCATAACTGGCAAATTCTCCTTCTCTGGTAAATATAAAAGGTAATCCAAATTATAAACACACTTATGAAATCTGAGTCAGCATTAAATAATTTAAAATATTATTTATTTTATCTCTTAATTTTTATTTTTATTTGTATAAAGTTATGGTGTGCATGTGAGATTTTGTTACATGTATATAATGTATAGTGAGCAAGTGAGGGATTTAGCATGCCCATCACCCGATGAAAATACATTTTTGTTAAGTATAGTCACGCTATTCTGCTGTTAAATATTGAATTTATTTCTTCTGTCTTACTGTGTTTGTATGCACTTTTCCTCATCTTCTCTTCTTCCTCTCAACTCACCCTTCCCATTTTCTTTTATCTATTTTTCCTCTCTCAACCCTCCATATGTTCAAAGTTTTAGCTTTCAAATGTAAGTGAGAGCATGGAATATTTGTCTATTTGTGCCTGGCTTATTTCACTTTAGATAATGACCTCCAGTTCCACCTATGTTGCTTCAAATGACATGATTTCATTTCTTTTGATTGCTAAATAATATATAGCATTATATCACATTACTCTATCCATTAATCCATTGATGGACACTTGATTCACATCTTTGCGATTTTGAGTAATGCTGCAATAAACATGTGAGTGCAGGTATCCCTTTGATGTATTCTTTTGTTTTCCTTTGGGAGGATACCCAGTAGTGGAACTGCTAGATCAAATTTAATTCTAATTTTAGTTTTTTGAGAAATCTCCATACTGTTTTCCATAGCAGTTATACTAGTTTACATTCCCACCAATGGTGTTATTCAAAAAACCTTGAGACACCCTTCCTGATTAAAGAAAATACAGACTTTCTAGTGGAGCCAAAATCCCCAAAGTGCCATTACTATTACTTGATTTTTACATCAGTAGAATAGTTGGACATTCATCTTGCCTTGCTGATACTACTATTCCTATACCAACTGAAGAAAAGTGGAATTCCATAGTCCTTTTCATTATTAAAATAACTATTATTTTGGAAGTCAATTTTTTACCACTATTATTACCAATATTTTATAGCATAGAATCTGGGCATATTAGGTATTCAGAAATATTCATTAACATTATTAGTTACTTACAGAAATATAATAGTAGAAGATTTCTTTTTTAATATTTGAATTTTGGAAGATTTTAGATATCTAGTAAGAAATATCTATTGTTATATTATAACTCTAACACCATAGTGTTTCAGTCAGATATAAATTGAGGTGAATGACATTGAGACCTTAAGAGGCAAAAAGGTAAGTAGAGACTGTAGGCAGGGCCAGAATAGAGAGTTTTCTTATGGAAGATAGATTACAAGACAAATTAAACCTACTTCATGAAATGAATTGAAAGTTAACCTACTTGAAGAACCAACTTGAAATTTTCATTTCTGGGCCATGCTCAAAGGCACTTGTACTTTTATTATTTAGACATTTTTAAGAGTGTGACCTAAGTGAGGAAACTCCCAATGAACAATTGTGGTAAAATGTCAGTGTTTAAATCATGAAAAATATATTAGTATTTCTCATTACATCATAGTAATAGTGCCTGAAAAAAGGCACTTCTGTCTTAGAAAAATTTTGAAATAAAGAATGAGTTCAGTAGATAAACATGGATTTTGGCAGAATACTTCTGAAGCAAGTGGACGTATGCTCTGGCAATGTAAACAGAGATCAGAAGGACATCTGAATTCAGAGAATTGAAACCTAGAGTTAAAGTCAAAATGAAACACAGCTTAAAAAGCTTTTAAAAAGATGATATATTAGGTATACATGAGGCATATGTAGTGATGCATGAAACAAATTTAAACAGGCTCCAAGGATGGTTGTATTCAAAAGTTATATACATTATTTAAATAAGCAATTAAAATTTAATTTTTATGTAATTTTTATTTTACTGTGTGTGTGTGTGTGTGTGTATATATATATATGTTTTCCGAGATGGAGTCTTGCTCTGTCACCTAGGCTGGAGTGCACTGGCGCAATCTCAGCTCACTGCAACCTCCGTCTCCTAGGTCCAAGCGATTCTCCTGCCTCAGCCTCCTAAGTAGCTGGGATTACAGGCATACACCACCACGCCCAGCTAATTTTTGTATTTTTAGTAGAGACAGGGTTTTTGTATTTTTAATAAAGATAGGGTGTCACCATGTTCACCAGTTCGCCAGGCTGGTGTCGAACTCTTGACCTCAGGTGGTGATCCACCTGCCTTCACCTCCCAAAGTGCTGGAATTATAGGTGTGAGTGAGCCATCATGCCCGGCCTGTATTGTTATACAATTTAAAGTATGTTTAAATGGAGATAGCAACATTTATAAAGAATTGCTGAAATCACATTCAAAAGATATCTGATGAACAGAGAAGAAAAACTGATTTGTTTAATAGGTGAAGAAAAATAATGAGCTATGAGAAATTACTATTGGAATTTTACTAGATTGGAAATAATTATATAATTTTCCATGTATATCTACATAAATTTTAAATTATGATAGAAATTTTCAGTGCTTATATTATTTGTGTTGTGTGTCTGGCATTTTTAGAAAAAGGGAGTGTGGAAAGGACACACCGGCTTATATCTGCCGAAGGCCCTAGGAATGCCTCTTCTCACTACTATTCCCATTTCATTGGCAAAGATCAATCTCATGGCCTCCCTAAATGTTGGGGATAGGAGACTGGGATTTGTAGTACATCCACATGTTTACTAAGAGTTGGAGAATAATTGTGAATAGTTGCAATCTATATCATGGAGTCTAACTCTCAGAGGCTGACTCATGACAACCAAACTCATGAGAGGCATATAAAGAAGGACACTAATTAATTGGCACTAAAAATATATTGCCACAGGTACTGAATATATTTTCTCCATAATCACAATTTGAATATAGAATGAGACTATCTTATCTTAGCCTGGTGAGTCTTCATGAATCTATCTCACACTGGAAATTATAACTACCCTCAATGCCTTAAAGTTTTATGTTCTTGGGCAAAGACACAAGTGACTGACAAAGATATCTTTTGAATGAGAGTTTATTTCTCTTGATAGATTTGAACATTCACTCAGGTGGCAATGAAGTCTGGCTGACCTAGTAACTATTCTGGATCTTAAGACAACTTTAATTTTTTCTGCTTTGATCAATTATGTTTTGATTTTTAAAAACTCAAACATTTATGTTTTTATTATTTTCACTTTTGAGGGACAGATGGTCTACTCTGAAGGCTGTCAGAAAGAGTTTATTAAACTAGTGCTTAAAAACTCAGTGCTATTTCTTCCTTCAGGTAATTACTTTCAGAACTATCATATTTTTCAGTTATGCTATATAATAATTTTGAATAATATTTTCATGTTGTAAAATAAAACATCAACAAGTATAGTTTTCAATATAAAATTAACAATAGTATCTTCTTCAATTTCCATTTAAATAGGATAATCACATACATCCTTAACATCAGTATTATTCATTTAAAACTTCAAAAAGTTAAATTTCACTTCAGATATAAATTTTGGTGCCAATAAAATACACTAAGCATATATCTTTTTCAAAGCAAAGGCAAATATTACATTTTCTATTTCAATTTAGAATAACTCAAAAAGAAAATGAAATAGATTTCAAAGGATTGATGATATAAAATAATACATCAAATACTTTCCAGTTGGTTGATTTTAATAATTCACAACTTTTTCCTAAGCTATCATTCAAGTAATGTAACACCACTTTTATATAAAACTTTTTTACTGCCTATTCATAGTTACCATTTAATAATACTTTTAAAATTAATTTAAGCAGATATATTTGAATAAACATAAAGTGACCTTTCAGTCTCCATGTATATGTATTTTATATATATATATAAAGTTGCTTTCGGAGAGGATCATGACAGACAAGAGGTAGGACTAGATTGCGGCTCCCATTCAGACAGAGCAGTGTGTAGAGACTCGCATTATGAACTTTTGCTCCAGAACAACTGCAGGAATAAACTAAGAAAGCCAAGAGAACCCACTGACCCTCTAAAGGAAGTGAATTGCTCCTGCAGGACCTAGGAGACACCCCAAATACAGTGAGTGCCCACGTTGTGGAAGTGGGAAAGAGATTGTCCACCCCTGAACACACACCTTCACTAGGGGACCAGAAGGTCTAGATCATGGGAGAAAATTGTGACCTTACCTGGCACGGACTCAATTTAGAGAGCTGAGCAAAATACAGGGGTAGAGGAAGGAGTGGGAAAAACCCTGTGGGCTTGCTGGGTCCCCCGGCCATTTCTGCCCTGCCTCACAGGAGCCCTTGGGGAGGACAGCCAGAGGCACTGGGAAAGGCCACAGGGAGAAGGAAATCTCCAGCTGAACGTTGTAACAATTCCAACCAAATGCAAAGTATTCTGGCCAGAAATCGAGAAAGGCAAGAACCAGTGTGCTAATTCCACAGGTGGGGGTGCATGAAGGCCATACTTACTTTTGCAGCTGGGAGGCTGGTAGCCTGATGCAAGTTCTCAACCCTGCTCACCCACTGCCTGGAAACAGACTCGGTGCCGTTGAGGGGGGCATGGTGGGAGTGAGACCAGCCTTTTGCATTACATGGGAGCTGGGTGAGGCCTGTGACTGCTGGCTTTCCTCCACTTCCCTGACAACCTGCATGACACATGACAGGCAGCCATAATCCTTCTGGGAACAACATACTCCATTGACCTGGGAACCACAACCCATGCCCCACAGCAACCTCAGCAAGACGCAACCAAGGAGAGTCTGAGCTCTGATATGCCTAGCCCTGTCCCCATCTGATGGTTCTTCCCTACCCACCTTGATAGCTGAAGACAAAGGGCATATCCTCTTGGGAGTTCTAGGGCCCTGCCCACCACCTGATCCTGCTTATACTATCACAGCTGTTGCTCTCTTGAAAAAGCCACCTCCTGGCAGGAGGCCAACCAGCACAAAAATAGTGCATTAAACAATCAAAACTAAGGATTCTCACAGAGTTCATTCATTTCACACCCCTTCCCACCTCCACCGGAGCAAGTGCTGTATACAAAGCTGAGAGACCTGCAGATGGTTCACATCACATCACAAGACTCTGTGCAGACACCCAATAGTACCAGCCCAGTACCTGGTAGACCTGCTGGGTGACTAGATCCAGAAGAGATAACAATCACCACAGCTCAGCTCTCAGGAGGCCACATCCCTAGGAAAAATAGAGTACTATGTATAGGGAATACACCCTGGGACAAAAGAATCTGACCAGCAGCCTTGAACCCTAGATCTTCCCTCTGACACAGCCTACCCAAATGAGAAGGAACCAGAAAAACAGTTCTGGTAATATGACAAAACAAGGTTCTTTAACACTCCTTCAAAAAATCACACTAACTCATCAGCAATGGATCCAAACCAAGAAGAAATTCCTGATTTACGTGAAAAAGAATTCAAAAGGTCAGTTATTAAGCTAATCAAGGAAGCACTAGAGAACATTACAGTCCAATTTAAGGATATAAACAAAAAGTGATACTAGAATAAAAAGTCTTCAGTGAAAGACGCAGCATAAATAAAAATAATTAAAACTTAAGGAAATAATGGACACACTTAGAGAAATGTAAAATGCTCTGGAAAGTCTCAGCAATAGACTCCAAAAGGAACCTTCAAAACTATGCAAATACATAGAAATTAAATAACCTGCTCCAGAATAAATAACCTGCAATAGAATCAAATAAGCAGAAGAAAGAACTTGAGAGCTCAAAGATAAGGTTTTTGAATTAACTCAGTCCAACAAAGACAAAGAAAAAATAATTAGAAAAAATGAACAAGCCTACAAGAAGTCTAGCATTATGTTAAACAACCAAACCTAAAAATAACTGGTATTCCTGAGGAATAAGAGAAATCTGAAAGTTTGGAAAATGTATTTGGGGAATAATCAAGGAAAACTTCCCTGGCTTTACTAAAGACAGACATACAATAAGAAGCTCAAAGAACACCTGGGAAATTCATCACAAAAAGATCATTGCCTACGCACATTGTCATCAGGTTATCTAAAGTTAAGATGAAAGAAAGAATCTTAAGAGCTGTAAGGCCAAAGCACCAGATAAGCTATAAAGAATAGAACGAGAGCTATCATATGAACAGCAGATTTCTCAGCAGAAACCCTACAAGCTGAAGGGATTGGGGCCCTATATTCAGCCTCCTTGAAGAAAAATTGTCATTCAAGAATTTTGTATCCAGTGAAACTAAGCTTCATAAATGAAGAAAATACACAGTCTTTTTCAGACAAACAAATGCGGAGAGAATTTGCCACTACCAACCCACCACTACAAGAAATGCTAAAAGGAGTTCTAAATCTTGAAATAAATTCTGGAAACACATCAAAACAGAACCTCTTTAGAGCATATATCTGACAGGACCTATAAAATAAAAATACAACTAAAAAAAACATATATACCAGCAACAAATAACATGTTGAATGGAATAGTACCTCACATTTCAATACTAACGTTGAATGCAAATGGCCTAAATGCTCCAATTACAAGATATAGAATTGCAGAATGGATGAGAATTCATCAACCAACTATCCTGCCTTCAATAGACCCACTTAACATAAGGACTCATATAAACTTAAGGTAAAGGGGTGGAAAAAGACATTCCATGCAAATCAACACCAAAAACGAGAAGGGGTAGCTATTCTTACATCAGACAAAACAAACTTTAAGGCAACAACAGTTAAAAACAACAAAGAGGGACATTATATAATGATAAAAGGTCTTGTCCAAAAGGAAAATATCACAATTCAAAATGTATATGAGCCTAACACTGGAGCTCCCAAATGTATAAAACAATTACTACTAGACCTAAGAAATGAGATAGACAGCTACACAATAATAGTGGGGGACTTCAAAACTCCACTGACAGTCTAGACAGGTCATCAAGACAGAAAGTCAAGAAAGAAACAACAGATTTAAACTACACTTTGGAAGAAATGGACTTAACTGATAGTAACAGAACATTCTACCCAACAACCACAGAATATACATTCTGTTCCACAGTACATAGAACTTTCTCCAAGTTAGACCATATGATAGGCCATAAAATAATTCTCAATAAATTTAAGAAAACTGAAATTATACCAAGTACTGTCTCAGATCGAAGTGGAATAAAACTGGAAATAACTCCAAAAGGAACCTTCAAAACTATGCAAATACATAGAAATTAAATAACCTGCTCCAGAATAATCACTGGGTCAACAAAGAAATCAAGATGGAAATTTAAAAATTATTCTAACTGAATGACAATAGTAACACAACCTATCAACACCTGTGAGATACAGCAAAAGTGGTGCTAAGAGGAAAGTTCATAGCCGTAAATGCCTACATCAAAAAGTCTGAAAGAGCACAAATAAACAATCTATAGTTACACCTCAAGGAACTAGAGAAATAAGAACAAACCAAACCCAAACCCAGCAGAAGAAAGGAAATAACCAAGATCAGAGCAGAACTACATGAAATTGAAACAACAACAACAACAAAACAATACAAAAGATAAATGAAACAAAATCTGATTCTTTGAAAAGATAAATAAAATTGATAGACCATTGGCAAGATTAACCAAGAAAAGAAGAGAGAAAATCAAATAAGCTCAATGAGAAACAAAATGGGAGATATTACAACTGACACCACAGAAATACAAGATTATTCAAGGCTATTATGAACACCTTTACATGCATAAACTAGAAAACCTAGAGGAGATGGATACATTCCTGAAAGATAAAACCCTCATAGCTTAAATCAGGAAGAATTAGATACCCTGAACAGACCAATAACAAGCAGTGAAATTGAAATAATTAAAAAATTACCAACAACAAAAAAAGTACAGGAGCAGATGGATTCACAGCTGAATTCCACCAGACATTCAATGAAGAATTGGTACCAATCCTATTGATACTATTCCACAAGATAGAGAAAGAGGGAATCCTTTCTAAATAATTCTATGAAACCAGTATTACCCTAATACCGAAACCAGGAAAGGACATAACAAAAAAAGAAAACTACAGATCAATATCCCTGATGAACACAGATGCAAAAATCCTTAACAAACTACTAGCTAACCAAATCCAACAAGCTATCAAAAAGATAATCCACCATGATCAAGTGTGTTTCATACCAGGGATGCAGGAGTAGCTTAACATATGAAAGTCAATAAATGTGATACACCACATAAACAGAATTAAAAACAAAAAATCACATGATCATCTCAATAGATGCATTTGACAAAATCCAGCATCCATTTTTGATGAAAGAACATTCGACAAAATCCAGCATCCATTTTTGATGAAAACTGTCAGCACAATCGGCATAAAAGGGACATACCTCAATGTGATAAAAGCCATCTATGACAAACCCACAACCAACATAATACCGAATGGGAAAAGTTGAAATAATTCCCTCTGAGAATCAGAACAAGAGGAGGATACCCACTCTCACCACTTCTATTTGACATAATACTGGAAGTCCTAGCCAGAGCAATCAGACAAGAGAAAGAAATAAAGGGCATCCATGTCAGTAAAGAGGAAGTCAAACTGTCGCTGCTTGCTTATGATCTAATTGTATACCTAGAAAATCCTAGAGACTCCTCCAAAATGCTCCTAGAACTGATAAAATAATTCAGCAAAGTTTCCGGATACTAAAGTAATGCATACAAAGCCGTAGCTCTCCTATACAGCAACAGCAACCAAACTGAGAATTAAATAAAAAACTCAACTCTTTTTACAATAGCTGTCAAAAAAAAAAAAAAAAAAAAACCCCTTAGTGATATACCACACTAAGGAGGTGAAAGAGTTCCTCTACAAGAAAAACTACAAAGCAAGGCTGAAAGAAATCATAGGTGACACAAACAAACGGAAACACATCCCGTACTCAAGGATGGATAGAATCAATATTGTGAAAATGACCATATTGCCAAAAGTAATCTAAAAATTCAGTGCAATTCTCATCAAAATACCATCACCATTCTTCACAGAACTAGAAAAAACATCCTAAAATTCATATGGAACCACCAAAGAGCCCATATAGTCAAAGCAAGACTAAGCAAAAAGTACTAATCTGGAAGTACAAAAAGTTTTGGTGACTATGGCCTTATGGTATAGTTTGAAATCAGATAATGTAATTTGTACAAAAAGTACAAATCACAATTACATGATTTTCAACTATACCATAAGGTCATAGTCACCAAAACAGTATGATACTGGTATAAAAATAGGTACATAGACCAATGGAACAGAATAGAGAACCCAGAAATAAACTTAAATATTTACAATCAACTGCTCTTCAACAAGGTAAACAAAAACATAAAGTAGGGAAAGGACACCTATTCAACAAATTCTGTTGGCATCATTGGCAAACCACATGAAGAAGAATGAATCTGGACCTTTCTCTCTGACCTTACACAAAAACCAACTCAAGATGGATCAAGGACTTAAATATGCAGTGAGAAACCATAAAAATTCTGGAAGATAAAATTGAAAAAACCCTTCTGGACATTGGCTTAGGCAAAGATTTCATGACCAAGAACCCAAAAAACAGATGCAATAAAAACAAAGATAAATAGCTGAGACTTAATTAAACTAAAAACCTTTTGCATGTCAAAAGGGACAGTCAACAGCATAAACAGAAAACCCACAGAGTGGGAGAAAATCTTTACCATCTATACATCTGACAAAGGACTAATGTCCAGAATCTACAATGAACTCAAACAAATTAGCAAGGAAAAAAACAATCCCATCGAAAGTGGACTAAGGGCATGAATAGACAATTCTCAAAAGAAGATATAAAAACGGCCAACAAACATATGAAAAAATGCTCAACATCACTAATGATCAGGGAAATGCAAAACAAAAGCACAATGCAATACAACCTTACTCCTGCAAAAATGGCCATAACCGAAAAATAGATGTTAGCATGGATGTGTTGAACAGGGAACTCTTCTGCACTGCTGGTGGGAATGTAAACTAGTACAACCACAAAGCAGTATGCAGATTCATTAAATAACTAAAAGTAGAACTATAATTTGATCCAGTAATCCAACTATTAGGTATCTATCGAGAGGAAAAGAAGTCATTATACAAAAAAGATATTTGCTGATACATGTTTACAGCAGAACAATTCGCAATTGCAAGAATGTGGAACCAGCCCTAATACCCATCAATCAACAAGTGGATAAAGAAACTGTAGTATATATACAAAATGAAATGCTACTCAGCCCTAAAACAGAATGAATTAATAGCATTGACAGCAACTTGGGTGGGATTGGAGACTATTATTCTAAGTAAAGTAACTCAGGAATGGAAAACCAAGCATCATATGTTCTCACTCATTAGTGGGAACTAAGCTATGAGGATGCAAAGGCATAAGAATGAAACAATGGACTGTGGGGAGTCAGGGGGAAAGGGTGAGAAGAGGAGTGAGGGATAAAAGACTACAAATTAGTTTCAGTGTCTACTGCTTGGGAGATATGTGCAGCAAAATCGCACAAATCACCACTAACTAAAGAACTCACTCATGTAACCAAATCCCACCTGTTCCCCCAAAACTTATGGAAATAACAATTTTTTTTAAAGTTGCTTTGAAAGACAAAACAATTTCCTATCGAAATAATATTGTTTAAATAGGAAATCCCTGAAATATGGGATTTAGTATCTGTCAGTATTAACAGGCTGATAATCTTAAATGGTACCCTACACATCCTCCAAGTTTATTACCCAATCCAAAATGATAGCCATTAAACAAGAAAATTATTTAAGATTAATAGATTAGATGCTGTTTCTCAGGAAATATGTAGTATTTTCCTGTGTGTTAACCTATCTCAAGTTCACAACTCTAATCAAGAAATAAAGATATTCCTCACCTCTGTGAGAAGCATCTATCTACCACGTTCACAAATTTAGTTTGTTCTGTATTAATGGATGAGAGTATTCAACTCAAAGCTCCAAATTTTATGTGTGTGTGTGTGTATGTGAATTATATGTCATCATCATTTTTTCCTAGGATAAAATGATTTAGTAAGCAATATTATGTCTATGACATTTGTTAAAAATGCACGTTTTATAGAAAATCAAAATTGATAATGCTTAGCAAAGTTTAAAGTTTATAAAAAGGAAGTTTAGTGGGAAAGGTTGTGAAAACATTCCTATGTACTAAAGTAATACACATAACTTTGCAGTCATCTATCAATATATATTTATCAATACCAAAAAAATTAATAGAAGTCAAACAGCTTTCTCCCCAAGTCAATATATGGCCTACACTTATGTTTAAAATATGCAAATATTATTAGAACTCTATGTAAATGTAACCAATATTTCAATTTCCCCCTAAATGCTTGATATGCAAGTCAAAAGAATTTGGCATTGGAAAAAGAGCAAAAATATTCACTGTAATTAATACAATTACTTTAAGAATTTTTCTCTTTCACAGTATATAAAATGTATTCAAATGTTACTGAAAGGACTTCAATATTTTTGCTGCATTCTTAATTTCAGAATACTTTTGGAAATTGCCAATCTAATAATTAATTGCAAGGTATTTTCTAATTGTTAATTTAATCTGTCCTACTTCAAATTCATGTAAAATACATATCTCCCAAGGCTGCTACAAAGTTTCATGTCCTTATTTTAAAGTATTTTAATTATATTGTCTGTTAGGTTATTAAAGAAAAAAAAAAAGGTGGTCTGTATCCTTTCTCAGAATTAGCTCTAAGCTTTGATGGAGAGTAAAAGTATGACTCTTCCTAAGACTGATTTGCTTAGTATACAGTTTCTAGTATACTGGAAATTAAGCATAGTTCAAAATCAAAATAGCACATCTTGTTTCAAGAGGTTGAAGAGAGATATCTTGCATTACATCATATTTTTCAAGTTAAATCACAAGCATCTTATAGAAGGTTTAACAACAATTTCATAATCTTCACTTCCTCTTGCATCATTATGCGTATGTCTTTTACCTCCACATCCTTCATACTAAAACTTTCGTATTCTCTAACATTTATTATACTATTATTTACATAATTGTTTTTCTTCTATCCCCCAGAAGAAATGAAACGTTCATATTTCATATTGTCAAAATGCTTTCAACATAATTCTACAAATTATCTTTTTTTATTCTGTCTTCAGCAATGGAGGTTCAGTTTGAAACTAGGGAATGCTGGCCAGGTGCAGTGGCTCATGCCTGTAATCCCAGCACTTTGGGAGGCTAAGTGCTGGATGGATCACCTGTGGTTAGGAGTTCGAGACCAGCCTGACCTACATGGTAAAACCCTATCTCTACTCAAAATACAAAAAATAGCTGGGTATGGTGGCACATGCCTGTAATCCCAGCTACTCTGGAGGCTGAGGCAGGAGAATTGTTTGACCCTGGGAAGTGGACATTGCAATGAGCTGAGAGTGCGCCATTGCACTCCAGCCTGAGCAACAAGAGCAAAACTCTGTGAAAGAAAGAAAGAAAGAAAGAAAGAAAGAAAGAAAGAAAGAAAGAAAGAAAGAAAGAAAGAAAGAAAGAAAGAAAGAAAGGAAGGAAGGAAGGAAGGAAGGAAGGAAGGAAGGAAGGAAGGAAGGAAGGAAGGAAGGAAGGAAGGAGAAAGAGAGAAAGAGAGAAAGAGAGAAAGAGAGAAAGAGAGAAAGAAAGAGAGAAAGAAAGAAAGAAAGAAAGAAAGAAAGAAAGAAAGAAAGAAAGAAAGAAAGAAAGGAAGGAAGGAAGGAAAAGAAAAGAAAGGCCATATTATCCAGTGTCTTAGATGAAATGATGACCAAAAGAGAAAAGAATAATATTAATACACAGAAATTAATTATGCTTTTGTTAGCTTTAGGAAGATAGGACTAAGAAAATAATTACAAGGATGAGAAAACCATGATTCTGTTGCACAGCTGTGCATATTCACAAACATGGAAGGGAATGCCTGTTTGATTTTCATCTCAGCTTCTCAACTTCTCATTTTAAGGAAGTAAGCTAAAAATCTCAAATGAAAGTGTTTCGAAAAATTAATGTTCTACATTAACTTGATTTGAACTGTTGTCCTTTTTATTTAAGAATTTCACTACCTACCCAAAATAGAAAATAGAAATGTGAAAGGCAGCATATGATTCATGATCATAAGAGGAAATCATGAGACGGGACTTCAGGAATAGTGGAGTGACAATATCTGTAATTTTGTTGCTCCATAAGAGCAACAGAAATGCTAGGAAAATTTTTCAAAGTTAGTGTTTATAGAACTTTGAAAATTCACCTAAGAGTGAAAAAATAAAGCAATATTTATTCAATAAAAACTGCTGAACCTCCAAAATAATAGTAGAATTTGTCACACTATAACTAGCATTTTCTCTTCCATTCCCACATCCAGCTCCATAGTGCCCTTGAAAACCAGTAGACTTGCAACCAAGGTAGTTGTGAAAAACACCTGTCTTCCAACTTGCAGAGGGAGAAGACAGGGTTGAGATGTCCTCTACAGAACATTGTGACTTTTTGACATGTATTTCAGCTTCTATAAAAATCTTCATAAACAGAGCATTGCTTTTATTTGATCTGACTCTGAGCCCAATTCCCTTAGGACATTTGTTGAAAACAATCAATGGCAACTGCTTAACTTCACAGTTGCTTGAGATTGCAATATCAGTAGTGAAAAAAAGAGCCTTGTCAAAAATTTAAAAGAAAATTCTGGAGTACAGGATGCCCAGAGTTGGCTTTAAAAAGCTCTAACATAATTCTTCAGATCCAGAAGTATTTGCACATGTGCAGACTTGTGTGAATGTACAAGAAATTACTCAGTGGTCCCCAATCTCTCAACTCTGGCTGATTTTAAGGATCTGAGCAAGTAGAAAGTAAATGATAAGATAGATTTATAGATTGCTGGAGTGTTGAAGGTGTGTCCAAACACACAGTCCACATCCCCCAATAAAGGATGGAAGACACTCTGGTTAAAGGTATTTAAGGAACTCTCTGGTAAGCATTAGCTGACCATTACCCTACCTGAGCAGAAACCCTCAGGATATACAGACTTTAGAAAATTAGAACAGGAAAGTTATTAAACAAATAGTGACACCACAAATTAATCCATAAAACAGCAACACCAGCAAATCTTGAGGTGAAGTGTATATGTTTTATTTTTATGTTTTTTCAATATATTATCTAAAATATCCAATTTTTAACAGAAAATTATGAGACATAAAAATAAACAGAAAAATATGGCTTATATACAGGAAAAAGGTAGTCAATTGAAACTTTTTTTAGGAGCTTAGATGTTGGAATTATTATAGAAAGACTTTAAAATGGCTATTATAAATATGTTCCAAGACTAAAAGAAAAATTATCTAAAGAATTTACAAACTAGATGACAGCAATGTCTCACTGAAAAAGAATATTAAAGAATATTAATAAAGGGATAGAAATTATAAAAAAGAGCTAAATAGAAATTCTGAAGTTTAAAGATATAAAAACTGAAATGAATTTCACTAGATGGTCTCAAAAGCAGATTTGAACTGTCAGAGAAAATATCAGTTAGATATTTTGCCATAGATCAATTAACACTATACATTCTTAGGAATAGAAATATTTTAAAAGAATTAAAAAAGAACAGATTTTGATGTTCATTCTCTTCAGGGAATAGCAGGACACCATTTAACATACCAACATACTCATAGTGTAATCCCAGAAGAAGAGGGAAGAGAGAGAAAATCACAATGAGCAGTTGAAAAAATCATGACCAATACTTCCTAATTTTGAGCAGTTAAAAAATTGTGGTGCACACACGCACACATACCCAAACACACAAACACTGTAATACTATTCCGCCATACAAAATTAAATCTTGTTTTTTGCAGCAACATGTATGGAACTGTATTTTAAGTGAAACAACTCAGAATTAGAAAGTCAAATACCACATGTTCTCACTTTGCAGTGGGAGCCCAATAAAGTGGACACATGGATAGAGTGTGGAATCATAGTATTAGAGACTGGGAAATGCAGAAGAGTGGGAGGGGGTGAGGGATGAGATATAACTTAATGGGTACAATATATACTATTCCACTGATGGTTATACTGAAAGCCTAGATTTCACCACCATACAATATATCCATGTAACAAAACTGCACTTGTACCTTCTAAATTGATACAAATAAAAAACATTTAAAAATAGGCAAATAATTTGGATAAATGTATCATCAGAAATGATAAACAAATCACTAATAATCACATGTAAATATGTTCAACATCTTTAGTCATTAAAGAAAGAAAAGCAACACCACAGAGCAAGGACACCTGACACTCACTAAAATAGCCAAAATGAAAAAAAAAACAAAAACATGGTAACTTTCACACATTGCCAGTGGAAATGTAATATAGTGCAATCTATTTCAAAAACTGTGTGGCAATCTTCAAAATGTTAAACATAGAGTTACCTTACAACCCAGCAATTCCACATACAGATATGTGCTCTGCCAAAATAAAGAAGATATATGTCCACATAAATATTTGTTCAGAAATGCTGTTAGCAGCATTGTTGGCAATAGCCAACAAATGGAAACAACACAAATTTTTATCAGCTGAATAAACAAAAATGAGTTGTATCACATATGAAATATTAGTTATCAAAATTAACAATTATATGTGCCTCAAAATTGAAAACTGCATACTAAGTGAAATAATACAGTCACAAAAGAGTATATATTGTTTGATTATATTTATTTGAAATGTGAAGAATTGGAAATCCCATAGAGACATAAAGTAGATTGGTATTTGCCTAGAATTGTGCTTGGGAATAATGAATGTACTACTCATGGTTCCAAAGGTTTCACTTAGGGGTAATAAAAATGTTCTAAAATTAAATTGTTTTGATGTTTATGTAACTTTGTAAACACAATAAAGTCAGTGTATTGTAAACTTTGAAAGGTTAATTTTCTGTAATGTGAATTATATCTTAATAAAGCTATTTTTCAAAAGTATCAGGCTAGGGGTGGTGGTTCATGCTTGTAATCTCAACACTTTGCGAGGTCATGGCAGGAGGATTGCTTGAGGGCTGAAAAATATAGCAAGACTCCTTCTCTACAAAAATTAAAAAAAAAAATAATTATCTAAGTGCATGCCTGTATCCCAGCTACTTGGGAGGCTGAGGTGAGAGGATCACTTGAGGCCAGGAGTTGAAGGCTGCAGTGAGCTATGATCACACCACTGCACTCCAGCCTGGGTGACAGAGTGAGATCCTGTCTTCCAAAAAAAAAAAAAAAAGTCAAATGTACTTGGTAATTAAAATAGTTACATAGTAGTGATTACACAAATAATTATAAAAACAATTCTAGTTTATAAACTTTGATTTTTTAAATTTTTGAGACAAGATCTCTCTCTGTTACCCAGCCTGGAGTGCAGTGGCCTGATCACAGCTCAGCTCACTGCAGCCTCGATCTCCTGGGCTCAAGTGATCCTTCCACCTCAGCCTCCTGAGTATCTGGGACCACAGGTGTGTGCTATTTTTTGATCACACCCAGCTATTTTTTTTTTTTTTTTTTGCATATTTTGTAGAGACGGGGTTTCACCATGTTGCCCAGGTTGGTCTTTAACTCCTGAGCTAAAGCAACCTGCCTGTCTCAGCCTCCCAAAATGCTGAGATTACAGGCATGAGCCACTGTGGCCTGCCTGAATTATCTTTTTTTACAAAAAGTATTCTGGCATATACTCAAAATCTGGAAAAAATATATTCTTTAGCAGACGTATTTTAGAATTAGCTTATCCTCTAGCTTTTATTGCTTTTTGCCAATATATTGACGAGTACTCCCATTAAGGAATAAGAACCTTAGATCATATTAATGCTTCATTTTCTAAAAAAATTAGTAAGAATATTTTTTGAAATATATATGCAATTTAAAACACTCATCAGATCTGTTTATATGCCATAATTTTTTTTCTTAAGGGGCACCAATATTGATTATAGAGAAATGAAATTCTGACTGGTACTAAAATAGATTGATCATATGGTAAATTATACTTTTATAACTCGTATTGTGGATATATAATAATAATGTATAAATCCCAAATCAATTTAGCACGTTTATCATAATAAATTTACATTTTTGAAGCTTTTTTAAACAAACTCCTCTGATAATATTTTACAAATGACAATTAAATATTTAAAACATGTCAAAAAGCATTTTTGTGCCATCGACTTAATGTAATTATATTTTTGTCTGTCCATGAAATATAAGATTTTAAACAAAATGTATGCCACTTTTTAACCTCTAAGAAAACTTACTTTGGATTTGTATTTATAGAACATTTACTTTTTTTCAAAAATAAATATATGTGATAAGAAATAATTCTTTTAATATCATAAAGTATTTTTTAATTCCAAATACCTTTCTCATTTGAAAATGTATCTATAGCAGAGATTTCTAACTCATGTGAAGATTTGTAAGTGTGTTCTTAAGATGGCATGTTCTCAGCCCTTTAGGCAAATAGTGGGACTGAGAGGGTGTTATTGAGTTTTTCATGGGGTTCCACCAAAAACAACCCACTGTTTTTATCCATTGAACTATTTAAATATTATCATTTTTAATGAATGATATAGAAAATATTAGGGTGATGATATATTAAGATAGGATAGTAACATATAAATCATCATATCCAAAATATCAGAATATGATTACAATATATAAACACACACAAACACACACAATTTGCGTTTTAAGACAAAACCCTTGGTTGTCTATTGTATACAATCTTTCTATTGGAACTGACATTCACATTTTTACTAAATATTTTATATTTTCTTGTGTGGTACATAAAAACTATATTTTATACATCTATTAGAAAGAAAACCATAAGGGTGTATTTATAGAAAAGTAAAGATTATATTTGTTAACAAAGGATTATATAAAATATGCATTGTACTATTATATATTTCAGAAATATATATTCATATCCAATTTATACACTGGGGTCACATTTCATAAATTATGATTATAATGTTTTTAAACACTAACAAAATGTTTTAAAATATCAAATTATGCTCAGCATTTGAAATAATGAAAAAAAGTTTTCTGAAGAATAGTTCATTTCAAAACTGTTAATCCAAATGAAATATAATCTATACTCATGTTCTTCACACATATATTTAAACTATAAAAAGAAATACCTGTTAGCCTTTGTTAGGGTTAATCCTGAATTGAACACCTGTTGAACAACATGGTAGCAATAGGGAATGATCCTTTACAAAAAAAAAAACATGATTTTGTTGAACAAGCTATATACAATAAGCAATAAACAGTGTATATATATATGTGTGTGCATGTATATGTATATACATGTGTATGTGTATATACACATACACATACACATATGTATATATACTTATATATGTACTACATATATAAGTATATATACGTGTATACGTGTACTTATATAAGTATATATACGTGTATGTACGTGTATACGTGTACTTATATATACATGAACAAATGTACATGTACATAATACATATATATAATACATACATATATAATACATATATATACATTGTTCATATATATATATATGACCATTTTTCCCTAAATTCCCTTTTATCTTACTCTTTCCCAGGCCCCACCTCCTTCTGAACATACATTTCTTATTTACTATACTATGAAGCAAAGACTACATGAAGACTAAAAAATGGTTATATTAATATGATTCTGAAATCAGGTGAAGTGACTAACCAAGAATGAAATAAACCTACCAGAAATAAAAAATAGTGCAAAAAATCTTCTAAGAAACTTGGTTAAATAATAATATTTTAAAGAAAACAGGCACAGTTGTAAAGGTTCAGCAATGTTTAAAAAAAGTGTTGACACTTCTTTATTGTCTATTATTTCTCCCACTGTTTGCCCCTCGACCTCCTTAAAAGTAGAAATTCTATCTAGGCTTTAATTTGCTGTATACAGATAAATATATACGATTAACAACATTATTTAGCTAGAATAACTCCTGTTTTCTTTTTAAGTCTAAAAATCCACTGACTGACATGAACAATAGCAACAGAGAAAAATCAATTGGCCTATGAACCTCTGCAACCAAGATCTGCATTGTGAATGCTGTGTAGTGTGTGTCATTTCAAATGAAGCCTGTCTGATTAGATGATTCATGACCCCCATTTGCAAATCAGACTGCAGTGGCTGGAATATGTGAAAGGTTATTCTTGGTCTCTAATTTGTAGTTGTGTAAAGTGAAAGCCATTGTTTTGTTTTTCTTCCAAGCAAAAGAGTTTATTAGAGAAAGTATAATTATTACAATGCCTATAATTAGGGGTATAAGTAATACACACATTAGAATGATTCACAATGCATTAGTTTTGTTTAATTCAGATTTTGTGGGAAGAAATTTTAAGTAGAACCCAACAAGTTGGAAAACTGACAGGTATGGGGGAGTTAGGAGCTGATCAGCTTTCAGATCATTGTGTCAGGAATATGATTCATATAGGAAAAAGGGAAATTTGCTTTAGTTACGTAGAGGAAGGCCAAAGCAAAAATTTAGGTGAAATACGTCATTTTATAAGATGTTGATCATTGATATACCACTCCAAACAAAGTTTCATAAGTTTTGACATTTTTCATTTAAAAATACATATTGATTACATTTTATGTAATTGATATAATGTATATGCTCATGATAATATACCAAATTTTGTCTACACGTATCAAAAGATTAAATGTAATAATAAAAATGTCTTAATATAATTAAATTAAATGTTAGTTATGTGTATCTATACACACAAACTCATATACTCCTATATCCATTTTGGTCTATGAATTATATATATAAAATACATTATATATTATACATGCATTACATATACTTATAATACATAGTATATATATACTGTGCTAAGTATATGTTGAATGGTTTTTATATATATATATAAAAAATGGTGTTTACATACACACACACACACACACACATACACACACAGAGCTATTCATTTTTTCCAAGTTCCAAACAGAAAGTTAAGAAAGATTCATTGGAAGATCCGATTGCATTTGAGTAAGAAAGATATAATTGAATACTAAGACCTAAAGAACTCTAAAGACTATTAAAATATTCTGTCTTAGTTTAGTTGGAGGGCCAATAAGACATAGTGGATTAACGAAAGTTTAATTTTGGAGTTAAATCTCCTCGAATATGAATTCGAATACCACAGGTTGTATAACAATAGTAAAATTAATATATCTGAGTCTAAACTTATTCATCGATTAAGTGAATGCTAGAATTCCACCGTCATAAAGCTATTCTGAGGAATAAATGATAGAAAGTTTGTAAATGCATACCAAAGTTCAAGGTACTAAATAAATACTAAGCATTAATAAATGTTTAAGCACTGCATAAATCTTTACTGCCATTATTATAAACTTTTGTTTTTTTAATTTTCTAATTAGAGTTAAATCAAGCAAGTATGCAGCAATAAAGTGACTAAATACTTACTGGACTAAAGTTATGAACTGTGCTAAGCATGTTTTGAATGGTTTAGAATTTTTTTCATACCAAGTAGAGCATATTTCTAATAACATTTTAAGTGCAAGAGTCATAGATTAATTTATTTAACAAGATTTTTAGCATCTTTTATATACTAGGCATAGTGCAAAATACTAAGGATAATATAGTCATAAAAATATTTCTTACCTTAATGGAGCTTATAATCTGTAATATCAGATATTAATCAAATAAGTACAGAGTAAATGCAAATTTTTACGTGATGGAAGTTTATGTGATATTTTCTTAATAATTTAGAATTTGACCAAGTCAGAGAGGTCAGCTAGGCTTCCAGGAAGATAATAATTACACTGCCTTTTTTTTAACTTCTGGTTGCAATAATTAATACTTAACATATGAAAAACTTTAAAATAAAAAATGTACAAAAAATTTCTCCTTATAATAGATGAAGGCATTTCATTACTTTGAAAAGCAAAATAAACTATAATTTGTAAATAAAAATTAGTATATACAGAGAAACAGTGTTGTAGGAAATATACTTAGATATGACTTTTAAATGACAAAAATTAAATTTTTCCTTCCGTATGTAACAGGTTTTTCTGTGAAGAATTTTCAGTAAGTTCATTTATCATACAATTGAATCATTTTTAAATTGAAGTATTGCTTGGGTGCTCTGTGAAATAAAACTGAATGTTTATATTTTATCCAAATTTTTAAAGAAATGGTTGATATGAACGTAATTTCATTTAAGCGAAGTGAGGTCATTATAAAAGTAACCTACATGAGAAATGTTACCTATGTAATTATTTGCCTTCCCAGTATATAAATTTGTAGCTGTATATTGGACTACAATGAAATAAATCATAAAACCAAATGCCATGCTGAGTTGCATGCTACAGTGTATTGGTAGGCAGGGATGTGTTGTGTTGAAGTATTTCTGTCCAGTGAAGATAAGCAAGCACTTTCTCTATCTCCGAAAGCCAACTATCCTCTTTCTCTGCAGAGAGAGGGCATGGATTTTGAATTCAAGACTTAAAGGAATATGATGCATTATTTTCTTTCTAAATTTCCTTCATAAGTAAACTTTAAAAATTCATAATGCTTCCTAATCTTTTTTAATAACTTCACTGGACTTACAATAAGGAAATTAGCCCTGATAAATGCATACATTCCTCATGAGTATGTGCAACAAATATGTATTTCAAAAGGACACATGTAAAGATGGGATAAAAACGTAATTATTATTATTCACACTCCTTAAAGTCAAGGCTACCTGAAATGGGTAGTTTATATGATTCGCCAGCATACAGCCTGAAAGAGAATGCGTATTTTGTCACTTGGGATTGAGAGTCATTGGCCAAAATGGTAAACATGAAATGTGATAATAAATGTTCTTTCCCTCCTGCCCAATCCTTATGACCAACTGTGGCAATATCTCTATTCACTCTCAGTCAGTGTGTAGCCACACATGAATAAAACTGAACTAAATGAAAAAAATGGACTCCCTTTTTTTTCCTCCTTTATTAAAACTTCTTCTGGGATGTTGGTGGAAATAAAGGATGACGTTTTTTTCTTGGTAATTTGGAAGCACCTAAGAATATTGTTTCAGCAGGATTTACAATTTAAATCCTCCTCAAACTTTATTAAAATGATGGACTCTACTTCTGGGAATTGAGTTACAGACAGGTATGAAACAATAGAAATTGAATTCTTTAAAAAATATGCCTTCCCTATTTGTTTTCTGCTTTGGTTTGGATTTAAAGGAGCTAGTACTTGATTTCTCTATTTCACAGCAGAGTTTGGGATTAGGCAGAAGGAAATGTATCACCATTTTATTGATAAACACCAGATTGGAGAATTATGGTTTCAGGCTGTTAATGAAGTAGACTTGGGACAAGGCTACCAGGGAAGAAATTTTAGTTTCAGGGCAAATATAGTGGAATATGTGCCTCAAAATTGTCCAAAGTGAGAAAAACAGAGATTAAATCCTTATTCTTAAATTAGATTCCATCAAGCTATAAATATGAATCAATGGTTATAATTCACCAATTGTGTAACTCAGTACCTATTTATTCTGTGCAGTTGTGTGAGAAATGGGCAATAGAAAACGAATGCTGACATCAAACACATCCTTAAGGATATTAACCTAATGACACCTCTCTCCTTTTGTTACAGACCCTAGCTAGTACTTCCACATCCACTCTTGCTTTCTTTACCTGTAAAGTTGATTTTTTAAATTTAATCTAAGGATAATTTTAGATTTACAGAAAAGTTTCGAAGAAAGTGCAGAGAGCTCCCGAAGACACTTTAGTCACATTTTCCTAATATTAACAGTTTATAGAATGGTATATTTGTTAAAGCAAGGAGATTAACACTGGCTTCATACTTAAAACTAAACAAATGTCAGTCAATTTTTATTGTTTTTCACTAACATCCTTGTGTTACTGTTCCAGCATCAAATACTTTTATACACTTGCTTAAAAAACAATTTTTAAAATGTAGATTTTGTTGTTATTTAGGTATGATGAGGCCAACATATCAGGAGACAATTGCCACTGAGAAGATAGTTCCTTACTCACACTTCCCAAGAGGAGTGTCCATGCCACAGCATGCGAGATCACAAGGAAAGGCACCAGGGTCAGTTAGGAAGCAGATGGAGACAGGGAAAGCACTGCAAGATCCCTCATTGTTTAGAGGAAGAAATAAACAAGGCAGGGTAAGCAGACTAAGTAGGTTTAGGTTAATTTGAATAATGTCAGCAGGCTCTGGGGTGTGGAGTATCCCTCTAATTGTCTGGTACCTGGTCCTGGGCAATTAGGAAAATAAAATAGTGACCCAAATGTGAAAGCCCTGTAAGAGCCTGATAAGAGATGTTTGGACTATGAGCTTCAGATTGGTTGGTTTGCATATGGAAGGTGAACTCCTGAGTGAGTAAGCTAACCACAGAAGGGCAGTCCCTCTGATGCCAACAAGGCCCCAAGATGTCAGAATAAAAAACATTGGGATAAAAAGGCATTCTTAATACAAGCACAGACACCAAATTCCATTTAACCCTCTTGTCGTTTTCACATTACAGCTACAGTGCTATGAAACATAGTTTAAAAGGCACTCGTGGATCTGTGTATAATCTGCCCTCTGCCTTCCTCATGAAACTTACCTTGCATATTTCCCCAAATAAAATAAATACTTCAGCCACACTGGCTGTCTTTTACTCCCTTGAAAATACTTGTTTTCTTTCTAATTTTGGATATTTATAAATAAGGTGATTTCTACTCCTGTGCACATGTACACAACACAATCTCTCTCTTTCTCTCATACACACACACACAGACACACACACCAAAGAACACACACATTGGGCTAACTTTCACACTCCTTCAGCTACTAGCTTAAATGTTGATTCTGCAAAGAAACCTCCCCTGGTCACCTGAGAAAACCTTACCCTCCATTCACGTTGCCTTCACACTCTGCACATCTCCTATTGTCCTTACTGCAACTCTAATTGAAAAAACAAAATGTGCAATTAGTAGTCTACAGCATGGTTCTTCTAAGATATTGTAAACTACGTCAAGGGCTGCCTGTCTGGTTCTGCACTTTGCTCTCAGTATGCTGCATGGCTCTGTACATAGAACAGACACATAACAACTTTTTCTTAAGGTGAATAAAGTTATATTAACACTAAAATTATTATCATCACTAGGTTTCTTCTTCAATATAAATTTTCTTATATAATTTGTTGATGTTTGTGTTAAATATTCTTAGCAATTTGCCATCTGTCTTAGATGTATCTATATCTCGTGTGTGTGTGTATATCTCAATGTATTTATTTAATTATTGTGGAACCAGGGGAAACTGTGTTGCAGATATCATGACATGCCTCTCTCCCAATATACTGCTTACCATGTTTTTAACCAGATTCCAAATAACATTCATGCACTTGTTTGTTATATTTCTGGATTCAACTTTGATCAAGAATCAGCCCCTGTCTTAGCTTGGGTTCTCCCAGAAATAGAACAGATGACTCAAGCATAAGTAATTACTAGGAAAGTGAAGAAAACACAGGTAGGGAGTGAGGAAGTGAGAGAGAGAAGAAAAAGACAGCCAATAAAGGGTATATTGGCTTTGGGAGGCCGAGGTGGGCATATCACCTGAGGTCAGGAGTTCAAGACCAGTCTGACCAACATGGTGAAACCCAGTCTCTACTAAAAATACAAAAATCAGCTGGGCGTGGTGGCGGGCTCCTGTAATTCCAGCTACTCGAAAGGCTGACATAGGAGAATCCCTTCAACCCGGGAGGCAGAGGTTGCAGTGAGCCGAGATTGCACCACTGCACTCCAGTCTGGGCAACAAACAGCGAGACTCTGTCTCAAAAACAAACAAACAAACAAACAAAAAACAACAACAAAAGAGGTACATTGGCATAACCAAGTCAGCTACCACTGTGAGTGTCTGAGCCTAATCTTTCCAGGGAAACTCTGGAAGCCACAGAAGAGAAAGCAAACACCTCTAAGTATCCTCTGTCTATTACCCAGATGGTAAGTACGAGAGAATATTTTAATCTAACTCTAGTCAATTGTAGTTTGAGGACTTCTTCCCCAAACATTACTTCCCTGATACTTGTCACTCTCATGAAAAACAGCAAATTGTGCCTTGGGGGCAAGAAAAAGGTCTCAGGAAGCCAAACTGGTGCTCACAATTGGCATACTGTACAGACTGACACACACAAAATATGTAAAGGCAAGAGGGTAGAGAAGTACACTGACAACTGCTATTTCCCCCCAAACCTTTTTACTTTCTGATGGTACTGTCTTTTGGAGGGGACTAGGCTAGTTGTACCGAAATAAAATGTCCCATAGTATGAATTTGTCTAACTGTTGTCATCTAACTTGTTTCTGTATTTCCTGTATTTCTAGTAAATTAGAAACTACTGCTAAAGGCTTGAAAATTCAGATTGAAATTTTTGCAGGATGTTCCATAGAGGATAGTGTAGTTCATGTTGTATCATATTATATTGTACAGAAGGTCAAATTATTCCCCATTTTATGATGTACTTTTTACTCAACAGTTGTGGTTGCAACCACTGGATTTTTCCATTGCAAATGTAAAATTTTTCTTCTTCATAGTTAGCAAGTAAAATTTGATTTAATACTCTGAGACAATGCAATTAACCAGTTCACATTAGCTCTTCAAATTCTAGTGTTTAGCATCCAATGACGATCTTGCTTGAATCAGTTATTTCAGAGGTATGAGGGTAATTTATAACTATTGTTTCTTTTACAATTATTACCTGGCATTTTCTTGGTTTTGAAAGAAAAAGAAGAAGGAAAGGAAAACAAAAAAAGGTCTCTTTTATCAAGTGGGAATGAATTGTAATTTATTCTAGCAAGGCAAGCCAAATGTTTATATGCATATCTATTTCCCTTTAGTTAAAAATTTTCATTGTAAGAATTTGTTATAATAATGATTTTCTGTAGTGGTGAGTTGATTCTCTCTTGCACACACACAAAATGTTCATAGATTATGTTTATTCAATATTTTGCATTCAATTATCATCAGTGTAATACTATTGCATATATTATCACAGTGTGCCAAATTTACCAGAAAATATATCCTTCTTTATAATGCCTACCTTTTGTCTCATAGTGGCTTATAAAATATAAATAATGTATTTGTCAACATATATCTTTAATGTATTTATGGTATTTGGAATAGCAGCTCCTCAATTTATATGTTGTAACTTCTAAATTCATTTTCCTTTTTTTAAAGGGCATATTTTCTTTGTTACCTTAAGAAATAATGAGTCCATACATTTTGTTCATAGACCCATAAATAAAGGAATGATTAAATTTACTGATGATCTCTGTTAATTTTAAAGACTTATAACCTGTGTGAAATTAAAAAAAAAAAATTAGCTAAAAGATTCATTCTAATCTTTAGGAACACAAGAACTGTTCTTAATTTGATAACACTAAATCAGCATTAGTTTTGTATGATGTAGCTTTGCAATTGAAGTGTATCAACATATAATTAAGTTTCTAATGTGTGCTTTCTAAATGATTGATTTTTACAGAGTAATTTATGTACATATGGTCTTTTCTAGAAAACACAAAAGGTTTATCCTTGAGGGTTGTAGAAGCAGAAAATATGGCAGTGGACGATTTTCACAAATGAACTTTAATAAGAGTACCCTGCCAAATAAAACCAATTTATATGCAATTGTAAAACACAAATACTTAATGTGGTTTTTAAGGCACTGACTTGCATTAAATCAGTCACCTCCGTGAGTCACAGGTGTTGATTTTTTAAAACATTATTGATTTGTTAAAGCAAAAGGTATTTTGTGTTCATAATTTTTCTCATTATGAAACACTAAGTAGCTAGACACTTTTAAAGTAGTGATTCAGCTAAGAGAATCTAATTTTAAAACATTAGCTAGTTTTAAACTTCTCTTCTAGTGCATCGCTTAATTTCTAGGACCATTTGAAATATAATTGAAAATATGTTTTTTATTTAGTCAGCCTTTATTAAGTTCTTGTTATTTAATGATGGTTGGCAAAGGTGCCTTACTCTGGACGCTAAATGTGAACATATTAGTGCCACATAAAGTACATTTTTGTAGCCATAAATAGAGAACATTTAGTAAAATACGCTTCCTCATTAGTGCTGCATCACCATCACATTGTGGCGTATTTTATTTCTTTCTCAATCACCATTGATCCTCACTGTTATTCTCTATGCTTGACCACTGTTCCATCAATTACTTAATATTATTAAAAGCACTTTAGTCATCATAGCAAAAGCATGAAGACTTGGAACATTCGTGAATACAGGAAATCTGCATCTATCACTGGTAATGTATTATCTCATTGTGATCCTTTATATTAAGATGCTGCAACAGACGTTATGTTATGAGCTGAATTGTATTCTCCTTCTTCCCAAAATTCATAGGTTGAATTTAACCTGAAGAGTCTCAGAGTGAGATCTTATTTTGAAATAGGGTCATTGCAGGTGTAATTAGTTAAGATGAGGTCATACTGGAGTACAGTGGAAACTTAATCCCATGTAACGGTATCCTTATAAAAGGGGGGAATTTGGACACAGCCACATATCAGGGAAAATTCCATGTTAACATGAAAGCGGCCACCTAAAAGCCAAGGAGAGAACTTGGAAGAGATCCTTTCCTCACAGCCCTCAGAAGAAACTGCCAAATTAAAGAGGAAAAAATCAAGCTTTTAAATAATTAACATTAGTTTTTTTCAGAAGTCTTAATGAAGACTATAGACCAAGGCCTACAGCCTGGGAGCAATTGTTCGGAGAGATCAGATCTGACTGCTCCAATGCAGTATTTCAATTCACAGTTCATACATAGGTGGTGAAGATTCAGTATGCACAATTACGTCTAAGTTTGGGTGCAGGAGTACATCTGGTTATAATTTACAGAAACATAATCACTAACTCGGTCAGATGTTATCTTATGTGTAGGAAAAGACAAGGACTGGGGTTATTTATCTTTTAAGGAATATAGTGACTCAGGCAAGAGACATGGAGGGACTTGTTTTCTATCCTGTTTTGTCTTCAAAGCATCTTTCCAGAGAGCTGCATGTCATCACAGAGTCAGGGGTTTGGGGAAATTATGCCGGCCAGCAGATATAAGCAAACATGGCTTCTTACATTTGCTAATTTGTCTCAGGACCAAATCCTACCATTTCCTTGATTTTGAACTTCTAGCTTCTGGAGCTTTCAGATGACAAATTTCAGTTTATTAAGCCATCCAGATTGTGGCACCTTTTAATGGCATCCCTTGGAAGCTAATACACAGTATGACTGTATTCTTACAAGGGCGGCTTAAAAGAGAATCCATATGCTATAATACATTTTAAAGAAGTATACATGTAACTAATATATTATCTATTATATATCAGGGTTGAACATAATTAACTTGTTTGTAACACGATGACTGCAATCTGGATTGACGTTTGCTAGCATAACTTGTCTATTTTCATTTTATTATAGACTGTATATTCACATCATTGAGTATGATTGTACATTAAAGTGCCTGAAGCTAAATTGGCTGACATTTTCCCAGGCTGAGAGAAAGTGTGAGTATTATGTCCAGAAAGCTCTCTCTATGATGCTCAGGAGCATTACATGCAGATGAGATAGAGGACTGCCAACTCAGTGGATCATCCCAGAAAAGCTTTCTTTTCCTTGTGTCCATGGTTGTCCAAACAGCTTGAAAGATAGTGGATATTTATCTTCTTTACATAATTGGCCAGTGTAATTAAATAGATGTAATGATAGTTCCATTGTATTAGATACAATGTTAAATCAATATTACACTGTCACTTCACTTTATTCTGAAACTGACAAAATAGTTTTATAAAACTGTTTTTTTTTTGTGGTTTTGTTTCTTTTTGAAGTATATAACTATATTAGAACTATATAACACACATTTTTATCCCAAATAGTGAAACTTCACCTTATAAATACACTGGTAAAAGATGTTGACTATATGCCAGTACCTTATTTTGAAGTAAAATTATAGATAATAATCTCACTACCCAAATTAAAAGTCTATATTTCAAACTGTGAGTTTTTATATTTCTATCAACAGATGTGCAAAATAAAACAGTTATATAGGCAACACTTTAGAACTATTGTTGAAGAAACATATAAATTATATTTGCTAATTTTTTACCTTTAATTTTAGCTTCAGGGGTACATGTGCAGATTTGTTATATAGATAAACTTATGTAAGGAGGTTTGTTGGACAGATTATTTCATCACTAAGTCTAGAACCCAATAGTTATTTTTTCTGCTTCTCCCCCTCCTCCCACCCTCTACCCTCTAGTAGACCCAGTGTCTGTTGTTCCCTTCCTTGTGTTCATAAGTTCTCAACATTTAGCTCCCACTTACAAGTCAGAACATGCAGTATTTGGTTTTGTGCTTTAGTTTATTAAGGATGATGGCTCCAGCTCCATCCATGTTTCTGCCAAGGACATGGTCTTATTCTTTCTTATGGCTGCATAATATTCCATGGTATATATGTACCACATTTTCTTTATCCAATCTACCATTGATGGCCATTTAGGTTGATTTCAATGTCTTTGCTATTGTTAATAGCGCTGCAATGAACATTTGTGTGCATGGGTTTTTATGGCAGAATGATTTATATTCCTCTGGATTTATATCCAGTAATGGGATTGCTAGGCTGAATGGTAATTCTGTTTTTAGTTCTTTGACAAATTGCCACACTGCTTTCTACAATGGTTTAACTAATTTACAATCCCATCAGCAGTGTATAAGTATTCCCATTTTTTCTTCGACCTCACCAGCATCTGTTATTTTTTTGACTTCTTAATCATAGCCATTCTAACTGATGTGAGATGGTATCTCATAGTGGTTTTGCTTTGCATTTATCTAATGATCAGTGATATTGAGCTTTTAAAAATATGCTTGTTGGCTCCATATTTGTCTTCTTTTGAAAAGTATCAGTTCACGTTCTTTGTCCACTTTTTAATAGGGTTTTTTTCTTGTAAATTTGTTTAAGTTTTTTATAAATGCTGGAAATTAGATCTTTGTTAGATGCATAGTTTGCAAATATTTTATCTCATTCTGTAGGTTGTCTATTTATTCCATTGATAGTTTATTTTTCTGTGCAGAAGCTCTTTAGTTTAAACAGATTTCAATTGTTAATTTTTTTGTTGGTTGCATTTCTTTTGGCATCTTTCTTATGAAATCTTTGCCAGTTCTTATGTCCAGATCAGTGTTGACTAGGTTGTCTTTCATGGTTTTTATTGTTTGGGGTTTTACATTATGTCTTAACCATCTTGAGTTGATTTTTGTATATGGTATAAGGAAGGGGTCCAGTTTCAGTCTCCTGCATATGGTTAGCCTGTTATTACAGCACCATTTATTGAATAGGTAGTCCTTTCCCCATTGCTTGTTTTTGTCGTTTGTTGAAGATCAGATGGTTGTGTGTGTGCAGCCTTATTTCTGGGCTCTCTGTTCTGTTTCATTGGTCTATGTGTCTTTTTGTGTGCCAGTACCATGCTGTTTTAGTTACTATAGCCCTGTCCTATAGTTTGAAGTCAGATAATGTAATGCCTCCAGCTCTGTTCTTTTTGCTTAGGAATGCCTTGGCTATTTGGGTACTTTTTCAGTTCTATACGAATTTTAAAAGAGTTTATTTTAGGTCTGTGAGGAATGTCATTGATACTTTGATAGGGATAGCATTGAATGTGTAAATTATTTTGGCTATTATGGCCATTTTGATGATATTGATTGTTCTTATCCATAAATATGGAATATGTTTTCATTTTTTATGTCCTTTCTGATTTATTTGAGCAGTGTTTTATAATTCTTATTGTAGAGATCTTTCACCCCCCTGGTTAGCTGTATTCCTAGGTATTTTATTGTTTTTGTGGCAATTGTGAATGGGATTGTGTTCCTGATTTGTCTCTCAGCTTGGCTATTGTTGGTGTATGGGAATGTTAATAATTTTTGTACATTGATTTTGTACCCTGAAATTTTGCTAAAGATTTTTCTTTTTTCATCTTAAGGAGCCTTTTGACAGAAACTATAGGGCTTTGTAGATATAGGATCACATCATCTGCAAACAGAGATTTTTCTTTTTTCAGCTTAAGAAGCCTTTTGGTAGAAACAATGGGGCTTTTTAGATACAAGATCATATCATCTGCAAACAGGGATCATCTGACTTCCTCTCTTCCTATGTGGATGCACTTTATTTCTTTCTCTTGCCTGAATCCTCTGGCCAGGGCTTCCAATACTACGCTGAATAGGAGTGGTGAGAAAGAGCATCCTTGTCCTTTGTCAGTTTTTAAGAGGAATACTTTCAGCTTTTACTGATTCAGTATGATGTTGGCTATGGATCTGTCATACATGGCTCTTATTATTTTGAGTTATGTTCCTTCAATATCTAGTTTATTGAGAGTTTTTAACATGAAGCGATGTTAAATTTTATTGAAAGCCTTTTCTGCATCTATTGAGACAATCATGTGTTTTTTGCTTTAGTTCTATTTATGTGATAAATCACTTTTATTCATTTGCATATATTGAAACAATCTTGAATTCCAGGGATAAAGCCTACTTGATTATGGTGAATTAGCTTTTTGATGTGCTGCTGCATTCAGTTTTCAAGTACTTTCTTGAGAATTTTTGCATCAATGCTGATCATATTGGCCTCATGTTTTTGTTGTTGGTGTTGTGTCTGCTAGGTTTTGGTATCAGGATGATGCTAGCCTTACAGAGTGAGATAGAAAGGAGTACCTATTCCTTGATTTTTTGAAATATTTTCAGTAGAAATGGTGTACCAGCTCTTCTTTGTACAGCTGGTAAAATTTGGCTGTGAATCTGTTTGGTTCTGGGCTTCTTTTTCGGTGGGTAGTCTATTTATTACTGATTCAATTCTGGAGCTCATTATTGGTCTTTTCAGGGAACCAATTTCTTTCTCGTTCAATCATGGGAGGGTGTATATGTCCAGGAATTTATCTCTCCTAGGTTTTCTAGTTTGTGTGCATAGAGGTGTTCACAGTAGTCTCTGATGGTTATTTGTATTTTTGTGGGATCAGTGGAAACATTTTCCATTTCGTTTCTAATTGTGTTTATTTGGATCTTCTCTTCTCTTTTTTTTAGTCTAGATAGTGGCCATTCTAGCTCTCCATTAATCTTAATGTAGTCTCAAACTTATACAATGTGTGTATTGATTATTTATACTACTTTCTTCTGTAATTTTCTTTCAGAAGGCAACTCTCAGCAACCTAAGATTATAGCATCAAAATCTCATCTCATCTAGGTTTTCTTTCTCAAGTATGTAGAAATAATGGACATCAAAGGAAATAATATATGAGCTTTCTGATTTTTTCTCTATAAGTAAAATATAAAACATTTCTATTTGCCAAGTTCTATACAATAGTTATTTTTATTAAAGTAAGTGATTTTCTCATTGAACTTTTCACAATGGCATTCCATATTTTTTCCCTTTTATGCCTTTCTGTTTCTCAGGATCCCAGATATTTTTTAGCAGATGGGTGGTACAATTAAAGCATGTTTATCAATATTATGTTTATCAGTCAGAAAGAAAGGAAAGGAAAAAGGGAAATATAATAAAAATTAAGATACCACACTAATAGTAAATGAAGGTAGCAGCTACACTCTGAGGACCAGGGCAAGGATCACCAAATTATGATCTATGGGCCAAATCCAGACAGTCACCTCATTTTTAGGACAAACTAAGAACAATGTAAACATTGATTAACTTTTATATAAACTTCTACATACTAATATTGATGATGCCTGTTGGCCTTCAGAACCTCAAGTATTTACTGTATGGGCTTTTAATAAAAATATTTATTTTTAAATTTTGAACAACACATGTATTTATCCTTATTTCCAAAGATGACATACATTTAGTACTTTGAGCTTCTTTTTTTCATATTTTTTATTATACTTTATGTTCTAAGGTACATGTGCACAATGTGCAGTTTTGTTACATATGTATACATGTGCCATGTTGGTGTGCTGCACCCATTAACTCATCATTTACATTAGGTATATGTCCTAATGCTATCCCCCCCCGCTCCCCCCACCCCACAACAGGCCCCGGAGTGTGATGTTCCCCTTCCTGTTTTCAAGTGTTCTCATTGTTCAATTCCCACCTATGAATGAGAACATGTGGTTTTTGGTTTTCTGCTCTTGGGATAGTTTGCTGAGAATGATGGTTTCCAGCTGCATCTATGTCCCTACAAAGGACATGAACTCATCCGTTTTTATGGCTGCATAGTATTCCATGGTGTATCTGTGCCACATTTTCTTAATCCAGTCTATCATTGATGGACATTTGGGTTGGTTCCAAGTCTTTGCTATTGTGAATAGTGCCACAATAAGCATATATGTGCTTGTGTCTTTATAGCAGCATGATTTAGAATCCTTTGGGTATATACCCAGTAATGGGATGGCTGGGTCATATGGTACTTCTAGTTCTAGATCCTTGAGGAATCGTCACACTGTCTTCCATAATGGTTGAACTAGTTTACAGTTACACAAACAGTGTAAAAGTGTTCCTATTTCTCCACCTCCTCTCCGGCACCTGTTGTTTCCTGACTTTTTAATGACTGCCATTCTAACTGGTGTGAGATGGTATCTCATTGTGGTTTTGATTTTCATTTCTCTGATGGCTAGTGATGATGAGCATTTTTTCTTTTGACCCCTGAATGAGAGGAATAAATGGAAGAGGTTGAGATTATAGTATCTAGAATATAGGAGAAAATGTTCCTAGGAGCTGAGTTTCCTTCCCTTCTTTTAAAATCTATTATAGATTTGCATTCAGGTTGAAGTCTAGAATTAGCTGTGGTTGCTATGTTGCAGGGCCATTAAAGGGGGTCAACTAGGAGGAACAGCATGCAACCAGAAGCAGTAAGTCTTACTCCTTGCCTTCTGCTTTCAGTAGCCTTTTATTCCTCTCTAAGAGTAACTGTAGAGCCACAGCCCTAGCTTGTGATGCTTAGAGTTATGAATATATGGAGCTGAAAGACTACTGCTTGTTAACCAATGTGGTATTCCCAGTAGCTCTGGATTATCTAACAAGTAAAAGAGATGCTTTGGGTATAGGTAATATAACTTTCAAGATAGAAGGGATTAAAAAAAACTAATAGTCATAATAAATAAAACACTGAAAACATACCTGAATCTATTAAGTGTGCTTTTCCTGCTCTCTATTCTCATTCCAGGGTGTGTATTTCCTCTCATGGACAATTTTTTGGCACCTTAAGGATTACTTGGATTCACTACAGTCACTTTCTTTTATTCAAACACAAATTAGGTTCCCATATGGCTTCTTTTCATAAGTACATAGTTAATTCTAATCATAGCAAGCTTAGGTAAGTGCTAACTGCCCCCATGTTAGGGACAAATTATCTTCACTCCCTTTTGCTCCAACTCATTCATGTGTGGTTCATTCAAATTAATAATTGATTATTATCATAACCCAGGGTCTTACTTTCAGAAATGTGGTGTACAAATGTAAATTAATGGAGCTGATAACCAATTCTTCCCTTATACCTATACTTCTGAGTCATAAATTGGCATTGTTTCCTGGCTTTGTCCTCTATTTGTCATTGGATTCTTACTGAGTACAATGTTCTCTGAACAAAACTTATTAACACAATTTAAATTTTACATGCATTGAAATAATTCCTTCAGAAAGATCGGGGGGAACAGACGTTATGTTAATGAGTCAATAATGTGAGGGTCAGATTGGTTGAAAAACACACACTCAAAGGTCAAGAGGCACGTATTAGTTTGTTAGGGCTGCCATAACAAAATATCACAGAATGGGTGGTTTAAACAACAGAAATTTATTTTCTCACAGTTCTTGAGACCAGAAGTCCAAAATCAAGGGGAAAATATGGCTGGTGTCTGGTAAAAGCACTCTCCATGGATGGCAAATGAATGCCATCTCCCTGTGTGTTCACATGACCTCTTCTTGATGCATAGAGGGAAAGTGAACAAGCCTTGTGTTGTCTATTCTTATAAGAACACAAATCCTATGGGATCAGGGTTCCATTTGTATGACCACAATTAACCTTCATTTCCTCCTTAGATTCTCCAACTTCATATATGGCCACACTGGAAGTTAAGTCTTCAACATATGCATTTTAGGACAACAAACATTCAATCCATGACAAGGCAGGAAAGACACACTTTTCTTCATCTCTCTTACAATTAAAGCAAGGGTTTGTTTGGTAATAGTCTTTTTTTTCTTTTATAGGTCTCCACCTAATACAAAAAACTATTTTCAACCTTTTTATTCTTTCGCAGGAATTGTAGACAGTAATTCAATTAAGTCTAAAATAATATCTTAGTTAGTTCAGGCTGCCATAAAAAGGTATGGTGAACTAGGTGGCTTATACACAACAGACGTTTATTCCTCTCAGTTCTGGGGGCTAGAGGTCTGATATCAGAGGGCATGGTCAGCCTTATTGGGTTCTGGCAGGCACCCTCTTCCAGGTTGTTGGTTGCCAACTTCTCTTTACATTCTCACATGGGGGAAGGAGGGCTAGAGTGCTTTCTGCTGTCCCCTTTATACGGGTACTAATGCCATCCACGAGTGCTGTACCCCCATGACCTAAGTACCTCACAAAGGCTACAACTCCTAATACCAATACCTGGGGTTTAGGATATGAAAATGTGAATCTGGGAAAGTCACAAGCATCCAGTTCATAACAAATAACATGATTACACCAGACCAGAAATGACCCACACTGGTAACAGAAACAAGAGCTGACGGAAAGTGAGCATTTTTACTTTGAGGAAAATATTGCTTGTCTTGTGTTTGCACTTGTGATATTCATCCTTGTACTAGACCAACAGGAAGGACATTTTCTACACAAGGTATTTTTTTACATGTAATTTATGGAGTAATTTGTGTAAGGTTAGCAGTTTAGCAGTTGAGCATTGCAGAACACTAAAGGAAATATTCTTTAGTAAAATGCAGCAATTAAAGAAACAGATTCATTTGTAAGTGAAGTAGTTGCTGAGAAGTACAAGGTTATTTTGCTTAAAAAAATACCAAAATACCAAAATACATCAACGTATTGTAAACTTTCTCCCTTTTTCACATTTACCCATAGTAACACACATGCAAAAATCCTGAACTTGTAAAAAGAAATACCCTGTAAAGGTGTATTTAAAAATAGGTTATAGAGGCACCAGGGATCTTACCGTAAATGTAAATTTGGTAAACATGATATGATATAATAAACGAGAATTATAACAATGAAATTACATAGGAGAGGATGAATATGAAATACATTTAGAAAAACCATTATAGGCATAGGATTCAGTGATTACTTTATATACTACTGAGCAAACCCGTTAAATGCTGTAATTTTTAGTTTTCTTTAAATATAGTTTTTTCAAAAGTTCCCACAAGTTTATAATGAAGAATGAATGAGATAATGCATGCAACGATGCCTTCAACCTATGTAAAGTATATACATTTTTATTTCCTAATGATATTTGAAAATGAGCCTTATAGAGCCACAAGGGAGGGAGATATTAAATGAGTAACTTTATAATTATTTTATTATAGTTGTAATACGTGTCTCAAAGTAAAATGACATACTGTTGTAGCAGTTTATAAACAGGGTACTTGGTTTAGCTGAGGGAATTCATCGTTAAGTAGTTAATATAAACACAGAATTTTGCTATAATTATAGTTAAAATAACTGGCAGTATAATTCATTTTTTCTTCTCGATTCGCCTTACAGCATAAAGAGAATAGAGGCATGTTTTCATGTTTCTCAAGATATCTGGTGTAAAACTTTCCAAAACATCTTTATTGACAAAAATACAATATCTTTTTAAGATAATATTCAAATATAAAAATACCATGAAGTAAAAGAGATTATTTAATGTTGAGCTCCAATACTCTGATAAGCCTCAATTTCTACCATATATATATTTAGTTATTTTACTTATTTTACCATGAGTTTTTATTATGCAAATGATGTAAAAATGTGCATTTGCTTGCTTATTTGTGATATAGAAAAAAAAAGTCTGATGTATAGTCACATCTCTGGACTTCATTAAAAATTCAAGGTTCTCATTTCCCTCAGTGTAGGCTGCTTCTCATACAGAAGTCTGCAGTAGGTGAAGAAGCATGATCACTTTTCTTCTCCACACCAGTGTTGCTTTCCTTCTAGGCCTCAAGTCACTCCTAGTATTTCAGTCTCATTTTCTTTTTCTCCCATGGTTGGAGTGTGGAGGAACAGAAAGGAGGCAAGTCAGGAATTGATTTATTTTATTGACGTTAATATGTTTCTGTTTTTTTAATAGACAATGAAGATGCTTGGAGCTCAATTCTACTAGGGTTGAATTTGTGAGGTTTTTGGAGACTCTCCATTAACATAGATAATTCCTCTGTAGATTTCTTAACACTTCTGTTCTCCATTTGGCATCTTAGCTCTTTGCTCTCAATTTCTGGTTTCCAACAATAGATCCAACATAGATATTCTCTTCCGGTGCTTCATCAGGTAACTGTCTTAGACAAAGTCCCTTTAAAGCAGCTCCAGATAAATTATCTTTGTTACCTAAGACTAAAAGGAATATATTCTGACATCATTTGCCCAGAAATCTCTGAAGAGAATCTTGTTTCCTAGACAGCCATCTCCCCTCAGTCAAACAGATGGTTAGCCAATCATCTTTGCAGGATTTCAGGTTTCTCATCCATGAGTATGGAACCAGTCATTGTGTTCCCTTTCCCCCAAGATGTCAAAGAAAACAGTCCAAGATCCCTTTATGATCTTCTGAACCTTTTCTTACTGGGTTAAAAACAAGATTGAAGCAGCATCCTCTATTATGACTGCCAGGAAAGGGTCAGACTCACATTGTACTAGCAATTTCTTCCAAAAAAAATTCCTCCCCATCTGATTTTTCAAAACTACTGCCTTTAGGCCCGGCGCGGTGGCTCAAGCCTGTAATCCCAGCACTTTGGGAGGCCGAGACGGGCGGATCACGAGGTCAAGAGATAGAGACAATCGTGGCTAACACGGTGAAACCCCGTCTCTACTAAAAAATACAAAAAAAAACTAGCCAGGCGAGGTGGCGGGCGCCTGTAGTCCCAGGTACTCAGGAGGCTGAGGCAGCAGAATGGCGTGAACCTGGGAGGCGGAGCTTGCAGTGAGCTGAGATCTGGCCACTGCACTCCAGCCTGGGCGACAGAGCAAGACTCTGTCTCAAAAAAAAAACCAAAAAAAAAAAAAAAAAAAAACCAAAAAAACAAAAAACTACTGCCTTTATACATTCAAAGGAGATAATCTAAATAATTCAAAATTAATTTTTGACCACCTCTTTGCTCATCCCTTCCCAAGTCATCTCACAACTCATAGATGTTGGGGATCATAACATGAGACATCTGATACTGAGTCAGTAACAATCCCATTTGGCGTCCTAGTACAATATACAAAAAATTCATAAGCAAAATGACAGAGTACCATAGACAATGCTGACAAAGTCTTTTAATCATTTGCAGTACTTTTTAAAATTAGCTCATTATTAATTTCCTGCCAGGAAATCATTGCTCTAAACAATGTATATAATTCTGATATGTCATTATTAATTCTATTTTGCTGACAGCTAAATTAATGGGTGATTTTTTTTTCTTATTTCAGGACATAGAGAACTGTTTTAAACATTTATTTTGAAATAAAATGCACTGTATAATTGTGTATAAAATTCATCATTCATTTCAGAATTAGTTTATCTTTTCAAGAGTTTTCTTGGGCTGCACAATTGATCATACATTTTTCATACTATTTTAGATTTGTACATTTTTGTATTTGGTATAATTTAGTTCCAACTGTGTTAGAAAATGAATACCAAATACTATCTGGAGGCAAACTGAGGGGAAAAGTGCTTTATCTGGTAAACTGAAATGTTAGGTCATTAATCATATTCTTCCTCATCATGTCTTTTATCCCCAAGACAGATTATTTGCATTCAAGTCATACAAGGAGGGTTATAAGTCACAGCCATATCTAAAGTGAGAAACCTGGGCATATTTAGTATTCTTTAAGTCTTCATTCTAACCTCCTAGTTTTCTTTTATATATTCAAGAGACTATAAAATTAGAAACAAACAAATAAACAAAATAGCACTTCCTCAACTCCTTTGAAGCTAAGATTCTTCAGGTAGATTTACTCACATAAAACTTGCAGGCAGAAGAAAGAAATATGATCAAATAGATGGGTGAAGAAGTTTTGGTCTTTTGGCTGTTTCTCTTCTGAAACCGCTGATAGATATTTTATACAGAATTACACAGTGCGTTATACTTCAGAATGAATGTTTTAAATAGTTCTCTGTGTCCTGAAATAAGAAAAAAAATCCATTCATTTAGCTGTCAGTGAAATAGAGTTAATAATGACTTATACCACAATGACTTATCAGAGGTTACTACTTCCAAGTGACTGAAAAACAAGTTTTATAACAATGTCACCAGTGTTTCTTCTGGCCATTTTCTGCCATGTATAATCCAAGTCTTATTCTCTAGTGTATATATTTTACTAAATTATTATTTTCTTAAACTAGCAAGAATGTATTCTATTTTGTCCAGCTAAGATAGCAGGCAGCAATGAAGACATTAGAGGCCTAGTACAATCTAAATAAAGAATTGATGGTTTCTGACTTGAATGGGTTCAAGGGCTATGGAATTCTAGTTAGAAGTTGAGGAAGAAAAATCACGTCAAAAGATTCGGCAAAGTTTTTTTTTTTTTATGTTACTAGGAAAGGTGGGTGGAAAGATGCAAAAGTTCTGTAGACATACTGGATATTATCATTTGACAGTTTAAGGGCCATAGGAAATTCAAGACTATGGAATGGGTTGATTCCTTCTAATTAGGAAAGATGATAAAGTGAAAATTTAAAGATTTTAAATGGCCAATGCAAGGCTTTGTCAGAAAATCAGAAGCTTCTTCTATTTTTTTAAGTGCCATATATATTGCAGCTGCAGCTCTGATTAATTAAAAAAACAGGTTCAAAATTCACATCCGTGCCAAGAGAAATATGTAACTTTGGTTAAGAGAATGTGGGAACCTTCAGAGAATTTGGGTGACTTTAAGTAATGAGAATTTAATCCCACTAGAACTTCCTTGCCAGCAGAAGTAGTACATTTTTTCACCTCTTTATATATTGAGGGTGTTTCTACCTTTTATAAAAGCACACAAGAGATTCAGCAAAAACAGTACTAAGAGGGAAGTTTATAATAATAAATGCCTACATTAAAAGAAAGATCTGAAATAAACAACTTTATACTTTAAGAAACTAAAAAAGAAGAAGTTACATGCAAAATTCACAAAAGGAAAGAAATAATAAAGACCAGAACAGAAATAAATAAAATAGAGACTACAAAAACAGTAGGAAAAAACAAAAAAAAACAAAAAAACAAAAAAAAAAAACAACAAAAAAAAAACCAGTAAAAGAAAGAGTTGGTTCTCTGAAAGATGTGATTGAAAACCCCTTAACCAATGGGGGGAAAAAAGAGAGAAAGCTAACAAAAAATCAGAAACATAAGAAGAGTCATAATAAAGATGCCACAGGAATAAAAAGATTAGAGACTACCATGAAAATTATTTATTAGCAAACGGAACAACCTATAATAAAGGAACAAATTCCTAGAAACATAAAACCTGTCAAGCCTGAATCAAGAAGAAATAGAAAGCCTGAACAGGCAAATAATAAAAAAAAGAAGCATCAGTAATTCAAAACCTCTCAAAAAAGAATAGCCCAGGGCAGGATGACTTCACACGTGAATTCTAAAAAATATGAAAGAATAATTAATGCCAAACCTTTGTACACTCTTCTCTCAAATAGAAGAAGGTGGAACATATCCAAACTCATTTTATTAAGCAAGCATCACACTAATAACAACACAAAGCAAAGACAACACAAGAAAATAAAAGTACAGGCAAATATTCCTGATGAATATAGATGCAAAAATCCTCAACAAAATACTAGCAAACTGAATCCAATAGCACAATAAAAAGACCATACATCATGGCCAAATAGAATTTACCCCTCTGATGCAAGGGCTGTTTAATATATACAAAGCAATTAATAAATACACTATATTAACAGAAGGAAGGTTTAAAATCACACAATCATCTCAATAGAGAGAAAAAATGTTAGAAAAGATTTAAGACAATTTTGTGATTAAAAACTTTCAATAAATTAGGTATAGAAAGAACTTACCTTAACACAATAAAGGTCATATACGAAATGCCCAAGGTTCACATTATAGTCAATGGTGAAAAATTAAAAACTTTTTCTCTAAGACCAGGAATTAGGCAAGCTTATTTATGCTTGCTGCTACTTTTTTTTTTTTTTTTTTTTTTGAGATGGAGTCTTGCTCTGTTGCCCAGGCTGTAGTGCAGTGGCGGGATCTCAGCTCACTGCAAGCTCCACCTCCTGGGTTTATGCCATTCTCCTGCCTTAGCCTCCCAAGTAGCTGGGACTACAGACACCCGCCACGTCACCCGGCTAGTTTTTTGTATTTTTTAGTAGAGACGGGGTTTCACCTTGTTAGCCAGGATGGTCTCAATCTCCTGACCTTGTGATCCACCCATCTCGGCCTTCCAAAGTGCTGGGATTACAGGCTTGAGCCACTGCGCCTGGCCTATGCTTGCTACTTCTGTTTAACATGGCACTAGAGGTCCTAGCCAAAGAAATTAGGCAAGAAAAAGAAATAAAATGCATTCAAATTAGAAAGAAAGATGTAAAATTATCTATATTTATAAATGACATAATATTACATGTAGAAAACCCTAAAGATGCCATCCCAAATTGTTGAAACTAATAAATGAATTTAGTAAAATGCAGGGTACACAATCAACATAAAACTCAGTTGTATTTCTATACACTAACAAGAAACTATCTGGAAAAGAAATCAAGACAATAATCCCATTTACAATAGCATCAAAAAGAAGAAAATACTCAGGAATAAAGTTAACCAATGGGGAGAAAGACTTGTACACTGAAAACTACAAAATGAAGAAAGAGTTTAAAGCAGACACATATAAGTGAAAAGATATCTTGTGTTCATTGGTTAGAAAAATTAAAATTGTGACAGTGTCTTTAATATCAAAAGCAATCTACAGATTCACTGTAATCCCTATCAAAATTCCAATGACATTTTCCCACAGAAATATATATATTAAATATATAATTATTTATTATTGAATATATATTAAATGTAAGTATATATTTAATTTATATATATCTCTCTCCTAAAGTTTATATGGAAACACAAATGTTCTTGAAGAGCCAAAGGAATTTTGAGCAAGAAAAATTCTGGAGGTATCTTAGTTTCTGTTTATGGAATATATTACAAATGGCATAAAATCAGACATAGAGATCAATAGAACAAAATAGAGAACCTAGAAATAAATCCACACATATTCATTCAACTGATTTTTGACAAGGGTGCCAAGAATACACAATGGGGAAAGAACAGTCTCTTCAAAAAATCGTGGTGAGAAAACTGGATATACACATACAAAGAAGTGAAAAATACAAGTGAACCTTTATTTTAAACCATACACAAAAATAAACTCAGAACAGACTAAAGATTTAAATATCAGACCTGAAACCATAAAACTAAAATAAAACATAGGGGAAAACCTTGACATTGGCTTTGGCTATGATTTCATGAATATGATAACAAAATCACAGGCAACATAAGTAAAAGGATACAAATGGGATTACATAAAACTAAATGGTTTCTGCAGCGCAAAGGAAACAACAAAATGAGAAAACAATCTAAAGAATGGAAGAAATATTTGCAAATGATTTTTCCAATAAAAGGTATTTATTTCACTTGCTTGCCAAATGTGACCCTAACTCCTTGGTCACAGTGAAATTTAAATCTGAATCTCAAAGAGATACCTGCACTCCCATGTTCATTGTAGCATTATTTACAATAGCCAAGATGTGGGGGAAACTTAAGCGTCCATCAAATGATAAATGGATAAAGAAAATGTGCTATATACAGAAAATGGAGTATTATTCACCCTTAAAAACTGTTTCCAGCCGGCACGGTGGCTCATGTCTGTAATCCCAGAACTTTGGGAAGCCTAGGCAGATGGATTGCTGAGCTCAGGAGCTCGAGACCAGCCTTGGAAACATGGTGAAACTCCATCTCTACTAAAATACAAAAAATTAGCTGTGTGTGACAGCGTGCGCCTGTAGTCCCAGCTGCTCGTTCCAAGTTTTCACATTTCTGAAATATACATGCACTTGTTTTATTCCCAGTGAAATTTTTGAAGGGCTTTCATTACATGAGTTGATACGCATTTTCATGGGAAAAATTTTTTAAAATATTGATGAAACAGTGTGGTGTAGGAGACACTAAATATACACCTTTCATGTCAGTTTGCTTGGAATTTGACACATATATATGCAAAAAACACTGAGAGACTTGTTTTTCCCTGTTGTTTCTCATGATCTCTTTGTTCAAATTTATAAAATGTGTTTTTTTAATTGTAAAAATCATATAAGTACAATTTGGAAGGTATGGGAAAGTACAAAGCCAAAATCTATATATATATATTATAAGAGTGTGTAAACTGTTTATTTCCCTAATGTAATTATTACCTGTATATATAATATAAAGCTGTATATATACATATATGCAAATATACATTACATAAGCAAGTACAAATTATACTTTACATGTAGTATTCTATGTGGTATTGGCCTTTTAAACTTAATATTTTCATTTTATTATATATTCTTTGAAAACCAAATTCTTAGTGAGCACCTTGTTTCTCCCAAGCCCTGGAGCTACCCTAGGGAGAAGCCAGGAGACAATGGGAGGAAAAGACTCCAAGAAAATCATCTGCAGGCATTTTTCCTAGATGTGGGACTGAAAGAAGGATGCCATTTTCAATTCAGGCTCATGCAAAGTCTGTCAGTGTTTTACAACCCAGCTGTAGTGGCCACCATAGATATTTTAATCTCTGCCCAGAAATTGGAGTGTTTGCTCTGTAGTGGGGGAAAAGCCCCCCACAGCCAGAACTGAGTGGTGACTGTTGCAGTGCATCCTCAGAGTAAGTGCTAAAATTGTGCTATCGCCTTTCACTGGATTGGAGTGGGAGGACAGTTGCTGAAGCCACCGTTTATCCCGGGCAGGGTGATTTGTGGCCAGGAGAAACAGCTTTGCGGCCTAGGGACCATCTGCATATGTCATTGCTGGATGCCCCAGTCTGTTATGCTACTTAGAAGAGTGTTCCCCACCAATACTGAGGAGTGGGAGGGAGGTGGATCCCATTTGTGCTCACCTGGATTGGGAGCATGAGCCATATCTTTAATCCCTTGCAAAGAACTTAATCTAGTGTCACCCCCATTGCTCGATGCCTGGGCATATTTCCAGGCATTCAGAGCACTTGCTTCCTTGAAATAGGGGCCTGAGCTGCCCTTCCCTTCTCCTGCAAAGACCTAGTTGTAGCAGCAGTTCCTCTGTTCTGCAGCAATTACTCTACTTCTTGCCAGGTGACATATTTCTAGGCAATTGGCATACCTGCCCACCTGGATTAGGTGCCTGAATTGCCCCTTCCTTCCTGAGAAGAGATCTTAGTGCAGTGGTACTCTCTGCTCTATGCCCAGGCATAATTTCAACCATTCAGTCCACCATCTTGACTGGATTAGAAGCCTGGGTCATCCCTCTCTCCAGGTCGGAAATCTTGGAGCAGTGGCGCCCTCTTCCATCCACACTCAGGCAGAATTCCGGGCATTCGGCACAGGGGCTTTCTCGGATTAGAATCTGAGTCTCTCCTCCTTTTCTGTGCGTAGATTTTGGTGCTGCAGTACCATCTCTGCTCCACACCCAGGCATACTTCCAAGCATTCAATGTACCTACTTGCCTAGAGGAAAAGCCTGGGCTGACTCTCCCTTTTCCTGTGGAGACCTAGGTACATTGGAACCCCCTCTGCTCCATGCCCAGATATATATCTAGGCATTTGGAACACTCACTCTTCCAGGTTATGAATTCAGGCTGTCCCTCTCTTCCTGGACAGCCAACTTGGGACATTGGAGTTATCTCCACTCCACACCTTGGCACTTGTCTGGGCGCTTGGAAGCTGCCCTTCAGATACCCACCCCTTGGAGCTAGTGTTTACACCTGCCATTGGGTGACATGTAGGTGAGCCTGCTTGGTGTAGCCCCATTCAGCTAGGTTCCCCACTCCAGAGCTAAGCTGGGAACTCAGATTACTATCCATTTCACAGGACACACCATTGGCTGAGGCAACAGTGAGCTTCTCAAGGTAAACAAAGATCATGCAGAGAGAGATATGTGTTGGCTGCAGCCAGTTCTAACCCATAGTGCTACCTACTGGTGTAGATGTCAAGCTGCACAACCAAACAAAAAATCTGACACCAGGGAATAAAGATATGACTCATGCTCCCAATCCAGGTGAGCACAAATGGGATCCACCTCCCTCCCACTCCTCAGCACTAGCGAATGAGATAAGCTTCCTGAGACCTCTCCATCCTGACTCCACAGGAGGCAGTGAGCCCATTCACATGTCCAGCAAATTGCTACTACAACTAGCATTTAAGAAAGTCACCACACAAAAGATATCTATAACCAAGAAACTTACACAGTCTTTGTCACTAAAGCACCTGGAGCCAAAGCCAAAAAACTCTACACAACACATATTATAGCCACATCTTCAAGGGGGGAAATCTCATTCAAATGAAAGTAAATCCAAAAATGAGAAGAGGAAATAGCTAATCAGATAAGAAGGAACCAGAGAGATAACCTGGAAGAATGGAAAAACAGAGTGTTAAAACACCCCAATAGGATTATACTGACTGTCCAGCAATGGATCCTAACCAAAATGAAATCTTCAAAATACCAAATAAAGTATTCAAAATGTTGATTTTAAAGAAATTTAATGAGACCCAAACGAATATTGAAAGCCAATATAAGTAAATCATAAAACAATTAAGAATATGAAAGAGAGATATATGATTTTATAAATCTTCTGAAAAAAAGATTTGTTGACAGAATTACAAAATATAGCTGTAAGCTTTAACAATAGGCTAGCATAAGCAAAAGAAAGGATTTTAGAGCCAGATGGCAGGTTTTTCAAATTACCTATTTGAACAAAAATTCAAAAAGAGAGAATTTAAAAAAAGCTTTTGAGAAATATTGGATTATATAAAGCCTTCAAACCTATGAGTAGTAAATATTCCAGAGAGAAGAGAAAAATTGTAAAATAAAACATAAGGAAAATATATTCTAGGGAATAATTGAGAAAAAATTTTCTGGTCTTGTTAAAGTTCTAGACATCCAGATACAATACATTTAAAGAATTCTTGGATATACACTGCAAGAAGAAACTCATCAAGGAATATAGTCATCAGACTATACAAAGTCAACAAGATAGAAAAAAATTCTAAAATGGGCAAGAGAGAAGCATCTAATCACCTATGAAGGAAATACCATCAGACTAAGAGCAGATATATCAGCAGAAACATTACAAATGAGAAGAGATTAGGGTTCCATTTTCAGTATTTTTAAAGAAGAAAAAGCACAAGCCAAGAATTTTGTATCCTGCTAAACTAAGTTTCCTAAGTGAAGGAGAAATAAAGTTGTTCTGAGACAAGAAAACACCAGGGAATTTGTCACCACTAGGTCAGTCCTAAAAGAAATGCTCAAAGGAGTTCTAAACATGGAAATGGAAGGGGTATACTTGTCATCATAAAAACCTACAGGTCACATAAAGTAATTACACAATTGAGACCACAAAGCAAATATATAATAATTAACATTATGGCAGGAAGAAAACCTTGCATATCAATATTAACCTTAAAGGTAAAGGGAATATATGCTCCACTTAAAATATGTCAGTTGGCAGAATGGATAAAAATATAAAAACTTTCTAAACATAAGCTGCATATAAAAAACCCACCTGATAAGATTTGGATTGGTGTTCCTACTAAATCTCATGTAGAATTGTAATCCTCAGTGTCAGAGGGGGGACCTAGTGGGAGGTAATTTGGTCATGGGGATGGGTTCTCATAAATGGTTTAGCGCCACCCACTTGGTACTGTTCTCATGATAGTGCGTTCTTGTGAGATTTAATTGTTTAAGAATGTGGCGGCCAGGTGCAGTGGCTCACGTCTGTAATCCCAGCACTTTGGGAGGCCAAGGTGGGCAGATCATGAGGTCAGGAGATTGAGACCATCCTGGTTAGAATGGTGAAACCCATTTAGGATTGTTTTACATAATTCCCTGAAGAATGACCTTGGCAGTTTAATAGGAATTGCATCAAACCTGTAGATGGCTTTGGGCAGTACAATTTAATGATACTGATTCTTCTGATCCATGAGCATGAGATACATTTTCCACTAGTTTGTGTCATATATGATTTATTTAATCAATGTTTTGTAGTTCTCTTTGTAGATATGTGTCATTTTCTTGGTTAAATATATTCCTAGGTATAAATTTTAGCAAATTTTAAATAGCAAGAGAGAGAGACAGAGAGAGAGAGAGAGAGGAGGTGCTACACACTTTTAAATAACCAGATCTCATGATAACCCACTTACTATGGTGACCAAAGAAGATGGTGCTAAATGATTCATGAGAAACTACACTCATGATCCAATTACCTCTCAACAGGCCTCACCTGTTGGGGATTAGGGATTACATTTCAACATGAGATTTGGGTGAGGACACAAGATTCAAACCATATCAGTGATTTACCGTATAAAAGAATTAAAAACAAAACCCACAGAATCATCTCAAAAGATTGAGAAAAAACAATTAATAAAATTTGTTATTCTTTCATGACAAAAACCCTTGCCAAACTAGGAATAGAGGGAACATACCTCAAAATAATAAAAACTATATATAACAAACCCACAGCCAGCAACATTAAACAGAATGGGGAAAAGCATTCTCCCTAAGAAACAGGACAAGACAAGGATGCCTACTTTCACCACTGCTATTCAATATAGTACTGGAAGTGCTAGCTAGAGAAATCAAGCAAAAGAAAGAAATGAAAAACATTTAAATTGGAAAACAGAAAGTCAAATTATCTCTGCCCACTGTTGATATAATCTTATACCTAGTAAGCCCTAAAGACTTCTCCAAAAGACTTCTAGATTTGATAAATTACTTCAGTAAATTTTCAGGATATAAAATCAACATACAAAAATCAGTAGTATTTCTATACACCAATACCAATCAAGCTGAGAACCAAATCAAGAACTCAATCCCATTTACAATTTGCTAAAAATTATACCTAGGAATATAGTTAACCAACAAAATGACAGATATCTACAAGGAGAACTACAAAACATTGATTAAATAAATCATATATGACATAAACTAATGGAAAAAGTATCTCATGCTCATGGATTAGAAGAATCAGTATCATTAAATTGTACTGCCCAAAGCAATCTACAGGTTCAAGGCAATTCCCATCAAACTACCAAGGTCATTCTTCAGAGAATTATGTAAAACAATCCAAAAATTTCATCAGCAAAGAAAAATAGCCCAAATAAAGTAATCTTAAGCAAAATGGAAAAAAGCTCTAGGCATCACATTACCTGACTTCAAATGATATTATAAGGTTACAGTAACCAAAACAGCACAGTACTGGTATAAAAATAGACACATCAATCAATGGAACAGAGTACAGAGACAGAAATAAAGCCACATATCTACAACCATATGATCTTTGACAAAGTCCATGAAAGTATGCACTAGTAAAAGAACATGCTATAAAATAAATGGTGGTGGAAAAAACGGAGACTCACATGCTGAGGAATGAAGCTGTACCCCTACCTTACACCATATACAAACTAGCTCAAGAGGAATTAAAGTTTAAAGATAAAATTTCTAGTAGAAAACCTAGGAAAAACTATGGCCATTTCTTTAGGAAAATAATTTATGATAAAATTCTCAGAAGGACACACAACTAAAACAAAAATAAACAAACAGGATTTAAATAAACTAAACATACAAAAGAAATAATCAACAAAGTAAAACAGACAACCTACACATGTGAGAAAATATTTGCAAACAGTACATCCAATAGAGCGTTAATACCCAGAATTTACTAGGAACTCAAACTACTCAACAAGAAAAAAACAAAAACCTCATTAAAAAGTGGGCAAAGGACATGAACAGACACTTTTCAAAGGAAGACATACAAGTGGCCAGCAAACATGTGAAAAGATGCTTAACATCACTAATCATCTAAGAAATGTCCATTTTTTATTTTATTTTATTTTATTATTATTTTTTCAGACAGAGTCTTGCTCCATTGCCCATGCTGGAGAGCAGTGGTGCTATCTTGGCTCACTGCAACCTCCACCTCCAGGGCTCAAGCAATTCTCCTGCCTCAGCCTCCCAAGTAATTGGGACTACAGACAGGTATGCACCACTATGCTCGGCTAATGTTTTGTATTTTTAGTAGAGACGGGGTTTCAGCAGGTTGGCCAGCTGGTCTCAAACTCATGACCTCAGGTGATCTGCTCACCTTGGCCTCCCAAAGTGCTGTGACTACAGGCGTGAGCCAATGCATCCAGTCAGAAATGCACAATTAAACCACATTAATTTAAAGTCAACGAATAACCTGTCTTGGTGAAGATGCAGAGAAAAAGAAATACTTACACACTGTTGGTAGGAATTAGTACAACCTCTATGGAAAACAGTATGAAGAATTCTCAAATAACTAACAATAGAACTACTAATTGATCCAGAAATCCCACTACTGGGTATCTACCCAAAGGGGAAAAATTACTTAATCAAAGAGACACCTGCAGTCATATGTTTACTGCATCACTACTCACAATAGCAAAGCCATGGAAGCAATCTAAGCACTCATCAACAAGTGACTGGATTAAAAATGCGGTGTCTATATGCATATATACATACACATATACATATGCATGTATATACACACACACACATATATGTATACACACATTTTACACACACACACACCCAACATGGATATATATCCATGTGGTACTCCTTGTTTAGCTCCCGCTTATACATGAGATCATGAGGTGGTTGACTTTCCAAGTCCATTTACCGAAGGTAATGGGCTGAGTTCTCTCTGTGTTGCTGCAAAAGACATGGAATGCTACTCTTCCATATAAAAGAAAAAAAAAATCGCATCTACTAAGAAGTGTGAGTGTGTGTGCATATTCTACTGCACTATGTAGATCTGCTAATGAGTTTAATAAAACAGGTGATAGGAAGCACCATGCATTTTCCATATTACATTTAAGGAAACACTGTCTTTTTTCACTATTAAATATTATATTGCTTGGGGTTTCTGGTGGACAGCATTTATTCTAAGAAATTATTTGCTTTTCTATCCTAGTGGCTATAAAATGTTTCAAAGTAATTTCTGCATCCACTGAGATTATCATATAGTTTCATCGTTTAATCTGTTAATATGATTACCTTTCTTATTTTCCAATGTTAGTCTTTCCATTCCTAAAACGTTCCTCACTTTAGTATGATGCAAAGATACTGGAAGATTTTTTATTTGTTACTGCATTGAATTCATTAACTAAACCTATAAATAATGTACTATCTTGGCTAACATTGATTTCAGGATTCTACTTGGCAGTTTAAATAGATTGGGAAGAATTTTTTTTTAAATGTTTATCTTCTTAAGGATAGTTTATACAAGATTTATATAAGTAATCTGGTTGGGAAAGTTGGAAAACCTGACCTGGGCCTTGCATATGTGCATTATTTTCTACTGTTGCAATTTTTTACAAGTTACTTTAATTCTAATTATGCATTATATTTGTTTTCATATCAGTTTGGTAAGCTGAGTTTCCTTAGAAAATTTTTAAATTTTTCAATTTTATTACTATATATTTTTACATTTTAGATTTTAAGTTTGTTTTCTATACATTTAGTCATTTCCCACTTTGCATTATTATAACTCTTTTAATTACACCTGTTTCAAAATTACACCTGTTGACAAAAACTCATTATTGTTGATTCATTCTACTACTTTTAAGTGTGTGCTCTTTTTAATTTTTGTGATATATTTTTTCATTTACTTTCTTTTAGTTTGATTCATTGTTTTACGTTGTTATTGTTTGAAGTTGGATTTTCAAACCACTATTCTACGTTTCAAAGACAATTTTGGTTTTCCTTTAATCTCCGTTGTTCTACATTCTCTTTGCATTCCCAGTTCAGCACTGTATTTTAGTTGATGCTATATTATAAATATCTAGAAGTTTTAGGTGATAAGCAGCAAATGCAAATGGGGTTTCCATTTATCTGGTTCACATATTGCCATAGGTATATCTCAATTACACTTTAATACCCTCCAGTGACGCTTTTCCTATTACAACTCAACCAAAATGGTTCATGCTAATGGACAATATTCAACAGAACCTTCAAGCACACTGTTTCTCTGAACATTTATTTTTCTTAGTTTCAATGTCACCCCTTTTTTTTTTTAATTGTGCTTAAACATCTTCTCTTTCGTAGTCTTTCTGCTGCCTCTTCTCTTTATATCTATTTATGTAATTGCTTTTCAGCAGTTGATCCTGAGGTCTTTTCTGATTTCTTGTCACACTTTCTTTTAATTAATTTACCTATTCAAATGGCTCAAAATATATCTGTTAATAATTTTTAAATGTGTTCCTGTAGATGGGTGCTACCTTCTGAGTGGAGACTGATCAAGCTAACACCTCTCTTGACATTATCAATAGGGTGGCTGCTGTATTATTGCCCATGCCGGAAGACTTATTATTTTTCTTGTTTTTCCTACATGACCCTTGTATCTGTTCTTTGTTCTTAAAGTTTAGTGAACTTTTCAAAGTGTACCTTGGTTTTGTTATATATATATTACTTTTATTTCTTCTTTTTTCTTTTTTTCTCTTTTTGACATTAAGCAAGCTATACTTTCCTTTGGTTCACATGTTCTGCCATTAAGTCTGTCATTGCAGATAAGCTTTCTTCAATTATTAAGTGATTGGCTTTCAATCTCTATATAAAATCTAATCACTTTACTCAGAGGTGCTTAAATAACACATGTGTGGTTAATTGCTTGGCAGGAAAACCCCAAACCATTTGCTCTGATGATTTCAGGGCAGGGATTTATGCCCATTTTCAAAAAGTACATGGACTATTATGGTAGAACTATTGGAACATTCTAATACATGGTTTTGTAATGTTGGAAACTGTGAGAATACCTTCAAAATGACTATCCCCATTTTAAAGTATGGTGTTATATATGCAGGAATAACATTAGAAATCAGTGTTGGAATATTAAAAAATAGTATTCCAGTCATTTTAAAGTGAGCACCTTGCTAAGTTTAGAATTTCAGTCAAATTTGTGCAACATAATCACAGACCTTTTACAAGAGTGTCATTTGAACTAGTCTATTAGCCTTGTCCAAATTAGTCCAATTGTTTATAAGGTATTAAATGCACTACAAAGCCTAACATGTTTGCTATGCTCCATAATCATAGCACCTGTTAAACAGCCTACTGCAGCTGTACTTTTAGCAGATTACAGGCCATTAGGCAAGTTATACAGTACCTTCTTTTTATAACCTAATTTCTCTTCTTTTGCATAGTGACTTTCTGGATCATAAAATGAGAACTTTTTCACAACCTTTCACTGATTGAGATGAGGATAGTGGTTTTAACATTATTAGGATGCTCAGATACAACTTGCAAATGCTGTGGTAAAATGCAGTAGTAAAATATTTCATTAACTTTTAATTCAGTTTAATATTGGTTTTTTTTTCCCTTGGGACTGGATGTCTTTAGATTTATCATGCTCTTTTTGGAATAGTTTCTTGAAAAAAAGTTAAAAGTAAAACTGTAGAGTAAGAAAACACAAAAGCCTGTATTAAATTTTTTTTTTCAGGATCCAAACAGTTGCCAAATGGAAGAAACATCTGGCATCTATTTTATTCCCTCATTAATTTTGTAAGCATTTTCAGGTTGTCTAAATCATCAAAACTCTTCTGTGTATGCAGACACATACACACAAACTTATCTTTAGAGTAATAAAGAATGTAAAATAGGTAAGGCAATTTATTCACTTACTCCAGATGCAATAGGAACCCAGAGCTTTAAGCATTCTGTTTGGTACTTGCAATAAAACGCTGAGAAAATCTAACTTAACTAATGTTTGTTGCCTGTTCTCATGCAGCTTACAGTTTCCTGGGGATGACAAAATAAATAAACAAATAAGAAAAACAAATAGCAATGATGTTATACATATCCCCACTCTATAAATGCATATATACAATATATATCAATATCATAGCATATCTACACATTATTAAACTGTGAAGCAGAAGTGTTTGAAAATGTGCAAACACACCGGAAAAAAAAAAAAAAAAAACCCAAAAAAACCAAGAAGGTCACAGTGTGCTATGGCTCATCATAAACCTAAAGAAGTAATACATTTATTGAAATTTATTGTTAAATAGGTGCCACAGGAGTAGGGTACGTGGGGTAGGAAATAAAGAATTTTTCTTCAGAGAAAAGCCACAGATGCAGGAGTTCTGTGGTAAAGGTTGCACAGGGAAGTTGGAAAATTGAGAGAAGACCAGTATAACTGGACCACAAAAACAAGTGGGTGGATCACACTGGGTGATCCTCCAGACATTCTCTGAGGCAGCTCACTTAGCACTTTGTCATCAGAGTTGGTTTCAGTCTTTACCTCAAGTGCAACGGAAAACTGGAAGGTGCTTTTCAGCCAGGGTGTCAGCTGATCAAATTTGCATTAAACATTCATTCGGCTGCTGATATGGTTTGGCTGTGTTCCCACCCAAATCTCATCTCATCTTTACTTGTAGCTCCCATAATTCCTACATGTTATGGGAAGGATCCGGTGGGAGATAATTGAATCACGGAGGCAGTTTACCCCATGCTGTTCTCGTAGTAGTGAATAAGTCTCACGAAATCTGATGGTTTTTAAAGAGGTTTCCCTTTTCGCTTGATTCTCATTCTCTCTTGTCCGCTCCTGAGACCTGCCATTCACCTTCTGTCATGATTGTGAGGCCTCCTCAGCCACATGGAACTGTAAGTCCATTAAACCTCTTTTTGTTTCTAAACTACCCAGTCTCAGGTGTGTTTTTATCAGCAGCGTGAAAACGGACTAATACAGTTGCTGTACGGAGAATGAAAATGGAGAACGGACAATGGGGTGTAATAAATACATATATAGTCATGGAAACAGGCCATAGAAGATCTCATTCTGCTACAAATTTTAGTTAAGAAATTGATTTCTACCTTATCCTTTCTGGAGTTTTCATATGATTTTAAAGGTAGATTTATGTGGTCCTAACATTAAAAAAGAAAAAGACCCATTGGAACAATGGCACTGTGGGAGTGAATAAGAATTTGCTTAAGAAATAATCTGAGAGCAATTATGACACACTGTGCCATTTATGATATTTAAGATGTCAATAATTAATATCAGTATTTCTGGGTTTGAAACTATTGCAAGGTTGTGAAAGAAGAGTGGCAGAAAATAATCAAGTTAGCATCTTTACCAATGGTAAAGCCATAAGGGAGGTCACGGTTTACCTGGCCAAATGGCTCAGGGAAATGGTACTCAAAAGTGAAAAACCAAGGTGTAGAGCAAGATGGCAAAAGGAAACCTACGCCACTTGTCCCCCAGGATGGAACACCAAATTTTAACCACTATCTACACTTACAAAACATTGTCACAAGAATCGAAAATTAGGTGAGCAATTACAGTAACTATTTTGAACTTCATATTGCTAAAAGAGGCATTGAGGAGGGCAGGAGAGACAGGTTTGAATCTCTGATGCCACACTTCTCTCATCCCCCAGCAGCAGCCACGTAGCCCTGAGAAAGAAACTTCACACTTTGGGGAGGGAGAGGGCAGTGACTGGGGGACTTTACTGAACTCAGTGCTTCCCTGTCACAGTGAAGAATAAAGCCATGCTGGGCTCAGCTTGCACTCATGCATGGAGGGAGTATTTGGACCAGCTCTCACCAGAGTGGAACTGCTTGTGCCAGCAGTCAGAACTTGAGTTTCTCGGCGAGCCTTGCCATCGTAGGCTCTGGGCTCCTAGGTAAACTTAAAAAGCAGTCTAACACACAAGGATTGTGATACCTAGGCAACTCCTAATGCTAGCTTGGCTTAGAGCCAGTGTAGTAGGATGGCACATGACCTAGGGAGACACCAGCTGGCACAGCTATAAGAATGCTTGCACCATCCCTTTTCCAATCTTAGGCAGTGAATCTTGCAGCAATAAAAGTGACTCCCTCCTTTTGCTTAAGAAGATGAGAGGCTGGGCATGGTGGCTCACGCATGTAATCCCAGCACTTTGGGAGGCCAAGGCAGGTGGATCACCTGAGGTCAGGAGTTTGAGACCAGCCTGGTCAACATGGTGAAACCCCATCTTAACCAAAAATACAAAAAGTATCCAGGTGCAGTGGTATACATCTGTAGTCCCAGCTACTCAGGAGGCTGAGGCAGGAGAATTGCTTGATCTCGATAGGTGGAGGTTGCAGTGAACCGAGATCGTGCCACTGCACTCCAGCTAGGCGACAAGAGTGAAAGTTCATCTCAAAAAAAAAAAAAAAAAAAAAAAGGAATGTGAATAAGTACATGAGAATGAAGAGTAAAAAGGAATTTGTCTTGCATCTTGGATACCAGCTCAACAACAGTAAGATAGGGCAATAGAAAGAGTCATGAGGCCCCCATTCCATATCCCAGCTCCTAGACAACATTGCTAGACACACCTTGGGCCAAAAGGAAATCTTCTGCCTTGAGGTAAAAGATCCAGTCTTGGTTGTTGTTGACTAAAGAGAGATTGGACCCTGAATAACCAACAGTGATATGTAGGAAATGTGCTGTGGGCTCTTGTGGCTATAGTGAAAGACTCTTTATGTCTGAGAGAAACAAAGAGAAAAGTAAAGGAGACTTTGTTTTCCACATTAGGTACTGTCTCAGCCATAGTAGGATAGAGCAACAAGCAGGCTTTTGGGGTACCTGAGTTCAGACCTAAGCTCCTAGATAGCATTTCTGGACCTGCCTTGGGCCAGAGAGGAGTGCACAGCCATGAAGATTAGTCCTAGGCCTGGCAGTTTTTAGCACAAGCTGACAGAGGAGACCTTGGACTTCAATTGACCATCAGCAGTCATCTGGCAAAACTTCCATGGACCAGTGCTGGTGGTGGACATAGGGATAAGCTCTTCTGCTTGTGGAAAGAGGAAGAAAGAGCAGGAAAGACTCGTACTGTGGTATGAATGTCAACTTATCCACAGTAAAATAGAACATGTAAATTGCTAACTAACATTTCTGACTCTAATCCCTGACTCCCAGACAGCATCTCCGGACATGCCTGGGGCCTGGGGGAACTCATGGCCTTATAGGAAAGGGTTTTATGCAAGACCCAGTACTGTGCTGGCTTCAAGTCTGACCCAGTGCAGTCTCAGTGGTAATGGCCACAGGGGTCCTTTCCTCAGAACACCCCCAGCTCTGGGTGGCTCAGCACAGTGAGAGAGAGAGAGAGAGAGAGAGAGAGAGAGAGAGAGAGACTTTGTTTGGGAGAAAATAAGAGAAAAAAACTAGACTCCTTCTGATAATCCAGATAATTCTTCTAGCATTTACCCAAGACCACCAAGGCAGTATCTCCATGAGTCTGCAAAACCACAGCATTATTGGTATTCAAAGAGCCTAAGCCCCTTCAAATACTGCAAAAGCCTCCCCAAGAAGAATAGGCACAAACAAGCCCAGACTGTGAAAACTACAATAAATACCTCACTCTTCAATGCCTTGACACCAGTGAAAATCAAGAAGCACCTACGCCATCCAGGAAAACATGACCTCACCAAATGAATAAAATAAAGCACCAGGAACTAGTTCTAGAGAAATAGAGGTATACGACCTTTCAGACAGAGAATTCAAAATAGCTCTATTGTGGAAATTCAAATGAATTCCAGACAACACAGAGAAAAAATTCAAAATTCTATTAAATAAATTTAACAAATAAATTGAAATAAGTAAAAGAGTTTAGCAGAAAAATCTAGAGCTAAAAAATGCAACTGACACAAAGAAGAATGCATCAGAGTTTATTAATTTTAGAACTGATCAAGCAGAAGAAACAATTAGTGAGCTTGAAGACAGGGTAGTTGAAAGTACATACGCAGAGGAGATTAAAAGAAGAAGAAAAATAAAGCACACGTATAAGATCTAGAAAAATAGCCTCAAAAGTGTGAATCTAAAAGGTTGGAGTAGAGTAGAAAGTTTACTGAAAGGGACAATATCAGAGGACTTCTCAAACCTAAAGAAAGATATCAACATTCAAGAACAAAAAGGTTATAGATCAACAAACAGATTTAACCCAAATAAGACTACCTCATGACATTTAATAATGAAACTCCCAAAGGTCAAGGATGAAGAAAGGATCCTAAAAGCAGCAAAAGAAAAAACAAATAACATGTAATGGAGCTTCAGTATGTCTGGCAATAGACTTTTCAGTGGAAAGGAGCAAATATCATGACATATTTAAGTTGATGAATGAAAACAAAAAAACAACAACAACAACAAAAACTTTTACCCTACAATAGTATACCCAGTGAAAATATCGCTCAAACTTGAAGAAGAAATAAAGGCCTTCCCAAACAAACAAAAGCCAAGGGATTTCATCAGCACCAGACCTGCCCTACAAGTAATGTTGAAAGGAGTACTTCAGTCTCAACGAAAAGGATGTTAATGATCAAAAAGAAATGACCTGAAGGCACAAAACTCACTGGTAACAGTAAGCACACAGAAAAACACAGAGTTTAAGTCTGCTTTCATGCTACTGATAAAGACATACTAGAGACTAGGCAATTTACAAAAGAAAGATGTTTAATTGGACTTACAGTTACGTGTGGCTGGGGAAGCCTCACAATTATGGTGGAAACCAAGGAGGAGCAAGTCCCATCTTACATGGATGGCAACAGGCAAAGAGAGAATGAGGAAGATGCAAAAGCAGAAACCCCTGATAAAAATCATCAGATCTCATGTGACTTATTCACTACCATGAGAACATTATGGGGGAAACTGCCTTCATGATTCAATAATATGCCACTAAGTCCCTCTGACAACACATGGGAATTATGGGAGTACAATTCAAGATGAGATTTGGTTGGGAACACAGAGCCAAACCATATCACAAAGAATAGTATAACACTGTAATTGTTGTGTGTAAACTACTCTTATCTTAAGTAGAAAGACTAGATGATGAACCAATAAAAAGAATTTCAAGATTGGCCGGGCTCGGTGGCTCAAGCCTGTAATCCCAGCACTTTGGGAGGCCAAGACAGGCGGATCATGAGGTAGGAGATCGAGACCATCCTGGTTAACACGGTGAAACCCCGTCTCTACTAAAAAATACAAAAAACTAGCCAGGCAAGGTGGCGGGCGCCTGTAGTCCCAGCTACTCGGGAGGCTGAGGCAGGAGAATGGTGTGAACCCGGGAGGCGGAGCTTGCAGTGAGCTGAGATTGCGCCACTGCACTCCAGCCTGGGCGACAGAGCGAGACTCCGTCTCAAAAAAAAAAAAAAAAAAAAAGAATTTCAAGACATAAAGAGAAACAGCAAAAAGTTAAAAAATGAAGAGAAAGGTTACAATGTAGAGTTTTTATTATTTGTATGTGTGTCTGTGTGTTTGTACATGCAGCTAGTGTTAAGTTGTTATCAGATTTAAATAATGCATTTTAGGATGGCATTTGCAAGCCTTGTTGTAACCTAAAATTGAAAAACATACAACAAATACATACATACATACACACACACACACACACACACAAAGTTAAAACACACCACCAGAGAAATTCACCTTTATGAAAATGAAGACAGGAAGGAAGAGAAGACTGCAAAGAAACCAGAAAACAAATAACAAAATGGCAAGAGTAAGTCCTTACTTATCAATAATAATATTAAATTTAAATGAGCTAAACTCTTCAATCAAAATACACAAACTGGCTGAATAAATGAAAAAACAAGACCCAATCATCTGTTGCCTACAAGAAACACACTTCACTTATAAATATCCCTATACACAGAAAACAAAGGGATAAAAACTATATCTAATGCTGTTAGAAACCAAAAAAGAGCAGGAGTAGCTATATTTATATCAGACAAAATAGATTTCAAGATAAAGGCTGTAATATGAGACAAATAAGGTAAGTATATAATAATAAAGTGTTTCAATTCAGGAAGATGATATGACTGTGAACATATGTGCACCCAGATATATAAAGCAAATACTATTAGAAATAAAAAGAGAGATAGACTTCAATACAGTAATGGCTGGAGATTTCAACACCTACTTTCAGTATTGAACTTATCTCCAAGACTGAAAATCAACAGAGAAATGACAGACTCGGTGTGTTCTTTAAGTCAAATGAATCTAATAGATATTTGCAGAACATTTCATCCAATAGCTTCAGAATACAAATTATTCTCCTCAGCACATGAATTATTCTGAAGGATAGGCAATGTGTTAGGTCAAAAACAACAAGTCTTAAAACACTAGAAATAATAATAATAATATCAAGCATCTCATCTGACCACAACAGAATAAAACAAGGAATCAAAAACAAGAGGAATTTTGGAAACTGTATAAACACATGGAGATTAAACAATATGCTCCTGAATGACCTGTGGGCAAATGAAGAAATTAAGAAGGAATTTGAAAAAAGTTATTAAAAGAAACGACAATGATAATGGACACAATATACCGAAACCTGTGGGATACAGTGAAAGCAGTACTAAGAGGGAAATTTGTATCTGTAAGTGCTTGCATCAGAAAAGAAGAAAAACTTTGGATAAATAACCAAATGATGCGTTATAAAAAACTACAAAAGGAAGAACAAATCAAACCCAAATTAGGAGAAGAAAAAAATAATAAGAATCAGAGCTAAAATAAATTATTTTGAAATGAAGAAAACAATACAAAACATCAATGAAACAAAAAGTAGGGTTTTTTTTTGGAAAATATACACAAAATTGTCACTTTTATCCAGACTAAGAAGAAAAGGAGAGAGGACCCAAATAAATAAAATGAAAAATAAAAAGGAGATGTTACAACTGCCTGTGCAGAAATTCAAAGGATCGTTAGTGGCTAATGTGAGCAATTATATGACAGTAAATTGGAAAATCTAGAAGAAATGGATAAATTCACAGACACATATAACCTATCAAGATTGACCCATGAAGAAGTTCAAAACCTTAACAAGACCAATAGCAAGTAATGAGATCAAAGCCATAATTAAAGGACTTCCAGTTAAAAAAAATAAAAAGCATGGGTCCAGGTGTGGTGGCTCATGCCTGTAATCCCATCACTTTGGGACACTGAGGAGGGATGATAACTTAAGGTCAGGAGTTCAAGACCAGCCTAGCCAAACAGTGAAACCGCATCTTGTCTCTACTAAAAATACAAAAAACTAGCTGTGTATGGTGGTGTACGTCTGTAATCCCAGCTACTCAGGAATCTGAGGCAGAAGAATTGCTTGAACTCGGGAGGCAGATGTTGCAGCGAGCCAAGTTTGCACCACTGCACTCCAGCGTGGATGACAGAGTGAAACTCCGTCCCCAAAGTAAAACAAACAAACAAAACAAAACAAAACAAAAAACAGAAAAAAAATCCTGAAAAGAAAAAAGAAAAGCACGGGACCTGATCTCTTCACACGTGAATTTTTAAACACTTAAAGAACTGGTACCAGTATTACTCAAACTCTTCCAAAAAGTAGAGGAGGATATAATACTTTCAAACTCATTCCATGCGCCTAGTATTACTCTGATACTCAAATCAAAGACACATAGAAAGAAAAAAAAAAAAGAAAAAGAAAACTGCAGACCAATATCTCTGATGAATATTGATTCAAAATTTCTCAAAAAGTACTGGCAAACTGAATTCAACAATGCATTAGAAAGATCATTCAATCCTAAAATTTATGTGAAATCACAGAAATGAAGAATAGTCAAAGCTCTTCTGTGCAAAAGAACAAAATTGGAGGAATTATATTATCTGGCTTCAAATTATACTACACAGCTATATAACATAAACAGCATAGTACTTGTATAAAAATGGACACATAGACAAATGGAACAGAATAGAGAACTCAGGAACAAATCCACACACCTTCAGCAAACTCATTTTAGACAAAGGTGCCTAGAACATACACTGGGGAAGAGAGAGTCTATTCAATAAATGGTGCTGGAAAAACTGAATATCCATATACAGAAGAATGAAACTAGACATCTGTCTCTTTCCATACACAAAAAATAAAATCAAAGTGCATGAAAAAATGTAAATCTAATACCTCAAACTATGAAACAACTATAAGAAAACGTTGGAGAAAATCTTCAGGCCATTGGTCTGGGTAAACATTTTTTGAGTAATACCCCACAAACGCAGGCAATCAAAGTAAAGCAGAAATGTACAAATGAGATCACATCAAGTTAAAAACTTCTGCAGAGCAAGTAAACAATAAACAAAGCGAAGAGACAACCCACAGAATGGAAGAGAGTATTTTCAAACTACTCACAAGGAATTAAGAACTAGAATATGTAAGAAGCACAAACAACTCTGTAGGAAAAAAAATCTAATAATTTGACATAAAATGGACAAAATACATGAATAGATGTTTCTCAAGCGACATGCAAATGGCAAACAGGCATACAAAAAGGTGCTCAACATCACTGATCATCAGGGAAATGCAAATCAAAGCTACAATTAGATATTATCCCACCCCAGAGCCTTTTATCTAAAAGTTAGGCAACAACAAATGCTGTAGAGGATGTGGAGAAAAGGGAACCCTCGTACACCATTGGGTAGGAATGTAAATTTGCACAAACACTATGGAGAACAGTCTGAAGGTTCCTCGAGAAATTAAAATAGAGCTACACCACGTGATCCGGCAGTCCCACTGCTGAATATATACTCATATAGACTCACAGGAAAGCATATCAGTATATCAAATAGATATTGATACTCTTATGTTTGTTGCAGCACTATTCACAATAGCCAAGATTTGGAAGCAATCTAAGTGTCCTTCAAAAGATGGATGGATAAAGAAAATGTGAGGCTTCTACACAATGGAGTACTATTCAGCCATAAAAGATAATTATATCCTGTCATTTGCAACAACATGGGTGGAACTGGAGGTAATTATGTTAACTACATAAGGTAGGCTCAGAAAGACAAATATCACACATTTTTTTCACTTATTTGTGGGATCTAAAAATAAAACAATTCAACTTATGGAGATAAAGAATAGAAGAATGGTTAACATAGGCTGAGAATAGTAATGTGAGTGGGGTGGGGAGGAAGGTGGGATGGTTAATGGTTACAAAAAAACAACAGTTAGAAAGAATAAATAATGCCTAGTATTTGATACCACAAGAGGGTGACTATAGTCAACATAATTTAATTGTACATTTAAAAATAATTAAAACACTATAATTGGATCATTTTAACACAAAAAATAAATGTTTGAAGGGATGGATATTCCATTCTCCATAATGTAATTATTATGCATGGCATTTCTGTACCAAATTTCACATATAAATATTCATATATATACATGTATAGTAGGTTTATATTGTTTATATTGAAGTCAGTTTATATTGTTGCAGGAAGCCTGAATGGAGAGACTGGCTGGAGTCGAGGCAGAAGAACGTAAATTGTGAAGATTTCATGGACCTTTATCAGTTCCCAAAATTAATACTTTTATAATTTCTTAGGCCTGTCTTTACTGCAATCTCTGAACAAAAATTGTGAAGATTTCATGGACATTTATCACTTCCCCAATCAATACTCTTATAATTTCTTATGCCTGTCTTTACTTTAATCTCTTAATCCTGTTATCTTCATTAGCTGAGAATGTACATCACCTCAGGACCACTACTGTACAAATTGATTGTAAAATATGTGTTTGAACAATATGAAATCAGTGCACCCTGAAAAAGAACAGAATAACAGCAATTTTCAGTGAATGAGGGAAGATAATCATAAGGTCTGACTGCCTGTGGGGTCAGGCAGAATACAGTCATACTTTTCTTCTTGCAGAGAGCCTATAGACGGATGTGTGAGTAAGAGAAATATCACTGAATTATTTTCCCAGCAAGGAATATTAATAATTGAGACCCTGGGGAAGGAATGCATTCCTGGAAGTAGGTCTGTAGATGGCAGCTCTGGGAGTGTCTGTCTTATGTGGTTGAGATAAGGACTGAAATACACCCTGGTCTCCTGCAGTGCCCTCAGGCTTACTAGGATTGGGAAATTCCAACCTGATAAATTCTAGTAAGACCGGTTGTCTGCTCTCGAATCTTGTTTCCTGTTAAGATGTTTATCAAGACAACATGTGCACAGTGGGACATAGGCCCTCATCGGTAATTCTAATTTTGCCTTGCCTTGTGATCTTTGAAGCATGTGATCCTTGTGACCTACTCCCTACACCCCCTCCCCTTTTAAAATCCCTAATAAAAACTTGCTGGTTTTGCGGCTCGAGGTCACCATCACGGTCCTACCAATATGTGATGACACCCTCAGAGGCCCAGCTGTAAAATTTCTCTCTTTGTACTCTTTATTTCTCAGACTGGATGACACTTAGAGAAAATAGAAAAGAACCTATGTTGAAATATTGGGGGCTGGCTCCCCTGACGGTATGTATTTATGGATGTATTTATACCCCATAAATATATACAACTACTATGTATCCATAAAAATTAAAAATTTAAAAAACCTTAACAACTATATTTATTATGTTAAAGCACAGCTGAGTAGTACTAAGGAAGATGGAAAGTGGGCTGGACCTATACAAGCTAAAATAGTGAAGTAGCAAAAACACGCTCCTCTCTAGTAGTTACATACCCAAACAAGAAAGAATAGGAAGGGGTTGAGCCATGCTTTCTTTTTGTTTCTCTCTCAAACTTGCCTGCAGATGACACATTCCTCTGGAAAGTGGACTGGACCTGTACAAGTTAAAATAGTGAAGTGGCAAAAACATGCTCCTCTCTAGTAATTGCATATCCAAACGGAAGAAAGAATAGGAAGGGGTTGAGCCATGCTTTCTTTTGTTTCTCTCTCAAACTTGGCTGCAGATGACATACTCCTCTTCCCGTAAGAGTAAATTGTTGGAGAGAGGATTCATATTCTAATAAAGGACTCTCAATATTGAAAAAAAAAAAAAAAAGGAAAGTTGGGTTCTACTCAATATTTTGCCTTTTTTCTGACCCACTGACTTAACTATTAACTGGGATCTGGCTCTCTCTCTTTGTGAAGATCAGCAGTTTCTTAGGAAAATCCTTGCCCACTTTCCTAAGAACAATGAACCCTTCTCTGAGTATGGGAGTACGTGTGGGCAGCATAAATTTTGCTTTCAGAGGCTAAGAAGTGGTTCTGAAGAGTAATTAATTAATTTACTTAAATGAACCTCAAAGCACAATGATGAAGTATTATGCATTCTGCTTCTTTGCTCAGATCATATCCTGTAATATTGTCTAGTATAGCTCATTAAAGACACTAGAAGACAATAGAAAGATCCAATAATAAAATGCCAATTATATGATGATGACCAAAATCTGACTCTCTCCTTATAAATTTCTCTGAGAAAAAATAAAACTACATAGCTTCTCCTTATCTATGATGCATATGTGCCAAGACTCCCAGTGGATGCTAAAACCTCCGATAGTACTGAACTCTGTATACGCACTGTATTATGTTTTCTCTATACATACATTCTTACAAAAAAGTTTAATTTATAAACTAGCCACAGTAAGAACTTAACAATAACCAATTATAAAATAGAACAGTTATGACAGTATACTGTAATAAAAGTCATGGGAATGTGGTCTCTTTTTCTCTTGCTCTCTTTGTCTCTGCCTCTCAAGATGTCTTAACGTTTTTGGACTGCAGTTAAACCAAGGTAACTAAAACCTCAGAAAGCAATATCAAGAATAAGGGAAGATTGCAATTCCTTGTAAATTAAAATCCAAGAATAAGAGATTATGTTAAAAATAAAATTATTTTACTGTGTTATGTTAAAAGTATACATTCCTAAATCATATTTATTTTAAAATAAAATACACAGAAGTTGAAGTTGTCCATAATTCCTTAGTATGCTTAGTTTCAGCCAGAATAATGCCTGGGTGGGACTGAGTTTGTTTTAATTAATGTGACCTAAATTCACTAATAAGAATCCCATATATATTTTTTAGAGGCTCAAAATTTTAATTACTGCTTGTCAATTTTGAGAATCCTCACTCTACAATGGTACAAAGAGTTAAAAGAACATGTATAATTATGAGAATAAACTAAGTTTGTTTCACTTCTCAGCCTATAATTTATTTCTGCAAAGCAAAATTACTTTTCCAAAACATAGTATCTTACTTTGTCAAAGCCCATACCAAAGGCTAAAAAGTCCTTATTTAGACAATGTCAGTATAACAGATTTCACCCTCAATGGAATGCCCAATAACCATCTGAACAGACGCTTCTGTTGATGTTCCAGAACTGTCACCCTAAGAGTCAACTGCAGGTGAATATTTTGCCATATGCTCTCTAACCCGTTGCTGCTTTGAGCATTCATGTTTTTCATTTTATTTTATTTTATTTTTTCCTGGAACTCATTTCTTAAGTTAGGTTCTGCCTCCTCTCTTTTTAATGTGGGCTAGGATCAGTCGCTGGAATCACCTTTTACTTTTGGTTCCGTTGCCTTCGTTTTTTGGCTGAGGCCATTTATTGTGTTTGTTTTTCTAATAAATAACTCTAGGCTTGGTCTGGTTGGTTTTCCATCATGAAAGATATGAAATCTTGCAATCCTGCTCACATTCAATTCTTTAAGATAAGTAATCCAGCCTGGAAAGTATTCTGCTATTAACAGCATCTAATCTAGGTCTAAACTTCATGCACCATTTTCCTTCTCAGCTCCCCCTTATAAGCTTTATCTTTACTGTTCCTTTGTCAACACTTACACTTCCCTTTATTTCTGTGTCTTGTTTCCTCAGACACAATACTTCTATGCTTACTCAAATAAATGTGACTTTTCATAATTCCACCCAGTACTATATTAAATTTTTATGCTGCTCATCCCGAGTTTCCCTTTAAATTCCATCCAAAGTTTCTGCTATCACTTGGAATAACTGCAAATCCTCAAGAAATAGTTTTCTAATTGCCCTGAATATGGATTTTATTTCCATTACATCAAATGAGCATTTTAAAAACGAACTTAATTGAGTTGTAAGTTGCCTACAGAGATATTTATAAAATACATTTAATGAACTGTAAAACGTAGAATGTACAGATGTTTTCGCAAATGTATATTCTCATATACTATGTAACTACCACATCAATCAATATATAGAATATTTTTATTGTCTCAGAACGTTCCTTCAAGTTTCTTACTATAGGGAAATCACTTATCTGATATTTATTATCATAGATTATTTTGCTTGTTCTAAAACTTCTTTCAAACCAAACAATACAATAGGTACTCTTTTGGATTTGGAATAATTTCCTCAACATAATGTCTAGACATTAATTCATGCTGTGGAGTGTACCTGTAATTTATTTATTGCTATTGTTGGTTAGTAAACATTATTTAACAATTAACTTGCTTGCTGATGGATATTTGAACTGTTTCCATTATTTGGCTATTGTGAATAAAAACCGCCTGTATTAGTCTGTTCTCATGCTGCTAATAAAGACACACCTGAGTCTGGGTAATTTATGTATTTTTTATTTTATTTTACTATCATTAATTTTTTTTTGAGATGGAGTCTCACTCTGTCACCCAGGTTGGAGTGCAGTGGCATGATCTTGGCTCACTGTAACCTCTGCCTCCTGGGTTCAACAATTCTCTTGCCTCAGGCTCCTGAGTATCTAGGATTACAGGCATGTGCCACCACACTCAGCTAATTTTTGTATTTTTAGTACAGATGGGGTTTCACCATGTTGGCCAGGCAGGTCTTGAACTCCTGACCTCAAGTGATCCACCCGCTTCAGCCTCCCAAAGATTTGGGATTACAGGTGTGAGCCACCATGCCTTACCTGGGACTGGGTAATTTATAAAGGAAAAAGGCTTAATTGACTCACCATTCAGCATGGCTGGGGAGGCCTCAGAAAACTTACAATTGTGGCAGAAGAAGAAGCAAACACATTCTTCTTCACATCGTGGCAGGAAGAAGAAGAATGAGAGAAGTGCAGAGTGAAGGGGAAAAAGTTCCTCACAAAACAATCAGACCCTCTGAGAACTCACTCACTAGCATGAGAACAGCATGAGAGAATCAGTATTATGATTCAATTACCTCCCACAAGGTCTCTTCCCCAACATGTGAGGTTTACAATTCAGATTACAATTCAAGATGAAATTTGTGTGGGGACACAGAGCCAGACCATATCACTTCCAATGAACAATTTTTTTTATTTCTGCATTTATATTTTTATTAATATTTGATAAATATCTAAGAACAGAATTACCAGATCTTTGGACAGAAGCATATTTAATTGTATAATAAACTATTTTAAAAATCTATTTTGTAAAGTAGTTTTATCATATTATATTGAAGTAATTACTAAGCTTTCTACTTGCTTTCTACTTGAATAATACTTGGTGTTATGCATGTTTTAAGTTGTAGCCATTCATGCAAATATGTAACAGCTTTAATTTGGATTTCCCTGATTACTATTTATGTGCTTACTGATCTACATATTATTGATCATATTTTTTTCTTTGTGATTGTATATATTCAAGCATTTTCCCATTTATTCCATTATTGTTATATTAATAATTATACTCTTTGTTTATATATACTGTATTCAAATCTTTTGTCAGGTAAATGTGTTATACATATTTTCTACCAATTTGTGGCTTGGCTCTTCAGTTTATTAATGGTATTAATCTAAGAAAAGACAGTTTTTATTTGATGAAATATGACTTGTCATTTCTATGATTTATTATATTTGTGCCCTAATAAACATTTGTCTATCTCACGGTTGTAAAATATTCTTCTGTGTTTTCTTCTATAAGTTATTATACATTGGTGCAAAACTAATTGCTTTTAATGACAAAAGCTACAATTGCTTTTGCACCAATCTGATATCCCATACTCCTGTTTTTTCTTTGTCTATTCAGTTTTCCTGAAGACTTGAGTCTTTCATGAAGTGCTTGCAGATTCTCTCTTCCTCCCTCTCTCTTCCCTTGTCCAGTTATAGTAATGTCTACATTAAATATATCTTAGATCAATTTCCCTCAACTTCTGAAATAGATTTCTGCACACAGAGAGTTTTACTGGGAAGTGTTGTTAGGCATAATGCTTGTATTAGTCCTCTCTATCAGTGTTAATTTACTGTATTAATCTGTTTTCATGCTGCTAATAAAGACATACTCGAGATTGGGTAATTTATAAAGGAAAGAGATTTAATGGAATCACAGTTCCACATGGCTGAGGAGGCCTCACAATCATGGTGGAAGGCAAAGAGGAGCAAGTTAGATCTTACATGAATGGTGGCAGGCAAGGAGAGACAGCTTGTGCAGGGGAACTCCTTTTTATAAAACCATCAGATATCATATCATGAGGCTTATTCACTACCACGAGAACCATATGGGGGGGAACCACCCCCATGATTCAATTATCTTCCACTGGGTTCTTCCCATGACACATGGGAATTATGCGATGTACAATTCAAGATGAGATTTGAGTGGGAACACAGCCAAATCATATCAATGCTTTTGAATAATTAAGGAATCTCTGGAGCTGGATGACCTTTCATAATTGTCTCAAATTCCAAAAGAACTTGGCCTTTAAACACCAATATTCACCAGTAATATAAATAAAAGCTGCCCCCTAGAAAGAAGCCTTGGCAGAACTGATCAAGAGCAATTTCCAGAGCAGAATTCGACTTTGAGCTTGAGCACGCCAGATTTGACCCATTGGCCTTAGTTTGCTGACCCCTGCTCTAAGGTATTCCAGGTATAAGATCATATTATTTGCAATTGTGATTACTTTGTTTACCATTCTGATGCCTCTCTTATCTTGCATAATGGCATTGGCAACATACATAATCATGTTAAAATATATCTCTCAATTTAGATTTTCTTGAGTGTTTTTATCAGAAACGGCTCTTAGCTTTTGTGAGGTATTTTTTCCCCTGCAGCATGGAGATAATGAAAATATTTTATTACTTACATCTATTAATGTGGTACATTGATATTAATGAATTTCTTAGAATTGAACTAATCTTGCATTTTGGAATAAATCCTGTTTGGTCATTGTGAATTTGTTTTCAGCAAAATAATTTTTAAGAAGTTAGTAAATAATAATTTCAAGAAGAAGGATGTTTTTAGGGAATTTTCATAGAATAAAACAAATTCAAAGAAGACTAAGCAAACACAACATGAAACAGCAATAATAATGCAAATAGAAGGATAGTAATATTTACTAAGGATTGTTTATGGTTTTAAACAAATTTAATTTTTAGAGGTAGATCAAGTAGTTTTATGACAATTTTCTGAGTAAATTTGTGCTACATATCTTGGAACATATTTCTTCATCCTGTCTCTATCAACTACAGACAGAAAGTTGAATATTTTGTACAGGAAAATTTAAATGTTAACTGATTTAGAACAGATAAAATTTAGTAAAATAAATTGTATTTTATATCTTTCAGTGTGTCTTAACATTCATAATTACTTTTGCTAAATATGTGACTTTGAAGTAGGAAGAGAAGTTTTTAAATTCTCTATTTAGTAAAATGGTGAACACAAGAAAACCAAACTATGCTGACCTGAAATCAAACATGTAAGCTTGACTTTCTTCTCATTTCTCTGTGATTTATTTTGTTGGGTATATTATGATGAAATTGAAGCAATATATTATGGCAATATTTTATGTTTTCTTGCTTTCTAGTATTTGAGATGAAGATATTTTGGTGATTTTGATAATGCCCTTTCATTTACCTGGCCACAATGCTGACATTGAGAAAATTTATGTGAAGAGAACATTATATAATACATTGCTTTGATTTACAGATAAATTGGATTTTTTTAATTTATAAAATTTCAGCATGAATTTCAGTTTTATTGTGCCAAAAATGCATACTTTGCAATATTTTTCCTCTTGCTTTAGGGATGGTCTTTCTTTCATGGAATAAACCATGAAATTTTTTAGGTTAGCATGATAGATGTGATATCCATACATGTAGAAGATCAAAAAGTTTAGGGATAGATGAAGAGGGAGGTTAAAAAAAAGGCAAAAAAGAAAAAAGAAGGAAGAAAAAAATAACGAAATAAAAGAAGCAAGTAAGGAAATAAAGTTACATATGTAATATTTTGTAGCCTAATTTCATTATGTTAGGGCAGATAATACATCCTTATCTTTTAATTCTATAGTATCCAGAATCATGCTTTGTTACATCATTATGAGCCCATAAATTTGTAGAAAGTAAAGAAAGAGGATAGGCAGGCATAAGGGCTTACTGACTGGTAGGTTTCTTTTATGTTAAACTTACGTATGTTTCTACTATATTGTACTTTTGAATATGCTGTAAAACTGCTTCTAATATCATTTATTTATATTAACATATATCTTATAATATATGGGGATATATTACAAAATATGGGGATTCTGGTTAAGAATTTATAGTTTATGATATCCACTATGTTAAGATAGTATGTATGGGAAATGACCTTTGAAAAAGCTATTTGAAGATCTTGGTTTCTAATGCCATTCTCTAATAAAATAAACTTTGAGAAGTGACTATTTCTAGGCATTAGGGCAGGGAATACACAAGATGAGCCTGGAGCATCTTTAGTGCCAGAGAGTAAGTGCTCATAAAACAAAATATGTGGGTTTGGCAAAGAGACATGGGAGCAAACTAAAAGAATTGCCCGTGGCCAAAGCTTTAACAATTCGATTAACAAATCTAATTTGCTATTAGATTATAAACCCAAGAATGAAATAAATATCTATGAGTCAAAATTAATATAAATATATGATGAACAAAATAAATAAATGGAAGATAATAGAAACATTTTCCCTATGAAAGAATATAAAATATTTACATAGATAGGGATGCCACAGTGAGGTGAAGCATAACTTCCTTCCAAAGAGTACAAAAAGAAGGGGGAAATGTAGTTACTTTTCACTGGAGAAACATAATAAAAATACATATGCCATGTAAACAAGGCCGTTATCAATTAAATAATCATGTTGATAATACGCACCATGCATAGAAATAATGATGAGAATGGCACTTTACCTCTGTGGTCTTCCTCTCAAAACTCATAACCACTGTCGAATCTTATGAAAAACTTCAGACAATGCAGTACTGACAGAAATTTTACAAGATATCTTATTGGTAGTTCTTAAACTTGTTGAAGTCATCAAAAAATGAATGTCAGAAACTATCACTGTCTAGAGGAACCGAAGGACACATGACTACTAAATGAGGTGTGAATTTTGGATGGGATAGCCTTGTATAGAAAAAGTATATTAGAAAAATAAACAAATAAATACCAACCAAACACACAAAACAAAATCCAAATTCAGTATGCACTCTGGTTAATAAAAATGTATGAATATTGGTTTGTTAGCTGGTAGAAATCTACCACATGCATAGAATATATTAACAATATGAGAAATCATGTGAAGTGTAAGGGAACTTTCTACTATCTTTCCACCTTTTCTGTAAATATGAAACTATTCTTATATAAATCTTTACAAAATAACTCATAGTAATTTGTAATAGTTTTTTGTTTGTTTGTTTTAAGCATATATCTTAAGGAATCTAGATAGTTTACAAAGTGTAAACTATAAGTGTAACACTAATGTAGCATAGAATTTCTATGTTTATAATTGTCATACATTTACCTTTTAAAGAAGTTTATATAATTTCTTGAAGTATAATTTGATCTATTAGTCATTTTTAGATCTTGCAGTTTTTTTATTGCTGTTTTCCATGCAGAAGCTGATAAGGACAGCATAAAAATAAACTATTAAAAATGTTAAAATGAGTTATTCTTTGTTTATTATTGCAATATTTAGATTGCTTTGTGCTATCTTGTTCTCTTAGTAGTAAATCCAATATTCAGTACACAGAACTCTACTAACTTCACAAATATCAAAACCTAACTGGAAAATGGACAACATCATAAACTTGATTTTCCTTTATGCAATGGGGAGAATTAAATTAACAAAGAGAAGCATTTTCACAGATATGGGGTAAATGTCTCCTCTAAATTCCTTAAGCATTTCAAGATACATCTCACATCTATTGTTCTCTAAATTAACATATTATTATATTATGGGTAATTTTTAAAACAGCTCTATTGAGGTATAATTTAAACACAATAAACTGCATGTGTCTAAAGTGTACAATTGTATATGTTTTGATGTATGTATGAGATCATCACCACAATCAAGACAATGAATACATTCATCATACCAAAAGTATCTTTCTTGTTAATCCTTGCCTGTTCATCTTCATCTCTAAGTAACCACTTATCTTTCTGTCACTACAGATTCATCAACATTATCTAGGATTTTATAAAAATAGAATAATACAGTGTACTTATTTTGGTTTGGCTTTTTTGTGCAACATAATCAGTTTGAGATTCATCTATTTGGTTGTGTGTATCTATAGTTCATTTCTTTTCATTGTCAAGTAGTATTTCATTATATGGATACATCAAATTTGTTTTTCCATTTATATTTTCCATTCTGTTGATGAATATTTGTTTTGTTTTCAATGTTTGGTTATTGCAAATAAGTTGGTGTAAACATTTCTTAGGCCTTCATTTGGACATATATTTCTTACTCTCTTAGATAAACACATATAAATGAAATGGCTGGATTATAGGATAGGCATACATTTAACTTTTAAAAAACTGCCCAACTATTTTATAAAGTGGTTGTACCATTTTCATTCTTAACAGTAGTATTTGTTTTTTTGAAAGTATGTAGGTTAGATAAAACCACAAGTAATAATAAAAATACATAGTAATGATAAAAAGTAGATGAGCCAGGTTTCTGCTTACTGATTATATGCTTGAAATCAACATTTCTCAGAGGACATTTTTGATTTCTCATTGTAAATTAACTGCACAGTTTTCTAGCAGTAGTATAACAGCTTCGAGGAGCCAAATTAGCTTCTTAAAACTCTTTACTAAATTTATAGAAAATCTAGGCTATGGGTGGTTGGAGTTAATTGTATTATATTTTCAGCTATTTGTCAATTATACTAAGAGAAGGGCCAACTATCTTGATTTCTGTGATTTATAAAAGTACTTCTGGGCTTGAAGATCATTTTTATATCTGATACTTCTTATATGACTGCATTACCACTCAATTTTGTGTTTCAGTCAAATTATCTGACATAGCAGTTACTGGATATTATCTAATAATGAAAAAGTCTATATACAGTTTTTTCTCTTTTTCTAAATTACCTTCAGGTAAGTATAAGAGATAAATAATATGTGTGAACAGTTTCTAAGAAATTTGACCTAATTCCCTCATATATGAGCTCACTAAATTAATAAAAACTTAGATTATCTATTTTATATAATGTCTTGTTTGATTGTGTGAGTGTATTCATAGTGAGAGAGATGCTCTGATTATCTTCCCAACATTTATATATTATTATACATTTTATGGTTAAATTTGAACATTAAAAAATATATAACTAGTGATTCAATTTTCAACGGGATTATGAAACTGCACTTAGCACTGAGAAGGTTAAACTCGATTTTTGCATGGCTATAATAGCACTTGGAATATTATTCTAATGATGAGTACTACAACACAGCTCATACTATTAATGGGATAAAACTTAAAAAGGCACACTAACAATTTAGATGTAAAATTCCTAGCATTTAAATTGAAATTACATTTTTCCTACGTGTTGCATAAGTCCTTGCAACACACCATCTGTTTTTGTGTTGTTGTGTTTGTTTTTATTCTTTTGATGAATAGTCAGTAACTTGATGAAATAGTGGTCTGAGAAATTTTTTGTAATTTTCTTGAATCAAGGGTGTCTTATTTTGCTCTTGGGTAAATATTTTCCTAAGTAACTGTAATAAAAATCAAAACAAACAAATATAATTGAAAAATGATACAATTTAAAGGGGACTTCCAAAAGGTCTTGAAAAAATGAACTTAAAGTATAAAAATAAAGAGAAACCATATTTCTCAACATAAGGTCCATTAAGTTCAAGACGTTCTTGTAAGCAATGGTAACAGCTATTTAGTTCATCCTTAAAGAACAGAGGGTCCTGGAAATTTAACTTTGTCCATGCAGTCTTTTTTACGCTATTAACTGAAGAAAAATTGATGGTTTTCAAAGATCTGTTTCAGATTAGGAAACAAAAAAATTAAAAAAAAAAAAAATCAAATCAGGACCTTAAAGTGAATACCTATGACTTCCCTCTTTATATCATTGATATAAAAGTGATAAAATCTTTAAGATGTAGTGTTTAATCATCCTTTGTTTATGAAAGGCAGGATGTAAAATACTAGTCATTTTCAGAAATGAATTTCCATGAAGATGATAAACTTCAAAAACTAAATAGAAAAAAAAGTGGTAGTCTTCCATTGCCAAAGATGCTAAAGATGGAAAGAAATTTCAAAGGGTTAGGAAGGTCTTTAAAAATCTAACACTGACTAAGAAATTACACGTAATATAAAATAAATGTAAAGGGCATTAAAGCAAGGGCACACACTTTTTTGAGCTTTTATAGTATATAATGTTTATTATATATTATTTAGTCTACCATTTTTGGCAAATATTCACATTAGTAATTATTATTTTCATGAGGAACCAAGCTTAAAAGGTTTAAGTAATTGTCCTAAGTCACTCAGTAACTGTGATATAAATATCAAAGCCAGAATAAGAATCCAAGTTGGTCTGATTTAAAAACTATACTTTTATATTATATTTTCATTAAAACAATTTCTAAGCACTGAAACCAAGCAGTGTCTGCATTCTATCAAGAATTTAAAGTGTTTGGAAGTTAAAAATGATGACAGAATTTTAGTTTTAGGTCATTAAAAACAATGATACTGCAATTATCTCCTGGGGTGAATAAATAACAGAACAAAATATTTGAAACTAATATTTTTAGACACTGGGCAATAGATAGGTAAAGAATATAATATCAGATAATGTAAGCAAATGATGTGAGCCTTATGATTACCATGGTGTATCTCTGGGAATCACTTTCTGGCCATAGTGTATTTTAAGTGAGAAACTGTCATGGGTCTGAGACTTTACCTTGCTTGGAAGCTAATAAGTTAGTTTGCCCTGAAACACACAACAAGCACACACCTCTGGATGAGCTAACAGACACGTTATTTACACACAGGGCATTCCGTGCTGGCTCCCCATTCTTTCTTGAATTCCATGTGAGATAACACACTGAGAGCTAGCTATCACCTCAGGAGTTTGCACTGTAGAAGAGAGATGCTGAAATTATGAATCATTGAGGTTATGTAAGAGCTGTTCACACACCAGCCTATCCTACCTTTCTAGATAGCAAAAAATACCTTGCTCTCAAATGTAAACAATTTATTCTGGAGAAGGAAGGGAAAGTCTTTAGCTTTTCTTCAACACCATGGAACATAAGCAAACATCACTGGGTTTTATTATTTAGTATAAGCAAATGATTTCAATGGAAAAAATAATGCATTTAAATCTCAAGGATAATAAATGATTTCTAATTTCCAAGACATATGTATATTTAAGGCATCATATAATTCAGGTGCTTCTTTACTCAGAAAGCCCTGATATGCAGAAACATGAAAATATTTATTAAGTGTTATCTCCTACACTATAGATAGGGGAAATTCAAAAAGAACATAACAGTCTCATCAAATAGAGAAGAAAAAAAATTTGAATTCAGGGAATGTGAAGCATCTTGAATTTGTAGAGCAGATGTCCATCGAAGTGGGAGATACATGAATAAAAAGCTTAACCAATCTTCATTTGGGTAGTGATGAATACTAAGAAGTATGTGTATCAAGTAACACTCCATATAGTGGGCAGGAATAATCAAAAAGTTGTATGGTGAAGCTCATAAAGGGCTTTGAGACATTTGATTTCTGACCTGCTAAAGAGTCCTTCTTAAAAATCTGAGGCATTCAATAAAGGTTACAGAAGGGATAAACCATGTGGTAAGTCTAAAATAGCTAAGTATAAAGATTGCTACAAATCCCTATTCTAAGCAACTTAAACAGACTTCAAGAGGTAATCAAGGAAGGTATGGTAACTTCCTTCTAGAAGAGAGAATAACATATTTTCAAAGAAGATAACAAAAATAACCACCCAAGATAAAACTTGCAATGTCAAGCATCCAAACAAAATTAGTAGACATAAAAAGAAGCAATAACATAAGAACCATAATCAGGATAAATACAAGCAAGTAGCAGTAGACACAGAAATTATAAGCATGACTGAATTATCAAACAGGGTCTTTAAAATAGCAATTACAATTCTGTTCGGATATAAAGAAAAATATAGTAAACATAATAAGAGGAAAGGGAAATATAAAAAGTAATACTATGTAACGTCTAGCATTAAAAATGAAAACCAGAAAATATGTTTATTGGATGCTACACAAGATCAGAAAGAAAGGGCAATAAACCTAAAGACTGAATAAGATATAACATCAGAGGATCAGTAAACTGAAAGATACAGCAATAGAAGCTATTCAAACTGAAAAATAAAAAATGCTAGAAAAAAAAATAACATATCATCAGTTTATGTGAGATAATATCAGTACATATGTATTTGGTGTCTCAAAAAAGGGTGTGTGAAAAATAATATAAGGACTGGCAATTTTCCATGTTTAACGACAATTATAAACTCAGAGATCCAAAATTATCAGTGTAAACAATCATAATAAATATACAGAAAAGCACAACATTGGATATTATAATCAAATTTCTGTAAACCATAGAAAACCAAAAAGCCTAAACTTAGCCAGAGGGTAAAGATAATTATACTTTTAACAAAGTAAAGAAAAATTGGCTGCTTCTTGTCAAGTCAGAAGTCAATGAAGAAACATTTAAAAAATAATTTTAGAAACTTTCAACACACAATTCTATGACAAGAGAAAATATCCTTTAAAAATGAAGGTGAAATGAACATACTTTCAGGTTAAAAAAATATGTCACTAACAGGTCTAAACTATTTAAAAAGTTGAAGAATTTCTGTGGGCTGAAGGAAAATAAAAGATGCAATCTTGGATTAGCACAAAAAAATGAAAATGCTAGAAATGAATGTTAAAATATATTTTCAATTGGCACAGATGTTTATGTTGAAAGTTTCCTTAATTTAAAGATTTCTCCTTTTTGGCTTCTGGCTTGGCAAGGCCAGAAGCATGCTGTTATAATCAAGAAGGTTTTATATCAGAAATGCAAAATTAGTCCCACATTAGAAAAGTAATAAATGTAATTAAATCTTTTAAGAGAAAATTGATGGAAAAAATCACCTAACCATCTTTATAAAAGCAGAAAAATATTTGACCAAATATGACAACAATTTAAGGTAAAGAATCTCAGCAACCTAGTAACAGAAGACAACTTTCTCAATCTGATCAATAATATCTACAAACAAGTATAAATACTTTCACATGGTATAAATCATACTTAAGTGAGCAAGACTGAAAAATACCATCATGCCAGAAAAAGTAACAGGAATAAACAAGAATGTCAACTCTCGCTACTTGTATTTAATATTTTGTTAGAGGTACTAGTACTAGTTATTGTAATAAAAAAAGAGAATAAAAAGCATATATTTTGTAAAGGAAGAAATACAGTAACTTTATTTCCAGAGGATATGATTGAGTACCTAGAAAATCCAAGGAGGCCGGGCGCGGTGGCTCAAGCCTGTAATCCCAGCACTTTGGGAGGCCGAGACGGGCGGATCACGAGGTCAGGAGATCGAGACCATCCTGGCTAACGCGGTGAAACCCCGTCTCTACTAAAAAAAAAACCAAAAAACTAGCCGGGTGAGGTGGCGGGCGCCTGTAGTCCCAGCTACTCGGGAGGCTGAGGCAGGAGAATGGTGCAAACCCGGAGGCGGAGCTTGCAGTGAGCTGTGATCCGGCCACTGTACTCCAGCCTGGGCGACAGAGCAAGACTCCGTCTCAAAAAAAAAAAAAAAAAAAAAAAGGAAAATCCAAGGAAATATACAAGAATGCTTCTAGAAATAAATGCATTTGTAAAAATTGAGGGTATGAGTTCAATACATTTAAGCCAATTATGTCTCCATACACTTAAAACATTTGTGAATTAAAACAATAAGATCATTATAATACTTTCCAAAATTTCAAGTACATAGGAACAAATTTAAAAATGTGTACACAACTTGAAATCTTTTAGAATAGAAATATACATTAATAGGAAATATTAAAGTCCAGAAATAGACCCATCTGTGTATAGTTGACTGAATTTTTTAGTGAAGTACCAAGGTAATTCAATGTAGAAAGCATAGAGTTTTCAAAAAATTGTGCTGAAAAAACTGCATATTCATATGGAAATATCAAACTAAACCATAGGTGTTGCTTTAGACACACCAAAAATATGAATAATAGACTTAAACATTAAAATTCATAATAGACTTAAACATTAAAATTCAATCTATAAAAAATAAGGAAAGATGGGAGAAAATATTCATAAAGAAAAATTTCTTAGGTAGGAAGTAGAAAGTGCTAAACATAAAGAAATTATAAATGACATTTTATATGCTTTTGCTTTTATAAAGATACTTCAGAACAACGAGAAAGCAAGTCATAGGCTGAGACAATATATTTGTGAAGCATATAAAGAACTCCTGCAATGCAATAAAAGTGGGCAATATTGTTTGAACACATGCTCTTCTTATTTGCTTCACTTGAAGATCAAGCAACTGAAAAGCTACTCTTGGGAACATTGCAGGTTACCACTAGTAGGCTGGCGATGGCATGTTGAGGGAGCGACATAGACAATTCAATGCTAGCATCCAAATGCTCACCTGCATGTAAAAATTACATACATTTTGCTCACAACTCATAAGCCAGAATTGGCAATGTGGCCACACCAAACCACCAGTGAAGTAGAAAAAAATAAAATCTTATTATAGTTGGAAGGGGAAAAACCTTGGTAAGCAGTAACAACATTAATGAAGGAATCAAGCTGTTTTTTGTTTGTCTGTTTTGCTTTGTTTTTTGAGACGCAGTCTCGCTCTGTCGCCCAGGCTGGAGTGCAGTGGCACCATCTCGGCTCACTGCAACCTCCACCTCCCGGGTTCACGCCATTCTCCTGCCTCAGCTTCCTGAGTAGCTGGGACTACAGGCACCCGCCACCACGCCCAGATAATTTTTTTGTTGTTGTTGTATTTTTAGTAGAGACGGCATTTCACTGTGTTAGCCAGGATGGTCTTGATCTCCTGACCTCGTGACCCACCCGCCTTGGCATCCCAAAGTGCTGGGATTATAGGTGTGAGCCACCGCGCCCGGCCAAGCTGTTTCTTAATGAATTATTCTATTAAGTTACATAGCTCAATGATTTTTTAAGAATCCACTTTAGGATCAGTGCTCATAATATGCTGTTACTTGGAAGATTTTGGAAGATGCCTTGGGTTACAGATTTTGACCAGGTTCTAAGTTGAACTGAGATCTATGGATGTGGTCAATGTAGTTGGATTTATTGTACAAACAGTTACATTCTTCTGAAGTTCAGGATAAAACTCTCACTGGCTCAACTCAGGAAGTTATTTTTAAAGGCGTTATTAGAAGTTAGTTCCACACACATTTACATGTCTGAACAGAAGTGGTAAATTCTCGTTATCTGTCTTAAACCCCACCAAGTCTTTGCACTTGCTAATTTCTTATTTTGGGACATTTTTATCCACTCATGCTGCCTGAGAATCTTCTCCCAGGTTTCACTTTAACATCATTTCTCATATACTGTTTTCCTCTGCCTCAGTTAACTGTATTTGCTCCTTTCTCTGTGTTGTCAGAGCCTTTGTATATAACTAGGGCATAGCACATCTCCGATGATACTAAAACTGTATCCATGCTGATATTCTTTCTTCATATTATAACAATTGCCCTAAACTCTTCACAGTTGTACAAGATCATGTGCATTTTATCTGTAGTTGTCTACAACATCAAGCATGCTATTTGTTAAATAAATATTTGTTGTATAAATTAATTAGAAATGACTGCAAAACAGAATGAAGACATACATCAGTTGAAAAACATTTTTCATTTTAAGAAAAATCACATGGCAAACAATCCCAATACTAACTCAAAGACACATCACAATCATTTTTATGATATATTTAGCAGTTTGACTTTAAACAAAGCCAAGCTTATTCTTACATGGAATACATAAAATAACACTTAGAAACTCTATAGATTAACCATAATAAACATTTCCCTATTTCAATGGATGAAGCACAAATTAAAAAGTTGAGAAAATGGAGACTGATAATTAAGAAGAAATAAAAAGTAGGGTTATTCTGCCAAAAATGCAGAAGGATTCTGTTATCTACAGATGCCTGTAGGTGAGAGTGAACATCAACCTCCACTATACTAAATGTTTAGGTCAACTCAGAGCTTTTCCTGGAGAGTTTTGGAACTCTGGACTGAATATGAGAGATATATAATGAGTGAGAGAAGAGTTAGGGAAAGTGTTTCATGCTATATGCATATATAGCTCTCAAAGCCTCACAGAGATTTTAAAAACATTCACAAATGGTAGAAATAGTAATCAGGAAATCCTGCGAAATACATGGTTAATAATAAATATAAATTCCTTTGGGCCAAACAAAGATATCCTATGTCAAGACCAAGTTCTTCCAAGTTACTTGTGAAGGCATTTTGAAATGCCTCAAAGAACAACCTTTTAAAAGTTATTTGCAGACAGAAAATATAATATTTACCATAAATTACTCCTTTCTAGATGGTTACTTATCTTGCCAACAGACTCTCATTCTTGTAACACTTAATTTTGTATTAAGTGAAAGAGATATTAAAGTACCATTTATATTTAATATGTCACTTTTCTTGCAGTTATTATATATTTTCATAGAAGTTGTTGGCTACATAATTAACGATTTAAAATTTAAAATTTCCTCCTAATGAAAAGTGTAGCAAAGATTAATTTTCTGCCCAAACGCTGAAATGTAGAAATATGCTTCTCTTTTGGGGAAAAGAGGAACATGAAAACTAGCACTTAATCTTTCTGCTGCATTTCATATTTAAGGTATAGGTTTTACTAGTATTATACCTTCGGAAATTACTAAAAAAATCCTTTAAAAGTATCTACTCTTAAAATTGATTAATACCATATGATTTTTCTTTATCTCTCTACTCATCTGTCAGAGAGAAAAAATTATCTTTGTAAGCTAATGATTAATCTTGCCCATGTGTTGGAAATTATCTAAATGCTTCTGTCTTTAATACTCTATGTTTAAATAATGGTTTAGATCCCATTGTACTCATAAGACAATTCTATGTTCCCAAATTAATAAAATAATTAATAATAGGGTCTTTAACTATTATTTTACTATAGTAAGTGATGATAATTTTCCTCAATGAAAATCCCAGTTATTTTTAAAAAGAACTGAACAAAATAGAAAATAGTTTTTCTGAACCTAGTTTACCAAATAGGTTGGACAGAATTCTTAAATAATTCACAGGTGCATCATTAACCTACCTAACTAACCTTTGGAGATCTGGCCTTTGCCCAACAACGTATAGTGCCTGTTGGCATTTCATTTCACTGTGATATGCATCTTTGGAAATACTCTTTCTTTTTAACATTAGGAGAAAAGAAAAAATATTGACACACCAAGTTCAGCAGCTGAAAATTACCTCAGTGTCTTGAACCATGTGTCCCTCTCACCCCTACGTTGTATCTTTGACTCTCATACCTACTCTTTGTTTTGCCATAAATCAGGCACATATGCTTGAATGACTAAATTAAGTGTAATGGGCTTGCAATTTTTGCTCTCAGTCTGAAATAAAAGTCTGAGGAAAATACTGAGAGAAATGGGCATGGATACTCATGAATTTCATTATTAATGAAGAACTGGAGCTCTATATACACCTCTAGATTAGCAGATATAACTTTAAAAATAAAAGTTTATACTCAGAGAAAAAAATATCATGTTTTCAAGTCTCTCTTTACATCCTCCCAAGAATGGTGTGCAGTGGGCAGGATGCAGTAGGGATTCCTTGTTACTTCCTAGTTCCCAAAGGTAAGAGAGGAGTAAACTTGTATGAGGTGCTCATTAAATTTTCTATTGTCCCCAAAGTGTTTGATATATTTCATGCCACAAACTAAACACTCAAAAACCTATTAGGCATTAGAATTATTTTAAACTTTCTATAAGGTAAAAAGCATGATCTCTCTTCATGACATGTTTAATAAAATTTGCTAAATATCCGTACTTGCTTTTAAGCCACTGAGAAATTGTGCTATAGCAGGCCGCTTAATATAAAATTGGAAGGTGTTAGGTAGTTACAGTACATTCAACCAAATAATCAATCTAAAGCTTGCTTTCTTTCTACTTGTTTTATCTAAGGTAAGAGTAGTATCAAGGAAACTAGCATTCCTATCTAATTCTTTTTCTGCTTTTTCAGCTTTAGTTTAAAACATTACTGAAAGCTCTGATCAGGGTGCACACGATCAGGCATTTGACAGATGCTTGCCTTTTCCAAGGTGAACTGCTTTTAATAAAACATATTGTGAATGACATTTTACCCTGAAAGCATGGCATTTTAGAGGTCAAAATAGTACTTCTCCTGCTAAAAATAATATTAGAAAGTGACTCTTGCCAAATAATAAACACCTGCCATTGTACACATAGGAAAAGGAAATGAAATACTTTTCATGTCAAAGATTCAATTCTCTATTTTCTGTTTTGTGATCAAAACTGCTAAGCACCTTACACGTCCAATAAATGGAATAATAATTCATGGTCATGCTTCAGATTGCAAACCTTGTATCATCCTACTGCAAACCATCCCAAGCAGTTGCTGTACACATCTTTAGTTTCTCTTCCCTAAAGGGACATTAGAAGAGTTTTCTTAATGAATTGTAGGCATATTTTGAAAGTATATTATCACTTAATAAAAATTTTAAAAATCACGAGCTTAGACTAAGCAAAATAAAAATAAACACAATGCAAGAAAGAATTATAAAAGAAAAATAGAAGAGTTCATATCAGTGATTGAGCCTGAAAATATTATTATTTTATAGTAAATTATTTGGTATCATATAAGTAAAAATAATTCACTTTAGGAATATCTTTCCATACAAAGGAAATATATCTCTACATAGAAAAAGAAAGAATAATCATTCTACAAAATCATTGTGTTTCCCACATGGAGGTACACAAAAACCTTTATTCTCATATATGTATATATATGAAATTATTATTTTTTATATATATATAATAAGCTTGCTTTGGTGACTTGTAGAGAGAGGGAAAGGGGAGAAGAAAATACATGTGAAACAAGCAAAAATATAGATTATTTTACTTAGTCACAATTCACCCACTAATAAGATAAAAATCAGTATCAATATCAACACATGCTACTCAGCAAAACCTGCAAACAGTCATGTACATTTTAGTGGTCACATTCATTAATTAATTCCAGAAACATTTAACGAGCATTCACTACATGTAGGTTACTCCCCTTGATCCTGCCAACATAAATAAGTAAATATTCATTCTTGACATCAAATGTTTATGTTCAAAACAGGAAAAACAGAGCATCAATCACTTATACAAAATATGTTAGAGTCAGAACATAAAAGTGCACATGGATGACAAATGGAAAGAGATTCACTATTCCTTGATTACATAGAAGGGAGGAGAACCTCATTAAGTATTAGTCTACCATGGAGGCAATGAAGGAGTTGAGATTTTAAAGAAGACTACATTTGCTAGACAAAGATTCTGATAATGTCCACCTACACAGAGATAAAGATTATCCAGAGGTAGAGAGGTACAACTTATTACTCTATTGCTGGAATATGGACAGCAAAGCAATTAATAGTAAATGATTAATCTCACATGAGCCAGAGAGAGGGCAGAACAACAAGGCAGAATAGAAAGCTCCACCAATGGTTCCCAACCTCTGCAAGGACAGCAAGCTAACAACTATCTACACACAGACAAAAAGAAAAAAAACTTCATAAGAACTAAAAAGCAGGTGAGCACTCATAATACCTGGTTTTTACTTCATATCACTGCAAGGGGAGTTAAGATTGTGAAAACAGTCTTGAATCATCAACGCCACCCCCTTTCCCACCTCCATAGCAGAGGCATGGTACAGGGAGCATCTCCGGGTGCTGGGAGAGAAAGAAAACACAGCAATTGTGAGGCAACCAACACAGTGCTTTCCAGTTAGAAAGGAAAACCAGACCGAACTCAGCTAAATGCCTGCACATGGAGGGAACATTTAAACCAGCTCCAGCCAGGAATCGCCGACCTCAGCAGTTGGAATCTGAGTGTCTGCAAACCTCACCACAGAAACCTACAGTGCCGTGTGTCTCCAAGTAAACTTGAAAAGCAGTTTAGACAATAAGGACTGCAAGTCTTCGGAGAGTCCTAGGACTGAATCAGGCCTAGAGACAGTAGACTGTGAGTAGGGCACACAACTTACTGTGATACCAGCTGAGGCAGCCAAGGGAGTGTGGCATCACCCTTTTCCTAACCCCAGGATGCGCAACTCAGGGCTTCAAAAGAGATTGTTCCTTCCCCTTAAGGGGAGGAGAAGGAAGAGTGAGGAGGACTTTGCCTTGCATCTAGTGCACCAGCTCAGCTACAGCAGATTGGGGCAGTAGTCAGAGTCACAACATCCCCATTCCGGGCCCTGGCTCCCAGACAACATTTCTAGGCACACCCTGGACCAGAAGGGAACCTGATGCAGCATTGAAGGAAAGACTCAGTCCTAGCAGCATTCATCACCTGCTAACTGAAGAGCCCCTGGGCCCTGAATAACCAGCAGCAGTATCCAGGTACTTCACTGAGGGCCTTGGGTGAGACCTCTGAGATTTACTTGCTTTAGGTGCGACTCAGCACATAACCAGCTGTGGAGGCTATAAGGCAAATGTCCTCTGCTTGAGAAAAGCATTGGGAAAAGAACAGGAGATTTTGTCTTGCACCTCAGGTACCAGCGTGGCCATGAGGGGTACAGCACCAATTGGGATCATGGGATCCCCAATTCCAGGGCTTGACTCTAGGATGGTATTTCTAGACCTGTCCTGGGCCAGAGAAAACCTCATGCCCTGAAGGGTGAGTCCTAGACAAGGCAGCATTCACAGCAAGCTGACTTAAAAGACGCTAGGACTTAAGGGAACATTGGCAGTAGTATAGCAATACTCCTTGTGGCTTGAGGTGGCAGTGGCTGCAGGGGAGGCTTCCCTGCCTTTGGATAGGAAAGGGTAGAGTGTGAAGGATTGCATCTTGTGGTTTGAGTGCCAGCTCAGCTGCAATATGAGAGAACACCAGGTAGACTTATAAGGTTTTTGACTTGAATCCCTGACTTCCTGACAGCAGTTTTGGGACCATCTGTGGATAAGCAAACATTGACAGTAACCAGGGAGTGGTTACAGCAGGCCTTGGGTGTGACCAAGCACTGTACTGGTTTCAAGTCTGACCCAGTGCAGTCATAGTGGTGGTGACCACAGGAGTACTTGTGGCACTCCACTCCAGATTTAGGTGGCTTAGAATATATAGAGAGCCTCTACTTTTGGGAGAAAATAAGGTAAGAGAACAAGAGTTTCTCCCTGGTAATCCAGAGAATTCTCCATGACCTTTTCCAAGACCACCAAGGCAGTATCTCTACAAGTCTGCAAAAACCACGTTACTGGGCTTGGAGTGCTTCCTAAAGCAGAGTTTAAATCACAACACTCAAGACCTTTTAAGTCCTTTTAAGTCCTTTTAAGTATCTAGAAAGCTTTCCCAAGAAAGATAGCTACAAAAATGTATAGACAGTGAGGACTACAATAAATATCTAACCCTTCAATGCCCATATACTGAAGAACATCTACTAGCATCAACAACATCCAGAAAAACATGATCTTACCAAATGAATTAAATAAAGCACCAGGGACCAATCCAGGAGAAAAAGAAATACGTGATCTTTCAGAGAATTCAAAATAGCTGTGTTGAGAAAGCTCAAAGAAATTCAAGATAACACAAGAAAGGAATTTAGAATTCTATCAGATAAATTTAATAAACAGACTGAAATAATCAGAAAGAGTTGGCCAGGCACAGTGGCTCATGCTTGTAATCCCAGCACTTTGAGGGATTGAGGCAGGTGGACTGCTGTGACCAGGGATTTGAGACCAGCCAGGGCAACGTGGCATAACCCTGACTCTACAAAAATACACACACACACACACACACACACACAAAATTAGCTGAGTGTGGTTGTTTGCACTTGTAGTCCTAGCTACTGGGAAGCTGAGGCAGGAGGACTGTTTGAGCTGGAGAGTTAGAGGTTGAAGTGAGTTGAGATCACACCACTGCACTCCAACTCAGGTGACAGAGTGAAACTATCTAAAAAAAAAATCAAGCAGAAATTCTGGAGGTGAAAAATGCAAATGGCATACTGAAATATGCATCAGAGTTGTTTAATGGCAGAACTGATCGAGCAGAAGAATTAGTGAGTTTGAAGACAGGCTATTTGAAAATACACAGTCAGAAAAGACAAGAAAAATAATAATAAAACAATGAAGCATGCCTATAGGATCTAGAAAATAGCCTCAAAAGGGCAAATCTAAGGGTTTATTGGGCAGGGTGCGATGGCTCACACCTGTAATCCCAACACTTTGGGAGGCTGAGACAGGCGGATCGCTTGAGGTCAGGAGTTCAAGACCAGTCTGGCCAACAGGGTGAAACCCCATCTCTACTAAAAATGTAAAAATTAGTCAAGTGTGGTGTGGGCGCCTGTAATCCCAGATTCTCAGGAGCCTGAGGCAGGAGAATCACTTGAACCCAAGAGGCAGAAGTTGCAGTGAGTCGAGATCACACCACTGCACTCTAGTCTGGATGACAGAGCGAGACTCTGTCTCAAAAGAAAACCCCAAAAGACAAAAAGTGTTATTGGTCTTCGAGATGAGGTAGAGAAGGATATAAGAGTAGAAAGTGTATTCAAAGGGATAATAACATGAACATCCCAAATCCAGAGAGAGGTATCAGTATCCAAGGAAAAGAAGGTTATAGGATATCAAGCAGATTTAACCAAAAGAAGACTAACTCAAGAAATTTAAAAATCAAACTTTTGAAGTTCAAGGATAAAGAAAGGAACCTAAAAGCAGGAAGAGAAATGAAACAAATAACATATAGTGGAGCTTCAATATGTCTGGAAGCAGACTTTTTATTGGAAACTTTATAGGATAGGAGAGAGTGTAATGACATATATAAAGAGCTGGAGGGTGAAAAACAACTTTTACTGTAGACTAGTGTATACAGTGAAAATATTCTTCAAACATGGAGAAGAAATAAAGACATTCTCAGACAAACAAAAGCTGAGAAATTTCATTCATACCAAGACCTTTCTACAAGAAATGCTAAAAGGAGTACTTGAATCAGAAAGAAAAAGTATATTATTAATCAATAAATAATCACTGGAAGGTACAAAACTCACTAGTAATAGTAAGCACACAGAAAAACACAGAATATTATAACACCGTACTGTAGTGTGTAACCTACTCTTATCCTAAGTAAAAAAGACTAAATGATGAAAAAAAATTTAAAAAACTACAACTTTTCAAGTCATAGTCAACACAATAAGATATAAACAGAAACAATAAAAGTTAAAAGGCAGGGGAACAAGGTTAAGGCATATATTTTTTATTAGTTTTATTTTTGTTTCTTTATGCAAATAATGTTAAGTTATTATCTGTTTGAAATGATCAGTTATAAGATAGTATTTGCAAGCTTCATGGTAATCTCAAATCAAAAAACCATACAATAAATACAAAAAAAAAAAAAATGAAAAGCAAGAAACTAAATTGTATCAACACAGAAAAATTACCTTCACTAGAGGAAAGCAGAAAGGAAAGAAACAAGGAAAAGAAGACCACAAAACAACCAGAAAACAAGTGACAAAATGGCAGGAATAAGTCCTTAGATATCAATAATAACATTAAATGTAAATGAACCAAACTCTACAATCAAAAGATATAGACTGGTTGAATGGATAAAAAACAAGATCCATTCATCTGTTGCTTACAAGAAACCCACTTCACCTATAAAGACACACATAGACTAAAAATAAAGGGATAGAAAAATATGTCATGCCAATGGAAACCTAAAAGTGAGCAAGAGTAGCTATACTTAAACATCAGACAAAATAGATTATAAGACAAAAACTATAAAAAGAGACAAAGAAAGTCATTATATATTGATAGAGGGGTAAATTAAGCAAGAGGACATAACAATTTTAAATATATACGTAACCAACACTGTAGCACATGGATATATAAAGCAAATATTATTAGAGCTAAAGAGAGATAGACCACAGTACAATAATAGCTGTAGACTTCAAAAGCCTACTTTCAGTATTGGACAGATTTCCAGATAGAAAATCAACAAAGAAACACTGGACTCAATCTATATTATAGACCAAATGGATCTATTATAATAGATATTTATGGAACATTTCATCCAACAGCTGCAGAATAAAATACACATTCTCTTCCTCAGTACATGAATCATTCTCAAGGGCAGACCATATGTTAGGTCACAAAACAATTCTTAAAACATTAAAAAAATTAAAGTAATATCAAGAATCTCATCTGATAACAATGAAATAAAACTGGAAATTAATAACAAGAGGAATCTTGGAAGCTATACATATACATAGAAATTAAAAAAAATTCTCCTAAATCATCAGTGGTTCATTGAAGAAATTAAGAAGATAATTGATACATTTTTTTGAAACAAATGGTAATAGGAAAACAACATAAAAAAACCTATGGGATACTGCAAAAGCAGTACTCAGAGGGAAGTTTATTGCCATAAGTGCTACATCAAAAAAGGGAACAGACTTCAAATAAGTAAACTAATGTTGCATATTAAAGAACTAGAATGGCAAGAACAAACCAAACTCAAAACTAGTAGAAGAAAATAAATAGCAAAGATTGGAGAAGAACTTAATGAAATTAAAATGAAAGGAAAAATACAAAAATAAATATAACAAAAAGTTGTTCTTTAAAAAAGACAAACAAAATTGACATACCTTTAGCCAGACTGAGAGAAAAAGAGAGAAGGTCTCAGTAAATAAAACCAGAAATTAAAAAGGATAATTTACAACTGGTGGAGCAAATATTCAAGGGATCATTAGTGACTACTATGGACAACTATATGCCAATAAATTGGAAAATCTAGAAAAAATGGAAAAACTTCTAGGTTCTATACAACTTATCAAGATTGAACTTAATTGAACAGTCCAATAACAAATAACAAGAGTGAAACTGTAATAAAAAGTCTGGCAGTGAAGAAAACCCCAGGACTTGAGGGCTTCACAGCTGAATTCTATCAAATATTTAAAGAATAAATAATACCAATTATACTCAAACTATTTCTAAAAATAGAGGAGGGAATATTTCTAAACTCATTCTAAGAGGCCAGTATTACCCTGATACCAAACCTGACAAAGACCCATCAATAAAATAATACTACAGGCCAATATCTCTGATAAATATTAATGCAAACATTTTCAATAAAATACTAGCAAACTGAATTCAACAATAAATCAGAAAAATCATTTATTGTGACCAAATTTATCCTTGGGATACAAGAATGGTTCATCATGCACAAATCAATCAACATGATACATCAAGTCAATGGAATGAAGGATAAAAACATACAATCATTTTAATTGATGATGAAAAGGTATTTGAGAAAATTCAACATCTCTTAATGATAAAAACTGTCAAAAAAAAAAAAAAACTAGAAATAGAAAGAACATAGCTCAACATAATAAAAGCCATATATGACAGGCCCACAGGTAGTATCATATCGGATGGAGAGAAACTGAAAACCTTTCCTCTAAGATCTGGAACATGACAAAGATGGCCACTGTCACCACTTCTATTCAACATAGTACTGGAATTCCTAGATAGAGCAATTACACAAGAGAAGATATAAAGGGAATCCAAATTAGAAAATAAGAAGTTAAATTATCCTTGTTGGCTGATGACATGATCCTACATTTGGAAAAACCTAAGGACTCCATGGGAAAATTATTTAGAACTGATTGACAAATTTAGCAAAATTGTAGGATATAAAATCAACATACAAAAATCAATAGCATTTCTATATGCCAACAGAGAATAAGGTGAAAAAGAAATAAAAAGATAACCCTGTATACAATAGCCACAAATAAAAGTAAACCTCAAGGAATTAACCTAACCAAGGACAGGAAAGATCTCTATAACGAAAACTGTAAAACACCAATGAAGGTAATTGAAGGACACATTAAAAAAAAGAAATTCCATGTACATGGATTGGAACACTCAATATTGCTAAAATGCTCACACTACTCAAAGCCATCTACAGATTCAATGCAATTTCTATCAGAATATCAATTACATTTTTTACAGAAATCAAAAAAAGATCTAAAATGTGTATGGAACCACAAAAGACCCAAAATAGCCATTGCTATCCTGAGCAAAATGAAAAAAAGTGGAGGAATCACCTTACCTGATTTCAAGTTATATTATAGAGGTATAGTAACCAAAACAGCATGATACTGGCATGAAAACAGATGCATAGACAAACGGAGCAGGATAGATAACCCAGATTTGTGTAGAACAAATCTACACATCAACAGTGAACTCAATTTTGACAAAGTTGCCAAGAACATTCACAGTAAGAGAAACACAATCTCTTCAGTAAATGGTGCTGGGAAAGCTAGATATCCATATACAAAATAATGAAACTACATCACTATCTTTCGTAATCTACAAAAATCACATCAAAATGGACTAAATACTTAAATTTAAGACTTCAGAATAAAACTGCAAGACAACATTGTTGTCTTTGATATTTGATAGAATTTCCATGACACTGGTCTGGGCAAAAATTCTTGAGCAATACCCCACAAGCACAGGCAACGAAAGCAAAATGGAAAAAGGGATCACATCAAGTTAAAATGCTTCTACACAGCAAAGGGTACAATGAACAAAGTGAAGAGACAACCCACAAAATGAGAAAAAAAATTTGCAAATACCCATCTGACAAAAGATTAATAATTAAGAATATATAAGGAGATAACAGTATTGGAAAAATCTAATAATTCAATCAAAAAATGGCAAAAGATGTGAATAGTCAGTTCTCAAAAGAAGACATACAAATGGCAAACAGGCATCTGAAAAAGTGTTCAACATCAATGATCATCAGAGAATTGCAAATCAGAAGAACAATGAGATATCATCTCACTCCAGTTAAAATGACTTATATCCAAAAGACAGGCAATAAAAATGCTGGGGAAAATGTGGAGAAAAGGGAACCCTTGTACACTATTGGTGGGAATGTAAGTTAGTATGACAAGTGTGGAGAACAGCTTGGAGGTTCCTCAAAAACTAAAAATAGAGCTACAGTGCTATCCAGCAATTCCACTGCTGACTATTTACTCAAAAGGAAGGAAATCAGTGTATCAGAGATATCTGCACTCCTATGTTTGTTGCAGCTCTATTTACAATAGCTGAGATTTGGAAGCAATCTAAGTGTTTATCAACAGATGGATGAATAAAGAAAATGTGTTACATATACACAATGGAGCACAATCTAGCTATAAAAAAGAATGAACTCCAATCATTTGCAACGACATGGATAGAACTGGAAATCATTGTGTTAAGTGAAATAAGCCAGACACAGAAAAACAAATATCATATGTTCTCACTTAATTATAGGATCTAAAAATCAAAGCAATTTAACTTATGAACATAGTGAGTAGAAGGATGATTACTAGAGGCTGGGAAGTGTAGTGAGGGGCTGGGGGTAAAGTGGGGATGGTTAATGGGTGCCAAAAAGTTAGAATGAATAAGACCTACTGTTTGATAGCACAATGGAGTTACTATAGTTAATAATAACTTAGTTGTCCATTTTAAAGAATGTAATTGGATTGTTTGTATCTCAAACAGTAAATGTCTATGGGGATGGATACCCCATTCTCCAGGATCTGCTTATTTCATCTTTCATGCCTATGTCAAAACATCTCATGTACTCCATAAATACATACACCTACTACGTATCCACAAAAATCTTTTAGAAAAGAATATCAAAACACACGAGATTTTACTTTATCTTCAAAAGATAAAAAACAGCAATGAAGTGAGCCAGAACATAGAAAGCCCCTGCCTGGCATGGGATATCCTGGGCCGTAGTCCTTGGCAGTTGGGAGTGTTTAGTTTGGAGAGCAGCATTGCACACAAAGCCTATAGTTGAAAGAGAAAACAGTTTGGTAGATAAGGCAGCTCTACGAGGAAAAGAGCTTGTAGGGATACATTGATAAGTATCGGACTCGGGAAATGTTATTTACTGAATACTGTTCTTGTATTTGATAAACCTCCAATTCTGATTCTAAAAATTAATTTCCATTTAGAATTTTCATGTGGGGAAAAGAAAGAGATCAGTCTGTTACTGTGTCTATATAGAAAGAAGTAGACATAAGAGACTCCATTTTGTTCTGTATTTGAGATGCTGTTAATCTGTGACCCTACCCCCAACCTTGTCCTTGCAAGAGACATGTGCTGTGGTAACTCAAGGTTTAATGGATTTTGGGCGTGCAAGGTGTGTCTTTGTTCCTAGAAAAGCTAGGTATGGTCCAAGGTTTATCCCCATGTGATAGGATGAAACAATGTTGCTATAAAAGGTTTATCTCAAGGCACAGGATTTTCCTCTAAACTTATTCATGTCACAGAGATCCTTGTTCTTATGTCTTATTGCTAATTTCCTCCCTAAAAACGATCCTATTGTCCTGCCACTCCCTTATCTTTAAGATGGTAAAGATAATTATCTATAAATACTAAGGGAACTCAGAGGCCGGTGCCGGCGTGGGTCCTCTGTAAGCTGAGCGCCGGTCCCCTGGGCCCCCGCTTTTCTTTCTCTATACTTTGTCTCTGTGTCTTATTTCTTTTCTCAAGTCTCTCGTTCCACCTAACGAGAAACACCCACAGGTGTGGAGGGGCAGGCCACCCCTTCATTTTCATAACAATAGTGAATTGCAACTCTTTCAATCTTCCTAACAATCCTTTTTATTATCTTTCTTATTCAATGAGAAGCAAAATTCAACTCTATCATGCCAACTAACCTTTCTCAAGAGAAATGTATGGCTGTTAATACAGAGTTTTATTTTCTAATGAGAGTTTATCTGTACTCAAAAAAATAGTTTGTTTTGCTGTTGTTGATTTAAATGTTATATAACTGGTTAACATAAATTTTATTTTTATGTTTCTGTAGCTTTAGGACAATGACTTGAGATGATTTCTTTCACTGCATTTTAAAAATTCACGTCATATGTTTTAATTTAATGAAACTTAAACTTTTATTTTTTCTCTATGTGCGCTTTTCTTTAAAAAGCATAAATGGTGTATATAACATTTATATGCATCAAATAATCAAAATAGTAATCAAAAGATAACTATTCTCTTATTTGTATCTGTCACAACACTTTGCTAGGCATGAGGTAGCCAAGAGGCAAACTGTATAATATGCTGAAAGGAAACATATTATTTGTTTTATATAAAATATATTAGAAAATAATTATGTGTTACAGTACATGACTCTGTTAGAGCAACAATAATGGAGAAAAATCATAGAATGGATATCAACTGGAATCGTTCAACTTGAAAGGGGACTCAAAGCAGAGGTACTGCTTATATAAGTCAAAAAAATGGAGAGCGGGATGTTTTCGATTTCATTCTAAAAATGGTAAGTTAACAGCCTTCTAAAAAGTTAACAATTAGACTTTATCTCTCATACCAATTGTAATCATTACTAGAAACTGCCAAATACGTGGAGTATTCCATGGTCACTTACATTTTCAGAAGGAAATAATTCCAGGTTGTGATAGAAAAGTATTCTAGGATATGGGAGAAAGTTATGAAAGCATATGTGGCATGTATTTACTATCCCTGGAGAATATATGTAAGCAACATCTAGTGTAAAAATAAAAGAGAAAAGAATCATGTGCAAAAATATGGAGGTGATCCTTAATGTACTGTGTTGGAAGGATACTCAATAAATTGACAGATTTGATTTATAAAAATTTATGTTAGAAACTATAAGAAAATGATTTATTCTTTTTTTCTGTACCTCACTGTTTGTCAACCAGTATATTTATTGGTCAACCTTTGCTCTTTACTATAATACATTTACTGTTCCTAACATCTTAGTTTCATTCACTCTATTTTACTAATGTTTTTAAATCGAAGGCTGCATCATGAAATGGAAGTTATAATTAAAGAGAGGGAAACATATCTACTCCTTGTGTTTGGGTCTAGAGAGGGAACTGACAAATGTGAGGGAAGAACTGGCCCGATAGATCACAATTTACAGGAGTAAGTTGCTCACCGCTCCCCACTGCAACCTCGTTTTAAAATCTCCCTGTTACTCTTCCTTCCATATACACACGCAGCTTGAACGGTCTAAACTACTTGCAGTTTAAGAAGAGATCCTTTTTACCTCTTTCCCATATTCAGCTACTGCCTGTAATGATTCATTGCCTATCCCTACATTCCCAATCCCACCCTTCGTAAATCTGCACTGCTATTATGATTATTGAATAATCTAATTCAATTTATATTCTAATTTTTTGCACAGTTTCCATATCCTAAGCCAAATAAATCAGGTATCTATCTGATCCATTAATATACTGTGCATATAGATTTTTTAAAGCTCTTTTTTTTTTTTTTTAAACATTGTTTTGCCTCTCAATACGTCTCTCTTCCCACTAATTGGTCAGCTCTGCTATAGCGGGGACATTCTCTTGTATTCAGAGTGTTTCAAACAGTGACTAAGAAGCACACAGTAGCTGTTGAATAAATATTTGTTGAAAAGATAAAAGTAAATTTAAAATAAAACACTCTCTAATCTCACTTATTGAAGGAACTGTGCTTTCATTGAACAGAAAAAGCTCACAAGGCATTTCTATTGCACTTGTTTCTGACTTAACTAGCTCTGCGATTATAACTTCCTTTATTGTTCTATAAGTTCTTTGTTCAAGACACAAAGTTATAACCAATAGCATTAGGGCACTCTTCCCAAAATCTAACGAAACTTCGAGGAGAACACATTACGTTCATCAGTTTTCCTGTTAGTATGTACATGCAAAGTGTATTCCACTCTCCTAAGTAAATTATCAGTTTGATTAAACACTTTATGTTATAAATGATTGTAAAATTGATGAAAACTGTTATGTTTTAAAATAGAAATGTATTAATTTTTGAAATCAGAAAATGAATGAACTTTTGTCTATGAATATTACAGAAATAATCATAAGAAAAATGCAAAATATTTTAATAACATTCACATTTAAAAACATATGTAACTGTATTTTGCCAGGTTAATAAAGTTATAACAGAAAAATAAATATTGTATATATTTAAAGTGTACAACATGATAATTTGTTATATATACACACACACACACACAATGCATTATGGAATGATTACCAAAACCGGACTAATTAATACATCCATCACCTCACATAGATACCCTTTTTATAGTAGTGTGATCTCTTAAGATCTACTCTCTTAGTAAATTTCAAATAAACACTATCATGTTATTAACTATAGTCATGATACTGTATCTTAGATGCCCAGAATTTAATTATGTTATAACTTAAATGTACTCTTTGAATCGACATCCATCGACCCCACCTGGCAATCAATATTTAACTCTCTAGCTGTATGAGTTCAACGTTTTTGGATTTTACATAAAAGTGAAATCATATAGTATTTCTCTTTCTTTCTGTGTCTTGCATTTAGCATAATGTTCTCCAGCTTCATCCATTTTTTCACAAATGTTAGGTTTTCCTTGCTTTTTATGGTTGAATAACATTCTGGAGTATGTGCGTGCCTGTGTGTGTGTGTGTGTGTGTGTGTGTATCAAATTTTCCAAAATCATATCAAATAATTACCAAAATTATACCAAATTTTGTTTGACCATTCATCTGTCAATGGACACTCAAGTTGTTTGTATAACTTGGTTATTGTGAATAATGCTGCAATGAACATAGGAACGCAGATATCTCTTTAGAGATTGATTTTTCTTGTATATATGCCTAGAATTGGAATTACTGGATAATAAGGAACTTCCATTTAAATTTTTTGAGGAATTTTCATACTCTTTTTCATAATTGCTCTACCAATTTATAATTTGCACTCATCAAGAATGTACAAGGGATACGTTTCTCTATACCCCAGTAAACACTTATCTCTTGTCTTTTGATTATAGTCATTCTAAGAGGTGTGAGGTGATATCTCATGGTATTTATCTGCATTTCCATGATTAGTGATGTTGAGCACCTTTTCATATAACTGTTAGACATTTGTATGTCATCTTTGAAAAAATGTCTATTCATGCCCTTTGCCTATTTGTTGTTGTTAGTTGCTATTTGTATGAATTTATTTGGTCTGGATATTAACCTGTTAACATAGATATGATTTATAATTTTTTTCTCATTCCAAAGGTTGCCTTTTCATTTTAATCATTATTTCCTGTGCTGTGAAGAAGCTTTTTAGTTTAATATGCCTCACTTGTTTATTTTTGCTTTCATTGCCAATACTTTGGTGTCACTTCCAAAAAACCATTGGCACCACCAAAGTCAAGTTTATTCTTTTTTTCTAGGTATTTTATGGTTTCGGGTCTTAAATTTAAGCCTTTAATTAATTTCAATATAATTTTTGTAAGGTAAGCATCTAATTTCATTCTTCTGGATGTGCACTTCCAGGTTTTTCAACATCATTTAATGATGAGTATACGTTACTGTTTGTGTGTTCTTAGAAACCTTATCAAAAATTAGTTGGCCATATGTGCCTAGGTTAATTTCTGGGCTCTCTAATCTGTTCTATTTGTATATGTGTCTCTTTTTATGCCAGGTCCATACTGTTTCAATTACTGTAGCTTTGCTATAGCTTTGTACTATGAAATTACAAGAGATGTAATGCCTCCAGTTTTGTTCATTTTTCTTGATATTGCTTTTGCTATTTGAGGTCTTTTGTAGTTCCATACGATTTTACAATTGACTTTTTCTGTTTCTGTGAAAAATGACATGGGAATATTGGTAAGGATTCCTTTGAGTCTATAGATTACTATGAGGGTGTAGACATTTTAACAATATTAATTTTTTGAATCTGAGACTATTGGATATTATTTTTTCATTTATTGGTGGTCTTCACTTTCTTTCATTAATGCCTTTTAGTCAATGCATAGATTAACTAATTAACCAATCTTTCTGTTCCTTGGCTAATTTATTACTAAGTATGTAATTTATTACTAAGCATGGAATTGTTTCTTATTATAAATGGGACTGTTTCCTCAATTTCCTTTTTAGGTAGTTTGTTGTTAGTATATGGAAAAGCAGCTAATTTTTTTTATGTTGATTTTGTATCCTGTAACATTACTAAACTAGATTATCGGTGGTATTATATTTTGGTACAGTCTTTAGAGTTTTCTATATGTAAGATCATGTCATCTGCAATCAGAAACAATTTAATTTCTTCCATTCTGCTTTGGATGCAATTTTTTCTTGTCTAATTGCTCTGTCTAGGACTTTCAGTATTATGTTTAATAGACGTGTTAAGATTGGGCACCTTTGTCTAGTTCCTAATCTCAGGGAAAACGTTTTCATCTTTACACCATTGACTATAATGTTACTTATATGCTTTTTATATATGGCCCTTATTTTGTTGAGGTATATTCTCTTGATACCTAATCACCAAGTGATGTTGAATATTGTCAATTTTTTTTTGCATGTATTGGGAAGATCATATGACATTCATTATTTATTCTGATAAGGTGGCTTATTGTGTTATTGATTTGCATATGTTGACACATATCATTTGAACGTAGTGAATAGTCCTTCCAATGTGCTGTTTAATTTGGTTTACTAGTATTTTGTTAAGGATATTTTATATATGTGTCTGTCAGGAATATTAGCCTGCAATTTAATTTTTTTGTACTGTCTTGTATGGCTTTGGTATAAGGTTAATTTTGGCCTTGCAAAATGAGTTTGGATGTATTCCATCCTCTTCAATTTATTGGAAGACTTTGAGAAGGATTGGTATTAATTCCTCTTTAAATTTTGAAAAAATTCATCATCTGTGAAATCTGATCCTGGGTTTATCTTTATTGGGTGTTTTTAATTCTGTTTCAATCCCATTATTCCTTATTCATCTATTCAGGTATTCTATTTTTTATGGGGTAGTCTTGGTAGGCTGTATGTTTTTAGGAATTTATTCATTTCCTCTAGATTGTTCAACTTGCTGGTGTACAATTGTTCATTTGTAGTCTCTTATTGTTCACCTCAGTCTCTTTTTTTTTTTTTTTTTTTTTTTTTTTTTTTTTTTTGAGGCCGGGTCTGGCTCTGCCTTGAGCTGGGTGCAATGGCCGGATCTCGGCTCACTGCAGCTCCGCCTCCCGGGTTCACATATTCTCCTGCACCTCAGCCTCCCGAGTAGCTGGGACTACAGGCTCCATCACCGCCACCCGGCTAGTTTTGTATTTTTTAGTAGAGGCCGAGGGTTTCACCATGTTAGCCAGGATGGTCTCGATCTCCTGACCTGGTGATCCGCCGTCTGACCTCCCAAAGTGCTGGGATTACAGGCGAACTGCAGCCGGCCTCACCTCAGTCTCTTATAATTGTTCATCCGTTCATCTATATTCTCTTTGTATTTCTGTGGTATCAGTTGTAATGTTATTTACGTTACAATTTTATTATTTATGTCCTCTTGTGGTTTTTTGTTTGTTTGTTTAGCTAAAAGCTTGTCAATTTTATTTATCTTTTCAAATAAACTCTTCATTTTATTGATATTTTAAAATTGTCTTTCTAGTCTCTATTCCATTTATTTCTGATCTGATCCTCATTATTTTCTTTCTTACGCTAACTTAGCGTTTAGTTTGTTCCTTTTTTTCTAGTTTCTTGAGACATAAATTTAGATTTTCCCTTTAATATTTTTTTTCCAATGTAGGTATTTATTGCTAAAAATTTCTCTTGTAAAAATAACTCTTTTTAACAATTTAAACATGAGTTTTGGCATGCTGTATTTCCGTTTTCACATTTCTCAAGGTACTTTTGATTCTCTTTTGATTGATTCATTGGTTGTTCGGAATGTAGTATTTAATTTCCACATATTCCGAATTTTACAATTTTCTTTCTTTTATTGATTTCTATTTATGTACCATTATAGTTGGAAAGGACACTTGATATTACATTATTCCAATCTTGTAAAATGTGTTGGAATTTTTTTTTATCTAACACATGATCTATTTTGGAGAATATTCTATGTGAGCTTGAGAATTTGTATTCTGCTACTGTTGATTGGGATGTTCTGTATAAGTCTGTTAGGTTCACTTGGTCAGTAGTGTTATTTAAGCCTGCTGTCTCCTTACTGATTTTGTGTCTGGATGATTATCCACATTTGAAAGTGGGGTTTCAAAGTCTACTATTATTATTGTATTGCTGTTTATTTCCTGGTTCAGTTCTTTCAATAATTGCTTTATATAGTTAGGTGTTCTCATGTTGGATGCATATATATTTGCAATTCTTATATCTTCTTGATGAATTAAGCCCTTTAACATATTTATGACTTTCTCTGTCTCTTGTGACAGATTTTGACTGACAGACCATTCTGTCAAATATAAGTATAGCCACACCTTCTCAATTTTTGTTACCATTTGCTTGGAATATCTCTATCTCTTCACTTTCAGCTTAAGTGTGTCGTTAAAGATGAAGGAAGTCTTTTCTAGATGGCATATTGTTACATGTTGGCTTTCTATGGATTCAGACACTCTGTGTTTCTGACAGGATAATTTAAATTTACATTTAAAGAAATATTGATAAGTAAGAACCCACTATTGCCTTTTCGAGAATCCTTTTCAGCTTTGTTACTCATTTGTTCCTTTCTTCCTCCCTTGCTGTCTTCCTATGTAATTTGCTGATTTATTGTAGTGGTAGGCTTTTATTTCTTCTCCGTTATCTTTTGTGTATTTGCTGGGGACTATTTCTTTGGGGTTGCCATGAACCTTACATAAAATATCTTAGAGTTATAAGAATCCATGTTTAATTGATAACAAACTAACTTCAGTTGCCTGCAAAGTTGCTACACTTTTACTTCCCTTATCACCACACAGTAAATTATTGATGTTACACTTTACATGCTTCTGTGTTTCATATGCATTTAAAATTATTGTAGCTATCATAATTTCAAAATACTTGTTTCTTTCAACTTTTATACTAGAGTTAAAACTGATTTATGCATCACTATTCAGTTTTAGAATACTCTGAATTTACTATATATTTACATTTACCAGTGAATTTTATACTTTCATGTGAATCTTTTATTTATTTATTTTTTTTCTTCTCTGTGTCATTTCTTTGGAACTTGAAGAACTCCCTCTAGTATTTCTTGTAAAGCAGGTCTAGTAGTAATAAACTCTCAGCTTTTATCCGCTGAGAACTTTATATATAACCTATGGACATACAGTTGTATATGACAATTCTCTTTTCTCTTGCTGCTTTCAAAATTATCTCCTTGACTTTGGCTTTTGACAATTTGATTATAATGTGTCTCAGGACAATCTATTTTGAGTTGATCTTGCTTGTGTGAACTTTTGAGCTTCCTGAATCTAGATGTCTATATCTTTCTCAAGATTGAAAACTTTTCAGCCATTATTTCTTTAAATAAGCATCCCATTTTTTTCTCCCTCTCCATTCTCCGCTTGGGACTTCCACAATGTATATATGATTTGTTGGATGATTCCCCATAAGTCTCACATAGTTAATTCACTCTTACTCATTCCCTTTTTACTTTTTTTCTTAACTGGCTAATTTCTAATAATCGGAAGTCAAGTTCACTGATTTTTTTTCTTTTGTCTGACTGAGTCTGCTGTTTAAGCTCTCAATTAAAATTTTTCAATTCTTTGATTTAGCTCCAGATTTTCTGTTCCATTATTTGTTATAGTCTTGATTTCTTTAATAAGCTTCCCTTTCTTTATGTGTTGTTTTTCTGATTTTTGAATAGTTGTCTGTATGTCCTCTCATGCATCCCTTTGGGATCTGTAAGATAATTATGAATTTGTAGAACTCCATTTCTTTGGCTTGGTTATAGGAGCTTTAATAGTTTCCTTCCATGGTGTTGCATTTGCCTGCTTCTTCACAATGCATCTAGACATGTGTTGGTGTCCATACATTTGAAGGAGAAAATACCTTTTTTATCTTTACAGACTAGCTTCAACAGGTAAAGGCCTCACCCTGTGGGCACCTGGGCTTATCAGACTCCCTCTGAAATTGCAGTTGTACTCAGATGGAGCCAGCTTATATGACTGCTGCTGTGTCTGCAGTGGGGTCCATGTGGTAAGTCTGCCACCAGGGACTAAGGCAAATGTCACTTGCTTGGTCCCTGGGTGGGAAAGATACCTTCAGAACCTTTGTTAGTCAGCTTAGTGCTGGGCAAAAGTCTGCTTCAGAGGGAGCAGTTCAGCCTGAAGATGGCAGGCTTATTACAAGGTATATGAAAGTGTGGCTTTAATCAAGTCATTAGATGGATTCCTGGGAGAAAAGGCCTGGCCTCAGACCATGGCTAACAGGGTCTGAAACCAGGTAACTGGGATTCTTCAATGTCCACAGCCATCACCAAGCCTTGCAGGCCTACCTCTGGGTATATGGAATATCTGGTTCATTGGTGGGCGTAACTTTCTTCAGACTATGACTGAGCACGACTGGAACCAGGTTATACAGCTGCTTCAGGTTCTGTAGTTGAACCAAGATTAGTGGGCCTGCCTTTGGGAATGTAGAGGAGTTTGTCTCCCACTGGGTCTTTGGGTGGTGAAGACTACTCTGGACCATGGCTGAGAAGAGGTTGGAGTGAAGCTACAAAGCCACTTCTGTGTCCACAGCCAGGACCAAGGTAAGTGGGCCTGTTACCTGAGACACAGGTAGTCATGGCTCCTCCTTGGTCCCTTAGCTGATGGTGCTGGTGGTAGGGCAAAGGCCAAATGGTGTTGTGCCTGAGTGCACAGGAAGATGGACTGTTTCTACATCTGAAGTCAGGATTATGATTGGTGGACCTGCCCTCTGTGTAATGGCCTGTATTCTCAAAACACTCTTCCTCAGTTTTGGGTAGCACTGGGTTTTGTAACCCCCTACCTGGATCTCAAAGCTCCAACTAAAGCAATTTTGTTTGTAAATTGCTGCCAAATTACTATTGCTATGGAGAAATACAAGTGAGGGATGTGCTATTCTGTCATCTTACTCTACATTCACTGCATTTTATGTCTAGCCTCATAGAACAAGAGGGATTTCAAATTTAATTTGTTCCATGTCTTTTATTTTACACTGTATAAATGAGGAAAACAAAGCTCTAAAAGTATAGAGAGATTTTACCAACATGAGATAATAATTTAGTAACAATATAATAGACCTCCTAATTACTAACCTGGCAGTCTTTCCATTGTAGACAATGTTACTTCAAAGATTTCAGTGATGTGGCATTTTTCTGCTTTACCAAAGACCTTCTCTGGATTTTCCTAATCCGACCCATGAACCAAAGGGCATTTCTTCCTTCAAAGTAGTCAATGCTAAAGAGAAAATATTTCACCTAAATTACTAGTTTCAAGGGAAATAATTTTCATGGACAACAAAAAGAGGGATGGAGTGCGAGAGAAAAGCAATTTTGTACACAAGTCCATACTTAATATCATTAATAGGTTCTTGGAAACTGCAGCTTTAAGTAAAAACAAAGTATAGCAGGTTCTTGAATAACATCATTTCCTTAAACATTGTTTCATTATAAAATTGAGGATAAAAAATTGGTTTTGTTATATGTAGCTTCACATAAAGTCTCTCTTCGTGTAACAAGATCTGGAGAGAGGGAGAATGGAATACAAGTTTAACAAAAGCAGAGCATTTTCAGCAGTTGTTTGGACTCTTTGATCATTAAGCTCTCAGAATTAATGCAAGAAAAGAGTACAGAAAAGAAAAAAAGGAGTGTCCCTTATGAAGCTTGTGGACATTGATGAATAGGAAAAATAGGCATTTGGTTTCCCAACATTTTTTCTGGTGTAAGCATTTAGTAGATGCTACCTATATCAGCAGACTTGGGAAGAGCAGTTCAAGTAGTGGTATGGTCGACCTTTGCATACGAAGTACCCCTGCCATTCTTGCAGTACATATGTGATGGGGCAGATTTCCCTCAGGTATCCCATGATTTCAGCTTGGGGGATGTGTTGAGAATGGTGGTTAACAGGCTTGCCATAGTGTGTAGTATGGAATAAAGGGATGAATATTAGAGAAAGACCTTGTGATTGTCACCAGCTGGGGGGTAAAAAAAAGAGCAGCTGAATTTCCTCAGGAGTTCTCAATACTAAGGGAAATAAGTAGGAATAGACATGTGCCTAGAGCAGCCATCGTGTTAGACCAGGTCAGCCCTCAAAAGACATGAGTGTATTTAGTATCACTGATAGCCATTCTTCCCCACATTTCTACTACCAGAGAATTGAAAGTATGGCAGAGAAGCTGAAAAAAAAAAAAAAAGAAAAAAACAAAACTGAAAGACATTTAATATGCTTCAGTTAGGATATTTAATGTGTACTTGGTTTAGCATAATTAATAATGAATTTGGAAAAAAATCACTAGTTTCTTTTTTTTTTTTTTTTTTTTTTTTTGAGACGGAGTCTCGCTCTGTCGCCCAGGCTGGAGTGCAGTGGCCGGATCTCAGCTCACTGCAAGCTCCGCCTCCCGGGTTCACGCCATTCTCCGGCCTCAGCCTCCCGAGTAGCTGGGACTACAGGCGCCTGCCACCTCGCCCGGCTAGTTTTTTTTTGTATTTCTTAATAGAGACGGGGTTTCACCGTGTTAGCCAGGATGGTCTCGATCTCCTGACCTCGTGATCCACCCGTCTTGGCCTCCCAAAGTGCTGGGATTACAGGCTTGAGCCACCGCGCCCGGCAAAAATCACTAGTTTCTAGTAAGTAGTCGTATAAAAAAAAAATTGTGAGGAAATCACCCGCTATAAGAGTATTCTTTCACCCTTGAAATACATGTTTTTCTAAAAGTAGAACTCATTATTCAGTTATTCAAAACATGGATTGTAGGATCTACTGGATTAGTGAACCGAGTTAATTCACTAAACAATGTAAGAGGTTAAAACTGGGAGCTCAGCAAAGTCAAGCCTTGTAGTAAAAAATACCTTAGTCACTTCAAGACTGCAGATAGGCCACAACTTTCTGGCCTCATATGAAAAATCAATAGCTTTTCCATCACATAAAAATTAAGTATGTTAATACAAATTTAGTAAAATTTCACAGAAGGCAAATTTTAGATTAAAAATTTAAGTTACAAATTCAAAATTGTGAACATCTGAACATGTATTAAAATGAATTTTATTCTTTCTTTATTCAAATCTAAAGAGTTATGAGGCATTTTTATCCACTTTGGAAAATAATATATTATCAAGTAATTTTTAAAAATTATAAAATTATATTTTATAATTCACACATTTATTAAAATGATATTTATTTCTCTATATCTACATACATTCATTCTATTTGTCTTTGGCAACCCAAAATTATCACTTAAAAATTCATTTTTTTTTTTACTGTATCACCTTGTTTCTTACCCATAGTATATTTTCGTATTTCTGTTAAAGGCATCTCCAGTCACCCAATGCTTGAAACTGAACATTTTGTATTTGTCTCTGAGTTCTCACACTCTTACACTCCTGCTATTCAGCTGGCGTTTACATCTTACTGATTTTTAACTCAAAGGTTTTTTTTAATCTAGCTTTTCTTTTTCTGATTTAATGAAATTGCTTTCTTTCCTTTATCTCCCACTTAGGCTATTATATCTCTTCACTGGTTTCTGGTACTAGGCTCTCCCTACTCCAGAATGTCTTCTATTGTCTTGTTTTCAATTTCCTCATTGTGCTTCTCTTACTTTCTAGCTAAAAACCCTTGGTATGGCTACAGAAAAAAAATCCAAACTGGCTAAACAGACATTATCAAAACTAACAAATTTTACCTCAAATTACCATTTTAGGTTCATCTTCAAGTTCCTCTTCAATTTTCATTATTAATTCACACAACAGTTCCTTTTTAGGTCATACATTTTCTTGACATTCTACCTGTTATCGTTACTTGAAATGTACTTTCTACTTATTCTTTAGTCCCCAATTTAAAGCAAATCCTTCCCTATTTCCCAAGAGAAGGAATGTAGAGATGGTTAATCTTCCTAGCCACCATTTCCTATTTACAATATCATTTCACTCTGCACATTTTATTGCAATATTAATTTTAAATTTCTTTTTTCACTAGATTACTATGAGATCAATGTTCAGGCCAAATTTTCTAATTTTTTGTCTAGCATGTAACAGAGATCCTGCAGTTCAGTAGATGCTAAATAGATTGCTTTAATGAATAAAGGGTTTATTTAAACGAGAACATTAAATGAAGAAAAACTTTGATAGTTACACATGTTTAAAATATTTACTTTCGGAAGAATAAATAAAAGAAATGGCAAAAAATCAAAATATTGAATTAAAAATTATGTTTATTTGGAAAATATTTTTATATATATTAGAAACTATATCATTTCAATAAAAATAACTCTCTGAAATATAAATGAGAATTAAGAGTTTATCAAAAGTTGCTCTTGACACAGAAAAGGTGTAAAATAATTTTAAACATGGGCAGCTTAAATGCATAATATTAATGTTTTTTTTATGCTACAATAAATGTTCAGTTTGTTCAATTCTTCAGGCTTACACATCTGTCTGGTTCTGATGGAATTGCTTAGATTCTTTTATTGATAGATATAAATAGCAGCAGCAAATGCTGAAATTCCCTATTATTTGTTGAAGATTTACTTTTTGTAGGAGATAAAGACTTCTTTTATCCAAAAGCACTGTAACGAATGAATTATTTTATTAAGCAATATGCCTTTTTTATTCTTTTTGTTAGATAAGACTTTGATTTCCTTGTGTTATTTACAACTTAATAGTTTTAAGGAGTAAATATTATAGTTTATTTCTAGCCTTTAGAAGACAACAGATTTCATATAAATGTAGAAATCTTTGAGAAGCACAGTGTTCAAAATGCTTTATGTTATCTCAATAATTATTTATAGACTATTTTTGAAGCATATAATCAAAAATAAAAAGTCTCTACATGCTTAAATTTTTCTTGGTTATTTTGTTATCAGTAAGAAATATCACAACCCATACTTTAACAACATAAATCAAGGTTCTTTCATGTTTCATTCATCTGTTCAAACCTGTAAATTTTTTCTGAGTTGTAACCCCAGCCTCATGCCAACTACCAGTTATCACATTAAAGGGTTACTGTGGCTGATTCCAGTTGTTCATAGTCTTAGTGCACAACCACTTATCCCCATTTCTTTGTGTCACATTGATCATGCTCTCTTATCTTTGGTTTCTTATATCCTTACTCATTCACTTTCTTTTGGTCTAGGTCAATTTACATTAATTCAACAGAACTCAATCCAGAATCCTAACAATTCAGCAACCATCTGAATTAGATTAACAATATCCTAACAAAACCATTCTTACATAGTAAGGTAAGCAGTATGTACTTTCATGTAAAATATTTAAAACATTAAAGAGGTTAATTTGCCTTCAAGCCCTCTCAGACCCTGGAAAATATCATTCACATTAAAACAAATTAATATTTTTTCATTTTATTTTTTTCAATAAGTGGGTCATCTAATAAGCATCTTTGCAAGAGGAAATTTATTTGGCTTGTTAAAAATATATTTCATTTTTAAAGTATTTTATAACTTAGATGTTTAATAGTTATTGTAAGAGAATGATTTTTATTTAGACAAATTTGTAAATTCATTTTTATTAATATTTACATTGAAATTATTCATCATTAATTTTGATTTTTCTTATTTTTGTTCAACAATTTTATATATTTTATAGGCACTTTTAATTTTTTATAATAAAAATTATAGTAATATTTTAAAATATATTTTGAACAATAATAGTACAATTTATTGTACCCAGGTGCTATGGGCTAAATTGTGTCCCCTCAAAATGTGTATGCTGAAACCATAAACCCCGGTACCTCAGTGTACTTTCAGATGGGCCTTTAATGAAGGAATTAAACTAAAATAAGGCCCTCAGAATGGGCTTAAATCCAATCTGACTGGCTTTCTTACAGGAAGAGGAAGTTAGAACACACAAGGAGATACCAATGATGAAGAAGAACAGGGCAATCTGCAAGCTAAGGAGAGAAGCCCCAAGAGAAACAAAACCTGGCAACACCCTGATTTGGATGTCTAGCCTCCAAACCTGTAATGAATTAAATTTCTGTTGTTTAAGCCACCAGTCTGTGGTGTGTTGTCAAGGCAGCCCTAGCAAACTAATGCCATAGATTTTTTTTTATTTTATTTTATTTTTTTTGGTGTGAGGGTTATTACTCTTTTTCACAATATTTGTTTTCATAGGCGATAGTATATGAGAGCATAGGCTTTGTTTACAAACAAATATAGGTAAAAATCTCAACACAGCTATTTAGTTGCCTGATTTACTAAGACTCACTGAACTTTGATGAGCCCATTTATACAGAGGAATAATTTCAGCCATATAATAAGGGTATCTGAATATTAAATATGTTTCATATAGTAAGGTAATTGAAATCATTACTTCACCATCCATTTTCACACTGGAAGACTGTTTACTTTGGGAAAATTTCTGTTCTCCTTAACCAAAATGTTTACCTGCCACTTAAAGTTATTTTTAAGAGATTAGCTTTTTTATTTTATTTTCTCTTGCTGATCTTCTTGAATAGGTCTCATATATTAAATGTTACCCTTTTAAAGCCCAGTACTCTAGATTAGCAATGATTATTAATATACTCTAAATGACACGATACAAAGTTACAATAAATAACATCAATTATATTAGGCATTTATAGATATGTGTTGTTTATTTTCCAAAACTGGTATAACTCACTGAAGCCCAAAATTTTTGATCCTTTAATATTTCATCTGTGCTGTTCTAATTTAAATTTAAATTAACAACATTAAATTAAAATTTTAGTTTCTTAGTCATGCTAGCCACTATTCTTTTACCCAGTTGCCACATGTGGCTAGCAGCTAAAATATTGATTAATGCATTTGTAGAACATGTCCATCATCTCAGAAAGGTTTATCAAATTGTGCTGTTAGTTGTTAATAACCACAATAAGTTGAAATAATTTAATAAGGAAATCAAGAGATAAAAATTCCATTATTACTTGCACTCAATCCTCAAAATGAATCTAAACTATTCATAAAATAATATCCAGCTTAATTTTGAGAATATGAAATGTACACAGTTCTCTGTATAAATAAGTATTACAAAGTAAAGACTACTTTTTAATACTAAAATTAAAATATGTCCTTAAACTTGACTTCATTTCCTTTTTGATAATCATGGAAATAGAGAATTAAATTATGTTTATTAAAACTCCCTCTGGCACTCAATACTTCAAAATGTGTTTAGCCTGATCAGATATCAAAGAAGAAAAAGAAAACAAATAGTTGAAAGAACATTCATATTAATTTACCCTATTAAAATGTGTATTCATGGATATCAGTTTTTATTATATTCTGCATCCTACAGAATTACTACAGTGATATTATAGAAATAGCTCACATAGTTCAAAGTGAATGGGAGTGGATACTCAGGATATTCATGAAGAGCCATTGCAGAAAAAAAAAATGCATTGCAATGATATTTCATTTTTAAACAATTTAACTTCTAAAAAGTAAAATAATATATCAAGACCAAACCACTATTACGATTTCTTCCTAGGACTGTAATACTGGTACATTAAATGTCATTATAAAAAATGTTTAGAATATCTTATTAATTAGTGGTATTATAAAGTAGTATACACTTGTATATTGTTTGTGGTTTTTCAGATTTTCAAAATTAGTACACTTTACTTATTGAGTAGTTTCAGGTTTGCAGAAAGTAGGAAATTTCTATATGTCGCCTCAATCCTCCATCCCAGTTTCTAATGTTTATTAACATTTTGCATTAGTGTGGTGAATTTGTTACAAATGATGAAGGAATATTGATGCATGATTACCAGGCAAAGTTCATGGTTTATATCAAGGCTTGTCCTTTGTGTTGTACATTCTATGACATTTGGTAACTGTAGAATGACACGTATTCGTCATTACAGCATTATACAGAATAACATGACTGCCCTAAAAAATCCCTTTTCTCCATCTACTCATCCCTCTATTCTTCCCCCTAAACTCCCTACAACCACTAATCTTTTTACTGTTTCCAGAGTTTTGCCTTTTCCTAAATGTAATGTAATTGGCATTTTATACTATATACCTTTTTATATGGGCTTCTTTAGTAATATTTGAGGTTCTTACATGCCTTTACACAGTTGCATAGCACATTTCATTCTTAATTTAAATTTTTATGTTGTGCAATCCATCAGGATTATTTTATACTTTGTATTTTGATATATATTAAGAATAATTGCAAAGGTGGTACAAGAAAGTTATCATATCCTCTTCACTCAGCTTCTCCAATATTGATTCTAACTAGAATACAATGGTCAAAATGACAAAATTAAGAAGACAATATACTACTATTAATTACGTACTTTTTTCAGTTTTCTCACTAATGTCCTTTTTGGAGTCATATGCATGATCATCTTGCATCTGGCATGCATCTTGGGGTTCAATCAAGAAACGGAATCACTGAATTTTTGTAGTAGTGAGAAAAATGTTAATTCAGTCTTATTCCCCAGATAATGCACAAAAGCATTTTGGTATCTAATTTAAAAATATCATGCTGAAATTTTTGACTATTTTCTACTTATTAGGCATCAGTCTTAGACTATTATCAGTTGATTTTTGCAACTCCTCTTTGGACACCTTAAAATAAGATAAAAGGGATAAAGTGGTAATATCCGTATTTCTCTAATTTGAGTTATGTTATTTGGGGAAATTTTCCACTGCTGATCCTAATTTTACCTTCCTTTCATTATCATTGGCACACCTTGCTCCCACCACTCTAATATCCTTATATCCTGTGTTCTAATTTAACTAACTTAAGAGTTTGTTTTGCTTTACTTTGCCTTTATTCTCCAATTTTCCCTCATTTAAGTTTGGGGTGCTCTAGAAACTTGAACTACGATAGAAGAATTTGACAGCAGAGGGTCTTAGATTCTTTTTACCTGAAACATGGAAGTGTTTGGGAAAGCTACTTCTAACACACATAAAAAGTTAAAAAGGAGCTAAAGGTAAAAACTAGTTTGGTAAGAAGACTTGGAATTTTTTTTTTTTGAGACAGTGTCCCGTTCTGTCTCCCAGGCTGGAGTGCAATGGCACTATCTCAGCTCACTATAACCTCCACCTTCTGGGTTCAAGTGATTCTTCTGCCTCAGCCTCCTGAGTAGCTGGATCTAGAGGTGTGCGCCACCACACCCAGCTAATTTTTGTATTTTTAGTAGAGACGGGGTTTCACTATGTTGGCCAGGCTGGTCTGGAACTTCTGACCTCAAGAGATCTGCTCGCCTTGGCCTCCCAAAGTGCTGGGATTACAGGTGTGAACCACCGCGTCTAGCCAAGCCTTGGAAATTTTGTACTCAAACTGTTTTAATAGAGTGGGTTGTGATAGGACAGGGCCTGAGCTTTTTAGGAATAAATTTTAAATGATAGTGTACAGAACCTGACCATAAAAAGTAGGCTTGATTTTATATGTTTTTTAAAACTCAACTATTTACAAACAATGAGCACACACAATTGTTGCATGCAGTTATATTAAAAAATTGAAAATTTCAGAAGCATTAAAAACCAAAGAATTGCTCATTCTTTGTAGACGTAATTCTCATAGAGTAGAGATAGGAAAGATGAATTTTCACAATCACATTTCCAACCAATGGAAAACTCACTAAAACAATTCATAATGAAGGCATGTTTGCAAAAAGAATATTTATATAAATATCTCAAACTCATTAAAGGTATAAAATCATCTCATTTTACTGGCCACACTCAAGTTTTCTTGCTCCTGATCATTCCTAGAACGCAGCATACTTTTTTTCCAGCTCTGCCTACAAGTGTATTTCTAAAATTGGATTCTTGATATATGTGTGTCTTTTTCAAATAAATAAAACCCAAAAGAAAAACCTCTATTGCATACTACACATAACATCCTTTCGCTCAATGATATTTCTCACATAATAAAATTCAGCAATCATTTACAACAAAACTTATTTCACTTTAAGCCATTTCCTAAGGTCTACCTTCAGAGTAGTTTTCAAGGAGCTTTAGAGGTAAAATCTTGGAAGAAACATAATATTTAACACATCAGCCAGCCAATGATATTTTAGTCCTTCAATGAAGTAAAACTGCCTCATTTATTCTACTATAAATTTCATATTTGAGTCTGAGCAAAAAAATAATCATTTTCAATTCTAGACAAAGCACATAAAAAATTGACTAACTTGCCTTTATCTTTTTTCCCATCATGCATTTTCTCAAATGGTTTCAAGTTTTCAGCAGTTTGTAAGCAGTTATGGACAAACTTATGGAGTTGGTATAATTGTAAAAGTTTGTTTAGAAGTAATCTGCTTTTAAAACATGCTATTCATACACATAAATGGTTTTGTCTAAGAAAAAGAAAAGACACCCTAATAATACTGACAAACATTGTCCCTATGCAGTGAATTATTGGATTTACATGCTTTCTAAATTACTTAAATCACTCACAAGTAATATACATATTAAAAGTTTATCCAGAACTGGGTCCTGGATAGGAATATTATTGCTTCAATCGAAATATTTATTATGTACATGAAAGTACTTAAATTATTTATTTTTTTATCTATTATTAGTTGTTGATATAGCATTTCAACATAATTAAACTTTTTTTTTTTTTTTTTTTTTGAGATGCAGTCTCCTTCTATTGCCCAGGCTGGAGTGCAGTGATGCAACGTTGGCTCACTGCAACCTCCACCTTCCAGGTTCAAGTGGTTCTCCTGCCTCAGCCTCCCAAGTAGCTGGGACTACAGGCACCTGCCACCATTCCTGGCTAACTTTTTTGTACTGTTAGTAAAGACAGGGTTTCACCATGTTGGCCAGACTAGTCTCAAGCTCCTAACCTCATGATCTGCCAGCCTTGGCCTCCCAAAGTGCTGGGATTACAGGCGTGAGCCACCGCACCAAGCCTTAAACTTGTTTTTTATTGAATAGTTTAAATTTGTAAAACAAAAATGAGGCTAACAGCCATAGCATTAATGTTATAGAGTTAAACTGAAGTTAATGTAGTTAATGTAAATATTAACCAGGGTGGGTGGAGAGAAGACACAACTAGGTCAATATATTTGTTTTAAATAAAAATGGAGGAGTTTTAAAAATAAGTTCTGTATATTGAAATGTCCGTATGTGAGTAAAAGTAATCACATTGGAGATGACAATTAATAATTGTTAAACAGATTAAGGAAAACTAGAACAAATAGTGGGAATCAGGATTATATTTAAACAAATGAACTTTGGAGTCAGTTAGGCCTAGTTTGGAAGACTGGTCTGAGCTTATTTGCTATATGTCCTTGGGAAAACTATTTATCATTTTTAAGATAGGATTTACTCATCTGAAAAATAGAGAAAACAATTCTACCTTACAAGATAATTCTGAAGATGAATGAAGCAAATGCATATAAAATGACTCAGGTATTTAGTAAAATATATATGAACCTCTCAATAAATGACAGATATTGTATTGTGGTTAATAAATCAATATCATGCTTCTGGTGTATCTTCTTAAGGTAGATATGATATTTTGCCCTACAGAGTAAAAAATGGTTCACAAAGCTGTATTTTTACTATTGTGACATTTTTTAAATCCTAAAAAAGCTGTAAAATATGCTTTTAAATATTGGTTTATTTCAACTTATTCCCACTGAAAGTAATACACTTTCACAGATAAATTAGAAGAATAAGAAATAACTTATAAAACACAACCACGGGCATATGTAACAAACTATATTATCTCACATACACTTTTATTTCTTCTACACATATTGAACCTAGAAGAAAATCCAGCCATAATACAATTCTGAAGAAAGTAAGATGCTGATGGCAAAAAAGGAACAAAGAGTGGTACGAAGATTAAGAGAAAGAATTATGGTAACAAGAAGGCATTTTTTATTGCATGGAATTAATAAACTACAAAATGTGAAGATGTCTTATTGCTACTTATGAGAAAAAGTAAATGCAATTCACTGAATCAAAATATGTGACAATTCTTTTTTTGTAGTATTTGATGGCTATACAAATCTTAAAGGATTTCACATGTTTGGGGTGGCGTGGTGGGTGGGGGTCGGGGAAAAACGGTAGCAGGATAAGATTGAATAACTTACATAGGCTAAATAAATGATGGCTTACAATAATATGACAAACTGACCCCTCAAACATTTATGCCAATTGTGAAAAAGTATTTATGTTGATAATATTAAGTTATAAAGAAAATTCAACTTTAAAATATTTAAAACATTTAAACAAATTTTAAGCAAAAAGGAACAAGATGTAAAATTTTATGTATAATATTCGAGTAATTTTTTTTTTTTTTTACTTTAATGAATTTTGGGGAAAATCAATATGACCATGATGTCATTAGAAGACATTTTTCTCTATAAAATTTCAATTAATATTTCCAATAGTATTGTTTACAGTGCATTCAATTTTTAAAAGCAGAAAGACCTGGGTAACCCTCTTCTTGGTCCTCTCTCCGCAGTGGAGAGCTTTGTTCTTTGGTTTACTTAACTTGCACTCCAACCTAAAAAAAAAAAAAAAAAAGGAAAAAAATGTATAAAATATTAAACTGTGTACATTTCTTCCTTATTTAACTTTCAGGGAATATTTTAACTATTTAATTGAAACAGAAAGACTAAGGCAAGTGAGGTATATCAAACATTGTTATACTCTATTTTGTTTATTACGAAAAAGACTATAACCTTGAATAATTCTGAACTTTATAAGAACATAGACTTTGTGACTTAAGGATAAACTTGTAGACTCTGGATTGAGACTTTTGATGTTATATCCTGATCACCACTCTCTGTGTGATTTTGGACAAGCTGATTAATTCATTTATGAAACAAGACTGTTAATAGAACCTACCTTATAGACTTGGTAAGATAATAAATGATTTCATATAGGTAAAGTATTTAGTATTGTAAATATAGAAAGTGCCAGAGAAATTAGCCATTACTTTAAGTGTTTTTATTATGTCAATGGCATTATAATTTTAAAAAGTGTTTCAGACCCATTTTGGCAGAAATATGGATTTCCACATGAGTATTAATATAATAGAGCAATAATGCATCTATTTAAGATAATGCATTTAGACACAATGGCATTCATACTCACAGAGACTAAATATTTTTGTTTTACTACTTAAATACCTGAGGTTGAAGCTAGTTAAAATTGATTTTTGTTTGGAAGGATGTCCTGATCTCCACATGCATACAGATAATTAGTCATGTGAACTAAAGGAACATATTTTGCTCAAGAGCTTTGAAATTTAGTCATTTTCATTTGCCTACTAAACATCTCACTGAAGCTTAATGAGGCAACAGATCTGCTAAAAATCTCTGAAACTGCACACGAATTCAAAGATTACTGTTAGATTATTTGAACGTTGCTATTGTCATTCATCTAACAGTTGTGGAACACAAAAGTGCTAGTCTTTCTAATTACCATGACTAGCTACAGGCCGTCTTACATTTACAATGTGATTACTCTGCATAGGGTAAAAAATATATACCCGGAAAAATGCAGGTGAAGGCCACTGGACAATGAGTGCAATACCTCTATTTTTAAAATGCTTGTACTCTTAATATAATAAAAACTACCAATAGATTATGACAAAAAGGGATATAAATCCTCACTTCAATGAATGTTCTCCAAAATATATTTTCAAAAGCTAAAACTCCTTTATCTTCAAAGCAATTGTGATATACACATGTCATACACTACAAACCAAGAGTCTCCAAAAAGGAGAAAATTTGCTTTCATTTTATTTGTTTTGACCAAGATATTCTTGATGTTACCATCACCTTGATTAAATATTAGACAGGTTACTTCCTGACTATAGGCTGCTGACCTCCCTTTTATTATAGCATTTACTTAAGAGAATGTCCCATTGTAAATTGTTGCTCTGCCTCTTGGAAATGTAAATCTTCTCCCAGCCCGGCAAAGTGTTTCTTAAGGACCTGAAAACATCACTTTAAAATATAAATATTATGAAAGATAGCGCCCTTTCTCACCATCTCCATAGCTGCCTGACTTCAATAAGCAACAATTAGCAGACACAGATGAACTAATCACATTGACAATCTGATATCGTTTGGCTGTGTCCCCACCCAAATCTCACCTTGAATTATCATAATTCCCACCTGTCAAGGGTGGGTGGGGCCAGGTAGAGATAATTGAATCATTGGGGCAGTTTTCCCACACTGTTCTCCTGGTAGTGAATAAATTTCATAGATCTGATGGTTTTATGTGGCCGGTTCCCCTATGAGTCTCTTGCCTGACACCATGAAATACATGACTTTACTCCTCACTCATAATCTGTCATGATTGTGAGGCCTCCTCAGCCACATGGAACTATGAGTCAATTAAACCTTTTTCCTTTATAAATTATCCAATCTCAGGTATGTCTTTTTATTATTATTATTATTACACTTTAAGTTCTAGGGTACATGTGCATAACATGCAGGTTTGTTACATTTGTATACTTGTGCCATGTTGCTGTGCCACGCCCATCAGCGTCAGCACCATCAATTTCGTCATTTACATCAGGTATAACTCCAAGTAATCCCTCCCCTCCCCCTCCCATGGTAGGCCCCGGTGTGTGATGTTCCCCTTCCTGAGTCCAAGTGATCTCATTGTTTCAGTTCCCACCTATGAGTGACAACATGCGATTGTTTGGTTTTCTGTTCTTGTGATAGTTTGCTAAGAATGATGGTTTCCAGCTGCATCCATGTCCCTACAAGGACTAAACTCATCCTTTTTATGGCTGCATAGTATTCCATGGTGTATATGTGCCCACATTTTCTTAATCCAGTCTGTCACTGATGGACATTTGGGTTGATTCAAGTCTTTACTTCTAGTGTGAATAGTGCATAATAAACATGTGCGATGCGCATGTGTCTTTATAGCAGCATAATTTATAATCTTTGGGTATATCCCCAGTAATGGGATGGCTGGGTCATATGGTACCTCTAGTTCTAGATCCTTGAGGAATCGCCATACTGTTTTTCCATAATGGTTTGAACTAGTTTACAATCCACCACAGTGTAAAAGTGTTCCTATTTCTCCACATCCTCTCCAGCACCTGTTGTTTTCCTGACTTTTGAATGATGCAGCCATTCTAACTGGTGTGAGATGGTATCTCATTGTGGTTTGATTTGCATTCTCTGATGGCCAGTGATGATGAGCATTTTTTCATGTGTCTGTTGGCTGTATGAATGTCTTCTTTTTTGAGAAATGTCTGTTCGCATCCTTTGCCCACTTTTTTGATGGGGTTGTTTGTTTTTTTCTTGTAAATTTGTTTGAGTTCTTTGTAGGTTCTGGACATTAGCCCTTTGTCAGATGAGTAGATTGCAAAAATTTTCTCCCATTCTGGCAGGTTGCCTGTTCCTCTGATGGTAGTTTCTTTTGCTGTGCAGAAGCTCTTTTAGTTTACTGAGATCCCATTTGTCAATGGTGCGGCTTGCTTGCTTGCGTTTAGCTTTGGCGTTTTAAGTCTTTGCCCATGCCTATGTCACAGTGTGAATTTTCTAGGTTTCCTCTAGGATTTTTTTATGGTGTTAGTTCTAACATTTTAAGTCTCTAAGAGCAAAGCTGGAGGCATCAAATACCTGACTTCAAACTATACTACAAGGCTACAGTAGCAAAACAAGCATGGTACTGGTACCAAAACAGAGATATAATGGAACAGAACAGAGTCCTCAAATGCTTCCCACACATCTACAGCCATCTGATCTTTGACAAACCCTGAGAGAGAAACAAGAAATGGAAAAGGATTCCCTATTTAATAAATGGTTCTATAGGAATTGGCTAGCCATAAGTAGAAAGCTGGAAACTGGGATCCTTTCCTTACTCCTTATACGGAAATTAATTCAAGATGGATCAGGTATGTCTTTATTAGCAGTATGAGAACAGACTAATACACCACCTCGTCCTCCTAAGACATTTTCCACTAGCTTATCCAAGCACTTGAAAATTCTGCCACATTTTGTGTCAATATAGCAGAGTTCAATATCTCTCCCCTATGCAATAGTCTTTAATAAATGATTTCTTGCTCCTCTAACTTGTCCAGTGCAATTTTTCTTTGCCAGTTTGTGGGAAAATTTATTTAAAGTAGCATTTCACTGATGTCAAGAGTAATCAAATCCAAAAATAATGAACTAAAAGGATGTATCTTCCTTGTACTTCATATATTTTCCAATAAAAATGATAAAAGATGTCAACTAAGTCAGATTCTTTAAAAGGTACACAGCATATAATGTTGTCTTGCACAGACTTTCTCCATGATCCAAATGAAAAATTTTACATTGTAACACATTCTCAATTAATTAAATATGGAACAATTTAATGTTTATTTGGAAAACTAGACCTACTAAGAAAGGCCCCAATGTTTTAAGATTATGTGTATTATACTAGTTAGACTTCCAACAACTTTCTGGTATTTTCAAGTGAGACTATTTGAGTTAAAGAACAAAACAAGAATATTCTTAAGGCAAAGAGGTCACATGCACACACAAAAAGCAGAATCCCACACCTATTCCATTGTTGTAAATTGGCTTCTTATGTGTTACCTATCATTAGGGGAGAAATACGCACACAGTTTCATTTTAGTCAGAGTCCATTCAGAAATATAGCTTGTCAAAGTGATGTATGTTTTAAAAAGATGAAAAACTAAAGAGCAATTAAGGATAATTGACACCTCATTGTCTTTGAAAGGCATCTTTTCTGAAGAGTTAAGGAGCACAATACCTTGAAATTTTCATTTGGCAAGAAGCCAAGACCTACATAGGGAATGTGCAACACTTGGCTAAATTTCTAAATATTGCTAATTATGTTGAATAATTGCAAGAGGGAAAGAACAGTTGGAGCCTGTTTTAGAGAGCAGCCAGTTTAGAGAACAGCCTCAAGAAATTTTCCACAGAAATTTGGGACAGGGCAGTCAAAATATTCATCTTAGCTTCCTGATACTGACTTTCTCTACTCTAGATTTATGCCATATTTAGCATAACTTATATATGTTTCATAGATGTTGTTGCCTATATATAAAGGAAGAGTTTTTTTTTTTTTTCCCCATTAATCCCTTGGATAGACATTAAAAAGAAAACTAATAGGAAATTAAGCTTTAATATACATTAGTAAGATGGAATAGTATCATCAATTAGTTTCAACATTTGAGTCAAGCAGGAACTTGGTAGCAGGACCTTGGAGGCATGATTTATGGGTTTTACTAACCCTCAGTGTCCAAACACAGCTTCCTCCACTATAGTACTACCTTGCTGTTCCTGCTCATTTTTGCCTATTATACTCATCAATAGAACAAAGCTCTATGTTAGGGAACAAATGAAAGTCATTATTTAGTAAATACTAGTGTCAAAATCACATGTGTTGCTTGGTTAAAACACAAATAACAGCCCCTGTTCAGAGCATTGATTAATCAAATACAATTGTCATTTTCTTGGAAGGAATAGAAGTAATGTCTAAGTATATATGCTAATAATATTTTATAATTGCAGAGGTTAGACTGTTTGGGAGCATGATTACACCTATTCCTAGCATTTATAATGCTTTAGGGAATATAAGCCAAATAAAGCGAGTGGGGGAAATCTTTTAATAGATGGAGAGATAAGAGAGACTAGGGTTAGAAAGGATTGGCTAACACGGCAAGACCAAATTCAGAGCAGAACAACTATTCCTGTTAGTTTTATTTTAACACTGGCACTTCTTTTTCTTTGATGTACCTTCATAACTAATTGTCTCCTCATTTGTTTTGGTTGCACCTTTTTTTCTGATTTGTAAATGATATAGAAGCAAATAGAATTTATACAGGATCATTTCTTAGTTCAGAGAATTAAAATTAAATAATTGGAAACTATTTAGAACTCTACATTAGTTGGATATTAAACAACTGACATTTGTTCCACCAAATCTGCAAAAAATTCAATTATAAAATGTGTATTGTCTCATAACTGTAAAAATGAACAATGTACTATCCACCGAATAAATTAGATATGCTCACTAATTCACAAATATCTGTGCTCATCTCCTTTTCCTCAACTTACATTTTTAAAGACATACATGGAAAAGTGGGAGCAATGTCATCTATCATGGTAGTTGTTTAATGCCAGTACTCTGGAACAATGGGTGTAACAGAGCCAGAAGAGCAGTGAAGGAATAAACAACACAGTACTAAGCTGGCAAATCTTCAGGAAAAGCAATGAAAGAAATAGCTTTCATATGGATTTTTAAAACAGTCCTCTTCTGTAATCCACACAACTAGATTTTCCTCCACACATGTTCAGTAATACTGACAAGATGGTGAGCTTTGAAGAAGTTGTAAAAGGAGAATTAGCACAATTTGGGGGCAGGCAGTCAACTAAACCAATCTGTTCTTGAAAATCATCAGCAGCTATTTTATCCAATTATTGAACAATTGACAGATATTAACTCAAGGCTTTCAGTTGTAACTACTATAGTCAAAATGACTCTGAGGTTAGGACTCACTGACTTCAAGGAGGAATTTAAGTGACCGTAAAAGAAAGAAGTAAGTTTAGCATTAAAGTTTGATGTCTGTAAAGTGATCTGGAAAAAAGTGCCTGTTTTTCATGGATTGAAAGACCAACTGAAGGACTTGCCTATGAAATTAAGAGGCGGAATAAGAGAGTTGTCTTAGCACATATATGTCACAAGAAATGAAGAGACCATATTGATAGGTAACGCATTTAGAGTACAGCAGCTTTTCATCAAAGTTTTTAAAAAAGACCTCATAGTAATTTTTTTATTACGAAAGTATCAAACACAAAATAATAATTTTTAAAAAGACCCATATTGTTACAAATCAATATTTTATAATATTTCAGAGTATAGTTTTTTGGTATTCCTTAAGAGGATGAAGATTTGTGCTTATGTGAGTTGGATAGTTTTCTTACCAAGCTTATGGCCACCCTTCGAGACCCTTTCTATGAGAATCTGCTGTCAATTCACAGTCCCCACTTGTGAAAGCATCTCTAGGAAATATGTTCTTGACTTATTACAGGCAATTAAATCAAGGCTTACTATTTTACTTCTGGGTGACCAAGCCATAGCCTGCATTGAAGTTAATTATAATACTTAGGATAGAAAAAATATTTTTAATCAGTGGAATAGAGTTCTCTAGTCAACTGTATACTTTCAGGAATTAGAATTAGAAACTACTTGCAGAGAATCATGGCATTTTGTTAATAGCAGGTAAAAACAGTTAAAATAATTTACATGAATTAGCCATCTAATACCCTAGTTCATAACATACCTGAATAAATGAATAAGAGCTGGAAGTTACCAGAGGCTTAAGGACAGTTAACATGTCTGCTGAGCAGAATTGTTGTTTCCAATGTTGGCCCTTCATTGTAATTACCCTATGGAACTTTAAAAAAATATGATGCCTTATTCCCACTTTCAGAGATGCGACTTGGCGTCACGCTTTTTAAAATCTCTGAAAACAATTTGAATTGCAAGCAAAGCTGAAATGCCTGGAGTAGAGAACAGGGATTGTAGTGATTACAGCAAGAGAAATAAAAGTAGTAGTAGAAAGTAAATTTGGCCGGGCATGGTGGCTTATGCCTGTAATCCCAGCACTTTTGGAGGCCAAGGAGGGTGGATCACTTCAGTTCAGGAGTTCAAGACCAGCCTGGTCAACATGGTGAATCCCAGTCTCTACCAAAAATACAATACAAAAATTAGCCAGGCATAGTGTCACACACCTGTAATCCCAGTTACTTGGGAGGCTAAAGTGGGAGAATCACTTGAACTCGGGAGGCAGAGGTGGCAATTGTGCCACTGCTGTGCCACTGCATTCCAGCCTGGGTGACAGAACGAGACTCTGTCTCAAAAAAAAAAAAAAAAAGTCAATTTGGAGCTGCAGTGGATTTTTCCTTCTCCAGTTTCTCTGAAGCGTACTTGAGATTTGGGGGATATTCACATTTCTTACTAGTACTTTCGTATCCTCTTTGTATGCCTCCATGGAGTGATATAAAGCACATCTGTGCTCCACATACATAAAAAGTATAAACTCATGTAAATATCTGATATATATTCTATGTACTCTGCATGAATTAGTCATTTAATTTAAAAAAATGAAGTACAGTTTTGATCCTCCTTTTAGAAACTAGGCAAAGAGGGGTAAAGTTATTTTCCCAAGTTCACACAGTTAATAAATAAGTGGTAAAGTTAGGATTCAAGTCCGTGGACTCTGATTTTGGATTTGAGCTGTCTTAATTCTCACAGAAATTTATTTAAATTAGGGCCGGGCTCAAGCCTGTAATCCCAGCACTTTGGGAGGCCGAGACGGGCGGATCACGAGGTCAGGATATCGAGACTATCCTGGCTAACCCGGTGAAACCCCGTCTCTACTAAAAAAATACAAAAAACTAGCCGGGAGAGATGGCGGGCGCCTGTAGTCCCAGCTACTTGGGAGGCTGAGGCAGGAGAATGGCGTGAACCCGGGAGGTGGAGCTTGCAGTGAGCTGAGATCCGGCCACTGCACTCCAGCCTGGGCGACAGAGCGAGACACTGTCTCAAAAAAAAAAAAAAATTAATTAATTAATTAATTAATAGAAATATTACTCCAAAATCTAAAAACTCATCTCAAAAGAAGTGTCTGCTATGGAATGGCTAAGATAATTTTAATTTATTTCATTCAGTACATATATATTGAATGCTTACTATAAAACAATTCATAGAATTAGGCACTGGGAATACAGAACAGGATGGGAACTTAATGTGTCCATGTTAAAAGAAACTTTTTCAGTTATTTTAAACTTATACTAAATTGAAAACATACATCTACTATTGATGCACCAGGCTCTCTAGAGCAAATGTTTTTCATACATTCTCATGTTAAAGAGCACATTTCAAGGCAGAGATAGGACTCTATAAGAATGATAAAATAATTTTATAGCTAAAATCTTACCCATTTTTGTGTAGACGATAGATCACTAGACTTAAACACATTCCCTATTCCTAAGCTTTTACTCTTTCTACTGTGTCATGTACTTCATTGCTTCTGAGTTCAAAAGAAAAACTACTAATTGGTAAACTATTTTAATTGAATTAATCTAACATTTATCAAATGCTTGTCATATGCCAAATGCTATATGTATTTTTTTCTTATCATTGCTATAGTAAACCACAAGCCTGGTGACTTGAAACACAAATTTGTTGTTTTATATTTCTAGAGGCCAGAAGTCTAAAATGAGTCTTGTGGGGTTAAAGTCCAGTCGTTAGCAGAGCTGTATTCCTCCTTGAGGCTCTAGAAGAGAATCTGTTCTTGCCTTTTTCAGCTTCCAGAGGTTGCCTACATTCATTGGCTCATGGCCATAACAACGCAGCCTCAGCTTCCTTCATCATATCTCCTTCTCTGACTCCTCTGACTTCGACACTTTTGCCTCTCTCTTAGAAAGACCTTTCTAATTATACTCTGCCCACTTTCATAATCCAGGATAATCTTCCCATCTCATCACTCTTTATCATGTATGCAATGATCCCTTTCCCACTTTAGGTAACATATTAACAGGTTTTGGGAAATAGGTTGTGAACATCTTTGTGGAGTCACTGTTCTGTCTACAAACTGCATGAACATTTCACTTAATTTTCACAACCTGATTCAGTAGGTGCTATATCATGAGAGTGTTGATGCTTAGAATGTGCTAGTGATTTCCCCAGTCCCCAGCAGAGCAGATTCATATCCAGAGATCATATTAAGAATCTCCATGTTAATGTATTTTGCCATCTCTGCCAATTGATATTCAATGCCCACAACAGATCTTAAAGTCTGCCATAATTTTACAAAATACATATAGATAATGAACTATTAGCATTGCATCCACTTGGGCTTCTATTATCCAGAAAACATAAACCTTTGAAACTTAAACCAAAACAACTATTAATATTCTATAAAATTTGTGATTTGAAGTAAGTAATACAGATTTGAATAAATTAATGTGTACATACAAGATTGAACTTATATATATAAAACCAGCAAAGAACAGAGTGTATGTGTATGTATATACACATATATATTATGTTTAAAATCGTTTATCAATAGCTAATTAAATCAAATGATTTATCTCTAAATTTTAATGCACTACAATTTTACATAAACACAGGAGAAGATAAATACTATCGAATTTTTTTTGTATTTCAGAAAACATGATTTTATTAAGGTAAGCAACTTTGAATCATCTATTAGACAAAATAATAGTAATAAGCCCAAGTAATGCCTGCTTATGAAGTCTGGCCTGTACTAGAACATTATATAATGTATACTATATATGTAGTATACATTCAAAATATGTTAACATTAAATGCTGATTATTTTTGCTGTTTTTGTTCTTATGAAATCTTACAAAACTATCATTGGTATGGAATCCTTAAAAATTACTTCAAAAAGAAATATACTAGTGCTTCCTCTGTCCTCGCCAGTAAATTCTAATAACAAGATTGGAATTATGCTATTGCTGTGAAATAAATGTAAGCCAAGTCTATAGAAAATTAAGAATAATATTGGGTTAAAGTTGAATGCTGTTAAAACTCACAATTATATTCAAAGATACAGGGAGAATCGCTGAGTAAATTATTAACAAGACAATTTTCTGCTGAAAGTAGCAAGACATCAAGCCTAAACTGCATCATCAGCAGAAGCCACTTACCACAGCCTCACCTATCCATAGTTTTACTGTCTGTGCTTTTAGTTACCCATTGTCAACTGTGGTCTGAAAATAGTAAATGGAAAACTTAAGAAATAAACAATTAATAAGTATTAGATTGTTTGCTGTTCTGAGTGATGTGATGGAATCTCATGCTCTTCCACACCATCCTGCCCAGGACGTGAATCCAGACGTTCTCTGGCTGTTAGTCAGTAGCCATCTCAGTTGTCATCAGTTTGGCTGTGGATACCGCAATGCTTGTATTCAAGTAACCCTTATTTAATAATGGCTCCAGAGAACAAGAGTAATTCTTGTAATTCAGGTATGCCAAAGAGTAGTTATGAAGTGCTTCCTTTAAATGAAAAGGTGAACGTTTTTGACTTAATAAGGAAAGAAAAAAAGTATGTTAGGTTGCTAAAACTCTATGGTAAAAAAAATTTTGTCTGTGAAATTGTGAAATTTTTGCATAGTATATACAGGATTACGTACTCTCTGTGCTTCCAGACATCAACTGGGGGGTCTTGAAACATCTCCCCTGCAGATAATGGAGGACTACTGTAAGTTCAAATTTAAAGGTGTGAAAAGTTTTTCACATATTATGTTATTCCATACCCCTCAAATGCACTGCTGCCCTCTGCAATTGACAGACATAAAGTGAACGTTAAAAGATACATGATAACATTAAGTTAAAGAATACAAGGTGGGTCATATGTTTACAGACAAGAACACTACAAGAAAAGGAGTATTTACTGAAAATTGAATAGTGCTTTATAAGGTAAGATATTTCTACCTGATTAAATCTTGTTTTAAGCTGTAACAAAAATCATACACACATACACAAGCGACTTGACTTTTGTTCACTGCTTACACAAGATACAGAATCGCATAACTTATATCAGTAAAGATCAATCAAGTGTTGTGATTAATGTATAATGTAACGTAATACGTAAAGTGTGTTCCCTCAGGCTTTTTTCTAGGAACTCTTTGGAAAAAAATTTCTTCTATTTGTTTGGGATTTATAAATATACAAAAGAAACTATTATATATTATATTATTTGATTTTGAAATGTATTCCAGTTATCGACTGGTGCATAAGGAAATATTTCCAAACGGACTAGCTTAAAATAATATATTATTATTACCAATGCTTCTCCAGGTTGACTTGGACCAGCAAGGAATGTTCCTGCTCAAAATCTTTCATGGTGCTACAGTGAGTTGGTGGCTTGGGCTGAAGCATTCTCAGCTCTTCTTCACTCATATGTCTTCACCCTGAGCTGAAATGGCTGGAACAGCAGGAGTATGGTTGCACATGGAGACATGTACTCTTGTTTAAAAACCAGAATGTGATTTTTCAGTCTTTGTCAATTACAAAAGCTTTACCTGGAAGTCCTCAGTGGGGCAAACTGCCCTCCCACACAACACTTGAGGCACGACCAGCGCATCCCAGTCTCTGAAGAAAGTTGGAGTCAAGACCTTCAGGCACCTCTGCTCGGTGTTTCTTGCAGCGGGGAGGAATGCAAAAAATTGAAGACACTTTTTCCTACTCTAAGTCTAGTTCCAGCCCTCTCTCCTCATTCTTCCCCCTACTTGGCCTATGAAACTGCTGGAGATTTTTTCTTGTGGCCCCTTTTAACAGTGAGATGGCACCTATGTCTGCATTGTTCCACCGGACTCTTGACCAGTGCATTGTTTCACAGAGGAAATGAAACTGGAGAGACAGTGCTTTCCATCAGTTTTAGCCTTTTATCTTCTATCATTGCAAGTAAGTGATTAAATAACTTCTTCATTTTTGACTTTCTGCTTTAATCGGCAACTTAAACATCTGGCAATTCAACTCTCTTCCAGTTTAGCTAATCTTCTGAGAAGCATTGCTCTTTTTCTATGTGTGTGTGTGTGTGTGTTTGTGTGCAGACAATGTGTGTATATATACACACTATATATACATACAATCTGTCTGTCCACATACTTAGATTGGTAAAGTCAAGCTTACATTGTGGTCAACTCAAAATGGTTGAAAGTCTTACATTTCTCAGGATCCCAACAGAGTGTGTTGCAACAGATAGGAAGAAGAACTGACAGTCTCTTGAGACCTGGTCTTCAAAACAAAACAGGCACAGCAGCACTTCTAACAGGTTCTTTCTAATTGGTTGAGCATTAAAGAATTCACTCTGATTTAAAGATACGGATACCGACCTGTCTTTTGAGAAAAAAACTATCAATGAGTTTGAGGCTATCTTGAATCTGACATTCTTTGAAAGTTTGTTTTTCACTTTACTTTGAATTATCAGTAGAACAGTCAGCTGCTGTTATGAGGAATAATGCCAAAGAACAAGGCAGAAGAATCTATGACAGGCTTTTCAAATTTCCAAAAAAGCGTTATAAAATTGTATCTTAGAAATGTTCAAATGAGGTTAAAATTAATCACTACAATGAATTGTATACATGACCATACACATCTCAACTCTATCAAAATTTTATGTAAGTAAAATCAAAGTAATCAACATGCTTGTACAAATGTTTGAAATAAATGTTTTATATTTAAGTTTCCTTTTTTATCACAAGGAATAAAGACATAGTCCATTAGGATAAGTTTTCATCCTACTTATTTAATGTATTCTAGCACCTATAACAGCTCCTGACCCATGAGTATATGCTAAATATATATGTTTAAATAAGTAAATATAGTATTACTTAAGAGACTATTATATTAAAGTCCTAGGATTTATTTATTAACATTTATACATTCTACCACTTGTAGAAATAGTAAAATAATAGTCTCTTTAAATAACTTGGAAAAAGAATAAAATATTTATATACAATCCACATACTAAAATATAAGAAACAAAAGATACTGCAAGAAGCATAGAATAAAACAAAATAAATTGGAATATGCTTTACAAGCATAAATGGATACTGGGAACTACAACAAAACCATACGTAGTTTTAAAAAGCCTTGTCAATGTCATGTACCACCCCATGAGCAATGGATATATAATAAGCTTATAGGAATATTTAAGGTCAAATAAAATGTCCCCATATTCATACATGATTAAAGATGAAGAATTACTAAAAAAATAAAAATGTAATATCTTCAGGACAAATAGTTTCAACTGCCAAAACAAAGGCAATCTCCAAAAATTGCCTTTGTAACTAACTGGACACTTGTACTGTTATACTTACATAATAGATCACACTCATAATCAGATTTATTTATATTGATTCTTCCCTCATATTTATAATTAAATGCTTTGGTAACTAACTAAATTAGTTACCAAAGTTCTTATTACTTCATGGGCAGAAGTCCATTGCTTTCTATAATGAAACTTCTGCATTTTTGCTCTTTTCTTCCTTTTTTATCTCTCGCACTGACACTCTGCTTTCCTGCATAATACCTTATGGCTTGAGATTCTTCATGATTCCAAGCTCTTCATGATTTCAGCTTTCTGTCATATATGCCTTTGTGTCTCTCAGCTTCAATGCACTCTAACTTGTATTGCCTTTTCTCTTCTTTCACACATTAAATCTTACTATTTATGACAGAACTTCCCTCTTAGAGCATTTAGCTCATGTTACCTTCTAGTCTACCAGACAGGTTAGATAGAGACAGATGTTATTTGAATTACTGCAATCTGTGCAGCACAGTAACATGGCCATTTCCCTTTAGAGAGTTGCTCCAGGCCTGTCAGGCATTCAATAAATTCTGCTATAATATGTGGGCAGTACTATTTCCAGAAAATATAAGCCACAAGGAAAAGAGGGGTTGCAAATAAAGGAATGTGTGATTATAATCACATATCCTAGGCATATATTATGTCAGATACTTTATAAATCATTAAAGTAAAATAATAACAATAGCATGAAAAAGCATTACTTATATTTATAAGTAAATATAAGAATGGAATTATCTGACTAATGCAGGACATATTGGACATAGTTGGAAGGAACTAGTGAACTCAGATATGAGAGGAGGAAAATGGTCACGGAACCATGCAGATATAAAAACCAAGAAAAAGACATAAAAGAACATAAGAAATAACAGAAATATATTAAAATTTATCTAACAGTCTTATAATTTGGATCCCAGAAAAAAATGAATACAGAATACTGTAGAAGCAACACTGAAAAAGAAAAAGGAAAGAATATTCAAATATCTGATTGAAGACAATAAATCATATGTTTAAAAACTATTATAAGCACCAAGCAGGAATGCAAACTACATCTAGGCACAGAGTACAAAATTGCTGAAAACTGAAGACATAGAAAAATTCTTAAAATCATACAGAGTAAAAGGGAAAGAGGATATTAAAAGAGTATATTCCAAGTTATTTTGTTTTATTCTATGCTTCTTGCACTATCTTTTGTTTCTTATATTTTAATATGTGGCTGTATGTAAATATTTTATAATTTTTCTACATTATTTAAACAAATTATTTATCTTCTTTATTTTTGTTGATATATAATAGTTTTACATATTTTGAGGATACATGTGATAATTTGATATATCCATATAATGTGTAAATGTCAGGCTTATTGGGGATATTCATTACTTTAAATATTTATCTTTTCTTTATGCAATGAATATTCAAATTCTTTTTTTTCTAGCTAGTAGGAAATTTACAATACATGACTGGTAACTACAATTGCTCTATTGATCCATTGAACCCTAAGTCTTATTTGATCTATCTGACTATTTGTATCTATCACTTTCTATGAAGCAATGATATGACTGACAGATAACTTCTCAAATAACAGAATGATATACTTAGGAAAAAAAACGGGAACCTAATTTCATACAGTGGAAAATCCACGTCGAAATAAAAGGTAAAATAAAATGTTTTTTAGAAAAAATATGATTTGTTAGAAAATGCTCAGTAAAAATGTATGTTTCACAGGCCAAAAGAAAATACTACTAAATGGGATCTAGGAAAAGCAAGAATAAATAAATGACTATTAAAATGTTAACTAATTCAGTCAATTTAAATGGATATTAACTTGAAAACATTATGTCTGGGGAGCATTTAAATATATGCTTATATAGGTAATTAAAGTACATTTAAACAGCAGCAGAAAATATCTGAAGAATATGAAGTGAATGATCTATAAGTTCTTGAATTTTATAGGAAGTATTAAATGTAATATATTAAACTTTGGCAAAGGAAGAACTTTTGTTTTAAATTTTCTCATAAGGAAAACTCCAGGCCCAAATAACTCCAGTGATTTCTATTAATATTTAATTAAAAGAATTATATTCATACAGAAAATATTGTAACAAATAAAAACATTTCTCAGTTAAAACAAGACAAGGATGATACAAAGATAAAACAAGACAAAACATAAAAAGTTATAGGTTAGTTATAGGTTAATCTCTCTAAGAACATATCCATAGGACTGCCAAATTAGAGTATGCAAAATATTACAGTATGCATAGAGTGTGCAAAATATTAGAGTATGCAAAATTTGAACCAAAATTAACGATAATTTATCACATCCAAGTTAAGTTTATACCAGAAATGTAAGATTTATTTAAAATTTAATTCAATTTGTGGCCATAACACACAGGAAATAGTAAAACTGTCAATTTAAGTAGATGTGAAACACAGCAAAACAAAACACCTCTTAGTAAAAGTGGAATAGAATCTGATAAAAGAAATTTGAAGTGAACCTTTCATTTAACATTAAAACATTATATTTAATGGTGAAAGCTTTTCTTCTATGAATAATAAGATAAAGAGAGCAGTTATCATTTTTCTATAATATTTACTATTTCAATACACAAAAAGGCAAGGAAAATAAAAACACACAATGAAATTTAAAAGAAAAAAGTAGAAGTGGTAATATTCCCAAATGGCTTAAAGGTATCGGTACTAAATTAAAAAGATAAAAATAAGTGTTTAGATTTCAGTAAGGTGGCTTGATATAATTGTATCATACAAACTAATTGCATTTATCAATGGGTTGACAGGTGCAGCAAACCACCATGGCACACGTATACCTATGTAACAAACCTGCACGTTCTGCACATGTATCCCAGAACTTAAAGTAAAAAAAAAAAAGGTAGAAAATAAAAATTTTGAAGTACTATTTATTTATAGCATCAAAAATATCAAATACTGAGCCTAAATATTATGAAAAATAATGCAAGAACCGTATACTGAAAAATTATATACCATGATTAAGAAAAATTAATGTATATCTAAATAAATACTGAAACAGGTAACTTTCTTGGATTGGAACACTTAAGTTTAAAGATGTCAATTCTCCCCAAATTGATCTATAAATTCAATGCAATCTAAAAACAAATCAGCAAGACTTTTTGTTTGTTTGTTTTTAACAATTGACACTTTGTAAATGTATACCAATATGCAAAGGAGCAAGATATCCAACTCAATCTTAAAAAAGAGCAAAATAGGACAAATTACCAAACAATAAGACTTCTGTGGCTCCGTGGCAACTAAGTGAGTGTGACATTGGTGCCAGTACAGAAAAGCAGATCAGGGAAACAGAAGAGGATAAGGAGGAAGAGGAAATAATTGAATTTTTCATCTTTTTGAGGTATAGGATATAGATACTGATTAATTATCTTGATTAAAACTAAACAACAACAAAAGCAACACAAAGTCTTAAATATAAATTTGTGGGCTGAAGATTCAAGCTTTGAATTTCCTTCTAAAAATTGTTAAAGATAACAATATTATCATATAAGTTTACTGAAAATTTCAGAATAGATTCACAAAAGAAACAGACTAATCATTATGAAGTTTGTAACCTCTCTAACTTCTGTAGGCAAATGACCTTTTGTGGTGATTTGAAATCCTGGCTGTGGTTTAAAAATTATCCTAATTTTAGGTTTGTAGCTCAGTCAACAAAGATTTTAAAAGCTTTGCCAGTCCTCTGATCTCTACTTGAGACTGACTACTTTGTGTAATAATCTTAAGGCGTTGTGCATTTTTGGAGGATGGGCCAACTCCTGATTTTGTTTTCAGCTTCCTGAACCTCAAGCTCATTAGTGGACAAAAATGTAAATATTCTGGGACTGTATTATATGTATTTGAAATGCATTTAATATGTAAGATTGTATTGTGCTCAAAGTGTTCATTTTATACTGAGATAATTTTTACAAACTTTTCTTTATACATGGAGAATACAGTCTATGAATTATATTTTATATCAAGAAAATTTTCACTTTTTTTCTTTAGAAGTCTAAATTACAGCTCTAGAGTGACAATTTGATACCATGTGCAGTTTAAAGCCAGTGCCAACGCAGTGTTACATTAAAAAAAAAAAAATTAAAGTCTTAGTCCACAGGCATTTAAAAGTATTATAGGTCTTAGGAAGCTGGTTAAGAGATTATTTTTTCATACAACATATAGAAAACTCCCTAAAATCCTCTTTATACATCTGTCCTCAAAACCTATTTATCAGGGAAGTTGTTCATCCTGTTTTTGCTTTCCCACGTTTTAGAAAGGAAGCCAAGGAAGAAGATTGCAAGTAGCCAAGGCCACACACACACACACACACACACACACACACACACACACAGAGTTACCATTTGGTGTTGGAACTTGTGATTCACCACCCAGATCCCCTTTAACAAAGAACCTGCTGTCTCAGTTGCTGGGAATTCTGTTGGTAGACATCTTCAGCTGAGCTCCTGCAGCAACTGACTAAGCTGCCTCTGATCCAAGATTGTACTCTTTCTCAGGATATTCCACTTCAACATTTGATGAACTAAGGAAGTATGAAGGCCTGGCCATCTCTGCCACACTTAAGACACCTCTTCAGGGCCATTCCAGCTCCAGAGCTCCCCGTGGAATTGGCCAAAACAGTTTTTGGGCTTCATCACAGCTCAAATTCTCCCTGTGCTCCAGCTTTTCTCTCCCACAGGGCTCTAAATAAGGGCTTTATCTAATATCCATGTAAGAATTCATTTATAGTAAATTTTAATATAACAGTTTATTAAAATTATATTTTAAGTACATAGGAGTTAACAATTAAAGTTATAAAATTAAAACTGTTGCCTATTCTACCTCTATTACATCAGTAAATAATAAAAAATCCTAAAAACATAGGAAAAAGAATGATATGTAGTAGACTATCTCAATCTTATTTTTTAAAATTATCAAGTAAATGATATTTTGTTTTTTATTGTGTCATTTTACAATTTCAGATATTTAGGGTGGAAAGTGCATGTAGAATCTGAAGTATTTTACCCTTAAAGAAATCAGAGATAACAGCATTCCTTCACTTGAAATGTAATGATATACTCAAATTTTAGAAAGTAACTTCCATGAGTGTTGGATAAATTGTGTCCTACATCTGCTGCAGTATTAAATAACCCATATTTTGAAAAAGCTAACACACGGCTTATGCTTTAAAATGTATAATAATTCTAACCTCAAAGCGTATCTTACTCATAGAGTATTATTGGATTATATAAAAATTCTATTAATTTTGGGGTCTTCTATGTATTAATATCTGTGTCAACTTAATACCCCCAAATTGATTTATCTATAAATGCTTTCAAATAAATATATCATGTCCTAACAGAAGCTTAGGAGTTTATCAAAATAATTTATGGATCCAAAAGTGCATTCAAAAATAAAATATTTTTAAATTGGTAAATTGAGAATTAGAAGGGTAGAATCGATGAAGACATACAACATAACATTTTTTCAGAGGATACAGATTTCTAAAATTTCATTTTAGATCAACTTTTCATAGAAAAATGTTCCACTGCAATTTCAAGGGTGGTATTCCACTCAATTTATAGAATAAAAGGCTTTAAATTAAAATACTACCTCTTTAACTTCCAAGATCACTTATTGTAGGCTCTTCAGAATGTTCCTTAGAGAATATCTCTCTTGCTGCTAAATAGATTTTATTTAACTTGCCTTTCAATAGGATACAGACACAAGATGGTCCTTTTGCAATAGTTGTATAGATGTTTACTGATTATATCTTTTGAACAAGGTGCTGTGAAATTTTGAGTGTTGTATATCAACACAGAAATGGTTAAATTACAGAAAAATGCTTAATATACATGTAAGAGATATAAGTCTCAAATTAGGGTATGTTTAACAATCAGGCCAAATACAAACTTACAATAGGCAAATGTGCATAGTCCACTTACTGCCTTGGGCCCTAGGGTCTCCAGCTTTTTGTGATCTCTAGATTCTGTTGGGTTTCTGTCACATTATGGATAAATTACAGTTCTCACATAAGGAAGATCTCATTATTTTATAAGAAGCACAAAGCTTGGCAAACTTCTGGGGCAATATGAGTCCAGTTTTGAGAAGAGAAGAGTCATAACTAGTCCGAGTGTGACCCTAAAAAAGCATAAAGGATAGATATGACACCCACCCAGAACAATCAGACCTGGGCAAACATGAGGAGGAACTCATCACCAATTTCAGGATGCTTAAAAAGAACTCTCTCTGCTCGAAGGTCCACATTTAATATATTCTTCATCCTTAATTTGATTTTGTGCAAGATTAGTAGATTTTGGGAGACTGGGTAGTTGATGAAAATAAGAATTCAGTTCAGGACTGTTTATACATGATAGCAAGCAGTTTGGGAGACTGTGGCTGGAGAATATCTTGAGCCCAGAAGTTCCAGACCAGTGTGGGCAATATGCAACGTGACCCTATTTCTACACTTAAGAAAATCAGCAGGGTGTGGTGTGCACCCGGGTGTCAGCTGCTTAGGAGGGTGAGGTGAGAAGATTGCTTGGGCCCAGAAGGTTGAGGCTGCAATAAGCTGTGTTCGTACCACTGCACTACAGCCTCGGTGACACAGTGAGACCTTGTCTCAAAAACAAACAAAAAACAGTGACAGAGATGAACATGCGGGATGAGACTTCTGTAAACTTTAGGATTCTTAAATAAAATATATTACTTCCTTGAGCTGTTGCTTATAGGTTATGTGGATGGTCAGCTGGTGAGTTAGCAAATAAGACTATCATATTAGTATTAATTAAGGATTTGCAGCCAAACTGCCTAGATTAGAATCTTTAAGCACTTAATAGCTTGGGCAAGGTATTTTACTTCCTGGGTTTGTTTGTGTGTTAATAATAACACTTAATATGTGCTGAATGTTTTTGTCCTTGTCAAATTCATATATTGATGCCCTGACTTCCAATGTGAAGGTATTTTAAGTGGGGCCTTTGGGAGGTAATTCAGATGACCTCATGAGGGTAGTGCTCTTATGAAAAGAGACACAATAGAACTTGTTTCTTCTCTCTTCATCGTGTGAGGGGACACAGAGAAAGTAGCCAGCTACAAGCCAGGAAAAAGGCCCTCACTGGGAAACAGATATGCTGGCACCTTGATCTCGGACTTCCCATCCTCCCAGACAGTTAGAAACAAACTTCTGTTGTTTAAGCCACCCAATTTGTAGTATTTGTTACAGCAACTCAAGCTGACTAAGATAATACCTATAAGACAGATATTTGAATGCAGAAAGTTTACTGGGATCAATTCTCCCTTGGGGGAGTGAAGAAAGTAAGCTTGGGCATGGTGAGAAGCTAAATTGTGCAGTCGCATAGGCCTCAACCAAGGAATTCTGAATTTGTCTGTCCCTCCAGAATTGTCATGGTTTGAAGCAAAATATTCAAGCTTTGTCTGCTCCTCACAAGCTGGCATCACTGAATACAGGATAACAAGGACAGAAGAAAGGGTGGTGAACTTGAGCAGTGAAGTCAGTCCTCCAAACAGCTTAAGAAATAAGAGCTTCCAATCTGGGAAGCGACCCCTCTGAGCAGCATACTAGAGCACCCACTGCAAGTACACAATGTGTATAAATATACTTATAAGAGTGCCTGGAACAAGTAAATGCACTGAAGTCCTTGTCAAAAAAGAGTTGGGTTCTCAGAAGTAAAGCTGCTTGTAGCAAGAGTTATCAATACATTTATTGAATCCCTTGGCATTTGGGAACAATTCGTTTCTGGGGTACTGTTAAATGGAGAAACAGCATCATGTATGGAGGGGCAATATAGTAATGTGGGGAGGACAAGGGATCATTTCCACTACTTATTAGATTTGTACTTTTAGGCAAATCTCTTACAATCTCTAGGAGTTATCATGACATAATATTTCTCATTTTTAAATGTTTTAAATTCTTATATCAGAGTTTATAATAATCCATGTCTTATAAATAATGCTTTATAAAATTGTAAATGTTAAATACAGATACATAGAAATAGATATAGACAGATACACATACTTACAGTAACTATTTGAAAGAACCAAAAGTATTTATTGCTGGACTTAAAAATAAAACCAAGGAGTCAGAAAATATTTAGTAAAACACAATCTTTATACTACTGCCTTGCTTTAAATTTCATAGCAATTTGCTCTTTTTGGAAATACAAGACAAATGAAATATTTTAATCATGTTGCTGTTTAATGTGTGTGATGCAGCGAATATGGAATAACCTTTGAGGATTGGCCCATGTATCACGCATCTGAAATTCTCAAAGGCAATGATCCAGAGGCTGGATCATCAGATTATATCATAGTTCTCAATTATGTAAGTAAGGAAAGCTAATTTTAGCAATTACTGAAAGTGAATCTACTTCTGAGGTATTTTGTCAAGTAAGGCAGTGGAAAAAGATGAGTATATAAAAAATAGTATAGTCATAGATTTATTTACAACAAGAAAAATAACTGTCAAACCACCTAAACATTCAGATCCACTGATCTTTTATTCTTAGAGTAAAATGATATGGCAAACTAAAATATGGTTAAAGGATTTCTTAGTATGTGCTCTTTCAGAACATATGGGGATATTTTGGTAACGTAAATGGTTAATTGTATTAATGTTTTATACCAACATTGTCCTATTGTTGAATAGATGAGCTACAGTCATCACCAGACTTTTGAGTCCACATGTTAGGCATGGTTAACATGGTAAATGGCAAGGTTAACACAGACAACCTTTATCTCTTAATCTAGTGATAATTACCTATTTTCTGTTTTCTCTCTCTCTTTTTTTTTTTCCTATCATTATCAATAATTAGGTTAGAGTAACAGGTTTTTTCCCTCACATTGGGAACAGTTTTTTTTTTTCTTAAGGATGCTTTAAATACATCTCATCTATTACATATAAACTTCATGGTTTAAATTCTTCAGTCAACTTTATAATAACTATTTTTAAACATTGCTAGAATGTCACTGCTATTTAAAAATCTATTTGGCAAGTATGCATCTCAGACTTGAGTAACAATGTTGTACAGCTTTGAGGCCACTATAACACTCTAGACATATGAAATGTTAAAATTATTTGCGTATAGGCATGCTCACCACCTATTTGTAATCAATTTACCTGATTATGTTTCAATAGCTTGAAGCTATTGGAATGAAGAATCATTTCAACCTCTGATTTTCCCTCCAAGCAACTGGACATGAATAGATACACCACCTTTTCTCTTACTTCCCTAGGTCAGTTTCCCTAAAAATAGAGGTGAAGTCTGGAATTCTCATGCAGATATTTATAGAGTTAGTACTCTCAGGATAAACCTGTAAGAAAGCAAGGGAAACAGAGAAAGGAAGGTGAAAAGTTTAGAAAAGATACAGATTCAGCTGGTGTCTAGACTCAGATTCCCCAGGGAACTCTCATGAGTGAATAGCAACCACAGTGTCATTCCACCTCAAAATGAGGGCAGTGGGCTATTATAACTCTATGTATAAATCAGTCATCAGCTGGGGCTGGAGTTGCAGTTGTAATATATGTATAAATCAGTCATCAGCTGGGGCTGGAGTTGCAGTTGTAATATCTTGGACATCTTTTGGAGAGACAGCTACAGTTGGGCATGGACAATCATCTAAATAAATTAGAAGCTTTTATTAGCCAACACACAAGTGGAGTGATGGAATCAGCAGCTCAATAAAGGAGATTCTGGTGGATCCTGAAAATTTTAAAGTTGCGTTTTTATTTTCATTCAGTTCAAAATCTTTTTAAAACTTATCTTGAGATTTCATATTTGAGCTATGTGGTTTTAGAAATGTGTTGTTTAATCTCCAAATATTTTGGGATTGCTCAGCTATTTCTCTGTTATTGATTTTTAGCTTAAGTCCATTATGGTCTAAGAGCAGACATTGTATGATTCTATTCTTTTAAATTTGTTAAAACGTGTTTTATGTCCCAGAATTTTGTCTGCCTTGGTGAATGTTCCACATGACCTTGAGAAGAATGTGTATCCTTTTGTTATTCATGAATTAGTCTATAGATGTCCATTATATGCAATTGATCGGTGGCGCTAAGTTCAACTCTGTCATTACTGATTTTCCGCCTGCTGTATCTGTCCATTTATAACAGAGGGGTGTTAAAGTATTCAACTGTAAGAGTGAATTCATCTGTTTCTCCATGCAGTTCTATCAGTTTCGCCTCGTGTTTTGACACTGTGTTTTTAGGTGTAATTCATATTAAGGATTTTTATGTCTTTTTGGATAATTCTCCCCTTATTATTATACAATGTCTCTCGTTATCCCTGATAAATATCCTTGCTGTGAAGTCTGCTTTGTCTGAAATTAATATTACTACTCATGCTTTCTTTCGATTAGTATTAGCATAGTATATATTTCTCCATTTACTTTTAATCTTATGTATATATTTTTAAATTATAGATTTAGGGAGTACAAGTGCAACTTTGTTACATGGATATATTGCATATATGTAATACATCTTTTAATGTAGCTGTAACCCCAAGTCTCCAATGATGATTATTCTACACTCTATGTCCATGTGTATAAACTATTTAATTCCCACTTATAAGTGAGAACATGTATGTTTCACTTTCTGTTTCTGAATTATTTTACTTAAGATAATGCCCTCTAGTTCCATTCATGTTGCTGCAAAGACAATATTTTATTCAATTTTATGACTGAGTACTATTCCATTGTGCATGTACACACACACACACACACACACACACACACACACACACACATGCCACATTCCCTTTATCCAATCATCCATTGATGGACATTTATGTTGATTCCATATCTTTGCTAATGTGAACAGTGATGCTATAAACATATGAGCACTGATATATGTTTGGTGTAATGATTTCAGTTCTTTGGGTAAGATAGATACCCCGAAGTGAGATTGCCAAATTAAATGGTAGTTCTATTTTCAGTTCTTTGAGAAATCTCCATACTGTTTCCCACAGAGGTTTTGCTAATTTACATTTCTACCAGCAGGGTATAAGTGTTCTCTTTTCTCTGCATCATTGCCAATTATCTGTTTGTTTTTTTTTCTTTTTTTTGAGACAGAGTCTTGCACTGTTGCCCAGGCTGCAGTGCAGTGGCGCGGTCTCGTCTCACTGCAAGCTCCATCTCCTGGGTTCATGCCATTCTCCTGCCTCAGCCTCCCGAGTAGCTGGGACTACAGGCGCTGCCCACCAGGGCCAGCTAATTTTCTGTATTTTTAGTAGATACGGGGTTTCATAGTAGCCATTCTGACTGGTATAAAATGGTATCTCATCTGGTTTAAGTTTATGTTTCTTTGGTGATCGGTGATTTTTTTTTTTATGTGCTTGTTGACCACTTGTATGTCTTCTTTTGAAAAATATTAGCTCATGTCCTTTGCCCGTTTTTTTCATGGTGTTATTTTGTTTGTTTGTTTTGATTTTTTAGACATATTTGAATTTCTTGGAGATTGTGGATATTAGTTTTTTATCAAATGCATAGTTTGCAAATATTTTCTGCCATTTTGCAGGATATCTGTTCATTCTGTTATTTCTTTTTCTGTGCAAAAGCTTTTTAGTTTTAATTAAATCCCATTTGTCTGCTTATATTTTTGTTGCATTTGCTTTTGAGGTCTTAGTCAAGAATGCTTTGCCAAGGCCAATGTCCAAAAGAGTTTTTCTGGGTCTTCTTACTGGGCTTTTCTGGTTTCACGTCTCAGATTTAAGTATTTAATCCATGTTAATTTTTGTATACAGTGAGAAATAGGAGTCCAGTTTCATTCTTATGTATTTGGCAATCCAATTTCCTCAGTACCGCTATTGAATAGAGTGTCCTTTCTTCTGTGTATGTTTTTGTTAGCGTTGTCAAAGATAAGTTGGCTGTGGTCGGTGGCTTTATTTTTGGATTTTCCATCCCATTTCACTGATGTGTTTGACTATTTTTTTTTTTCAGTACAATGCTGTTTGGGTTTCTATAGCCTCATAATGTAATTTCAAATCCGATAATGGGATGCCTCCACCTTCTTTTTTTTTTTTTTTTTTAATTTTGCTTTGGATTTCTATGGCTACTTGGGCGCCTTTTTGTTCCATATAAATTTTAGGATTGTTTTTTCTAATTCTGTGAAAAATGCCTTTGGTATTTGAATAGGAATTGCATTGAATTTGTAGATTGCATTGGGCCATGTGGTCATTTTATGATATTGATTCTTATGATTTATGAGCACAGGATATTTTGCCATTTGTTTCTATTATCTATGATTTCTTTCATCAGCATTTTGTAGTTCTCCTTGTAGAGACCTTTAACCTCCTTGTTTAAATGCCTTTCCAAGTCTCTCTCTCTTTTTTTTTTTTTTTTTGCTATTGTAAATGGGAATACGTTTCTGATTTGGTTGTCAGCTTGATTAGCATTGACATATAGAAATATTCTTGATTTTTGTACACTGATTTAATATACTGATATTTTACTAATGCCACTTATCTATTCCAGGATTCTTTTGGTTAGAATATTTAGGGTTTTCTAGGTATAAGATAATAGCTTTAGAAAACAGATAATTTGACTCTGTCCCTTCCAATTTGCATGGCTTTTATCTCTTTGCATTTCCTGGTTGCTATGGTTGGAAATCCCAGTATTACATTAAATAGGAGAGGTGAAAGTGGTCATCCTTGCTTGTTCTGGTTCTCAACAGGAATTCTTTGAACTTTTCCCCATTCAGGATGATGTTTGCTGTCACATATTACTTTTGTTATTTTGAGGTATTTCTTCTATGCCTTGTGTGCTGAGGTTCTTTTTTTTTTTTTTTTTTTTGATCACGATCAGGTAGTGTTGGTTTTTTTTATTTTTTTTTTTTTTTTTTGGTGGAATAATTTGTTTTGTTTTTTTTTTTTTTTTTTTTTTTTTTTTTTTTGAGACGGAGTGTTGCTCTGTCACCCAGGCTGGAGTGCAGTGGCGCGATCTCGGCTCACTGCAAGCTCCGCCTCCCGGGTTCCCGCCATTCTCCTGCCTCAGCCTCCCGAGTAGCTGGGACTACAGGCGCCGCCACCTCGCCCGGCTAATGTTTTGTATTTTTAGTAGAGACGGGGTTTCACTGTGTTAGCCAGTATGGTCTCGATCTCCTGACCTCGTGATCCGCCCGCCTCGGCCTCCGAAAGTGCTGGGATTACAGGCTTGAGCCACCGCGCCCGGCTGGTTTGTGTTTTTAACTATGTTTATCTGATCAATCACATTTGCTGATTTCTGTATGTTGAATGATCCTCACATCTCTGAAAGAAATCCCGCTCGATCGTTTGTATTATTGTTTTGATGTGTTGTTGGATTTTGTTTGCTAGTATTTTGATGAAGATTTTTGCATCTGTTTATCAGGGATATTAGTCTATGCTTTTCTCTTTTTATTGTATCCTTGTCTGAATTTGGTATCAGGGCAATAATGGCTTTGCAGATTGAGTTAGGAAGGATTCTTTCCTCATCGATTTTTTGGGAATGATTTCATCCACACATATACACACATACACTCGCACAAGCGTTCACTGTTGAGCAAAATAATTCACTATGTTTTTTTTTCTTAAACAACTTATCATTTTTCCTGGAAGTAATACTCATTTTATTTTTCCTGTGTTTTATTATCTTTTAAATATAGTGTTTCCACAACAGCTCTGTAAAATGACTCACATTTACCTGAGGATAAAAAATAATTTTACATTTTCTTTCACTTGATACTTTGTTCCTGGAGACCTTTATTCTTCTGTTAAAACCAATATTGTTCAATCTCTAAATGTGCAGGACAATTATGAGATGGGATTGTAGAAAGGTACAAGAGAGAAATCTGTGAACTTTTTTAAAGGTTTTTGGTGTAATGCCTCAAGTTCTGTAATTTTCAACAATTTCCCTTTTTTTGTAGTTATAAATGGTGTAATACATAGCTCTTTAACATTTTCTTTATTCTTACTCTAGTTCTTTTAATTAGATATTTAAATTTTCTACATTTATTTTATCTAATATTCTCTTTCTCTTGGCCCTTTATTCTATTGTTAGAAGAGACTTTCATTTTTAGTTTAAAAAGTCAACTATATTTTTAATTTTTGTTTTAATTTTAATTTCTGCTTTCTTCCTATAGCTTTAAAAAATTGATGAATCTTCTTCATTTTCCTATAATCTGCATAAAATGAGTAATATATGTGAAGTCTTTTCCTAGTTCCTGGTTTGTGTCTGATCCTAATCTGTTTGTTATGTTCTCTCTATTTTATGTTGAAGACATTCCTCAAATCTCTGATGATTTGAGGATACCCAATTCATATGGGTACCCAATTCATATTTAACATGAGGTTCACAAAAGCTGGTTGGAATTTGTTAGTTTCCATAACTGATGAGTTTTATGATAGACGACTGATTTTTTCATGAGAAATCCTCAAATGCTATGACTGTAAATTTATTTTTCCTATGAAGTCGTTGAGCTTCTCTAGAGAAGGGCCTCTCACTTCTCTGCCAGCCATGTGTGATCTAGTTGCCAACACAATTAAGCTAGATGGAAAAATGAACATGGGGCTTCAGACTGAGAGAGAGCAGGCACACACCAGGACTGGGAGTGGGAGAAAACAATAATATCAGAGTAATTAAGGATAAGTCATGATAGTGAATTTATAACTCTTTTCTCCTTTCTACACAACTAGCTAAGGAATTTTCCTGGTATGGGTGGGTATACCAGTTCCTGTTGTTCTGGTCTACTGGTATTAGACCAGATTTATGTCCTGGTCTATTGTCCTAGTAATCCCAATGTCTATTTTCCTGGTATGGGTGACAACTAGTATTCATATGTTCAGATTATCTCTAATGTTTTCAGTTTTTACCTCACACTTACATAGTAGTTTTATTTTAATTAACACTTTTATATAAAATTTTTTCTCTCCACTAAACTATTTGCCATTTTTACTTCAGGTTTCTTTCTTTATGTGTTGTAATTGGTGTCACAACTGTCTATATATTTTACAGATTGAGAAATTTAAGTTTGTATTTCTTATTGCTGTTTTAAAATGATTTCAAGAGAAAAGGCAGAATCTATTATCCTAAAACTATAAATCTCTCTTATCTCATTAAACACTTTAAATGATTTCTTATTTTATTTTTAAGGACAAGTGGGCATGTTTGCTGTTTCTCAGTAGTGTAGCTATTGCATGCAAATATCTTCCATGGCTGGAAATATCTTTCTAGTAAATTATAAAACTTTTCATAGCATATGTATCTATCTGAATTAATATCTAAATTGTATTGATTGCATCTTTATCTGTGAGAGGTTAAAATTAAGGCTAAATTGTGGTAGTCATTTTAAATGTCAGCTTCTAGCTAGAAAATTGACATCATCCTCATAAAAAACAAACGATACAAAATTTCTATATACTATTTTTTAAGATGTTGCTCTTTTAGAGAGTTAATAAAAGTGCACATTTAGGGGATTAATAAGAATGCATATTTTGATATCTTAGAATGAGCATTCAATAGCCGTAGGCCAAATTTGTAGTTGGTTTGATAGTGAATGTTCCACGAAGTATTAATTATCTTACTTTTAAAAACCATTATCACTCTTTCCTAATCTAAAAAAAAAAAAAAAAATCTAACAATTTGGATGAATTTCTAACACAGTTTTGATAAATACTGCATGTCATCAGTTTCTGATGAGATCTCTTTTAGGATATATTTGAGCAATAATTATGTTCTATTAATAATATGTTTTATTGTATCATGTACAAACAAACAGATGTTGGCCAAACTACATATATAAGAAACAATACTCTACCAATGTAAATTATTTTCTAACAATTTTATGACATAAAACATCAAAATTAATTTTATACTAAAGATTAGTATTGTCTATTTTGTTATTTTATAATTAACATATTGTTTAACTGCATAAATATTGTCAAGTTTTTGAAATATGTAAACATACATTTATTGTGTTCAGTTTACTTACTAAGTATGGCACATATTAAAAATTCCTCATATGATATCATTTCCATGAGATATATTTTCATTTCAACTACTTCAATAAAGATGCCCATGGAAACAGTATCAGTCCTTCATATCAAGGATAAATCCAATTATCCCAAAGCATTTGTCACTCTACATTATTTTAAACACAATATGTATGTGTGTTTGTGTGTGTGTGCGTGTATGTGTGGGTAAGTGCTCTAGATTCAATGGTTAATATTTTGAACATCAAATGAAATGAACACTGAATAAACATGAAATATTTTGACCTTGTTTCAGATAGAATGATATAATAAGAAAAAGTGTTGTCAGAGGCTCACACCTGTAATCTCAGTGCTTTGGGGGGCCGACAAGGGACAATTGCTTGAGCCCAGGAATTTGAGACCATTCTGGGCAATGCAAAGAGACCTCGTCTCTACAAAAAATTGAAAAGAAAAAAATTGACTGGACCTGGTGGCACATGCCTGTAGTTCCAGCTACTTTGTAGATTGAGGTGAGAGTGTCACTTGAACCTAGGAGGTGGGACTGCAGTGAGCCATGGTCACACCACTGCACTCCAGGCTGGGTGACAAAAAAGAAAAAAGATTCTAATGTCAACTTTGTGCACATAAGCAAAAAATGATATATGTTTCTGAGAGAAATAGCTAGGTTAAAAAATATACTTGTTTTAGCCCATATGTAATTATAATGGCTCATACAAAGTATAAACTCAGTATATATTTGTTAAATGGTTGAATAAATTAATAAAATATAGAAAAAAATTAAGTGTTATAAGGAAAATATGTGGTTTTAACTTTATCTGAAATATTACCATTTCCACCTTTAAAGTATATCTTCACTCAAAACATTTAACATATATTCTGATTGATCATTATCCTAGAGCTGGAAAAATATCTAGATTAAAATAATGGATTTAGAAATATAAATCATTTTCTATATATGATTTAGAAAGAGAACCCTCAATTGACTTTACATTTAGTTGAATAAATAGACTAATTTTTCCTATAGTAGACAGAGTGCCTTATAGGTTTCACATGTTTTATTGAAGCATAATTTAGGGTATAATAAAATACATAAGTATTAACTACACAGCCTCTGAAATGCCTGCAAAGTGTACATCAAGTCTTTCAATGGATGTGTACATTCATTTTGTATGATATATAAATGGAAAGGGCATTATGTTGTCATAGGTATGAATCTGTTCAGCTTCACTAGATACTTGCAATAATTTTTCAGGGTAGACATAAAAATTTGCCTGCTAACCAGCAGTATAGAAGAGTTCCACTTTCTTGTCCAAATATACTATAATATTTAATTTGTATCTTATAAAAATTTTATTTTAGGGAGCCAAACAAGACCCATAGATTGTTATTGCTTAGTGTTTTGTTTTATTACTGTTTCTTTAAATCCTGTTTTAAAATATAGGATTCCTTTGAACTCTTTTCTCTGTTATTCCTGAAACAGTGCTTTTGTGGTTATTTCTGTGTTGAAAACAAACAAACAAACAAACAAAAAAACAACAACAAAAAAGAAACTGCATCATTTGTCCTGTAAGGTTTTTCATAGTCTGGCTTTGCTAATTGCATCACATGATATCATTTAGCATATATCTCTGTTTTTCCTGTTTCATTGTTACTTAGAGCTTTTTGATGTAAATAAATACATGTGTGCATGTGTGTGATGTTTCTGATATTTCATAGACAGATGGTAACATAGCAAATATATATTTCTCTAACTTGAATTTTTTGCTTAACAGTACAGCTTGATCAGTATTCCAGTGTAGGGTATAGAAGTGTTATTTCCTTTTAACACTATGTATTTTTTCATTTTGTGGACATAATATCATTAAGCCCCCAATGTTTTCCAATCTTTTACTATATAGACTGTGCTGTAATGTAGAATATAATATGCCTTGCACATGTCTTTATACATTTTACTGATTATCTTTTGTATGGGCTCTTAGAATACATTTTCGTGTAATTTTTCTAGGCATTGCCAAACATGGGTTTATAAATTAATTTTGTAAAAATGGAAATCTTTATTGTGTTAAATTTTCCAATAGAAGAACATGATATGCCTTTCTATTCCTAATGTTTAATCTTGTTATTATAAATTTCTAATCTAATGTAGTTGTTTTCAAAGAACATTTTCTGTGTCATATCAAATTTTTGACAGGTTCGAATTTTCTTTAAAGCCTCATATAGGGTCAGGTTTTGAAAGAATGGTATTTTTGTTTTTTTGCCTGTTGTAAATAAGCATCTATATAAAGGCATTTATTCTAACATTTAACGTGTTGTTCAAATACTTTATTTTTTGGTCAGGTTGTTTTATTAATATTGAGAGATCTCAATTAATATCTCTTGCATAATGTTGGATTTATTAGTTTTCAGTTTTCCAGTTTTCCCCTGGAGGTCTATTAACTTTTGCCATAATTATTTTGAAAATATTATATTAGGTAAATAAATTTTGGATTGTAATCTTTCTGGTTGAGTCTAGTATCACCATGTAAATATCTCTATTTAACTGTTTTATTTATTTGTCAGCATCTTTTATTTTCTTATTTTATCTCATACAACCTTGAATTCTTGTTGTTAGTATATATGGATTATATCTATTCCAAAGTTCTAGTTTTTCATCATTTCAATTATTATGTTTTAGATGTGTTTTCTCTAAACAGCATTTTGTTGGAATGTTTTTAAAACCTATGGATTTTTTTTGTTTTGTTTTGTTTTTTGTTTTTGATAGAGTCTTGCTCTGTTGCCCAGGCTGGAGTGCAGTGGCAATCTTGGCTCACTGCAAGCTCCACCTCCCGGGTTCATGCCATTCTCCTGCCTCAGCCTCCTGAGGTAGCTGGGACTACAGGCTCCCGCCACCACACCTGGCTAACGTTTTTGTATTTTTAGTAGAGACGGGGTCTCACTGTGTGAGCCAGGATGGTCTCGACCTCCTGACCTTCTGATCCGCCCGCCTTGGCCTTCCAAAGTGCTGGGATTACAGGCATGAGCCTCCGCGCGTGGCTAAAATTTATGTTTTAACATGAATGGTATTACACAACAAATTTACTCTTGAATTTTGCTTTCTACAATAAATCTGCGTATCTTAGTTGATGAAGCTTTTAGCCTTTTGTTGATTTTCCAAAATTTTACTATATAAAAGAAGTTATCACAATTTTTTTCATTTATTTTGTATTGATGTGTACATATTTGTGTAAATGTACCTATGCACTAGTGTGTATGTCTGAGTGTTGCATGTGGTATTACTGGTAAAACAAAGGCAGAATAGGTCCTGGTTAAGCACCTGGAATTACTTGCATTGGATCTCAGCTCTATAATTTAACCAGCTCCTTTATTTAACTTGACTTTGAACAAATGATGTAATCTTTTTGTTCTTAGATTTTCTCGTGTATAAATTGTGAGAGTAGTAATGTATATCTCACAAATTTATTGTATTGCATGAGCTCATACATATAAAGAACATATGTTCTTTATGTTTATGGAACAAAGTAGATACACTGTATTTGGTATTCTTCTTATTGTCATTTTTAAAATCACTGATGTTCTCCACAGGCACTACTGTAATTTACAAACAGAAATTATTATCAAGAACTTCAAATCTTTTTCAAGAGCTTTATCAAGAACTTCAAAACTTTAATCCCAAAGGATATTGGACATATAACATGTACGCAGACGCCTGTGAAGTGCCATATCATGGGTGTCATAAGTCAACAAATTCATCTCAGGACTTGTCTTTACGTACCTATGTTTGTTACTGTCCTCAATCCTCCAACCCCAACCCCTCACCACAAGGTGCATGAGATATCCTGTGTCATTAAGGGTAAATATAATGAGGTAATTGAATAATTATAAAATAGTATACAAGTAAATCAGGCAAAAACAAAACACAGCAAGCAACAACAACAGAAAACCCCACTGATATTAGAATAGGTGACTTTAGCTCTGTTTTCATGAGGTAAATAGGTGCATTGTGGTCACTTGGGATAAAAAGATGTATTATGCATGGCGATGTCTAAGATGTCTATGTTTCAGCTTGTTTTATATGAAACAAGAAAATAGTAGTATGTTTAACTAGGGTTTTTTACGAGGATTAAACACAATGATACATGTAAAGCAAAAGACTATTTCCAGGTTAATCATAACCACTCAGTAAATGCTATATATATGAAGATTATTCTTAAAATCTAATATGATGCATTATAATACATAAACATATAATTCAATATATATATGATACACTCATTATAGTATATATTAATGATTATCATTGTCTTCACTTTATTTCAAAGACAGTCAAAATATTATAATTTAGAGTGGAAGAAAGTAATTACTGCCTGGGCTTACTCTTGTATACATTTTGACAAACAAAGTAGAAAAATGCATAATAGAACTAAATAGCCACAGATTGTATTATCTATTATAAAAGATGTTTTCAACCTCTTTATTAAATCAGAAAGGGTTTTACATTATTTTATATCTGAAGCTTCTATCAGTACTAAATAAAAATTCTAGTAAATATTGAATTATATTATTCTTTCAGCAAAAAAAAAAAAAAAAGGTATTTTATTATCTCTACAAAATGTAGAGGGGAGTATTCTAGATAAGTGAATGTTTCTTAGCCTAACTTTTAGGTTGAAGAAGGCCTTGAAACAAGGACTTGCATATGGATAGCTTATTTTAGGAAGTGATATCCTAAGGAACAATAGCAAGAGACTTGGGAGTGTTAAACAGAAAAGATTAAAAGCCAATTTGAGAGTATGCGGTTGAGCTGCTTAATTATGTAGGCAACTGCACATAAATCATGTTGATTACTCTTGGGGTACCTTGTAGAACGCACCTTCAACTTGAACCCTTGAAACAAGGAAGGCATGACAATATGTCCGCAGACTCTTTCTTATAATTGGTGAAGAATTTTCTTAGGTTTTCTTAACCACTTGTGATTTCAGGTTTGTAATCAAACCAGAATGACCAAGCTGACTCCTGTTAGAGTCCTATGTTCTCAGAGAAACACTGGGGGAGAAATCAAGAGATAAGTAGTTCAGCTAAGGTGCAGTGGTACCAGATTGCACCTAAGACAGCTGATTGGCAGAGCAACGAGTAAGAACTGGAATTAAGTAAAGGTAGAGGATGTGTGACAGAGGACTAGACATGTCCATTATTGAATATAAATTTTTCTAGGCTAAAATAATCTCTTTTTTTTCCTCAGCACAGTTATCAACACAGAAAATACCAAAGTTGTTCTTTTTTTAATCTACTGTTAGACGTTTCAGAGAGGCAATGTCTCTTTTTTCTTGCTTTTAATTCTCACTGTCTCTCTCTTCTCACGGGTTCCTTTTTTTTTCTTTTTCCTCCCCCTTACTACTTCTGTCTCTTTCTCATTGAAACATAATGAGATAGAAATAATTTCTAATAGCTCATATTGAGGAACAGATTCATGCAACATCTTAAAATAAATATATACATTATACACATTTCCCAGGGCTACCATAGGAAAGTACCACAAATTTGGTGGCTTAAAATGATAGAAATGTATTGTCTCACATTTCTGGGGGTTTTAGATCTCAAATCAAGTTGTCAGCTGGACCTTGCTTCTCTGAAACCTGTAGAAGAGAATTCTTTCTTGTGTTTTAGCTTCTGATAATTGTCAACGTGTTTTCACAGTCTTTGGCATTCTTTGACTTGAAGATGGGTCACTTCAATCTCTGCCTCTGTTGTCACTTGACATTCTCCCTGGGTGTATTTCTCATTTTCAAGTACACCAATCACACTAAATTAAGGCCCACCCTACTCCAGTATGATCTCATCTTCACTAATTACATATGCAAAGATTCATTTTCTAAATAAATCACATTCAGAGGTTCTGAGATTAGGACTTGAAAATATCTTTTTGGGGAACATAACTCAAACACCAACACACACTATTTGTGTAAATAATGTGAAAAAACTGCTTTTTCCAAATCTGATTAATTATTTTGCATCACTATATGCCCAGACATATGCATCTGATTTTTCTCCTCGTTTTCAGTTCAAAATTTTGTGAGACATGCTCCATTTGTTTTTGCTTGTCGGTTCTATTTTTAGCAGATTTGCCAACCATTGGGAATTTGAGATTTTCTTTAGATACAATAATACAAAGATTATGGTGAATTTTGTGCTTGTAATTATTAAGAGAATCTGTTCTATACTTGTAAATATTAGGAAAATCTGTTTCCTTAAACTCTGTCATTTCTACCTGTTTTTTATGGGAAGAATAGACATACTTATTTGTGGTTTTCATGAGTTGGGATCCATTTAGTTAAAATTGTGGTGAAGTAAAATTTATCTGGTGTTGTATGCCTCCCATAGAAAATGACAAAATAATGTGCATCCTTTAGATTAGGGGCGATATTCAATTTCTCAGTAACCTGTACTATAGTTTCTGGTTATTCCTTTCTCAGTGGTTTTTTTTTTTTTTTTTTTTTTTTTCTATGTCAAAGCCTATCAAAACTTAAAATTTTTCTTTTTTTCTGACTACTCATTATTTTCTTAGCAACTCTGCTTCCATGCTCTTCTTTGTGGTTTCTGACAGGGCCAGTGACTCAACAATTTATTTCATCTCAAGATGTACAATTCTTCATATAGACCTTGCTAATGTTTCGTGATTGAGGTAAAACATTGATATTATTTGTGACTCATTATGGTACATTGTTCCCTACAAGAGCCTCCTCATCTTCTCTCCTCTCTCTAGCTAATGGTTTTAATTCTGATCATATTTGACCTATACTTTTCAATTCAGACCAATGTTGATTGATTTCTCTATTTTATGTGTATAATAAACACAAACATCAGATTTATAACTACCTTAACTAGGAAAAAGTGTGATACTTTACAACAAAGAAAGCACCAGTCATAACATGTGTAGTTCACCTGCCTGTCAGTAAAGATAAGCTCCAGCTGCCAGCTCCGCACAGTATCAACATCCTCTGGGGCTTTCTGTGAGTTTTTGTTCATTTGTTTGTTTGTTTAACACAACAGTAATCGTAAGACCAGCTTTGTGCCTCAGTAATGCAGCAAACACAGAAAATGAGAGTTTGCTTTTCTGTGGCTATAATAGAATATGCATCAATAGCCTCCCTCACTGGTAGATGTAGCCAGTTTCTTTGTTTTTCTCAATTGTATAGATTTCAGAGAGGTAGGACAATACGCGGTTTAGATCACGGACCACTTTGGTTCGAGCAGCACTTTCACTTGATTGCCATATAACCAAACGTGTGTTGTCGTATCTCTCTGTTCTTTTGCTTTCCATCTGTGGACAAAATTATTACCTATGTATAGAATTCTGGTGAGGTGAAGTAAATGAGATATTGCATGAAACATTCTTAAAAGAGGGTCCTGCCAATAGTAAGTGTAACACTAAGGGTCAGTAATAATTATTATATGAAATGTGAAGGCTCCCTTTTAAATGTGGTCTCTTTCCAAACACTGAATTCTTCAGTGACCACTATGAGCCCATGATGAAAATTCAATCCATCTCCAAAAACTAGACAGAAGGAAGGAGTCGTAACTGTGGATCACAGTTGGCATGGGAACAAGGAGTAAAATTATCCAGAGCATCTGAAAGTACAGGCATTGGGAAAATGATATATTACTGTCACTATCTTTTGAGTAACTCCCCAAAGTCTTTTAAAAATAAAACTTCAGGTCCGTTTCTTTGTCATAGTCACTTCACTGAGAAAAAAGGTGGAAGATATGTGCCATGTTAAGTAAGCATAGATGAGAAGGAGTGAGGGAAGAAGGGAGGAAAAGGGAAAGGGAGACCGTCTCTCATCTCTTGTCCTTTATTTATATTTACTTCTAATTTCTTCTTACTCAAAATGTACCATTTAGTTGTTTTTATTATCAATCTTGAATATTTTTAGCTTTTAAGTCCTAGCATTTTCACTCTTGTCCATTAGTAAATCAATGTTTATTCTCCGTGAAATACTTAAACTCTTGAGAGAATAAATTATGAATGAATAAACTAAAATTTCTAGTGGGACTTGGCATTTTAGAGGAGGGCTTATCTCTCAAAGTAGAATATACTGCAAAATAGACATTCCAAGCTCAAGAGCAGGTCAGTGACACTAGGAGAAAGGTTTGGATAGAGGACTTTTTCCTGCATAACTATTAGATTTTATCTCCTGGTTGACTGATAGTTCAGCCTAACCTCAACTCTATTGGAAAATAGTCTTTCTTTGTTCCATAAATCCATGAAGAGGAGGTATGTGCTTTTCTGAGCTTAACTTCTCTGAGAAAAGTTGTGGTGAAGCTTCACTGTGCTAATATGGATGATAGAAGGTGGTATTCCTACTCAATCAAAATGTAGCATGCACCCCTTGCTTCAATCTTTTCTGCTTCTGCATTTTATGTAAATATTATTGATAGCTACAATACCTTATGAAATATTAACAAAGTATTTTAAAATTACTATAAAAACGTGTAACAACTGAAATTATACTGCAACTGCATTTTTCTGGCTCTCACTGGAAGCTTGCTCAGTTTTAGCAACATGGAAACAAGAATTTGATTGTTATGTCTCTTGTGCTTATTTTGGCTCAGAAGACTGTAAGTGTGGCGCTTGGCACCAGAGAGCACTCTTTAATGGTAACATCATATCATAATGCCCACTGACTTTAGTGTACTCTCTTCCCACACAGTCTGATTATGACTTATTGCAATCACTTTATACCAGAAAATTCTATTTATCGTTTACACAGGGATATTGCTTAATTACTTTTAATTAATTTGTTCTATTATTATAAATAAATTATTGTTCTAATTGTTATGGGCAATAAGTATTTCTAAATAAAATATAATTTGATACCTTTTCAAATTATTAACACATTATTCAGTTTTGATGTTAACAATTAGCTAAAGTTCTTGGTAGAATTCATGAAGAAATACCATTTTGTTTCTAAAAAGTGCTATTTCTACTAATTAATACTCTTCGATATGGGGATGGTAGTCTTTTCAATTTCAAGAATGAACAACGTATTTAGCAAAATATTTGAGAAGCAATATATATTGTCCATTTTAGCTAGTGAATTAAATGAACACAAATATTTCAATACTTTCTCATTGGCTATTTAATAGTTACGTTTTCAAATTACAAGTAAAATGTATTCTCAAAAATTCTGAAGGAGGCAAAAAGGAAGTATACATATGCACATATAGTATATACACATTACATTTGTACATACATGTGCGTATATTTATCTACATATTATATCATAAAGATATAAAAGCCTGTAGGCCTGTATCAGTAGCCAAGTAGCCAGGGTTCCATCAGGGAAACAGAACCAGCAGGAAAATTTAAAGAAAAAAAATATATTTTTATATGTATATATATTTATATGTATGCATATATTTATATATATATTTATAGGTATACATATATATAGAGAGAGAGAGAGAGACTTACTGCAAGGAATTGCCTTACATGAGTTGGAGGCTGGCTAGGCAAGTCAAATTCATAGTCAGGCTGTGAGAAAGGACAGGCAGGAAACTCTGATAGAAGCTGATACTGCAGCCAACAGGAAGAATTTCTTCTGAGGGAAATCCTCAGTTCTGCACAGTTTAGGTTTCGTGAAAATAGATGCTTGCAAAGCAACTATTTTATGAATCAATGCAAGAAAAGCCCATAGTGGTTGTAGAAGTTCAAGACCTAAATAACTCACTTAAAAAAATATGCTTTGTGATGAAATTTCTTAAATGTTGTGAGTGATGATCCTAACTCTAACCTTAAACTTTTTTCTAATCCTTTCTAGAAAATGACTGCTAAGAAAGGAGTACGTATATAATATATATCAAGGGTTTGTTATATAAATTACAACATTCAACTTTTACTTTTTAATGTAAAAAGAATCTCTGGTATGCAAATCTTTGTCAGCTGATTCAAATTCTGATTTTTCAGTGTTATTATTTATATGGAAAATCTAATAGTATTCTGATTACTACAGTCCTACTTGTTTGGAGCTTTATGGGAAGAAATTGAATTGGAATGACTCTTTTGGAGCTTTTATGACCCTTTACATTGGTCACATAAAGAATCAGATGTGTTAGCTGATTATGAACCAAAAGAAAATTATTTAAAATACTTTTTCATCAAATTAACTTATAACAGGATTGTACTGTACTTACGAGTTCAAAGAAGCACTTTTTACTACCTTAATTCAGTGACTTCTATATTGTTTTCTTTGGGAATTCCTGTATCAGTGCACAAAGTTAGTTCACTTTTCTTCAAATTTAGTGAAACATCATTACATTATTTGATAAATAATCATTCCAACTTTCCTCATTGGTTTGTGATACTCCTTTTTCGTATACCTTATTATTATATATAGTACATATCTTATTATTATATATAGTATGTATCTTATTATATATAGTATATATCTCATTACTATATATAGTATATATTATATGTAGTATATATCTTATTATATATACTAGAATTTATTTTATATATTGTTTTCCTAGAACCACCATATTTTATACCTATATTATATAATACATAAAATGTATATTTTATATAAACATATAAAAAGATATTAGATTATGTATTAAAATCAGGGATGGTAAATATTTTAATCACACTTTAATATTTTGTTTCCATATTTAGAATGGTCTATATAACGTTCCCTACCCAGTGACTCATTGGCAATGCTGTGCTTCCCAATCCCCCTGCTTTCTTTTCATTAGTCTGTTGTTACACTGATGCAGAATGTGGAGTCATTTAATGGGTGCAAACTTCATAGCTGATACTAATCTTAAATGTTGTTATCTTCACTGTAATATCCTCCATTTAATTTCATGATAGTAGCCTCCACTTAATTCAATTTTAATTTACATAGCATGTGACTATATATCTTCAGATAGGCCACTGGAAATATTTTGTGCAACTATGATGCCTGATTTTTGTACAAAGTGGTGAATATGTATTCACTTAAAAGTTACACCATTTTCAGTATCCAAACATTATTGCTTCTCAACAAGAAACTCATGTCCAGGCACAAGCATTAAGGCACTCAAAGGATTTCCTGCTTTTACCACATATCTCACTATCCGGAAGCAACTGGACTATACAGCACTCAGTTCCAGGGCCTAGTGGGAAGCAACACTTTTCCAGGTTGGTGTGTGTTGTTTGTGATGTGGTTATTTGCTCTGGACCAGCAACATCTTAGGTGTTGATTTTTCCATGATCAGAATACATTGTTCTGGAATCCAAAGGGTGGGATTGGGGGTGGCATCTCGTAACATTTCACCTAGTAATTCGCTCACAAAAGTTTGATCATCATCTATTCAACTGTGGTTCTGCTGGTTAAGAAGTTTGAGATCCCAAGGACAGAATTATTCCACCATTAGACATAACCGTGTTCCTGTAGCTAAGAACTGCCTTTTGACCATTTCAAATTCCTTACGTCCCTGAATAAACAGTCAAAAAGGACATTACCACATTGACTGGGACATTACCACATTGATTGGGAATATTAGTCTGATTATAGTGGGGAACTGGACTTCCTGTTAGATTATGCGGTTGATGGAAGGATATTTTTCAAACCCAGAAATCTTGTAAAGTGACCTGTTATTGTGCCATGTCAGACGGTAAAAGTCAAAGGAAGACCATGGGAATCAATAAATAAGGATCTCCCTAAGGTTCATACCCTTCCCAAATGCCAAATGAAGGTTTGAGTATCCCCTAAATAGAGACCCTCGCCTGCTGAGGGGGTGGCTGAAGGAAAAGGGAACACAGATGGCAGGGGAGTAAAAAGGATATAAATAATAAATACCAAGTAAACCTCAAAAAATTATACCATTCTCTCATACAACTCTTGCTTACTAATTTTATTCTGGGGTCAGAAAAAATGGATGTCTTTTTCAATGACTACAGCTAGAAATAATCCTCTAGGACCAATGTCAACATATTTAATATCTTCTGAGACTTTACCAATGTAAGTAAAAATTACTATTGCTACATATATATAATGTGTGTGTGTATATATATATATATACACACACACACACACATATATTTCCCTCATAAGTACCCAGTATTGTCCTGCACTCTTTAGAGTTTCCTTCTTATGTTAAAACCTGATTTTAACTTCATTAAGATATCTCCTACTCCATCTGATTTTCTGTCACAAAGCCTATATAATGTTCTGTAGTAAATTCCTAAAGTTGAATGTTGTCTCAGCATTCATGTAAAATGCAGGTTTAACTTTCTCGTAACAGAAGCCGGACTTAGTCACCCTTGATAATTTCTAGTTCCCCACCTCCTTCTAGTTTCTCAATGTGGTCAATCCAACTATTTGCCTTATACAACCACCTCCTGGCGACCACCTTCCTGTGGAACTGCTAGCTATGATTTATCTGGAATTTCCTTGACTTGCCCCACTGATCATCACTCCTCTCACACATTGCACATATATGTTGCTATAACCACCTCTTAATTACAGCATGACTCTGGAACTCAACCTGCTGCTCAAAACCCACCCAGTAGAAACCCCTCACCAAAATAAAACAAAACAAAACAAAAGACCTGCTTGGGTTAATGCCCTGGACCCCAATAAAGGCTTTGATGGCTAACAGATCCCTCTCTCTTTCTGTCTCTTTCTCTCACTCTCCACTTGTCACTTGCTTCTTGACCATGCCTGTGCCAGATGACTCCCCTTTTCCTGTTGGTCCTGTGAGACATAAAGCCCTCTTCTTTTTAGAATCTGTAGGTAAAAAACTGCTTCTGTGATTTCATTTTTTTAATGCCTCCTCTGTGTCTCACCTGACCAGCACACCCAAGCCTAACTTCTCTTGCAGACAAGGCTCTTGTAGAGAGTGGTTATTCTGATGAAAGTAAAGTGGACACAGATCAGACAAGAACAACAAAGGTGACTGCCAGTGTACACAGGTTTCCCATGAGAAGGACACCTGGACTTGTATCAGATGCCTAGGCATTAAACTGTCCACCAGGATTAAAAAAAAGTATCTCCTGAAAATTGAAAACATCCATGATCAAATCCCCCAGAGCCCTATCATGGCATGGCTGAAGTTTATAGCCACTCTCCAGTGATACACTGAGAGACCAAATTAGAAAAAAAAATACGAAGAGCTCATTTTCTTATGATTTTCTGAAAAAACAATTCACACAAATAAATGGATGATAATAATATAACACATCATTCCTAGAAGGGAGCATTTAGTATCTAATGAAGGACTTCTGCAGCGAGTATGATTAAGGCCTGGAACGGCCAGTGTGAGACTAGGATTCTGGGACCAGGTGGCTGATTCTGCCTCTGCAATGAGCGTGACCACAAAATTAGAGACTCTGGTGTCTAGGGGTTGAGCAATTAAAACCTGGGCTGTCTTATTTTGAGAAATATGAGAAGGAGAATCAAATCTTAATGAGATGTCAGTGGAACATATATTGGGATTTTAAAATATCAATTAAAATTGAGCATTTAGATTGAAGCAGATCTCAGTAATCCATGTGCACAGAAGGTTAACGAGTGCAATAAGAAGGATAAACTGAGTAGAATTGGAATTTCCCTCTTATTAGTCATTCTTATTTTCCTTCTTTTTCTAGCACTTATACAAATACCTCCTCTTAATTTGGGACACATATTCTTAAGACAGTTGTCAACAGAAGAAGTGTTAGAAGGTACACATGTTGTCAAAATACTCACAGCACCTCATGCCCTGGGTTATTCAAGGTAATACATCCATACCATTCTATTAGAGAATAACTTCCATGTAATTTTTGCTCTGAGTCCTTGTTCATATTCAATTATAAACTAGGAGCTTTATGTGAGGCATTTTAAAAGAGGACATTGTATTATTATTTTCCCACGAGTTTCACATTTCAATTATTTCAGTTATTTTTTCCATTGGCTAGCATCTGAAAAAAATCAAATATATGTATAGTAGCTTTCAAGCTAATGTTTTATGTTTCACTTAGAATCCCACAGGTCAGATTCATGATAACTGACAATGTCCTGGGGGGAAAATGTATATAAAACACAGGTTTAACAATACCTGCTTTTAAAACATTATGTAACATCTGCTTGGCAAAACAAAGATTCAAAGACTACTTAAATAACGAGATCACAAGATTATTTCTAAAATTATGCTTTGATAAAGTTCTAAATCTGTATAGAGAGGCTGAATGATTGAGAAAATGTAGTTGTTGGAGACTATTAGCCATTAGGAGACTATAGACATCCACAGGAAACAATTTTGCAAGGAAGGAAATAGTACTTTTCATTAGATTAATGGCCAGCAAATTGATCAATCTGAAACATATGCATCCTCTATTACTATGAAACTATTAATGTGTGTTGAAATTCATGTAAGAAAATAATTCAGCTAAGCTCATATAATGACTTATCTGGTAGGAAATAAATATATACATTTTAAAGTTACACATAGAATTGTGATTCCTTTTTCTTTTTTCTATACTCATGTTTTACCCCAAAACTCACCTCATTAAAACATATATACAATATACATATTTGCAAAATATAGGTGTTGACATATTTTTCCAGAATATTCTGTGGTAATAGAATATCAGTGGTTTTTGGGTCATAGAGCCAAAGTTAGATAGCATATATAGGGCATAATTAGAGGTGAGCTTCTCAAGAATCAGGCTAAAGAAACAGGTAAATTATTGGACAGAATAACCAGGGTTAATAAATGCATGTATCTTTCTCTTTCATTTTAAGATACAGGACACAAACAAGAAAGGATCTCTCAACCACTCTGTTTTACGCAGCTATCATATAAAATGGTTTTGTTTGTTTTTTGGTTTTCTTTGATTATTTCACACATTCTGTTGGTAAGGTTTTGTTTCTTTCCTTACTAACAAAACCTTAGTAGTAGGTTTGGTTTCCTTCCTTCTGTGTTTCAGTCCTTGGCAGCTGGTTGGAGGTATTTTTTTCCCCTCATCAGAATATCGAAATAGGTAATATATAATGTATATATTGGTATGAAATATAAGGAAGCTGATTTGTAAGGAAAAAATATTTTCTACTTTTGTGACTAAAATAGAAATTTATTCTGTCATACATTTTGCTGAGAGATTAATTTTGTGATCTCAGTCTCCTGTTATGGTCTCCCAAATTGTAAACAAGATTATATAGAAATGAAGTAATGGGTAGAAAACATATTATTTGTTTTCTAAATATGGATACTTCTGATGATTAAAAGAGCCAAATAATTGCCAGATGCCAACTGATCTATAATAGGGCATAAAATCAAACTGCCTGGGGAGAATAGTGATGGAATGCCATGTAATGAGATTTACAGAATTTTCTCAGAATCCCTCATATGTAACAAACATATTTCTTTACATTGTACTTCCTTCAAGGCATTAAATAAACAACAGTATAGCTATTTAAAATGACAGAAAAGTAAAGATGGTTTTATTTTATTTAGGAAATCAAAATCATGATGAACAAAAATCATTGTCATATAAGTAGTCTGCCCTACATTCATTTATCTCTGTCCTTAGATTAATTTATTAGATTGGAGAAATCACACCGTTGAAGGCACAAGAAGTCTGCTCTCAAGGAGAAGGGGTAAATATAAGATGGTTCTACAGTGTTGGTGCATATTATCTTCAAATAGAGGTAGAGATATAAAACCATACTGAGATGTTTAGAATTTCAGAGTTGGAAAGGATATTGGAGATAACTTATTTAAAAGTGTTAATTTTGCAGATAAAGTCATTGAAAGCGAAAAAAAGATCCAAGGTTAAACAGTTTTTAAAAATTTTCTTATTGCCTTCTCAAATAAAAAGTGCAGCTAAAAAGGAATTTACAGAATTATCCCTCATTCAATTATGAGATAATAGGAGTAGATTAGAAATGGGAACAGATATTAACAGGAAAGAATGTCCCTAAAGCATTTTTATAGCTGAATGAAAATGTGCAGATTTAGAAGAATATGACACTCATTGATTACTCGTCATTTAAATTGTTGGGAAAAGAATTAACTACTTTTATTATTTTTAGTATTTTAATATTCAATAGTAACATAATTTAGTACCTAAAATATTCTTTAAAAATAAGTATTGAGTTTTTTACAGCTTTGACCTTTCAAATATTTCACATTCAAATTTGTTGGCAATTTTTTCTATCCCCACAGGTTACTGAGGCCATAAAGAGAAAAGGGAATTGAATAACTGGTGAATTAGATGTATTATAGGAAAAGGCCAAAGAGAAGTCTATGACTCCATAATTCATGGAAAGCATAAGATATCCAAATGTCTGGATGACAAGATATATACTACGAGGAGTAGTAAAAGGAATATTTTTCATCTTTAATATTAACAATAGATTTACAAAACTCTTGGAGTTGCTCTAAAATTCAACCTCAAAATAGTGTTTTACATAATAATCTAGGATAAGAAACCTCTGCACGTTGCTCAGAGGTTGCTGATGCTGTTCCTACCCCTTTGGATGCTGAGTAGACAGCACTGATGAATGTTGCCCTATAAAGATTGTTCAGTACCAGTGACAGAAGATAACTTGAGGCGACATAAGGCAAGAGGGACTGTATTTGGCCATATTTTAAATGTGATTTATTCTGATGAGAGGCAGTCATTTTTGTTCCAACTTACTCACATGTAAGACCGAAAAAAAAAAAAAAAAAAAACTGTTACATTAATCGTCTGCCGTCTCATCAAAACCCCTGACTCACTCCATGTTAGGGCGAAAAGAGAGTGTGAGTGTTAAAAAAATTGCTTATACAGAATATTTTGCTAAATTCTTGGTAGATGACTTTTTTATGAAGTATTCACATGACTTAGGTATCTGAGTCATATACGTTAGATGAAAGTTTTCATAATAGTACAAAACAAATTCAATAAATATCAATACAATATCCAGCTGATACAATAGACAGAGCTTTACATGTAACAAACTTAGGACATTATATTGAGAACATTAATAAATTACTAACCAAATATATAATCACTATTACAAAATAGACATTCTCTCTTCCATCATATATTCTAATAGGAGACACTATAACTACACAGTAATTTTACAACTAGATAAATGTATTTATAAAATATTATCTAAAGGCAAGTAATAACTTGTCATGAGGGCAGAGAATGAAATGTGAATTTGCACAATAGTCATGCAATGGAATCCCTATACTAACAGTCTACCTTTGAATGTTTGCTATTAAAAAAATGGAGGTATTATCTTAATATCAATGGGAAGGTATTGAAAATTTTATATTTTAACAAATATACAATAATTTATCATATAAATATTTATGTAATCTATATGTATACATAAGTGAAATCACAAATATAGTACACTTATTACACTAAAGATAATCATTACTATTAAATATATCCTAAAGGATGTTGTGCTGATTATCATGTGCATATTAAAATTAAATATCAATTTAAAATATCTTATACAATCAATTATATTTGCTATCTATTGATTGTTCATATGTGTATGATTGCATTAGACACTGACATAATTATAATAAATGTTGATCAAGAAAAACTTTATAATCTAAGATATATTATGAACTAAAAGAATAATATGAGCAGTTATTTCTACAATCTAAGACAATAGCATAGGATGCTTTTATAAATTCAGCCTTTAGGAGACAAGCCATAGTTTAACTATTTGGGAGTGACTGTTTTTATAATTAGGAAATTAGAATAGAAAATTATGAAAAATAAAATATATTACAATTTAGTGATTATGTTATAAATATATTACAATTTAGTGATAATGTTATCTAGCAAAATTAGGGAAGAAGATTAAATATAAAAGAGAAGAAAGTGTGGAGCTAGCACACAGACAGAAAAACACACACACGTACACACACGAAAACACACAATGTATTGTATGCAGTGCAAGCACTGGCTACAAAGATGAGTAAAATATTGGTCTGTCGTTTTATTCATTAAACAACTCTTACATGTAAATACATCAACGAATATTATGATTTCTTAATTCTCTTGAAAAAATGGTTTCAAATACAGTTTTAAAATCACGTTTTTATTTAGCTTGTTTGATATGTAGTTCAGACACACACACACACACACACACACACACACACTTATTCTGGCTTCACTAAATTGGAATTCTCCAGTTACATGTAAGTATACTATGAACTTTTCAAAGGCAGCAACTGTCTTCGTTTCTGCATGTCTAGCACCTAACACAGCTATCAGAGCACATATCAAGCCATAGGAAATTGATGGCAGTTTGGGGGATGGATTAATTACCAATTAACAGATAGATTTATGAATAATAAATTCATGACAGAAAACCTAAATTCTAAGCAATTTTGTCTACCTCTGACCGTTTGCGGAGCTTCTTTTCTCTTTATTTCCTCAAGCCTCACTATTGCAATTACAACTTTAAGAATCCTTTGATTCTTCATCTCTGAGACATATGTTCTTTAAAAAATAATAATAATTTCCATTTTAAAAACCAAAAATTAGACTTCATAACTTTAATTTAGAAAAATATTAAAACAATCTGTTTCCTCAGTATACAAATTTGAATAAAGTTGCATTTAAATAAATTCTCACATTCTAACAGAATACCTTCAATTTGTAGATTTCGAATGCAAAATACAGACTTCACATTGCTTAGAAAATGGTCCTTTGGGATCTAAACTTATTATAATTGAAGTGTGAAGTCCTAATTGTATTACTTGGTGTAATATATCTTCTATATAGATATTACTCAATGCCTGCAAATTCAAGAAGTGGGAAATGGAGACGGTATAATGCAAGGGAGATTTATGCTAAGAAGATTCTGGGTTGTCACGATTAAAAATTTTCCACCCATTATATGAATCCTATTGATCATTGCAGGAAGCAGAAAAGTGTGCTGTTCATTGATTTCCTGTGGCTACTGAATGCATTAGGTCTGACACTTTTGATGGGTAGGCAGGTTTTCAAAGGAAGTTCAGTTAAGCTAATCTTAGTTCAAAGGAATATTCACAATGGAATAAGAAACCTTGTAATTGCAAGAGAAAATACAAGAGTCAGAGGACTATATTATGAGTCATATCACCATAAAAATTAGACATGAGACACTTTCCAAGAGACTATAATAAAACACATCAACGTTTTGATACTGTTTTTCACAAATGTAGCAATTATCAGATAAATTGGGTTTTGGCTTTTTCACCCTTCAGCCAAGACAGTGAAGCAAAGTAATTAGTTCTTTTGTCATCTTAGCTAAGGTAAGTCTTCCAAAGTCTGTCAAGATCATGAAAATGTAAGTGAATAAATTACATAATTGCATCACATAAGTGAAATTGATAGCAACAAATTCAATATTTTATTTCTAATTCTCATCACTATTGTACTGGTTTCTTAAAATACAAATTTTCATCCATGAGTTGTATCAAAGACTTCTAAAGTAGAGAGAGTGATAGAAAATTCAAATCATAAAGACTTATTCTACCCTGGGAATTAATTCTCATTTTAAAATTAAAGCTAGAAAGTATGATCTTGTATCCCTGTTGGAAGCTGTCTTAGTGACTTATTAATACAATGTCAGAGTACAATATTACTTATCAGTAGTACAAAATAGTGTCAAAGCGCTACGTATATTTTTCCAGTACATTAAGTACCAGGGCACTGTGTCTCCTTCAGGTGATGATTAATTAAATTAGCATTACCCAAGTGGTCTTTTATGCCCACAAACATACATACGCTTGGCAATCAGCCTTCTCATTTTTTCTAATCATTTAGCATGCAAGCATACAACTTAAATGTATAGGAGTAAATGACGACTTATAGACTTTTGATATCATATTCCAATTTAATGAAATCCTCTCCCTGGGCACAGTAACATTTTTCTTCACTGCTTTTAGAAAGTTGCTATTCACAGCCGGGCACGGTGGCTCACGCCTGTAATCCCAGCACTTCCCCATCTCTATAAAAATACAAAAAAATTAGCCGGGCGCGGTGGCGGGCGCCTGTAGTCCCAGCTCCTCAGGAGGCTGAGGCAGGAGAATGGCATAAACCCGGGAGGCGGAGCTTGCAGTGAGCCGAGATCTCGCCACTGCACTCCAGCCTGGGCGTCAGAGTGAAACTCCGTCTCAAAAACACACAAAAGTTGCCATTCACTATTGAAAGCTACTCTAAATTATCAATCATGTGTGGCGTATTTGAATTTAAAAACTATTTTACTTTGTGATTACAAAAATGTTATGAGAATTACGTATTTTAAAGTATTACAACAGCTATATTATTTCATTACTAGTATTTACCACACAGCTTTTTGGGCATGACATCTGTTCAGGACAAGCATTTCAAAATCAGGTCAAGAAAAGGTTTTAATACAAGGTTCTGGGGCTTTGAATTTGAGAAAGCTGGATTGCACGGGCTTTCCTGTGTTTACTGATGTTTTCTGAGAAAACTAATTATAATATCTGGATATGAATCTAGAACTTTATGCCATAAGTCTAATATGCTTCTTTCATATTCCAATTTTATCTGGTAGCTCTTCTCCTCCCCCTTCCCCTCCTTCTTCTACTCCTCCTTCTTCTTCTTCTTCTTGCATTAAATTAAAACCCAAAGAGAAAGATCTGCTCTAGTTGAGTAAATGGTCCTTGGTTCTGTAACCCAACAGACTATTGTAAAGGTATGTAATCTTATCTCTTTAAAATGATTTTGGCTCCTCTCCTCCCACCCTCTGCCTCTGAAAAACTAAATCTTATGACTTTTTTTTTCCATGCCCCTTATATCTTTCGACTTAAAGAGCCAGGCTCCATTTTCCTTATGGTACATTTCAAAATATTCATTTTTTTTTTCCGGAAATAAATGTGAAACCATCAGATACTGTGAGAACTCACTATCATGAGAACTGCAGGGAGGAACCACCTCCATGATCTAATTACCTTCCATGATGTCCCTCCCCCAATACATGGGGATTACAATTTGGATTACAATTCAAGATGGGATTTCAGGTGGTGACACAGCCAAACCATATCAAGATAGTAATCACGTTATTTTTTTTAAATCGTTCTGTTTGAATATATTATCACTTACTATTTATCTATTATAAAAGCCTTCTTTATTTAGATAAATCATCCTATATATCTGAGATCTGTGGCCCTTAGAAAGTGTTGAAGTATTAACAAGAAATTAATGAAGTCATATATGTTTGAGGTTTAAACAAATCATGAAATGAAGATCATGTTATTCATTCATGAACATTATGTATTGTTATTTCACCGTTTACCCTTTGCAATTAAATGATACACATTTCAAGATGGAATTTTGTGAAAACTGTAGGAATTACTCTTTCCTCTTAAACTGGTTTTATGTGTTAAAATTAAGGGTCAGTGTTTCCTTTCAGGTTTTATATTTATCCCCAAAGGGAAAAGTAAAATCATCACACAGCAGACCAACGGGAGTAAATTGTAGAATTTATCTAGCAGGAATATAAGGGATAGGATCATTTTTGAAAGATAACATTCTGAAATGTTTGCACATTCTAAATCTCATAGATATACTGTTATCTAGAATCTAAAAAAGGAATAAAGAACATTCCAAAATCGTTCCCCAAGCAATAATGTAGATGAAAACAATTATAATTTCATTTTTTTACAACCAGAAAAAAATGCCTGTCAATTGGAATATCAGCCTATTGTCAATAAAAGCGATTCTCTGAACTTAATTGCAAAATACCTTACCGTTACCGGGGGTGCTTGCTTCCAGTGCTCCCAAGATGGTGGCAAGCCTGGTGTTCTCTGACCTGGGGTTCTTAGCCTCACAGATTCCAGAGAATGGAATCTTGGGCCATGCGGTGAGTGTTATAGCTCTTTTAGAAGCCGTGGGTCATGGAAGAGAACCGTAGAACCCAGTGACTAGTGTTCAGCTCGATGAGGTCCAGGCACTTAGCCCTGCAGGAACAATGGCGAGCCTCTAGCCTGATCCAGAGAGGCAATGGGCGCCTCACTGGATCAGAAGCACAGCGGACACCCTGCCGGATCTGGAGGGATGGAAGTCAGGGGCGGGTCTGCGATGTCGGCAAACAGTAGTGGTGGACGGAGAGCGAAAGCTCAGCTCCAGCCATAACAAAACACGGACCAGACTAGTGTAGTTGCAAGATTTAATAGAGTGAAATAGAGTGAAAACAGAGCTCCCATGTAAGGGGAGGGGACCTAAAGAGGGTTGCCCTTGCTGGATGGAATGCCTGGATTTACATCCCGATCTTTGTCCCTCCGGCTGTGCTCTCAGGCAATAGATGATTGACTATTTCTCTACCTCCTGTTTTTGCCTAACTAGAGTTTTAGTGAGCTCTCTGGTTGGTTGGGTGTGGGCTAAGTTGCAAGCCCCGTGTTTAAAAGCGGATGCAGTCACCTTCTCAGCTGTGCTTAAGAATTCTTAGTTGGCCTAGGAAATCCGGCTAGTCCTGTCTCTCATTACCAGTATTCCTTAAACATAAGAAAGTGCTAGCAGGAAAGACTCCAGAGTATATGTGAAATAGGTTTAAAGTAAAAATAATAATAAAAGTAAACAAATATATAAAATATGTTACTATTGTTTTCTAGTTTACGTTTTGAAAAATATTTTTAAGTATACCATTTCATCCTTAATTTTAACACATAAAGCTTTTTTTTTTTCTTTTTTGTAGATCTGTCTCTCTGAAAGAAAAGACTGGAGGTAGACATTATGCAATCTGTCAGTGAAAAGGATGTGTGAATGTGCCCTTGAGTACCAGCCATTAGAATGACAAACCACTGCATTTTCTCTTCAGTTAGAAATTTTACTACCCCTGGAAATAGTGATAATTTTTTTGGAAGATTGTATCTATACCTTTTCATCTAGTCTTTATTGATATATGATTTTAAAATATTTTATTGGTTGGTACTTATAAAAATATTTTAGAATTAGTGAAATAAAGACTTCAACAAATTAACTCCAATATATGTTGCTCACATAACAATTTTAAAGTGATGTATTATCTTAAACTGCACTGCAACCATACATTTTTAGCTTTTTAAAGAATTTAATAAAATATTCCTCTGACATCTTTATAGTTATAAACATTTTTGATGATAATTTCATTTTGGATCAATGCTGCTTCATCCTGGCAGAAAATATTTTATTTAAGTTGGTCTTCTGACTATAATATTTCTGCTACATGTAGTGAGGAAAAAATAATTTAAATTTTAAATTCATTTTAATTTGATTACTACATACCTTTAGGAACAACATTTTTCTGTCAAGATAATTAATAATTTTAAAATATGTTTTCAATACACATTTGCCTGCAAGAAAATATGTAATACAATGTCTTGGGAGAACTGCCATTGCATATTTCTAACTGTGATATATTTCTATGTAACTACTTGGAATGTGGCTACATTAATATCCAAAATTAACCATAAAAGATACACATTGCTTTTGCAAAGTCAGCCCCTGAAATAATAGCTTATTAATATCAAAAATAAAATATTTTGCTTCTATCAGCTTAATCAGTTTCTAATTTGTTTCCCTGAATTGTCTCAAGATCCTTACTGATACAACTACTTCACTTTATAAGCCCTTTCTCTCATATCTACATTTCCAAAATACATATTGAGTGACTATTAACTGAATGAAATTCTTTTAACCTTTGTTCAAAACATAATGTTTTGAAAGGAGAGGGATAAAACAATGTTAAGTAAAGTGCATACTGAGTAAACTCAAGCACTGAGCATAAGTTATTATTTCCATTTGCAAATGACAGCACAAGGCAGGTGGCATTATTTTTTCTTTTTTTAATTGTTGTTTTGTTTTTTGAATCAAGTGGAGAAACATCTTTCATGACTTGAGAAAGAGTGCTATTTGTAAAAGTTTTGTTCTCCAATGATTAAAATATTTATAGATATCAAAAGGTGGGTGAATGGTGGTGAGTACTGAGATGGGGTAGAGTAGAATGTGTTTAAGGGAGTCATTGATACCAAACCAGAATGCAGGGCTAGCTCGTATGGAACAACAAAACAAAACAAAACAGAACAAAACAAAGCAAAGCAAAGCAAAACAAACAAAACAAAACATGGAAGTATTTTAAACTTGATTTAGTGGGAGATAGAAATCAATCTTTTAATGAAAATCCAAAGCTAATATTAGAATAAAGCTGGATTATCAAGGATAAAACCTCTTCTATAAATACTGTGTTGAATAAATATGTTGAGAATCAGTGTGGCATAGTGAAGAAAATAAAAGACTCTAATGTTAGATCTAACAGAATGTGATTCCTGATTTTGCCTCTTGAGGGATTATCAAATTTACTAGAAGTATGTAAATAATCTGTACCCTCATTTCACATATAAATTATGAATGGTAAACTCTCTTTTGAGATGTTCTAAGAATTAAACAAGGTAAAATGTAAAATTCAAGTAAATGAGCTGGACTATAGAAAGTACTGTTTATTGCTGTTGTTCTTAATTGTATTCCAATAATAGCATAATTAGTTTGTTTTTTGTAGGGAGTTATCCTTCAATATGCAGACCTGTGTCTACTGATAGATAACCTTTACATTTTAGCTATACAGTTATGAACAAAAGTTGGATGTAGGAAAAATAATAACATGACCTTTATTGCTGTACTTATGAAATTAAAATTCTCTGAAGCCAAATTTTATAGTCCATTAATTTCATGTCCTTCTTTACAGAATGCCTGCAAGTGTAATGGCCAACAACATGTTTAGGTGCAATGCCCTTTGTACTTAAGTGTGATACCTTAGAAAGAATTGAGAAATATTCTAACCAGTGGACCTAAACACTGGAGACTGTTATATTGATTTAGTTAAAGTGGGTCAGAAATTAACTCCTCCCACAAAGTGAAGTATTTTGTTTGGTTTTGCAATAAAAAAAAAAAAATCAGGAATGTAGAGTACTACAATGCCAATCAATGCCAAGGAGGAGCAGTAAGTTTATATGTTGGTATCAGTCCTTGCTTCATTGATTTTCATAACCTATCTTAGAAGAGGATGGCTTAGATGGGAATGCTGTAGCAGATCCCAGAAGGCTCTACAGTTTAACACTGTCAGTGAACGCCACATTTCACAGCTGAAAGTCAAGTTCTTTCTTGAGAGTGATATGAAGAGCGCACCTCCGTAACTGCTAAAAGAGGTGAATTGTGACAGATGATGAATAGTTGTTAGAGTTCTCATTCTTTCAAATAACTAGTAATATCTGTACCTTAAGGTAGCAGTAAACAAAATGACTTCTTTGGTCATCATTATATTGCATCAACATACATGACTAAAATTTTATAATGAGGTTTGAATGATCAAAATTATGCATTTACATCCCCTGTACTCCTTTAATTAATAATATTTTTTTCAGAAGTTTTACCAGGTCCTAGCCTGACGACACCAATATCAAGGTTTATTAACCAGATTAAAATTTACAGAATTAAGTTGGCAACAAAGGATTATACCCAAAAATCTTTTTGAAATTATATACAAAATAGGCTATTCTGTATGAAAGATAGTGTATATAAAACATAATATTTTTGTCCCACACTGCATAATATTATCTAATACTTTGGAGGAAATTAGCGAATGAATATTTCCTGAAATAATGAACTGATTTATTAACTACTTTCTCGTTGGTTATCAGCTTATAAGTTATTGAAAAATAAAGGACATATTTAAGTAAAACCAATTTTCACCCAGAGTACAGCAACAGCACTGGAAAAAAACTCCATTTGGATTTTCTAGTACTTGGTTAAAAAATGTATTAAAATATACAACAATTTGTCTTCTAATTTATTTCTACACCTCATTGTTTGTTTCATCTTCTTTTATTTTTTTATTCCAACTAATAAATTCCAAGCATTTATTAGTGTCTTACGTACACTAATTACTGGTTTTTGAATAAATACATGCTGTTGGGTAGAGTACAACACATGAGGGCAAAGAGGCTAGCTGTTTCTCTTTCACCAAAGGACTCACAGGAATTACTGGAACCTTTTCCTTATCTGAAAGACACTTGTAAACCCATGGTTTTCACTCTGTCTACATTTTCAAGAGAGCCAAATATTGAACATTAAAACATGACTTTAAAGAAAATAGGAGAGTAAAAATAAAAATGAACTGTTATGGATCTAGTAGTTTTCAAGAATGATTGTGGGCTGGGCGTGGTGGCTCATGCCTATAATCCCAGCTGTTTGGGAGGCCGAGGTGGGTGGATCTCCTGAGGTCAGGAGTTCACAACCAGCCCAGCTAACATAGTGAAATCCCATCTCTACTAAAAACACAAAAATCAGCCGGGTGTGGTGGTGGGCGCCTGTAATCCCAGCCACCTGGGAAGCTGATGCAGGAGAATCATTTGAACCCAGGAGGCGGAGGTTGTAGTAAGCCAAGACTGCACCATTGCACTCTAGCCTGGGCAACAAGAGTGAAACCCCATCTCAAAAAACAAACAAACAAGAACAAAATGATTGTGAAGCCGTGGGCATGATGGCTCATGCCTGTAATCCCACCAATTTGGGAAGCTGAGGCAGGAGAACCACTTGAGGTCAGGAGTTGGAAACCAGCCTGGCCAACATGATGAAACTCTGTCTCTACTAAAAACACAAAAATTAGCTGGGAATAGTGGCACCACCTGTAATCCCAGCTACTCAGGAGGCTAAGCCACAAGAATCACTTGAACCTGGGAGGCAGAGGTCATCTGAGCTGGGATCACACCACTACACTCCACCCTGGGCGACAGAGTGAGACTGTCTCAGATTAAAACAACAACAACAACAAACAAACAAACAAAACCACTGTGAATGAAGGCTTTTTCCAGTTAGTTAGGACATTAAATGTCTGAGTACTTTATTGAGCACTTATTTCAATATCAGTCCTCCAAAATAATGAGTCTACTCAAAAAGAATCTAAGTGAGAGCTAAATACTGAGCACACATGGACATAAACATGGAAACAACAGACATTACAGGCTACTAGATGGAGTAGGAAAGGCAGAGGTTGTGGGTTGAAAAAGTACCTGTTGGGCACTATGCTCACTACGTGGGAGAAAAATATCCATGTAACAAACCTACAAATGTATCTCTGTATCTGTAATAAAAGTTGATCCTGGGGAAATAATTACAGAAATTTGGAAAGACAGTTCTGTAAGGATATTAATCACAACATTATTTGTTATTGCAAAACAATTGGAAACAACCCAAATTTTGTCAGTGAAGTTTTGGTAAAATAAATTATGATACATATAGGTGTATATATACCTATACAGAGATATAGATACCTATACACAGATATAGATATATACATACACATATGTATGTATGTATACACACATATACATATATAGATATATACATATATAGATATATACATACAAGTTTTATATATATACTTATACATATAAAATACAACCTTCATTATTTTTAAAATTTTTTCCTAAAAAAAGACTTGCAGCGATTGAGAGAAAGATAAACTCCCAATATTTAATGCAATATTTTGAGGCTTTTTATTTACTATTTCATTGTCCTCTAGCTAAATGGCACATTCCATTGAAAACTTTAATAATCAAAAAATAGATTTCTTGCCTAAGGGATTTTATGATCTACACAGTAAATTCTTTTATTCCATTTATTTTCCCAGGCAGTGGCAAATACCCAGACCTTAGGTTTGTGCCTCAAGTATTTGGTCTAATAGAAACTCTATTGCACAAAAATGTGTTTTCCACAAAAATATGTTTTCCACAGTCTAAAAGGTCTCTGCGGGCAATTATTACTGGAAGAGCAACTCTCTGGATTTGCATTGACTTTCAATGATGTTTCCTGCAGGCAGGCAAGACTCTAAACACAGTTTCTCTCATCCAAGCTTCTGGTAAATTTTATAGACAGTAGTTTACTGATCATTCTGCCATTGAGTAGATATTACTGACTGGTATCTGACATTCTTTTATAATGCCCTCCTGTTAAGAAAATCTGGACATGTCAAAATTTAAGCATATTTAGATATTAAGTGTGTCAGATAATATTAAACAGAAAATCAATAATACAAATTTAATTTGAGTTGCATAAGAATTTGAAATCAAGCAGCAATGATACACGTAACTATTTCAGTGCAACTTTGAAGCTCACACACGAGAGTTTAAAAATTTTCTACTGCTCGTGTAAGAAATTACAATAAATTTAGTGACATAAATGAATTCTCTCACAGTTCTGGAAATCAGAAGTTCTAAATCAGTTTCACTGAGTTAATGGCAAGACTTGTTCCTTGTAGTGGCTCTGAGGTGAAAATCCTTTTATTGGCCTTGCCTAGCTTCTAAAGTTTCATTTCTTACATTTCTGGGCTTACCCCTTCTTCCACCTTCGAAGTCAGCAGTATAACATCTTTAAATCACTACCTCCCTCTTAACATCTCTTCTATCTTTCTAATTCCTTCCCTCTTATAAGGACTCCTTTGATTACATCAGAACCACCCATATAATCCAAGACAACCTTTCTGTCCCAAGGTCCTTCATCACACTGGCAGTCTCTTTTCCCATATAAATTAACACTAGTTTCTTTGGATTAGGGCAAGGACATGGCATATTTATGGCCTACCATAAATCTTTAATATTAGAAATCATTATATATATTTTATGCATAATTTATACATATTTTAGATTACTTATGAAAATATAATTGAAACTCTTTCTACTAAAACATTTGACTTTCACTCAAATCTTGATATTTACTTAGTAGGCACTTATTTTAATGATACCATAAAACCATTATTAATACTACTAATATTTCATCATATTCCATAGGTTCAGCCTTTTGAGAAATGTTTAAGATGTTAAATACTTATATTTAGATGACTTAGATGACAGAGCAAAATTTTCTTTTTTTTTTTTTTTAGGCAGTCTTACTCTGTAGCCCAGGCTGGAGTGCACTGGCATGATCTAGGCTCACTACAACTCTGCCTCCTGGGTTCAAGTGATTCTCCTGCCTTCCTGCCTCAGCAGCCCGAATAGCTGGGATTATAGGCACGCACCACCATGCCCGGCTAATTTTTGTATTTTTAGTAGAGACAGGGTTTCACCCCATTGGCCAGGCTGGTCTTGAACTCCAACCTCAAGTGATCCTCCCGCCTTGGCCTCCCAGAGCGCAGAGCAACTTGGGCTGGGATAAGCTTGCATGACTTGTTTCTAACCTACTTGGTGGCCAGTTGAGTTTGCACCTGTAGTCAGCTAGTAGTCTATGGTCATATTCATATATACAGTGGTCAGCTTGGTTCTTGAAAAGGTTGATGGAAGTAACTGGGCCACTCATCTTCAGAAAAATTTTTGGGGTTTTCACATGGAGGTGATCATCGAGTTTAATAGAGTAGCAAAAGATGGCATGTCCCACTGCAGAGCGCAGGTATGTTTCATGTCTCTGCTTGCATCATGAATACTATTATACCATTTACTAAAGTGAATTATATGGCCAAATCCAGATTAAAGGCAATAAATTCAGAAATAGAAAGCTCTTGATGGAACACAGCTCTTGATCGTTTCAAAGTCAAATGACAAACAGGTGTGCACACTGGAATTGTAGACATTTTTGCAATCTACCACACTTAGGATGTTGATTCCTAAACCAATTATGTCAAAGGTAATTGTATTACCATTATCATCTGAGTCAAATACAAGGGTTATTCAAATACTGGAATAGAGTTGGCATTATTTTTTCAAGGTAAAAGTTTAAGGAGCTAGCAAAAAACTTGGGCTGGCAATGGTGCCTATTCTCTTCATCCCTCCCTAAACATTCAAAGAGTATGTGATCTAACAAATCATTTAGAAGCTCTTACCAAGAACTTTTAATCTGAAGTCTAGGAAACAAACATCATATTTAGATGTGGAAAATTCCTATGATATAGTTCCAAAAATGTTTTCAATTATTTCCTATTATCTTGATTCTGGTCCTTCCTAATAATCTTCAAATTGCCTATAACTTACCAGTAAATATCAGTAATCCAATATTTGTTGTTTTCCTTACTTTTTGATACATTTCTTAATTGAAATATTTTATCTGTATTTTTCTCAATAGCTGACCTAAATTTTATAGCTCATTCTGTTGTAATCCAACACTGAATAAAAATTTGAAATATTTACAAATCCTGCATAGATTGATGGGCTTTACACGTGAAATCCTACGTATTGGATGTTTATGGGAGCTTCTTTAGTGTTAATATCTATAAATATGTAAAAGGACATGTAGGGATCCCTGATTTTAGCCTGTTAAAAACAAGCATTAAGATCAATTTAATTTGTAAGATGATAAGACAAGACAAAACAATATAATAAGACAAAAAAGAAAACACCTGTATGTTTTCTTTTTGCACCTGTTTTACATGATATTCAGTTGCTGATGTTTCGGTTAAAATCATGAACATGGAAGCTGTATGATCTTTAAGTTTTGCTGTTATGTTTATGAAATAGATCACTGTTTCAAAAATCCAGAAGACTCAATCCCATTGAGCAGTGACTACTATCCTGACTAGATCATTGTAATGTGTACAATAATTAAAATGTTCAGATCGGGTTTGTTCTCTGCTAGATAGTAACAAAGCTTTATAGATATCTATAGTTAACCTCTATTGATGTAAATTATGAGCTTTTAGGGATCTTGCCATTGTTTACCATGCAATTCTCTTAAAAGATGTCTGAAGCAGCATAGATTAAAGAGTATATACAGCAAGACTTGTAGCCATAGTCATTCAGTATGGAAAAATAAATAGATGCTAACAGTGACATGCAGAAGTCATTTATTTTTTGTTCACTATAAATTATTTATTTTTTTCCCTTGTTAGGTATAGGAAGGCCATTTATGGCATCAAATAATTTTCTCAGAATGAGCTCAGGCTCTCAGTGGAGCTACCAGGCCAACCTATGAAAGGTGGAAGATATTATCGATTTTCTCAACATCCACCTACTATTATTGTCTCCAAGGTTAGCTGAAGAGATGTAGTGAAATTCTACCCCAAATGAGAACATAATGGAGACTAGACCTTTGGGTCGTGTCATTATATTTCAAGTATCAGGGCTTCGCCTCTACTAGTTCCTTTGTTACATCTGTTCCTAGAGTGCTTTCTTTTTTGTGGTTCTTATAAGGTCCCTGATATTACCTTTGCCAACATCAAGGGCGGAATCACAATAGAAAGCATAGACGTGTAGCTCAGCAGTGGAAAGTTACTTAAAATAGAACTATTATTTTAAAATTGACATAAGAACCACAGTTTCAATTTATTTTGGACTTGAACACTAAAGTCTTCTGCTTGTATTTCTTTCCTATCTGTCTATCTATCAATTTTGATATGTATATCACAATTTATTTTGTCAATTCAAAGTATATCTAACCATAATCTGAATTCATCTTAAAGACATTTATAAATTTATAATTTTTAAAATTGAGAAACTTTCATAGCTGCAAGAGACTAAGTAGAATTAGTGCCAAGTATTGGGGAATTTCTATTGTCATGGGTCAAAACCTCACATTTATTTCCCTAATTACTTCTTCCAGTAGTCTCTGCTCTAGTTCTATATAGCAGGCCCTGTATTTCAGGACCCAGAATTTTTCTTTCCTCAGGCAGCTCTTGTTACCAACTGTTAAATCAGAAATTATGCAGGATTTGAGATATTACCCTGTTAATATAACTGCCACAATTTTATAAACACATATGTACACACAAACACACACACACATATAGATATGTACACACATACATGTATATATATATGGATTCCTGCATATATATGTATATATATAGTATATATGAAGTGTATCTAAAATATATAAATCTCTATATATGCGTGTATATGTCTATCTCTGTTTTTGTCAATCTATATCTATTAATATGAACGCTATACTTCTAGATCAGAGAACAGACCTTTTATTTACTCATATCTAGAACAATCTTAGAAGCAGTGGCTGCCCATGCACTAATTCTCCACAGAGTGAAAAAATGGTAGCAAAATGTACATGCTCTGTCCCCTGTACATGCAGGGCTTTTGCACCAGACAAAATGCATCTGAGAATTACAAAACCCGGAACTTATTTAGGAAAGCTGGTACATTACACCATTCTCCCTCTGAAGAAGAGTGAGGGAGGCCTTTGTTCTGGAATGTAAGCACATCCTGTCTGAGAAAGAGTGAAGGAAGGGGGCTGAGGAGGTCTTTAACTCTCTTTTACTACTCTAAAATATAAACAAATGACTTGGGATTCATTATCCTTAGAACATAAGCAAAAGGATTCAAGGAAGAAGCAATTTTACTTTTCATTGACAAGAAAAAAAAAATTCTGACTTCAAAGGCATGCTTGCCATGCAACCTTCTTTAAATCAAGATACCAGTACTCTTTGCTCTGAAAGCCCTGACCATGCAGAAACATGCAAATATTCATGAAGCCTTATTATCCAACACCACCATAATGTGTGTAATGGTTAATAATGAGTGTCAACTTGATTAGATTGAAGGATGCAAAGTATTGTTCCTGGATGTGTCTGTGAGGGTGTTGCCAAAGGAAATTAAAATTTGAGTCAGTGGGCTGGGAAAGGCAGACCCACCCTCAATCTGGGTGGGCATGATCTAATCAGTTGCCAGTGTGGCTAGAATAAAGCAGGCAGAAGAACGTGGAAGGACTTGACTTGGTGAATCGTCTGGCCTTCATCTTTCTCCCATGTTGGATGCTTCCTGCCCCAAATATAAGAACTCCAGGTTCTTCAACTTTTGGACTCTTGGACTTATACCAGGGATTTGTGATTTGTCATGGCCTCTTGAGCCTTTTGCCACAGACTGAAGGGGGCACTTTTTTGGCTTCCCTGCTTTTTAGGTTTTGGGACTCAGACTCGGTTCCTTCTGAGTCCTAAAGGCCAGCTTGCAGATGGCCTACTGTTGGACTTCACCTTGTGATCTTTTGAATCAATTCTCCCAACAAATCCCCCTTCATATATACACATATCCTATTCTGTCTACTTAGAGAAGCCAGACCAATACAATGTGCTTCCTCATATATTCACCAATCCTGGGATTATAAACTCCAATAAATCTCTCTCTTCTTTTAAACTATGGTCCTCAAATTAATAGCACGTCTTTTCTTCTATCATCCTGAGCAGCTAACAAACAGTTTTCAATAATTTTAAACAATTCTCAAAAGATAACAAGAGCCAGTACCTTCAAATGGTTGGTGATTTCTTCTTTATAAAAGACATCCTCAATGAAAGGAAAGTCAAAGTGTGAAAATAGTATGACCAAGACAAAACAAGTATGGGATAAAGAACAAATTCAGCACCCAACAATTTATGCTGCCAAAGGTTCCTTCATTTCAGCCTTGCCTGATAGTAGATCCTCCTCCTACCCAATGACTTTTATTACTGAAAATGTAATTTTGCATTGTACAGCCTCCACAAGTTTTGATATGGAAAGCTTTAAATGTTGTTCTAAGTGTTTAAACAGTGTTCTTTGTCTTTCCTTTTTCTTTTCATATTATTTTAATTTAGAACTAGAAAACATCTTGGAAGAAATAAAAAGGAAGAAACCACAAAGTATTCAGCAACCTTTCACTCCATGAGCTTCTCAAACCCTCACTTGTTCACTCATCCCTAAGATGGAAAACACTCCTCGAAAACATATTCAGCTACCAGCAATTATGTTATTAATAGGAATATGAACCAATTACATAGAAAATCCAATGAATCCCATTATAGCAAATCTTATTGCTGTTGCCATGGCAATCTTCTGAAATTCTTTTCTATCAGGTTCGGAGCATCTTTTAACCAGCTGAACTGAGTCTTTTACAAGCTGCCAACTTGGCTCAACAAACTGCATTACATGATCCATGATTGCCTGAACCAGTTAAGATGCCCAAACCATGTTCTTTCATTTGAGGAGACAATCAAATATTTTTGAACAGGATTGTGTCCATAATGGTAATTTATAATAATTATTTCAGTGGCAATTGGGTCAAAATATTAATGTGGATAGATAGGAGACCAGGAAAACACGGCAGAGAATATTGCAATAATCTAGGTGTAAGACCATACATACATAAATCGTTGTAGCAATTAAAGTAATAAAAAGAAGACTTTGAAAGTAGGAGAAATTTGAAAATAGTAACTTATACACGAGTTTTCAAGTATGGGAATAGTTAAAATTCAAAATCAACGACACTTATGTGGTGAGGATAATGAAAATATCCTTGATTAAAAGTAAAGTAAAAAAAGAGAACCCAGAAATAAATCCATGTATTTACAGTCAACCTGTTTTAGACAAAGTTGACAAAAATATACATTGTGGAAACATACATCTCTTCAATAAATGGTATTGTAAAAACAGGATATCCATATGCAGATGAATAAAATTAAACCCCCATTTCTTGCCATACAAAAATTAAATCAAAATAGATTAAAGACTTAAATCTAAGGGTGGAAACTATAAAACTACTAGAAGAATACATTGGGGAAATGCTTCAAGACATTTGTCTGAGCAAAGATGTCTTGAGTAAGACCTCAAGAGCACAGGGACTCAAAGCAAAAATGGACAAATGAGATCCCATCAAGCTTACAAGCTTTTGCATAACACAGGAAACGATTAACAGAATGAAGGACAATCTACAGAATGGAAAGAAATATTTTTAAACTATTCAAATGGCAAGGAGTTGGTCAACAGGTATATGAAAACATGCTTAACATAACCAATCATGAGAGAAATATAAATCAAATGGCTTTTATCCAAAAGTGAGAAAATAAAAAAAGCTAGCACGGATGTGAAGAAAAATGAATCTTTGTACACTGTTGGTAGGAATGTAAATTACTAAAACCACCATAGAAAACAATATGGAGGTTCCCCTAAAAACTATAAATAGAACTACTTTATGATCCAGAAATCCCACTGCTGAATATAAATTCAATGAAAATAAATCAGTATATTAAAGAGATATCTGCATTCTCATTTTTATTGCAGCACTATTCACAATAGCCAAATTATTGAATGAAACTAAGTGCCCATCAACAGATACAAAGATAATGTCATATATATCCATAATAGAATATTATTCAGCCATAAAAATAATAAAATTCTGTCATTTGTAGCAACACTGATGGAATTCGAGGTCAATATGTTAAATAAAATAAGCCAGACAAAAGGACAAATATCACATGTTCTTACCATATATGGGAGTTAAGAAAAGTGATCTACGGAGGCCAAGGTGGGCAGATCACGAGGTCTGCAGATCGAGACCATCCTAGCTAACACGGTGAAACCCTGTCTCCACTAAAAATACAAAAAAAGAAAAAAAAGAAAAAAAAAAATTAGCCGGGCGTGGTGTCCCAGCTACTCGGGAGGCAGGAGAATGGCGTGAACCCAGGAGGCGGGGTTTGCAGTGAGCCAAGATCGCGCCACTGTACTCCAGCCTGGGCGACAGAGTGAGACTCCGTCCCCCCGCGCCAAAAAAAGTGATCTAATGAAAGTAAAGAGTAGATTGATGGTTATCAAAGGCTGAGAAAGGTATTGGGAAGGGTGGGTCAAGAGGAGCTGGTTAATAGGCACAAAAATACAATTACTAGAAATTAGCTCCAGTGTTCAGTAGCACAATAGAGTGACTACATTTAATAATAATTTATTGCATGTATATTTCAAGATAATTAGAGAATAGACATGACATGTTTCTAACACAAAGAAATGAGAAGTGTTTGAGGTAATAGATATCTCAATACCCAGATTTAATCATTGCACATTGTGCACTTGTATCAAAATATCACATGTACCCCATAAATGTATACAGGGAAAGGGGAGTTTATTTAAGAAATATTATGTTTTGAATTCTTGTTAGAATAGCTGTGTAAAATGGTACAATATTCTAGACTGTCACTATGAGAACACTGGGCTTAATTAATCTTGGGTATGGCAAATAAAATTATATTTATGATTTTTCTATTAGAACCCCTAATTTGTCTCTGCTCTTCTTTACTTAATGAAGCCATATTTCTGGTGGTAACCTAGTCTCATAGACAAGAATGACACACCTTTCTTATGAAGTTTTCACTACTGTGACATTGTTTTCAGGAACGTTAATTGTCAAAGGTGGCATCAAAACTTCACAGCTCTTCACTTAGCCTCTGAAATCTTTCAATGTATTTTCTGTGTGTGTTCCAGATTATATATCTTTTTGTCTTAAGAAACTTATTCTACATAGTTCAACTTTATTCCATTAGAGATATTATATTATAAGCTCTGCCTAATTCAGTGAATTAGTAGTATATTCATGTTTAGTGAATCAATACAATTGCACATCTAATCATAGTTTTTTTTTCCTGTGCAATTTTAATGCATTTTACAGATGAATAGAAAACTGTACTTCTAATATTAATTAATGACCATTTGTTCTTTTTAATTGTTATCACAAAAAATGTTTTTAATAATCATTGTCTGCTTAGCTTTTCTGTAATACAGGGGTCACAATCTGATATCAACATATACCTTTACATTTATTTGCAGGGGTCACAATCTGATGTCAACATATACCTTTACATTTATTTGCAGGGGTCACAATCTGATATCAACATATACCTTTACATTTATTTGCTTGTATTTTCATAGAATTTTATGTGAATTATAGGCATTAAATCTTAAAGCTTTAAAACTCCCTAAGAAGGTGTAACTAATATGATGTTATAATTGAAGAGCAAGCATATATACAACCTTGAGCTAATCTAATTTTCCAATTTATTTAAAAAGATTTAAAGCAATTAGACTCATGTTAATAAGTAAGCTTATCTTTAGAACTCCCCCGATAATACAGTATGGTGCATATCTGTATGTGGTATCTAGAAGCTTTTAGCAATCTCAGGATCACAAGTCCTTATTTTTTTTCCAGTGGCTATATTTGTTTGAATAGACAGATGTAACAAGGGTGAGCATATACATGATATGTAGGAAGTTTAACTTTTTATAGATGGTACTATAATGGTCAAACTGTCCAAATCGATAAACTTTCATATTTTTCAGACTATAGACTACTTAGACCAGGTAAAATGCATATGCCAAATGATTTAACCTGGGGATGAAGATGTTTTCCCATGAAGGGGAGGGGATAAACATAAGAACTTCATGTTCCTGGTTAAAATACTTAATATAGCTCTCTCTTTCAATGTCACACCGTCTTTTTGACTTTTGTTGTAGATTTAACTGTGAAGTTGGGGAGAAAATACACATTGTACTCTGTGTTATGAGAATATGCAATAATCTTCCTTGGGTTAGATTTTGAGAGACCCTGGATTTAAAGAGAAAACATTTTTATGAGTAATAGTCTTGATGTTGGAAATCCATAAGGATAACTAGATCATAATGATGAATAAACTCATAGTAAAGTTAGCACAAAATGAAAGTTTATCAATTTATATTTTTGAGATAGAAAAATAGTTTGCATAAATTAAGGCACAGGTTTAGAAATATTTTATAATATTTTTCAACTGCATGTAATTTTTTTTTACAAATATTAAACTAAATGAACTAAGAGAGAATTAAATATACATCTATTTGTAAGAACACTTCCTACTTTTGAAATACTTTATTTGTGGAAGTAACTTTAAGGGACAAATATGAAGAATGCCGTGGAAGGAACCTTATGATAAGTCATCTATTTTTCTGTAATCTGCCTTATTGTTTATCTTGTTAAGAAACTTGTTGAGCAATTCTGCTGCATCTACCAGCACCTGACAGGAGTATCATCAGTCATTGCAGAGGTTGTGGCCTACAAACTCTTTTACGGGATTCAGGAGGGATGCGGATTTAAATTTTAAACTGGTTTCTGTCAGTGTGACAAATGAACACCAGAAAATTGTAGGACAACTGTAGAATGTCGAAATGCATGCCAAGGTAATGGGCCAATCTTCAAGTGGAATCAACCAAAATAGCCTTAAAATCGCTCCAGTTTATGCCATTATTTTCATTCTATGTCCAAGGCATAAGAACAGCATATTATTATTTTTTTAACACTGCATTATATTAAGAGGTTGAATAATTCATTCCTGAGTAATTCAATCCATAGAATAATAATTTTAACAGCACTGTTAATAGAGCATTGATTGTTAGCAAAATTTTTTGAAAAGTCCAAATAAGATATTAAGACAAGATATGTAAAACATTTTCTCTTGGGTTATTTTTTTCTGAGTTTATTTTGTTGGCAGACTGATTGTTGCTTTATTCTTTTATTGGTTTTTATAACACTGATAAGAGTGGTATTCCAAAGTGTGCATTCCTGTCCTGATTTTTCAAATATGTTTCAGCTAGAAAGAGCTAGAAAAGATTATTGCATTTTGATGAAGTGCATTTTAATAGATCTGGGGACTCTTAACAAAATTAATTGAAGCAGTCACTGATACGATATGAACTGGAGCACAGTGCAGCCTGCCTCAGGCTTTAGATTCTATACTCAGAAGTCAGAACTAGAAAAGTGCTTGACTTCAAACTTTTTCAATTCCCATAAGTTTTTTTATTGTACCGTGTACAACAGCTTTAGCTGCATAGTTGTTCTCTTGTAATGAGATCAACATAAATGGTTCAATGTTGGTATTTTAAGACAAGTTGCTTTAAGATAGTTGAAATCATATTGTACAGAATTTTAATAAAATGCTCATTGTTTAAAATTTCCAAATTAAATACTTGTCAGAGTTATTGCAACACAAAGGTGAAGAAATCTTAAAAGCTAATAAGTTTTCCTAAGTATGGTTTAAACATTAATATGTTAAAGGTATATTCAATACTTACCTCCATTGGAATCTTAAGTGTTTCACAAAAACATATTCTAATTGTTTAAGAAAAAGAATAAGTTACTTTGCTCTAAAAATGTTGCAGTTAAGTATTTTAGGAATTTATTCTTTTAGTAAATTTATATCATTTTTAAATCTCAAAATTAATAATTTATAATTTCATAACATGACTCTGGTATCTGCTTTATTTCACAGATAATAAGGAAAGAAATATATTGCATTGGGGAGAAATATGTGTTTTCTTTTATTAACACCTTTTAATCATTAAGGTAATAAAGACAGTAAGTAAAACCAAGTGTTCAGATAATAATAGCACAATTTAATACTTTTCATATATACTCTATGAAAATTTATTCTTTATCTAAATCTATTCTTAATTAGAAATTATAGTTGGCATGATTTACAAATTTATTTAAGCATTTAAATGCTATTAAATGTGATTTTGTTACTATACAGTACAGTATAGTACTAAAGGATTGTTCAATGATTTATTATCATTACGTTGATTTCATTAATATTCTTCAATATGTCAAAATGGAAACTGTACTCAACAATGAAGTAGACCTGGTAAACTGATTTTAGCAACCTAGTACATCTCCAGCCAGTTCAAATCTGATTGATAGTCAACCTGATATTTTGGAGTCTGAGGAAATAAATTGATCCCCTTCAAAACTATCATGGCACCTACAGAATTATGTTATATTACAAGACTGCATTGATAAAATAGCATAGAGTTTGTAAAATGTAACATTTTTCAATTTTATGGAGAAACACTGCTAAGAATAAAATTTTTAAAAAATACACGCACTATAAAAATCTGTATTGGCAGAACTATGCATTGATACACTGAACTAAATACCTTTAAAAAATGTTTTTTTCTTCCCTTAGATTATGCCAGCTTATGTAAATGTGAAATATGCACATGAAAGTACAAAAGAACCATGTTTGGGCAATGTTAAAGAAACTGGAATACAAAAAATAAAAATAAAATAATATAACACAATATTATATAATATTCACCAGAAATATAGGCTCAAGTAAAACAACTAATGAAGGTAATAAAGTGAAATAGAATATTATATTTTATTCTTCTTTCAAGATATTGGAGTTCTGAGCAGAATTATAGCACCTAACACATGAACTGGTTTAGCAAATATTCATTATAATGAAATATAATGATGGTAGTTGCTATAACCAAAGAGGAGTTACTCTTCTTTTTAAATTCTATGATGATGGTAATTTTGGGAGAGTCAGCTTTATCGTCAAAATTACTCTTGGTAATCAAATAACTAAGCAAAATTATTTTTTTGGAAATTCTTAGTCTAAAATCCAATGTAGAAACCACCTAAAATCAAATTACCATTGAAATTTCTAGAAAGCTGCCATGTTGAAGACTTACGTGTTTTTCTCATACACTTTATATAACTCACCCAAGTTTCCCTTATCCTTGAAAGACATGGCCCTTTAGTTCTGTCTCGCAACAGCTGAGGTAGTTACATTTGCAGGTTCTACGTGGTATCAAAAAAACATAAAAAAATAAAATGTCCTTAAGTTTTAGAATCACATTCAGCATTACAAGGGAAATATCCAATTCTGTGTGCAAAGGTTCTGGGCCTGAGGAAATAAACCAACACAATATCAAGCTCATACTTGGGTAAAAACTCAGTGATTACTCTGGAGAAATGCCCAGGTTATTTGCTATTTTCTATCTTTCAAGGTGTTCCACCTGCCTCTTTTCTAAGTACTTATATATAAAGAAAAGACTATTAAATACAGTTAAATTCATTGCACATGTGATGTAATTTCAAAAATAACATTCACAGAGAAGGAGCAAGATAGTGGGATAGAAAGGTCCACCAATCATCTCCCCCAGCAAGGACACCAATTTAACAACTATCTACACACAAAAAGAACATCTTCATAAGAATAAAAAATTAGCTGAGCCCTCCTAGTATCTGGTTTTAACTTCTTTCTCTGAAAGAGGCACTGAAGAGGTAGAAAAAACAGTCTTGAAGGTGGATGCCACCCCTTTCCCACCGCTGGACAGCGGCAACATGGTACTGAGTGTCTCTGGCACTGGAGGAGGGAGAATACAGCAATTGTGAGTTGTTGAACTCAGTATTAGAGCATAAAGGAAAACTAGACCAAACTAAACTGGGGCCCACACACTAAGGCAGCATATAAACTAGCCCTATCCAGAGCAGAATCATAGATCCCAGCAGTCAGAACTTGAGTTCCCACAGACCTTGCCACCAAGGGCTAAAGTTCTCTGGGTCTCGAAGTAAACTTGAAAGGCAGTCTGGGTCATAAAGACTGCAATTCTTAGGTGAGTCCTAGGCCTGAAATGGGCTTAGAGGCAGTGGACTTGGGGCCATGGGACCAACTGAGACACTAGCTGAGGTAACTAAGAGAATACTGACATCAACCCTTCCCTAACCTCGAACTACACAGCTTCTGGTTCCAAAAAAGATCCCTTCTTTCCACTTGATGAGAGCAGAGGAAAGAAAGTGTGAAGGACTTTGTCCTGCATCTTGGATACAGCTCAACTACAGAAGGCTAAGGCACTGGACGGAATTGTGAGACTCCCATTCTAGGACCCAACTCCCGGACAACATTTCTAGACACACCCTGGGGTAAAAGGAAATCTGGTACCTTGAAAGGGAAGACCCATTCCTGACAGCATTCATCACCTGCTAACTGAAAAACCCTTGGGCCCCCCAAAACCAGCAGCTATACCCAGGCACTGTGCTGAGGGTCTTTGGTAAGCCTCTGAGACTTATTGGCTTCAGGTAAGACTCAGCACATTCCCATCTGTGGTGTCTATGGGATGAAAATCCCTCTGCTTGACAAAAGCAAAGGAAAAAGTAAAGGGGACTTTGTCTTGCACCTTAGGTACAAGCTCAACCACAAGGAAGTAGATAACTAAGTGGGCTCTTGGGGTCCCCAATTTCAGGTCATGACTCATGGATGGCATTTGTGGCTGTGCCCTGGACCAGAGGGGAGCTCACTGACATAAAAGGTGAGTCCCAGGCTAGGCAGCATTCATAAGCTGAATTAAGAGCCCTTGGTCCTTAAGGAAGCGTTGGTAGTAGTCTGGCAGTACTCCCTGTGGCCTGTGGTTGTGGATATGGGGTGAGGCTACTCTGCCTTTGGGGGAAGGAAAGAGTGAGAAGGACTGTGTCTTGCGGTGTGCATGTCAGCTCAGTTGCAGTACAATAGAACACTAGGTAGATTTCTAAGGCTTTTGACTACAGTCCTTGACTCCCAGATGGCACCTCTGCACCCAAACGAGGCCTGGGGGCAATCGCCCCCTGAAGGGATGGACACAGGCCTGACTGGCTTTGCCACCTGCTGATTGTAGAGCCCCAGGGCCTCGAGCAAACATAAGCAGTAGCCATGGAGTGGTTACAGCAGGTCTTGGATGAGACCCAGTGTTATTCTAGCTTCAGGTCTGACCCAGAAAAGGCATACTGGTGGTGACCACAGGGCTGCTGTGCCACTCCACCTTCAGCTTTAGGTGACTCTGAACAGAGAGAGAGAAACTTTGAGAGAAAGTAAGGGAAGAAAACAAGAGTCTCTGCCTGGTAATCCAGATATTTCTCCTAGATGTTATCAGAGACCATCAAGGAGGTACCTCTATGAACCTACAAGAACCACAACGTTACTGGGCTTGGGCACTCCCTAAAGCAGATACAGCTTAGATCTCAACACCCAAGTCCCTTCAAATGCTGGAAAGCCTTCTTAAGAAAGCCAAGTACAAACAAGCCCAGATGTTGAAGTCTATAATAGACACCTAACTTTTCACTGCCCAGACACTAATGAGTATCCACAAGCATCAATACCATCCAGGAAAACATGACTTCGCCAAATGAAGTAAGTAAGTCACCAGGGACCGATTGTGGACAAAACAGATATGTGATATTTCAGGCAGAGAATTCAAAATAGCTATGTAGAGTAAACTCAAAGAAAGTCAAGATAACACAGGAAAGGAATTCAAAATTCTATCAGATAAATTTAAAATTTACAAAGAGATTGAAATCATTAAACAAACTCAAGCAGAAATTTTGGAGCTGAAAAATGCCTAAAGAATAAATCAAAGTCTTTTAATAACAGAATTGATCAAGTAAAGAAAATAGTGAGCTTAAAGAAAGGCTATTTTAAAATACACAGTCAAAGAAAGCAAGGAAAAAAAGATTTAAAAACAATTAAGCACAACTATGGGATCTAGAAAATAGCATCCAAAGGGTCAATGTAAGAATTATTTGTCTTAGAAACAAGGCAGAGAAAGAGATAGGGCTACAAAGTTTATTCAAAGGAATAATAATGGCAGTGAACTTCCCAAATCTAGAGAAATATATCAGTATCCAAGTAAAAGAAGGTTATGGAACACCAAGCAGATTTAATCCAAAGAAGACTACATTAAGTCATTTAATACTCAAACTTCCAAAGACCAAGGATAAATAAAGGATTCTAAAAGCGGGAAGAGAAAAATCAAAAACAAAAATAAAGCAAGTAACATACAATGGACCTCCAACATGCCTGGCAGCAGGTTTTCCAGTGGAAAACTTACAGGCCAGGAGAAAGTGTCATAACATATTTAAAGTACTGCAGTACAAAGAAACTTTTATGTTGGAATAGCGTAGCCAGTGAAAATATCCCTCAAATATGAGAGAAAAATAAAATGCTTCCCAGACAAACAAAAGCTCAGGGGTTTCACCAACACCAGACCTATTCTGCAAGAAATGTGAAAGGGAGTACACCAAGCAGAAAGAAAAGGATGTTAACTGAGCAGTAAGTAATCATCTGAAGGTACAAAACTCATAGGTAATAGTCAGTACACAGAATATTATAACACTGTAACTGTGGTGTGTGAACTACTCTTATCCTAAGTAGAAAGACTAAACAATAAACCAATCAAAAATAATAACTGCAATAATGTTTCATGACCTAGAGAGTACAACAAGATATACATAGAAACAAAAAAAAAGTTAAAAAGAAGCAGAGGAAGTATGTCAAGGTTTAGAGTTTTTATAATTTTTTTGCTTGTTTGTTTGTTCATGCAAGAAGTCCTTAATTGTTATTAGCTTAAAATAATAGGTTATAAGATAGAATTTGCAAACCTCATGGTAACCTCAAACCAAAGTAATACAACGGATTCAAAAACAATAATAAGCAAGAAAATAAATCATGATCACCAGGTACAATTACCTTCACTAATAATACAAAAAGGAAAGAAAAAAGAAGGAAAAGACCACAAACAACCAGAAAATAAATAACAAAATGGCAGAAGTAGGTCTATACTTACCAATAATAACATTGAATGTAAATGGACTCAATTCTCCAATACAAAGACAAAGAATGGCCGAATGAATGAATGAACAGGACCCATTGATCTGTTGCCTACAAAAATACAGATCATCAATAAAGACGCATAGACTGAAAATAAAGGGATGGAAAAAGATATTCTATATCCACAGAAATTGAAAAAGAGTAAGAGTAGCTATACACATATAAGACAAAATAGATTTTGAGAATCTATAGATTCTCAAAATAGATTATGAGACAAAAAACTATAAGAAGAGACAAAGAAGATCACTATATATTGATAAAGGGGTCAATTCAGCAAAATGATAAAACAATTTTAAATATATATATATGCAACCAACATTGTAGCACCTAGATATACAAAGCAAATATTATTAGAGGAAAAGGGAAAGATAAATGAAAATCCAATAATCGCTGTACATATCAACAACCTACTTTTAGAATTGGACAGATTTTCCAGGGAATCACCAAGGAAACATTGGACTTAATCTTCACTATAGACCAAATGTATCTAACAGATATGTACAGAAGTTTTTATTCAAGAGCTGCAGAATGCACATTCTTTTCCTCAGCACATATAAATCATTTTCAAGAAGAGAACTTATGTTAGGTCACAAAAAAAGTCTTAAAACATTCAAAAACTGAAATAATATCAAGCATTTGTTTCTGACCATGATAGAATAAAACTAGAGGTTGATAACAAGAAGAATTTTGGGAAGTATACAATTACATGGAAATCAAACAAAATACTCCTGAATGACCAACGTTTCAATGAACAACTTAAGAAAATTTAAAACGATTTCTTGAAACAAATGATAAGGCATTTAACAGTTAAACTTCCAGAGACCAAGGATTAAAAAATAAAAAATAAAAAAAAAAGATTTCTAAAAGCAGCAAGAGGAACAAACAAACAAACATACAAGGGAGCTCCATGCAATGGATACAAACTGTACAAAAACCTAGGGGTTACTGCAAAAGCAGTACTAAGAAGAAAGTTTATAGATAGTAGTGCCTAAAATAAAAAGGAGGAAAAACTTCAAATAAACAATGTAATGATACATCTTAAATAAACAGAAAAGTGAGAGCCACAACCAGTAGTAAGGTCCCTTCCTCTGCTGCCTCCAAGTTGGACAGGGAACATGAACACTGAAATCACCCCAGAGCTAAAGCAGGCAGCCTGAGAGTGCTAAGCCATGATCTACAGCCAGCACTCAAGTGGGAGAGGAGCCCACACTTTTAGAACATTGTGAGGGAACATGATTGCAAGTGAGAAAAAAATACAAGGGAGTCACCACTAAGTAAGAACCTACCTACTGACCACTACATCTAAGCACCAACTACTGGATCACACCCCAAAGCTTCAACAACACCAAAATAACCTTGCTAACACACCCCCTTGTGAAACCAAAGACAAGAAGTCAGCTACAAATAAAAACCCTTCCCTAAGCCTCAGCCCTGTGAAAATATCCAGAAGAGAAGTCTACTGACTGTACTCGATCTGCACTGCAGTTAAAGGAAGTCCCACACACAGAGATGACAAAGAACCAATGCAAAAACTCAGGCAACCCAGATGGCCAGTGTCTTATGTTCTCCCAAAGACCTCTTCAGATTTCCAAAAAGTGTTCTTAACAAGGCTAAGTTGACTGAAATGACAGAAATGAAATTCGATTATGGATAGGAATGAAGATCATTGAGATTCAGGTGAATGACAAAATCCAAATAAAGGAAACTAAGAATCACACGTACTAAAAAATACAGGAGCTGACTGATGAAATAGTCAGTATAAACAGAGAACCTAACTCACCTGATAGATGTGAAAAACACACTGCAAGTATTTCACAAGGCAGTGGCAAATATTAACAACAGAATAGACCAAGCTGAGGAAAGAAAGTTAGAACTTAAAGACTCATTCTCTGAAATAAGACAGCCAGGCAAAAATAAACATAAAAGAATGAAAAGGAATGAACAAAACCTCTGAAAAATATGGGATTATGTAGAAAGACCAAATCTATGAATCATTGGCATCTCTGAAAGAGACAGGGAGAAAGCAAACAAGTTGGAAAACATATTTCAGGATATTGTTCATGAAAACTTCCCCAATCTCACTAAAGAGGCCAACAGTCAAATTCAGAAAATATGAAGAACCCCTGAAAGAATCTACACAAGAAGATAATCTCCAAGATGCATAATCATGAGATTCTCCAAAATCAAAATGAAGGAAAATATGTTAAAAGCGACCCGAGAGAAAGATCAAGTCACCCACAAAGTGAAGCCTATTATGCTAAGAGCAGGCCTCTCAGCAGAAACCCTATAATCCAGCGACCATTGCCAGCCACTACAAAAACACAGTTAAGTACACAGATCAGTGAAACTATAAAACAACCGCATAAACAGGTCTGAATAACAACCAGCTAACATCACGATGACAGGATCAAATTTACACATATCAATACTAATCATAAATGTGAATGGGTTAAATGCCCATTTAAAAGGCACAGAGTGGCAAGCTGAATAAATAACCAAGACCCAATGATATAATGTCTTCAAGAGATCCAACTCACGTGCAAAGACACTTACAGACTCAAATAGATGGAGAAAAACCTACCAAGCAAATGGAAAACAGAGAAAAAACAGATGTTGAAATCCTAATTTCAGACAAGACAGATTTTAAACCAACAAAGATCAAAAAAGATAAAGAAGGGCATTACATAATAGTAAGGTAATTCAACAAGAAGATCTAACTACCCTAAATGTATATTCAGCCAACACAGGAGAGCCCAGAATCATAAAGCAACTACTTACAGACTTTCAAAGAGACTTAGACTCCCACACAATAATAGTGGGAGACGTCAACACCCCACTTTACAGTATTGGAAAGATCACCAAAGCGGAAAATGAATACATTCAGGACCTGAACTCATCACTGGATCAAATGGACCTGGTAAACATCTACAGAACTCTCCACCCAAAAACAACACAATATACCTTCTTTTCGTTACCACATGGCACATACTCTAAAAGTGACCACTTAATTGGACATCAATCAATCCTTAGCAAATGCAAAAGAACAGAAATAATCGCAAACACTCTCTTGGGTCACAGCACAATTTAATTAGATATCAAGACTAAGAAAACTGCTCAAAACCATATACTTTTACAGAAATTAAACAACCTCCTACTGAGTGACTTTTGAATAAATAATAAAATTAAGGCAAAAATCGAGAAATTCTTTGAAACTAATGAGAACAAAAATACACTAAAGATGCAATAGAATTTCTAGGACACAGCTAAGGAAGTGTTAAAAAGGAAATTTACAGCACCAAATGCCCACATCAAAAAGTTAGAATGATCTCAGTTTGCCAACCTCACATTACACTTAAAAGAACTAGAGAACCAAGAGCAAATCAACCCCAAAGCTAGAATCAGACAAGAAATAACCAAAATAACAGCTGAACTAAAGGAGATTAAGACATAAAAAAATTCAAAAGATGAATGAATATAGGAGATGGTTTTGTGAAAAAATTGATAAGATAGATGGACCACTAGCTATATTTATAAAGAAGAAAAGAGAGATGATCCAAATAAGCACAATTATAAATGACAAAGGGAATATTACAACTGATCCCACAGAAATACAAATAACCATTAGATTATATCTCTACGTACACAAACTAGAAAATATAGAAGAAATGAATAAACTCCTGGACATATATGCTCTTTCAAGACTGAACAAGGAAGAAATTAATTCCTTAAACACACTAATAACAAGCTTCCAAATTGAGTCAGTAATAAATAGCCTACCAACAAAATTAAAACCTCAAGAGCATACGGATTCGGAGCCAAATTCTACTTTTAAAAAGAAGTTCTAGTACCGTTCCTACTAAAACTATTCCAAAAAATTGAAGAGGAGGGACTCCTCCTAAACTCATTCTATGAGGCTAGCATCATCATGATACCAAAACCAGGAGGAGACACACAAAAAAAGGAAACTTCAGGCCAATATCCTTGATGAATATCAATCCAAAAATTCTCAATAACAACAAAATACTTAAATCTGAATCCAGCACCACGTTCAAAATCTTATCCATTATTATTAAATAGGCTTTAACCCTGGGATTCAAGTTTCTTTCAACATACGTAAATCAATAAATGTGATTCATCACATAAACAGAACTAAAAACAACATCACATGAAGTCTTATCAGGTACAGAAAAGGCTTTTGATAAAATTCAGTAAGTCCTCAAGGTTAAAAACTCTCAATAAACTAGTTGTTAAAGGAACAGACCTCAAAATAATAAGATTAATCTGTGACAAACCCACAGCCATAATCATAATAAATGGGTAAAAGATGGAAGCACTCTCTTTGAAAACCGACACAAAAATGCCCTCTCTCATTATTCCTATTCAGTGTAGTATTAGAAGACCCGGCCAGAACAATTAGGCAAGGGAAAGAAATAAAGGGCATTCAAATAGAAATAGAGGAAGTCAAACTATTCCTCTTTGGAAACAACATAAATTCTTCATCCAGAAAACCCCATAGTCTTGACCGCAAAGCTCCTTAAGCTGATAAACAGCTTCAGCAAAGTCTCAGGCTACAAAATCAACATACAAAAATGTCTAGCATTCCTATACACCAACAACAGACAAGCTGAAATCCAAATCAGGAATGCAATCTCACTTACAACCGCCACAAAAAGACTTAAATACCTAGAAATAGAGCTAACCAGGAAGGTGAAAGATCTCTATAAGGAGAACCATAAAACACTGCTCAAAAAAATCAGAAATGACACAAACAAATGAAAAACTATTCCATGCTCAGAACATAAAGAATGACTGTCATTAAAATGGCCATTACTTCCCAAAGCAGTTTATTTCAACTTCATTCCTATCAAACTAATAATGGCATTCTTCACAAAACTAGAAAAAAACTGCTTTAAAATGTATATGGAACCAAACGAATCCTAATAGCTAAGGCAATCCAAAGCAAGAATAACAAAGCTTGAGGCATGATGCTACTGGACTTCAAACTATACTTTATAAATTTTAAAGCAGTTTTTTTCTAGTTTGAAAAAAATATATCAACCCCATTATATTGTGGGCAAAGGACATGAACAGACACTTTCCAAAAGAAGACATACAAGCAGACAACAAGCATATGAAGAAAAGCTCAACATCACTGATCATTAGAAAGAAGAAAAGCTCAACATCATTGATCATTAGAAAAATGCTAATAAAATCCACAATGAAATACCATCACACATCAGTTAGAATGGCTATCACTAAAAAGCCAAAAAAATGACTGATACTGCAAGCTTGCAGAGAAAAAGAAACACTTATACATTGTTTGTGGGAGTGTAAATTAGTTCAACAATTGTGGAAAACAGTGTGGCAATTCCTCAAGGGGTTAAAAACAGAACTACCATTCCACCCAGCAATTCATTACTGGTTATATACCTAAAGGAATATAAATTGTTCTATTATGAAGACACATGCATGAGTATGTTCATTGCAGCACTATTCACAGTGGCAAAGACATGAAATCAACCCGAATGCCTATCAATGGTAGACTGGATTAAAACAAAACTGTTGTACATATACACCATGGAATACTATACAGCCATAAAAAAGAATGAGATCATCACCTCTGCAGGAACATAGATAGAGCTGGAGGCCATTATCCTTAGCAAACTAACATAGTAACAGAAAACCAAATACCGCATGTTCTCACTTATAAGTGGGAGCTAAATGATGAGAACACATGGACACATAGAGGGGAACAACACACACTGGGGCCTACCTGAGGATAAAAGGTGGGAGGAGGGAGAGGATCAGAAAAATAACTAATGGATAGTAGGATTAACACCTGGGTGAAAAAGTAATCTTTACAACAAACACCGTGACACAAGTTTACCTATATAACAAACTGTACATGTACCCTTGAACTTAAAATAAAAGTTAAAAAATATAATATGTGGTACATATACACAAAGGAGTGCTATTCAGTCATAAAAAGATGAAATTCTGTCATTTAAAACAACACGTATGGAAATGGAGATCCTTATATTGAAATAAGCAAGGCACGGTAAGATAAACATCTCATGTTATCCTTTATTTGTGGGATCCAAAAATCAAAACGATTGAACTTATGTACATAGAGAACATAAGGATGGTTATCAGAAGCTAGGAAGGAGAGTGGGTGAGTGAATAGGGGACATAAGGATAATTAAGGAGTACAAAAGTAATAAAAAGAAATATGTGCCTACTATGTAGCCACAAAAATTAAAAACCAAAAATTTATAAAAAAGCATGCCAATATCACAACATCTCATGTACCCTATAAATATATATACTTACTATGTAATCACAAAAATTAAAAAAAAAACAAATTAAAAAGCGCTCACAATATTTTGCCATTACATTATTTTTTATTTCCAAAAATGTTTGATTGTTCTCTTTCACAAAAATTTGAATGTGTCTTTCCTCCCTAAATTGACTTTTATTATGGCTTTCGATGAGTTTCAAAGAAAGTAGTTTGTTTCCATCTTTGATAGCCTAATAAATCATGACTTATTAAAGTGTTGGAGGAGACCAGAATGTTTCTCAAAGAGATTGTTTTTTTCTCGATTAAAGATGTGTAAAAATGATTTCACTTACACTTGGTATAATATAATTTATCTTCAAGATGTCACATTGCATATGGACTTTATTAATTGTTTCTTTTAACAATATAGCATTGGATATGATCCATTGTCTTTTGTACTAGAGGGACCTATAGCAGCACTTCCTACTTGCTTTGCACTGGTAAAGTATTAAAATTCACCTTTTACTGTGTATCAAATATTTTATATCTTATTCCATAAAAATTATTTTTGTATAAGAGATATACAAATAAAATCTGATCAAGTTTTAAATAAAGGTCACATAAAAATCCACTAATAAGGATAGAGACACGTAGTAGCTTTGAAACATTTTAAATTCTGGTACCACTTTTCAGAATTTGGTATTATTCACAGCTTGTGATCCTGATATATTCTTTTTTGATTAAAGCATTTGGTAAGGGACTATGATGCTTCTGCCATGCGTCTCCTCCTGGTAACCCTCCAACAATACTGCTGCTCCAAATGGTGTCTTGTTTTCCCTTAAAATGACTTTGATATGGTGTTGAAGAGCAAAGGGAGAAGGGTAATTTTTCTTTGGATTGGGAGGTCAGGAACTAAAATTTGGTAGATGAGAAGGAATGAAGAGAGCTGGGAAGAAAGCATCCTGATCTGTGGAACCAGGACCAAAGAAGACAGTCTGTGTGTGGAACAGAAAAGCGAAGTGGTTAGAAAATAACAATAATAGAGAAAGGCTGAAAATATGGAGGGTTTTGCAAGTCCTAATTTTATTAGATAGTTGGAGGGTTGTTTTTGAAGACTACCTTACTGGAGAGTCTCTTCATTTATAAATGGAGAATTATGCTATTCTCTATTTCACAAGTTACTATAGTAATAGATAATGGCTATATACTTCTTGTGCCAGTTACTGTGTCAAAATGTGTTAACTTTCAAATACCTTTTAATAAAGATACTATCACCTCCATTTTATAGATAAGAATATTGAGGCAGAGAAAATTTAAGTAAATTATCCAAGTCATGCACTTTGGACATGCAGGCACTCTTTAAATGCATTTAACTAGACCAGAATTTAAACTTAGGTGATAACTCCAGTCTCTGTGCTCTTAACCACATGTACACTAGAATCTGTTAACAGGAATTAAATGAGATTATGTATGTGATGAAGGAACCTCAGTTCCCTGATTTTTGTGTGTGTAGTCTGCTCTAAAATCAATGTACTCCATTCCAAGTCTTAAGTATTTTGAGCCCTGTACAATAATCTTTTTTAACCTTGCTATAAATGGTATGCCTTTGTTTCCTTTCCCTGCCTCTATTATCTCTAGCATTTCAGAAATGTACACAAAGTTGCCTTTTCCCCAAGCTAAGCACCCCAATCTTTTTCTCCATCATTAAAACATAAAATAAAATAAAATAAAATAAAATAAAATAAAATAAAAAAAAGGACATTTATAAATATCCTTAGTCTCCTATCTGTTGGGATTAACAGTGTGTATCCCTACCTAACATAGGGTGAACATTTCATAATCTAAGATCTTTTAAATAATTTTTATAACTAGATTTTCTTGATCAATCAGATTTATGGGCTTATTGTGCAATCATTTTCTTATAGAATGACATTAAAAGAGTTTATGAAGAGTGAAAAAATGCATATCAGTTGACTACAACAGTGAAATAGAAGGTACATCATGAGTTACAGTATGTCAAGAATGTATGCATCTTCTTCAAATAATCTAAGAAGGTATAAATGTATGGTTGTGTGTTTACAAATCAGCTCCTAGCGTTTTTTTTTTTAACTTTGAATTAGACTCTAAATTATTAACAAAGTGCAATTTTTAAAAAGTTTTATTTCTTTAGATGTATTTCTATGAAAATTAAGTACAGGAGAAACTAGAAGTTTTTCTTGTTTAAATTTTGTTCTCTATCAACTATTTACTTTATTGTTAAGAGTGTTAGTGATTCAGAAGTATCTTCAGTTTTTTGAAATATAAAATTATTTTCCCTTTTGCTGACATTGTTTTAAAAATGTGTGTTGACACGATAGTAACTGGAGTTTCAGTCAAGCAGGTTGAATTTAAATTTAAAGAAAAGATAGATTATACAAGGGAATAAGCCATCCTGCTCAAAAGAGACATGGCTAGGTACTTGGAAATCTATTAAGTTTTGATGTTTTTTTAAAAATAATATTTTTGCTTTCAAGCTAGAATACATTGGGAAGAAGTTAATATTGTTACTTTGGCTTTAACCTAATTCCTGACTAAGACAAAAGCACATGACCTGTTTTACTGCTGAAGTAATAAATCCAAATACCCATGCTTTTTGTAACAACCGCCTATCATTCCACCAGTTTACTGAATTACTCTGAATAAAACATTCATTTTACTTCATATATATCTACAAACCAGTTTACTTCCTGTAAATCTATAACTCCTGTTACTTATTTTTTGCCTCAATGTATGTTGCATGATCCAATAATTCTTGCCAGGAGCCTGGGATTTATCCTGGCTTCACTGGTTTCTGCCTCTAAGCAAAAGGACCCCGGTGTCTGCCTATTTGTAACATTGTACAATAGACTACCAGTATTCAACTAAAGATCTTTATACTCCATGACAATTTCCAGAGCTCATGCATTTAAATGAGGCCTTGTGACTAATTCTTGCAAATAAAACGTAGAACTAATATATAACTTCCATGTTGAGGTTTTTTTTTTTTTTAGACGGAGTCTCGCTCTGTCGCCCAGGCTGGAGTGCAGTGGCGCGATCTCGGCTCACTGCCAGCTCCGCATAACAGGTTCACGCCATTCTCCTGCCTCAGCCTCCCTAGCAGCTGGGAGTACAGGCGCCCGCCACCACGCCCAGCTAATTTTTTTTTGTATTTTTAGCAGAGACGGGATTTCACCGTGTTAGCCAGGATGGTTTCGACCTCGTGATCCGCCCGCCTCGGCCTCCCAAAGTGCTGGGATTACAGGCGTGAACCACCGCGCCCGGCCCCACGTTGAGGTCTTAACAGGGAATGGCCTTCTCCATTCTCCTTGTCTCCCTCCCCCTTCCTAATCCCCTGCTCCTTATCTCTTTCTTTCCTCAGCCCTTAATGAGTCTATGGGGTAGGAAGGACTCTGAGATGTTGGATTTACAATAAAGGAGTAACTGAGATTCCTTATTCATTTAGAGAAGAATATTGCAGTTTACTGTTACATAAAATGAGAAATAAATAGTATTTTCTTCTTCTTGGATGTAACTCAGTAAGTCTTATTAAAGCTTTTGGAAAATTGAAAACACCTTCTTTGGCTGTATCTTACAACTTCCAAAATATAATATTTTCATTTTTGTTTAGTTCTAAATATGATGTAATGTATCTCATGACATGTAGTGTTAATATGATTTCTTATTTGACATGTACATAAATATTTGAAATATCACATTTTAGTTTTCAAATGTATTTTTAAAAATATATTTGTATTATTTATTTCTAGTTGAATAGGACCGTGGCTTGATAATATGGTTTAGGATACTGTGACTTTAGAAAATGTTCTGTGTGTTGAAACTATTTATACATTATTGCCTTCCTATTAGCAGAGTTCTATATATCTGTTTTTGTCAGTTTTGATATATTATGCAGTGAAAACAAACAAATAATCCTAGTCTATTATGACAGCACATGTTTATTTAGTATTCATGTTATACATGTCAGATACTTCCCTGCTCTGAGTGTTTTTCATGCCAGCATCCAGGCGACAGGAGCAACCCCTGACACAACACTGCCATTCTTTTGAAAGAGCGAAGAAGGCGATGTTGGAACTACGCAAAGGCTCTTATTTTATGCATAGATATTGCTGACTACATTTGTTTTCACAATTCTTTGAACGAAGTAAAGCACATCATGAAGTCAGATGCCCACGGGGAAGAGAATTCTACTCTTACAGGGAATAGGAGTAAATAATTGGGGAAAATAATATAATGTACCAAAATCTTATAAAGAAAGCTTTTTACTCACATTTTCTATATCTAATACTGTTTTGTCCTTTTGATCCATAGATTTCTTTTTCTCTTCTTCTTCTTTTTAATATTTTTAAAGTTTGTATACATTTAAAGAGTACAGGGGCAGTTTTTTTTACATGGTTATATTGACGAGCGGTGAAGTTATGCTTTAATGTGACCATCACCTGAATGGTGTGCACTATATCCATTAGGTAATTCCTCATCCCTTGCTCAACTCTCAACCTCTCACGCGAGTTTTCAGTATGTATTATTCCACACTCTATGTCCATGTGTACACATTATTTAGTTCCCACTTATAAGTGAGAACATGCACTTATTTTGATTTTGTTTCTGAGTTCTTTCATTTAAGATAAAGGCCTCTAGTTCCATCCATGCTGCTACAAGAGACACAATTTCATTATTTTCTATGACTTAATAGTAATCCATTATATATATGTATGCGTATATATATATGAACAAATATGTGTGTATGTGTGCATATGTATGTATATATGTGTATATATACATATATGTCACATTTTCTTTATCATTTATGGACACTTAGGTTCATTACATACATTTGCTATTTATTTTCCTCTGGGTAGATATCAATGGATATGCAATTATTCACTGATGAATACCAACATTTATATACATTTGAAACTGTGAATAGTGCTGCAATAAACATTCAAATATAGGTATATTTTTGGTATAATTATTTACTTTCCTTTGGGTAGATACCGAGTAATCCAGTGGGATTGCTGGATTGAATAATAGCTCTAATCTTAGTTCTTTAAGACATCCCCATACTGTGTTCCATGGAGGTTGTACTAATTTACGTTATCATCAGCAATGTATAAAAGTTTCCTTTTCTTCACATCATCCCCAACATCTGTTATTTTTTTGACTTTTTAATAATAGCCATTCTGACTGGTGTAAGATGGTAACTCATTGTATTTTAATTTGCATTTCTCTGATGATTAGTGATGTTTAAGTTTTTTTTTTTTTCACATTTGTTGGGCACTCGCACATCTTCTTTTGAAAAAAAAAGTCTATTCATTTCTTTTGCTCATTTTTAATGGCATTATTTATTTATTTATTTTGTTGAGTTCTTTGTAGATTATGGATCTTATATCACTGCATCGTTTGCAAATATTTTCTTCACTCTGAAGGTTGCCTGCTTACTCTGTTGATTATTTCTTTTGCTGTGTGAAAGTTTAGAATTGAGTCCCATTTGCCTATTTTTGTTTTCGTTGCTTTCTGCTTTTAAGGTCTCAGTCATGAAGTCTTTACCTAGACCCAGTACACAGAAGAGTATAGGGATGTTTTATAAAAACCACTGTATTTGTGAATATGACAATATATTCTACTGATTCTACCATTTTTATTTATATTTCAGGACTATATTATTAGCTTTATTCCAGTTAATATTTGCTATATTTTCCAAGTAGAATTTCTTGTGTTATCAGCATAGAGACCCTATAACCTCTAGGGAAGCTTTTGGCCATAGATTGTTTGGATAACGATATTAATTTGAAATAATATGAATAATGATAGCCCATGTTTTAAAAATATTGGTATTTACTTGGTTTCTTAGTTTAGGCTGCTACAATAAAAATGCTCTAGACTTGGTGATCTAAACAATGAACATTTATTTCTCACAGTTCTGGAGGCTGGGATGTCCATGATTAAGGGCTGGCAGAACTGGTGACTCTTGAGGGTGTGCTTCCTTGCTTGAGGGCAGCCACCTTCTCACTGTTTGCTCATGTCAGGGAGAAAGATCATCTCTATCCTGTTTGTACTGTAAGTGTGCCAAAGACTCCAGCCTCAGGGCCTAATTACCTTCCAAAGGCCCCATTTCTAATACCTTCATATTTGGGATTAAGCTTCAACATGTGAATTTTGTTAAAATGCTTCCAGTGCATAGCGCTTGGTATGAATTTTTCATTTCTTTAATTTCAGTTTCACTGAGTGGCATTTAAAAGATAGTGTCTTTTGCCAGGCATGCTGGCTCATGCCTGTAAGCCCAGCAATTTGGGAGGCTGAGGTGGAAGTATCAGTTGAGGTTAGGCAGTGGAAGTATCACTTGAGGTTAGGCGTTGAAGAGCGGTATGGACAACATAGTGAAATCTCCATCTCTACAAAAATTAAATTAAAAAAAAGAAGAAGAAACAAGGTGTGATGGTGCTTGTCCATAGTCTCAGCTACTGAGGGGGCTGAGGTAAGAGAGCTGCTTGATCCCAGGAGTCTGAGGCTGCGGTGAGGTATGATGGCATTAATGTACTCCAGCCTGGGTGACAGAGCAAAACGCTATCTCAAAATGCATAAGTAAACAAAAATAGTGTATTTTATAAATAATGTGGAGATACATTATTTTATTCAGTTTGATACCTTTGAGGAGGCAATTTTCCATAGTGTTTCTATACATGTAAGTCTATTTTCTCAAGAACATTTGTACAGATGGCAGCAAATGAGGTTAGACTGTCTCTTTCCAGATCAAAGAACAAATTTATTTCTATTTAAGTATAATAATGTCTCCACACTCTCCTCAGAGGAGACTGACTGACATTATTTCACAATAAAGACAATATCTGCTTGGCAGCAAAGGATGGTCAGGTTTGCCAGCGGCCCCTTGTAAGACTGGGAGTTTCCTGAGTCCAGGCTTTCTCAACTGTGACTTGGATGCACCTGGATCCAATCTTCAACTTCCCCCTCCCTCACTGGGGGACAGAGAGATATGATGCCTACATAGAGCTCTTGCTGCTGGACTGCAACCCTTGCTGCTACATTATTGCTTAGATATTGCTTGATGGTTTGACAATACCTTTCCATTTTTCATTTTTGTGAGTACGTAGTTAGTATATATATTTATGGTGTACATGAGATATTTTGATATAGTCACGCAATGTGTAATAATCTCATGGTAAATGGAGTATCCACAACCTCAAGCATTTATCTTTTTTTTATGTTACAAACATTCCAATTATACTCTTTTGTTTATTTTTAAATATAAAATAATTTAATGTTGACTGAAGTCATACTGTTGTGCTATCAAATGCTAGATCTTATTCATTCTATCTAGCTATATTCTTGTACCTATTACTATGCCCATTCTCCCCTGCCTCCAATACCCTTTTAGTATCCGTCTCTATTCGTTTGTTTTAATTTTTAGTTACCACAAATACATGAGAATACATGAAGTTTGTCTTTCTGTGCCTGCCTTATTTAACTTAACATAATGTCCTCCAGTTTCACCCATGTTGCTACAAATGATCTTATGCTTTTTATGTGTGTGCACAGGTACCACATTTTCATTTTTTTTTTTTTTTTTGGTGTTTATGTACCACATGTTCTTTATCCATTCATCTATTGGATAAAGTGGACATTTAGGTTGCTTCTAAATCTTGGCTATTGTGAATAGTGCTGCAATAAACATGGGAGTGCAGATGTCCTTTGATACACTGATTTCCTTTTTTTTGCATTTATATCTAGCAGTGGGATTGCTGGATCATATGGTAGCCCCATTTTTAGTTATTTGAGGAATTTCTATACTGTTATCCATAGTAGCTGTACTAACAGATATTACAAAGTTTCATTTTTTTCTATATCCTTGCCAACATTTGTAATTGTCTGTCTTTTGAATAAAAACCACTTAAACTGGAGTGGGATGATATGTCATTGTAGTTTTGATTTGCATTTCTCTGATGATCAATGATATTGAGCAACTTTTCATATACCCGTTTGCCATTTGTATGCCTTCTTTTGAGAATTGTCTATTCAGGTCTTTTGCTCAATTTAAATCAGATTATTAGATTTTTCCCTACTGAGCAGTTTGAGCTCTTTTCATATCCTGGTTATTAACCCCTTGCCAGATGAATAGTTTGAAAATACTTTTACCCGTTCTGTTGTCTCTTAACATTGTTGATTGTTTTCTTTGCTGTGCAGAAGCTTTTTAACTTGATATGACACCTTTTGTCCTTTCTTGCTTTGGTTGTCTGTACTTGTGGGGTATTACTCAAGATGTCATTGCTCAGACCAAGGTCCTGGAGAGTTTCCCTGATATTTTCTTTTATTTGTTTCATAGTTAGTTGGAGGTCTTATATTTCAACATTTAATCTATTTGACTTGATTTTTGTATATGGTAACAGGTGTCTAATTTACACTCTTCTGCATATGGCTATCCAGTTTACCCAGCATCATTTATTGAAATGGCTGTGCTTTCCCCAATACTTCATTTTTTAATAGTTGATTTCAATATATTTATATATTCTGTGATCATTTACATATTTGAATTATTTCTTTTACTTCTTTAAATTTAAAATTTGCTGTGTTTTTCTCTGTTAAATTTAATTCTGTTTTTTCCCAATATTTATGGGTTGAATTTTTTTTTTCTTTTAAAAGCTTTTCATTTCTCTGATGTTTTGGAATTTCTACACTGTACTCCTGCACCTTCAATGACCATTAAACTTTAAATAAACATTCACATAACTATTATTTTCTTTAAAAAGTATAAATTATTTAGTATCTGTGTTATCCAGCTAACTTAGATTATAAATGTTAGCATGTTAAAATTAAAGTTCTGGCAAATTTGTTATCTCAGCAAAATAACTTTTGGTTCCATTGAGTTTCTCTATTCTTCTCTATTTTTTTTTTTAAATAAATGTCATTCAGTTTCCACTGTAATTTTTATCATTCTCTTGATTCTATTCATCTTTAGTTTGTTTATTTATTTTTTTTCAGGTAGAAAAAAAGGTAATTGATATGAGATCTTTCTTCTAGAATAGGCATTTAAAGTAATAAATTTCCTTCTAAGCATTGCTAACACCAACCCATACGTTTGGACGTGTATGTTTCTGTCTTCATTTGGTTCAATCTGTTTTCTAATGCCTCTTATTATTTATTTTTGGAACCATTTAAATCCTGTTGTTTAATTTCCAGATATTCGGTTAAATCCCAATTTATTTTAGTGGACAGAGTACATGATTTGTATGTCTTCAAACATTTTAAATTTGTTTTACTGCATAGAATATTCTAGAGAATGCTTCATGTGCACTTGAAAAGAATGTGTTTATCTCTGTTGTTTGTAAAATATTCTTATATAAAGGCTAGCAATATTTAAATTGTTGAAAATGCTGTCAGTCTTCTAAATTGTACATAATTTTCTCTTGAGTTTTTCTGTCAATTATTAATAAGTTATTAATGTCTTCAAATATTGTCAAATTTCCCAATTCTATTTTTTATTCTATCAATTATGCTCCATGTATATTGAATATCTGTTGTGAAATGGGTATACATTTATAATTGTTAAAATTTCCTGATAAATTTACCTTTGGATGACAGTTTTGAACCTACGTCTCTATATCTGATGTTAATGTAGCCACTCCAGCTCTCTTTTGATAATGGTTCATAAACACACACGCACGCACACACACACACACACACACACACACACACACACTTTGCCCCGTTTATCCTCCTTGTTTGGGTTATTAATTTTATATATTTATATATAAATGGTATGATACCAACAATAGTACATTATCATAATTACTGTTTTATGAAGCCATGTGTCTTTAACAAATGATAGAAGAAGAAAAGAGGAAAAGTACATTTATATAGTCTGTTATCTCTGTCCAATTTTTTCTGGTTATCTTCAAGCTTTTTTATAATTGTTTTCCAGCCATTTGACTGTGATGTGCCTCTGTGTTTTTTCCTTCTAGTTAGTTTACATGAGGGTTTCTAAATTTATAAATTCTTTTTTTGTTGCATTTTATTAATTCTGGAAAATCCATGGTCATTAGCTCTTCATAGGTTTCTTCCATTTGGGCTCTTTCACTTCCTCCTCTTGGACCCCATTTACACGAATGTTAGACAGTTTGATATTACACCATATGCCTTGGATACTCTGTTGTTTGAATACCTTGCTTTATTGGTTTTTTCCCCACATTTTTAGTTCATTGCATTGTTAAATGTTTTATTTTTTGTATGTATTATTTTTGTTAATATATAATAATTGCACATTTTATGGGGTACATGTGGGAATTAGAGGTCACTTTAATAAGTGAAATAAGCCCAGCACATACAGACAACTATCACAGAGTCACACTTACATTTTGGAGCCAAAAATGTTGATCTTGTGGAAGGTAAGAGTTTAGGATTATAATTAGCAGAGACTGGGAATTGTGTGGGGGTTGACGAAGAGATGTTGGTTAATGGGTGTACACATATGGTTAGATATAAGGAATACATTTTAGTATTCAATAGCACTGTAGAGTGACTATAGTTAACAATAATTTATTGTATACTTCAATATAGCTAGAAAAGAAGATTTGAAATCTCTCCAACATAGGTGATAAATGTTTGAGGTGATGGATATCCTAAATATCCTCATTTGATCATTACACACTGTATATATTTTCTCATTTTTTTTCCTGTTTGCATTTAAGTTTGGATTATTTCTTTTGACCTAGCTTTAAGTTCACTGATACTTTAGTTTCCTATATGTAACCTTTCTGATAAACCCATTCACCAAAGAGATTTTTATCTCTTGCAGTGTATATGTGTGTGTGTGTGGGTGAATTTCTAAAATTTCTATTTAATACACTTTTGTAACTTCCAAATCTTTGCTTATGTATGTTGTCCATCTCTGCTACAAGATTGTATAACTTATTAACCATTGTGATCTTAAAGTCTCTGTGTGATAATTCCAAAATTTGGCTTATCTTTGGGTGTAATTATGTTGGTTATTTTATCTATTGAAAATGGGGTTGTTTCCATTTTCTTGGAATGCTTCATAGTTCTTAATAGAATGACAAATGTGTTTAAAAGCAAGTGGGCATGCGTCCTGTTTTTTTTCAGGCCATTAGTGTTGAACATTACGTCAATCTGATCAGTTGTTGAGCCTGGAGTTAGGGAGCAAGATCAAGTTTCTAGCCCTACTCCTAGTATTAAATAAATTCTTTCTAGTGTTTTGGCAGACTGCTAAGTAGGTTTCGTCTCCCTCTATCAGAAGTAGCTAACCAGTTACTGCGAATAGGTGAGGAATGTGTCTCCTGCTACTTCCTCAGCCTCAGCGTTAGATGTTTTCTGCTTGTGTTAAAGCAGCATTGGGTTGGAAGAACAGAAATCCTTCTTCCCCTATGCTAATTTCTGAGCTTCAGCATTATGTCAGAGAAAACTTAGGGCATGTTTTATTTCAAGAATGATGAACCACACTTTGGAATTATATAGTATCCACTCATCGATGAGCATTTACAGGTATTCCTGCTCCATTCTCAAATTCTGGTGTAGACTATGTATATTTATCCACCAAAACCAACTCTGTCTCCTACTCTGTCTCCATATATTTAGTGAATAGGCTGCGGAAAATAGCTGGGTAGTGCTTGCAGACTCCCTTTGCTTGCAGAATCCCTTTGCGTCTGGGGCTTCCAAAGGTTCTAAATGCTCATATTATGCTATACTTAAGAATCTTTAATAATTTGTTAAAGCTTTGATTTTTTGTTTTATCTTAACTATTTTATGATCCCCACATTTTCTTCATATATTTAACCTAAGATGTCTACTAACTGTCCTGAAAGGGGCTTTGATTCTTTTAGATTTAGTCATCTCACTTGTCCTTCAAACTCAGTTCTCTGATGGACTCAAAAAAATGATGATGTTATTCACCATTCACTTTTACTTGCCTTTTAGGTAGGAAAAAGATTCTTTTGGTTTTCCACATATTGAAAAAACAAGAAATCTGAAACTGGACGTGGTGATTCACACCTGCAATTGCAGCAATTTAGTAGGCCGAGGTGGGCAGATCGCTTGTGCTCAGGCATTCCAATCTGGGCAACGTGCTGAAATCCTATTAAAAAAAAATTAGCTGTTTGTGGTGGTGTGCACCTGTAGTCCCAGTTACTCAAGAGGCCGAGGTGGGAGGATCACTTGAGTCTGTAATAGGGTTGAGGTTGCAGCTGGAGATTGAGGCTGCAATGAGCCATGATTTTGACACTGTATTCCAGTCTGGGCAACAGAGCGAGATCCTTTCTGAAAAAAAATATATAGTATATTCTTGTATATATCTAAATAATATTTATTGTTTTGGGAATTCTTGTAATAAGCAAAATATAATTGGATTTTTATAATTTAGCTTTAGCAGCTTTGTGTTTAATCTTTCGATGTAAATCTTCCACATTACTTAGAAACACCAGTAAGTTACCCCTCCTTCTGCATGACTTTATGCATCAGTTTGCCAGGCAATATTTCATTTTCTCATTTCCCCCTGTTTTGTTCCCCATTGGATTAATCAGATTCTCTTCACATTTTTTCTTTAAAATAATTTACTTTTGTGCTAAATTATTTGATTTATTGCTTAAATTTATTTTTCTACATGTCTATAGTTAATATGTCCTTTCACATCATTAACTTCTCTTCCTTCCAATTACATATTGAAAATAGATGACATTTTACTTTGATATTAACTGTTAAATTCATATTTTTAACAATTTAATACTTATTTAAGAAATAGTATTTTACTGTTTTTGTGAGCCACGACTATGGTAATTTTTTTGCATATAACTAAATATTTTAAATTGAGTTTATATGCTCATAATTTTTAAATAAAGAATCTATAGGTAGGCCTGAAAATACTTCAAGTTCGTGTCACCTTAAAATGTAATTTTCTTGTATATCAAATTAAAAATTACTTTTTTTCATCCGTTTTGCTATTTCTTTGATGCTGTATCCTTGATTTCTTACATCAAAAATTATTTCATTTTGTCTCTTTTCCCTTCCTTGAAACATGGTGAATATAAATGTAAATTTGTGATAGAACAGAGCTATAACTGATGAATATTCTCTATTGAACATATTTTGAATTACCATTAGATGTTATTTAACTTTCTCTTGGCTGAAAAATTGCTAGAGCTGTTTGTAAAATATTTGTAATATTACCTGTGTGTTTCATCGTACTGAAATATAAATCAACCTACCATTTTCTTAATTTATTGAAACTTTTGATTTTAAGGTGGATCATTTTTAGTTAATTGAGAGTAATCTTTATGTGTGGTTTTTTTTTTTTTTTTTTTTTTTTGAGACGGAGTCTTGCTCTGTCACCCAGGCTGGAGTGCAGTGGCCGGATCTCAGCTCACTGCAAGCTCCTCCTCTCGGGTTCACGCCATTCTCCTGCCTCAGCCTCCCGAGTAGCTGGGACTACAGGCACCCGCCACTTCGCCCGGCTAGTTTTTTGTATTTTTTAGTAGAGACAGGGTTTCACCGTATTAGCCAGGATGGTCTCGATCTCCTGACCTCATGATCCGCCCGTCTCGGCCTCCCAAAGTGCTGGGATTACAGGCTTGAGCCACCTGGCCCGGCCTATGTGTGGTTTTGAGATTGTGAAAGTGGGCACATTAGTATTTTGTTTTTCTTTTAGATACCTAGCACGTAAACTTAGCCTCTGAAAACCATTTTCATATTACATGTGAATTGGAAAAAAAAAATTCTGAGACATATAGAATTGATGTTGTGTTGTAATAAGAAGACTTTTTCTTTTTTTTTAAGAAAAGCTGACTGCATCTTAAATTTATTTTTATAGGGATATTTTCAACAGTTTCTTTCTTGACTCACACATTATTTAAATTGTATCCATAATCATTTGTGTAAAACAATTTTCTAAAAATTAATTAGAACATCATATAGATCATAAGTGTTGGTTCTATTTCTTACATATTTCAACTGTTTTGTTTTTAATATTTTGTGACTACTTGGACAATAATATCTAGAAAAGTTTTTATGTATACATATCTGAGTGCAATGGAAATCTGTTTTCAGTCACAATGAGGACTAAGAGTAAGTATTTTAGAATTGACATTAAAACGATGGAAACATCGCCTTTTAAAAATTTTAGTTAATGTTCCTGAGATTGTATTAATATTTCAAATAACTAACCTCACCATAATATTTTTGTTTCCATATATATTTTTGAAACATTTCCAGAATTTCAAAATTCTTTGTTATTTTAGGATTATATAATCAAGAAGTTCACTCTTTTTATGTAAAACGTATCTTAGTCTTTGAACTAAATATAGCTTGATAGTTGGAAAGGTTCTCTTTGTCAATCTCAGGCAACTGCTACTAACATGCAATTTGTCATCTGAGAAGTAAGTGGTGCATGGCCCAGATGTGAAGTGAACTGATAGAGAATTATGAATCAGTAAGCAAGAAAGAGAACTCCAACATCGGCTTGAAACATCAAGGAGACTTACACTCTCAAGAATCATGGTCTGGCCGGGTGCAGTGGCTCACGCCTGTAATCCCAGCACTTTAGGAGGCCGAGGCGGGCGGATCACGAGGTCAGGAGATCGAGACCATCCTGGCAAACACGGTGAAAGCCCGTCTCTACTAAAAAAAATACAAAAAAATTAGCCGGGCGTGGTGGCGGGCGCCTGTAGTCCCAGCTTCTCGGGAGGCTGAGGCAGGAGAATGGCATGAACACTGGAGGCGATGGAGCTTGCAGTGAGCGGAGATTGCACCACTGCACTCCAGCCTGGGCGACAGAACGAGGCTCCGTCTCAAAAAAAAAAGAAAAAAAAGTATCATGGCCAAGAATCAGTTCATATAAGGCATTAATGAGAACAGTTGCAAGAAATGACACAAAGCTATCTTTCCAATTTAAGGCTAGTAGAATTAGCAAAACATTAAGGAAATGTTAAAAGAGTAGAATAGACTATTTAAAAAGTAATGTCTTAGTAATTTACTCAAAACATATTGCCTGTGTACTAATTGTAAAGCAATATATTACATCCTGGTGATAAAAAATGCTAAATAATACACATGGGGTCTATGCTTTAGTAAACTTAGTTTCAGAAATGCCAAGGTGAAGTGCATGGTCTTTTCTCTTGGGTCTATATACTCTGCTCTCACTCTAACTCTTACCCCATTTACAGCCACAGTGGAAAAGTTAAGTCAAAACAATTAAGGCTAAGGGAAAGTCTTAAGTATCTACACTGAGACCAGAATTCACTTACCACGAAATTAAGACATGTTGTATGATGTAGCATGGGTTACTTGCATTATCAACATTGAATATTTTAATTAGAGAGGTCATAAGTGTTTTTTTTTTTTGAAAAAATCATATAACAAGTAAAAGTATAAAGTATAAAACCAAAATTGTTTGTCATCTACCTGCCAGAGATTACTCTGTTAATATTTTTATGTATATCTCTTCAGAGTATTATATTTGTATAATACAGATTTAGATATGCTGTTTGATTTTAATTCTTATATTCTTTTTTCCACTTCTCTTTCTCCCTCATTATCCAAATCTAATCAACTAATTACATGTCTTATCCTACGTATCATACCTTGTTCTTTGTTACTACCCTGTTGCTAGGCCACTTTCACCCCTAACCTTCCTTGTATACTCTTATAACATAACTAGTTTCCCCGAATCTGCTCTTGTCCCACTCTGATCCATTCATCTCTTCATCATTCAGAATATATTTTTTTAGGAAGAAAAATAATATCATGTCTCTTTCTAGATTAAAAGCTTTCAATTGCCATGATCTTTTACTTATAATCAATTCTAAAATCCTTAATATAGTTGAACAAGGCCTGCCTGGCTCCAATTTCTTCTTTAGACTTTTTCCTCTATGGCTTTCCCTTTATTAACTGGACAAGAATCAGGGCTATCCCCTTACAGAACCCCAAGGATTAAGACAAGCAGTGGATTTGCTTGAAATGCTCTCTTTGCCACATGCCATCTTTTCCTGATTGACTAATTCTTTCTTAACCCTGTACATTTCATCTTAATTTGAACTTTTCATGACTTTCTTAATCCCTCAGACAAGTTTGCAGTCTGTAATTCTTGTCATAATCGATACATTTACTATAAATTATTTTAGACTTTTCATTCTAACTTCTGAATTACATTATGTATTGTATCTTTCTTGTTTTCTGATATATTTTCACTTGAGTTTTTATTGTGAGTTAAATATATAAATTATGTATTTCATATTAAACATATGTCTATGATCATCTTTAATAACTATAACATATTCCATTGAATTAATTCAGTGTACTTTATTAAGCAGTTTTTTTCTGGAACATAGGGAAATTACCTGAATGTATTCTTACTTCATAGGAGTAATACATATCAAGATTATTCTCAATCTTGGTACAGTTTTAAACAACCCTGCAATGAGCAACATTATACATGTACCTTATTTATTTATTAAGCATATATATTAGAAATAGAATTGTTGGGTAAAGTTTATATGTATTTCCAACATTACACATATGTAAAATCTGTTGCCAGAATTGCCTAAAGATGAGCAATAGTTGTGCCAATTTATTTTCATATTCATAGTATAAAAAGGGCATTGAACATAAGCAAATAGCATTTGAGGCTAATATGAATTTTACTTTATGTTACTCTATTAGTTTATTTTGAAACAGTATTTAAATATATTCTTCACATAACATTTCAAATTTAACCTTTTGCTCAATAAACATTCAAGGCAACTTTTTCATGGTGGCAACAATAACAACAATTGTATCAATAGTAACCGTAATCATAAGTACATGTAGTATTGGTAGAAATCAAAGGAGCAGACGCAAGAGGTACAGAAATATTACTATTGCTACCAAAATTCTTCAGAATTTAATCAACTTCACTATTATCTATTTATTACAAGCACATGGCAATCGGTGCTACCCTATTGCAGTAGGAACACTCTTAGTCACGTATAAAAAAGTCCTGTCCTTGCAATAAAAATTTCTAGGTACAAACATGGTTTGCTGAACATCTATTTAAAGACAGCCAATCAAAGAATAAGCACATTTTTCAATAAAATAAAATCATATTCAAATAAATATGGACAGAAAAATCTTTTTTTTTTTTTTTTTTTTTTTTTTGTTTTTTTTTTTTTTTTTTTAATTTATTTATTATTATTATACTTTAAGTTGTAGGGTACATGTGCATAACATGCAGGTTTGTTACATATGTATACTTGTGCCATGTTAGTCTGCTGCACCCATCAACTCGTCATTTACATCAGGTATAACTCCCACATCATTCTTAGCAAACTATCACAAGAACAGAAAACCAAACACCGCATGTTCTCACTCATAGGTGGGAACTGAACAACGAAAAATCTTTTATGTGTCTCTACTAACCTTCTGCCCTATTTTGATTTAAAACTTTGAATTATTCTGCACTTAAACAATATATTACTTAATCATTATAAATATTTTAATGACCAAAATTTTGTTCCTAAGATTATCACCTTTCTTTCTTCTCTTCGATATATCTAAAATATTGTAATCACCAAATAAATAGTAATAATAATGCTTTACAAATGGAAACTTCTTTTCTAGTGAAGAATGCATTACTAGATTTTGTCAACTTTATTTCTCTTGCAAGACTAACATTTCTCTTTCCAGGATTTATAGAATGTTTTTTAAAATGTGTATAATTGCAGCAAAGTGTAATGGAAATGTTTTCAATTTTAAATTTTGTTGAGAAATCAAATAATTATGGGATACAAATAAAATGAGGGATATGTAGGGAAAGTAATACATATATGTAGGATACATAAAATAGGTTCAATATCTACTAAACAGAATTCAGAATAGTTTACAGAATTTAAGCAATCAATAGTACCTATTAGTGTAACATGGGGTACTGAATAATTTAGATTTGATTTATTAGAATTTCTGTTTAGGCATGTTGTATGTATTGAACTGTAACTAAAATTTTAAGAATGTAGTCAATTATTTATTATTTCCACTTTCACAAATATGTTTAGCACTTATATACTCTGTTAAATATTTATTACAAATAATAAACACATGGCCTTATCATATTATTGTACACGTTTTCAAAACTTTGAAATTCTCTGATGAAGTAAGGACTAAGGTTAATTTCATTTGGGTTCCTGCTACAGGTGCTTTATACTAAGATATTGACTTTGGTTGTGAGCAGCTCTTCTGGCTGAATTGATTTATGATACACTCTGTTGCTATCCAGACAGTTTCCAGTGAAATGACAAAGAAGTTCTGCTTCCATACCCAACTAATCAATGGAAAGCAAAGCAAGACCAGACAAAACAAAAGCTTTTATATCAGGTGACTGGATACTAAATGTCATGTTGTATATGCTGTGTGTGAAAATAAAGAGCAGACATACATATCTTGTTAATCGATATTGCTATTTGCTTTCCAAAGATAAATTTATATCTAGTACAGAGACTATTAAAACTGTTGTTGCATTAAATGGTTTGTTTAAAAATAAATAAATGCCCATACATGTTATGTGAGTCTTAATATTTCTGCTTACAGCATTTGTATTTGTGAGAATGTAGACATTTAAACATTTAAATTATTAAACATTTAAGTTAGTAATTGACTACATGAAATTAATATTCTGGTAGAAAAATGCCTAATACAACGAATTCTTTTGACAAATTAAAGAAGACCATGGAATGCATTCAGACTCCTCAATTAGTTGAGAAATTACTGTTTCTTATAATATATTGCAGATTAAATAATACATTTTTACAAACTATTTTTTTCACTCTATCTTACAATTACCTTTATATACTTCCAATTGCATTTGTTTTGAAGTACAATAAATATCACAATGCATGGAATATAATACAAGAAACATATTATATATTATCTGTATATTCTTAAACACTTAGTAGTGTGGGGCATTTTGCTCAGAAAGTAAAACCTGTGGCAGTTGAAGACATACAAGCTAAGGAATTACAGAAACGTAGAGTGAGGACAGATATTAGTGGGGTCTTGCATGCCATAATAAGCCCTAAAGAAATCTTGGTTAATTTAAAAAGAAAATAATGACACATCTGTATTTGTTTGAGAAAGATGCCTAGGTACAGTGCAGAGATGGAAAAGGCTGTAGATAAATAGAATATTATTCCTGTGATACAAGTAGTATAAGAAAAATCTCTGATATGAGTGATGACTGGACAGAGAATGAAAAGGGAATATATTTGTAAGGTATTTTGAATAGAATGTTATGACTTGGTTACTGACAGAACATGGGTGGTAAGATAGAGGAATGAGTTGAGAATGTTTCTCATATTTCTATCTCACAGCTTTTCTAATGTGAGCATTAGATTTATTTATTCTTTGTATTAATCAGTACAAGGTACTTTGTTTATTAATTTTTAATTTATTTAATAACATGTTGAATATGTTTTAATTTTATACACATTTGGCTAAACAAGTAATTAAAAACATAAGTTCATGTCAACAATATTTCTTCAGGAAATTTTTTACAGCCATGAAATTAACAACCCATAAACAATTGGATCAAAATATTCGTATTGATTGTCTTTTTTGATGTACTCATATGAAAGTCACATAAATGGGAACTTAATTAAAATGTAAACTCATTAAATGAAATATTCATATCTTGAAAATTTTACTCAGACTGCAATTTTAAAAATGTATTTGATCATTTTCCAATTAGATGTAATTATTTATTGCCAAAAACTTCATCATTGGAAAAATAATCTCAATTCTGCCTCTTATAACCTTGTTTTTCACTTTCTGTAATTAAGATACAAACTCTATCTATAGTAGAAACAAAGTAGTACAAAATATTGTGTGGTAAAATTTCATTTTTACTTTTTTTAAAGTGAACAATAGTTTTAAGCATTACTTGGATATTCTGATGTTCCAAATGTTCCAAATCAAGTGTTACAATTCAAAATAAAAGTTGCTGATTAATCAATCCTTTCTTTTTCAGTCCTATAAATGTATGATATTTTAAAATGGATTGTTTATATTTATGTAATGTATTCATTAAAATTTTTTGCCAGTGTTAATGTATATTTTTAAATACATTATTGCATTTTAATTTATATCTTTGTGTGAGTTTTTCACATGCATAACTTATGTAAGGACAAAGTATAATATGTACATTTTGTATAATGCTCAAAGAATTTCTCTACCTATCACTATATTCCCAGAATGAAAAATAATAATTTAAAATTTATTTACTAATATAAATTACATTTGAAATACCAGTTTTTGCTTTTAATAGAAACATATAAATCCTAAAACATATAAATTGAACTATCATCTTCTGAAAATGTATTAAACTGAAACAAATTTTATCTGAGTGGAAATGCTGATGGAAAGCTGAAGAAGCTGACATTTTTATTTCTCTTTAAAAAAAATATCAGTATGATGGGGTTTACTTCTATTTTATCATATTTTAAAAATCTTCCTGTTTATTGTCTCACCTTTTTATATTTTTTATTTTCTCATTTTATAAAAATCTTCTTTGCTTAGTTGGATGGTTTTCATGATTCTATTTTGTCTCATTTTATTGGCTTGGTAGTTATATCTACCTGTTCCTATGTATCTATCTATCCATCTACTTACCTACTTACTTGATTTTTATTTATCTAGTAATTACTCTAGGATTTACAGATTCTCATTAACTTGTAAGTGGCCTGATGACAAATTCAAACGATTTTACACCCATCCACATACATTGTAAGGAGCTTACGGCAATATACTTCCGTTTCCCTTTTACTAGCCTTTGTGTCATCTTGTCATGCATTTTTCTTCTACATGTTATAAAATCTAAAATGCACTGTAATTATTTTTCAGCCAACTCAATCCACTTTTGAAGTGTTAAAGAAGAAGAAAAAATATTTTATACTTAATAGTGCATTTGCCGTTTTCAGATCTCAGTATTCATTTCCATAGACCCAGATCTCTCTAGAGTATCATTTGCTTCTCCGTGAAGAACCTCCTTTAACATTCTTGCGCTGTTAATCTGCCAGTAATGGATCCTCTCAGCTTTTTATCTCTAAAAGAAAGTCTTTATTCACCTTTTGTGAAAAAGATATTTTCTCATGGTATAGAATCCAGATTTATTATTTGATATTTTCTGTAAAAATTACTTTTATCTTTCAATGTTTCAGAATTGTTTGCTTTCTGTACTCTCGTTTCATTCCATATTCATAAAATGGAAAGACTATTTTCTCTTAAGGAATAGGCTTCTGCATATTATTTGTTTTTAAAAAAATATTTCTTTTTTGCCAAGGACAAAATAAGCAACTTTTTCAAAATATACAGAAGATTTCATGACCATGACAATTTTTAGAATTTCAGGTTTATAAGAAACTGAAAAATCTACCACCTACATGCTACTTTTAAGGAAAGTTAGACCACATAAGCCCTCTGTGAACTAAATGTTCATCCAAACCAATTAAATACACACACACACACGCACATAGATAGATAAAATACATATGCTTATATTTATATAACATACAATGTGTGTGTGTGTGTGTGTGTGTATATCCCTATATATGCTCATATATGTCCAGTGCTTAGTTGCTGTATTTTTTACTGTTCAAATATGACAACTATTTTGTTCCCATGTGTGTACATACATTGCAGAATGTCAATGAGAGCCAATCATTTAATCTGAATGGATCCAGGGTCACCTCAAAAAAAATCTGTAGACTAATAAGGGTACAATTCCAAATATATTCCTTGGAAACAAGGGAAGAGTATATACATACTTCCCTAAATCCAGGTATGCCATGGAGTCACTATCCGACTTGCCAACATACCCTCTGGAAAAGGAAAAAGGATAACTCAAATATCTTTTCTGCTATAGCCAGCTGTATTAATTTTATTGCTGTATAAAACAAAGCACTTGCTTTCAATTTCTATGAGTACATAGAACTCAAACATTCAAAACAAACACATGTATAAACTAACGCCAGAAAAATTTTAGATGAATCATGTTGATCAACTAGTTTCTAACAGATTTATAGTTAAAAAGCTATACAGACATTCAAATATAATAGTGATGGTCACTTGGAATATTATGTAAGGCATCTTTAACTGTGCCCTAAATAGAAAATATATAAATTTTGTTTTACTATTTTAAGGAGACACTGGCTTTCTTATTGGAGATTCTTTTTTGAAGATATTTTGACATTTTCTGTTTTTTCCCTCCTACTTGAAAGGGACAAGTGAAGGATATTCTAACGTTTGGCATTGGAAGTGGAATATAATTTTGTTTGAAAATGTGTAATAGGTGAGATGAAATTGCATGCTGGTTAACATGATATGGATAGAGCAATGTTGTGATATGCTGTATTGCAACATCTCATTTCTCTAAAGAAAATAAAGTCATCAAGCCAATGTAAGACAGAAAAAGCATAGTTTGCAAACCTCACATACTAAATACAAGTCCCAAAACTGTTAATATACAGGGACAATTTGTAAGGTTGTAACTTTTATCTTGATATTTTGTCCTCAAGATGTCTAATTTTAACTTAATATTTTATATTTTTTCTTATTAAAAAACACCTGTTAAATAAACAATGTCAAAAAGAAAAACCAGAAAAACCTTTGTAAATGTAAAGAAGCATGACCAAAAAAAGCCTGCATAATTAAGATGTAAATATGAACTTTTTAAAGCTTATATGTGGGCTGGGCACAGTGGCTCACGCCTGTAATCTCAGAAATGTGGGAGACTGATGTGGGTGGATCACCTGAGGTTAGGAGGTCAAGACCAGCTTGGCCAACATGGTAAAACCCCATCTCTACTAAAAATAGAAAAATTAGACAGGCATGGTGGCAGGTGCCTGTAATCCCAGCTATTCAGGAAGCTGAGGCAGAAGAATTGCTGGAACCTACGAGGTGGAGGTTGCAGTGAGCCAAGATCATGCCACTGCACTCCAGGCTGGGCAACAGAGTAAGACTCCATCTCAAAAGAAAAATAAAAAGGAAAAAATAAAGCTTATATGTGATGTGTATTTGCAGACAATAAAAATTTTAGATTTAGTTCATGTTTAGAGCATAGTTCAAGGAAATTATATAAAATGATATTTGCATGTTAATAAACTATCATTTTATTAAAAAGCTGCAAGAAGCTAAAAAAATTAGTAAAAAATACATTTTGTTTTTAAAATATATGTTTCCCAGCGTCATAACAAATATGCCAAATAATTATTTATTAACATTTTTAAATTGTCACTTTATATGTCTAATATCATTTATGTTCATATTATTTTGTGTATAAAATTTCACTTATTTTTTAAAAATATAGCCAGACTTTTTGTGTAAAATCTAACATTTAATGCTTTTATTAGTTTTGCTACCATCTCTTTTGGCCCAATATTTCAAGTAAAATATCTTTTCATTTTCTGTCATTTTTCATATGCATTTACAATCAATTTTTTAGTCACTGATATTCTATATTATACATCCAGATTCATTAATTCAGTGAGGAAATAATTTTGAATTTTCTCATCAACACAATTTTATTATTATCATTTCAGTATTTTTTTTATTGTCTGTTATCTTCCCTCAGAGAACAAATAGAGGAGCTATGTACTAAATACTTTCTATAAAATGCTTGTTTTTGAAAAATTACTTATTTAAGACTTTTTAGCTGTAATAGCAGCACTTTTTGACAGTTCTAGGTTAACATAACCTTGGAGAGTTTGGCAGAACAGTTCAAATAAGAAACTTTCTTCTCTTCAATATTTGTTCCAGTATGAGACCTAAATAATTAAATTTATTTTCTCTCTAATGAGAACATTTTGCTAACTCCCTCTCCTCAGCCAAAAATTTCTTTCTAGTATTAACTTGAAAACAGCATGTTTTCCCTTAAATAAAGCTATTGGATACACTACTTCTTGAAAAGACAATGATTTACAAGTATTTTTTTCTTAAAACTAAAAATAGGCATTTCTAATGAACTTACATAAACATGAAAGAATATTTTCCAGATGTATTTAGCTAAACATTTAAGAAAATTTTAAATGCCAGATATATTGTAAGCAAAAAGAAAGAAAGTGTCATTAAGGTAAACATATATATCATATGTAATTATTATTATTATTTGTCTTTTCTTTTGAATTTTACTTATTGTCTATAGTTCAACAACACAAATAATAGCAAAGAGGACTTGAGTCACCAGTCAAGATATTATTATTAAATTACAAAACTAAGTCTACTAATTTAGGTCTCCTGAGAAGAACTCGAACATGGTAGGTAACCAAGATAGTGTGTATTGTGAACAAAAGGAAAGAAGGTGAAAATGGCATTGCAATTATATTCTCAACAGGAATTCCAGGCATTCCTTCTTTTTCTGCAGCAACCCAAAGTGAAAGATTGATCACAGTTCTGGGTATCTGGGGTAGGGACAAATGCCTGAGGCAATAATATTTCCATTTTTTTCCACAGCAACTGATTCAGAGCTTACCTGAAAACAAGACAGTTTCTCTTTAACAAGAAAGCAACATGAAGCAAATTAACTTTTTTTCTCTTCTGCATATGAAATGAATGATGAATCTTTATTTTTCTCTTGCTTTTGGCTGTCATTCAATAATCATATGAAGAATCAGTGATAGGATGTGGCCAATGCTGTTGATTTCGCAGGACAGTTTTTTGTCAAACTTTTGAACTAATCCTGAATTTCTGTTATTTGTAGCTAACACCAAGATATTTTAAAGGAAAGGAAATATGGTAAAAAGGGATGAAAATATGACAGAATGGTAATTTTGAAACCAAACATTTGCATACAATCCAATCATATAACGAAAAGAATAAATATTAAATATCCTTAAAGAGCTTATTTGGATAAAGATGTGGAGCAGAATGAGAAATATTCAAGGACAAAAATTTTTGCCTGCTTATTGGTTTAAAGAATCATTTATATTTTTAAAATGATTGTCCTTGCAGTAGGAAGTATGTAGATTTTTATAATTATACTGAGGCCATTTTAATGGTTTAATTGGCTAATACTCTTAATCATAAAAATAGTTATCAATCCTTTGGAAGATGTTCTATCCTAATAATGATGAAGATAAAGAAGATATTATGGTAAGAAATTATTAATACATATAAATAATTATTAACCAAATTTGTAAATAGTTTTGTTGGGCATTATGGATTTCAAAAAACTATCCCCGCCCTTTAGGGAAAAAAAGTAAAACAGTTACAGAAAAAAAAAAAAAATACTGAGCTTGAGCAAAATTATATACATGGAAAGACAGTATTATCCATATTACTAAATTGGAAATTCCACATGATGTGAAATAAGACAAAATTTAATGAGATATTAATGATGATGTACAACCAATCATTGCAAACTATAAAGAAGAGATTGTGTGTGTGTGTGTGTGTGTGTGTGTGTACATAAAATATGCAGAATGGCCAAAGTCACCCTGAGCAAAAAGAACAAAACTAGAGGAATCACATTATCTGACTTCAAATTATACTATTGTGAAGCTGTACTACCCAAAACAGCATAGTACTGGCATGAAAACAGACACTTAGATGAAGGAAACAGAATAGAGAGCCTAGAATCAAATTTCGGTATTTGTCAACTCATTTTCAACAAAGGTGCAAAGAATATACATTGAGTGAAAGAAGACTCTCCTCAGTAAATGGTACTGTGACAACTGGATATACACACGAAAAAAAAAAATAAAACTAGACCCCCATATTAAATATAAGACCTGAAACTATGTAATTACTTGAAGAAAACATTGGAGACACACTCCATGTGTCTTGAACAATTTCTTGAATAATACCTCAAAAGCATAGACAACCAAAGCAAAAATGGACAAATGGGATCATATCAAGCCTAAGAGTTTCTGTACGGCAAAGCCAACAATCAACAAAACAAAGAGACAGCCCACAGAATTAGAGAAAATATTTGCAAATTACCCATCTGACAACAGATTAGTACCAGAATATATAAAACATATTAAAGAGGTCAAACAGCTCAGGAATAAAACAAATAATCAAATTTTAAAATGGGCAAAAGATCAAAATAGATATTTCTTAAAAGAAGACATACAGATGACCTACATGTATATGGAACATGCTTAACATCAATAATGCTCAGAGAAATGCGAATCAAAACTACCATGAGGTATCGTCTCACCCAGTTAAAATGGCTTTTATCCAAAAAACAAGCAATAATGAAAGTTGGCAAGGATGTGGAGAAAGGAGAACCCTCCCACACTGTTGGTGGGAATGTAAATTAGTTCAGCTGCTATGGAGAACATTATGGAGGTTCCTCAAAAAAATAAAAATAGAACTACCATATGATCCAGCAATGCCACTGCTAGGTATATGCCCAAAAGAAAAAAAAAATAGTATGTTGAACAGATATCTGCATTCTCGTGTTTATTGCAGCACTATTCAAAATAGCCAACATTTGGAAGCAACCTAAGTGTGCATCACAAGATAAGTGGATAACGAAATGCAGTAAATATACACAAGGAAATTTTACTCAGCCATAAGAAATGTAATCCCATCATTTGCATCAACATGGATGGAACTAGAGGCCATTAGGTTAAGTGAAATAACTAGGCACAGGAAGATCAAGTTCACATGTTCTCACTCATGCATGGGAGCTACAAAAAATAATTTACAGAGATAGGCAGTAGAACGGTGGTTCTTAAAGGCTGAGAATGGTAGAATATATGGTTAATAAGTACTAAATAAGATAGAACAAACAAGATCTACTATTCATTAACACAATAGAGTGATTATAGTTAAAAATAATCTATTGTATATTTTAAGATAACTAAAGTAGGGGAATCGACGTGTTCCTAATACAAGGAAATGATAAATACTTGAGGTGATGGGCACCCCAACTACCCTACTTTGGTCATTACACATTGTATGCTGATATCCTAACATCACTTGTACCCTATAAATATATACAACTGTTATAGACTCATAATAATTAAACATAAAAAAGTAAAGATAACTCACAATTGACATCTAGTCTTCTATTTCTAAAACAAGATGGTCTCCAATCATGTCACCTATCTATCTATATATCTATCATCTATGTGTGTGTGGGGGGAGTGTGTATGTGTGTGTATGTGTGTGTGTGTGTATATATATACACACACATACATATATACACACACACAAAATATATACAAAATATAAAGTCATTTTAACTGAGTGAGATGATATCTCACGGTAGTTTTGATTTGCATTTCTCTGAGCATTATTGATGTTAAGCATGTTCCATATACATGTAGGCCATTTGTATGTCTTTTTTTAAGAAATGTCGATTCTGATCTTTTGCCTGTTTTAAAATCTGATTATCTGTTTTATTTCTGAGCTGTTTGATCTCTTCAATATATTTTTATATATTTTAATATGTTCACCAGTTTTGAGAGTTCTTTTGTTTTTTGTTTTTTGTTTTTTTTTTTGTGGAACCTTTAGGCTTTTCTAAACATAAGATCATGTAATCTGTAAACAAGCACAATTTGACTTCTTCCTTTACAATTTGGATGCCCTTTATTTCTTTCTCTTGTCTAGTTTCTCTTGTAGGATTTCCAGTACTATGCTGAATAACAGTGAAATTGGGCATCCTTGTCATGTTCTAAATCTTAAAAGAAACACATTTTTTCCACATTCAGTGTATTCATATGTCTTTTATTGTGTTGAGATATGTTTTTTCCATACTAAGGTTTTTTAAAGCTGTTTTTTTAAATCATGAAGGGATATTGAAATCAAGGAGAATAAAATACTTCCAAATTCATTCTACGAGGCCACTATTACGCTGATACCAAAACCAGACAAAAACATAACCAAAGAAAACAAAACTACAGGCAAATATTTCTGGCGAACATAGATGCAAAAATCCTCAACAAAATACTAACAAACAAAATTCAGTAATGCATTGAAAAGGTCATTCATCATGGTCAAGCAGCATTTACCACAGAAATGCAAGACAGTTGAACATATAAAAATTAATAAATGTAATACAGCACATCAACAGAATAAAGAACAAAATCCCCATGATCATTTCAAGAGATTCCAGAACAGATAACATTTAAAAAACATGTTCAACCAGAGTAATTCAGACTAGGCCCTACTTTAACTATGTTAACCATTTTTAAAAATGCTTATAATTTAAACTAATTCTGTAAATTATAGATATATTAATTCTGTAAGTTATGGCAAATACAAGTGTTCCATGTCAATTAAACTGGAAAAACATTAGAGGTTTTAATACTCATCAGCATACTAAAGGCTATAAAAATTACTCTAGAAAAATAATCTGTAAAAAGGCAAATTAAAAAAAAAACTTTTGAATAGATGATTCATTCAAAAGGTACAAACTATTATAAATAACATAATTATCATTTTAGGTTTTCCATATATCCTGAGGATATCATAATTCCCAGTTTTTTTAATATTCAAGGGCTAGTTCTCTTTTTCTCTCCTCCTCTCTGTCTCTCTCTCTCTCTCTCATTTTTTCCTAGGTAGAGATCTAACTTCCTTTTATCATTTTCACTACGAAACTTGTGTCCCCTGTGGCAATGAGATAGTGCCACCTTCTGTCACCTGGACAGTGGGTACATGGGAGGAATACAAAGAGGAAGAAACTGAAGAACAGAATTGGTTAAATCAGTTTATGAAGTCCTCGATGGACAATTGACAAATCCATGCAAGAAACAGAGAAGATTTATTATTGCAAAGCTTTAAGAATTGAACTGTGGCATGAAAAACTGCTCAGTTCTCAAATAGGTCTCTGGGTAGCACAAAAATGGAACAGAAAAAATAACATTGCAGAAGTTCTCGAAACTAAACTGAAGTCTGAAGTATGGTTCACAAAATTAGGCCAGGCCATGCATGCAAAATTAAAACTGGCTAATTGCTTATTAAAACAGAAGAGTTTAGTAGGAACAAGAGGTTCATAAAATATACCCCAAATATCCGGTATACAATAAAAAAAATACTTGTCTTACCAAGCATCAGGAAATCTCGACAAAGAGAAAAAAGCAAAACAATAGATACCAACAATGAGGTAACATATAGATTGGCATTATTTGACAAGAGTATTAAAAATGGTGTTATGAAAATGCTCTAGCAAGCAATTATGATTACTTAAGAAACAAATAAAAAATCATCTCAACAAATAAATAGAAAATAATATAAAAACAGAAATTTCATAATTAAAAAATTCCATGATAAAGAAAATACTCTCTGTATGCGTTCAATAGAAGAATGAAGGTGATTGAGGGAAGAGTCATTGACATTGAAGATAGGACAATTGAAATTATCTAGATCGAATAATGGAGAATAAATAGAATTAAAAAAAAATAAACTGTGGAACCTGTGGGACAATAAGTAAACATCTCATATTCACATCATTGAAGTCATTGAAAGAAAAGAGTAAGGCCGTAGGGCACTGAAAGTAATAGCTGAATCTTTTTTCAATTTAATGAAACTTGCAGATCCAAGAAGTAGATCTAACTAGAAATAGAATAAACCCAAAGAATTTCAATTTCAAAACATCATAATTAAATATCTGAAAGCTAAGACAAAGGCAAAAGAAGTCTCTAAAGCTGTCAGAACCAGTGCATTACATCTGCATGAACAATAGTTTGGATTATAGTGGATTTATCACTAATTCATACAGGCCAGACAGAAGTGGGGAAATGTTTTCAGAATGCTGAAAGAAAAATGTTTTGTGATACAAAAAAAGTATATCTATTGAAAATATTCTTAAGAAAGAAAGCTTAGATTAATGAAAATAATTTGTTGACAGCCAAAAAATGGTTTATTTTTATTTTTATTTTTATTTTATTTTATTTATTTATTTTTTTTTTTGAGACGGAGTCTTGCTTTGTCATCCAGGCTGGAGTGAAGAGTAAATATATAGGAAAAAATATTAGACCATCAGACCATCTTTCTAATTTTTTTTTTTGAGATGAAGTCTTGCTCTTGTCGTCCAGGCTAGAGTTCAACGGTGCCATCTTAACTCACTGCAACCTCTGCCTCCCTGGTTCAAGCGATTCTCCTGCCTCAGCCTCCTGAGTAGCTGGGGTTACAGGTTCGCCACCCATACCCAGCTAATGTTTGTATTTTTAGTAGAGATGGAGTTTCACCATGTTGGCCAGGCTGGTCTCAAACATTCTCCCGCCTTGGCCTCCCAAACACCTGGGATTACAGGTGTGAGTCACTGTACCCAGGCTCTGTTTTTCATTTTTGATATTATGTCTGATGGTCAATGTGAAAATTATAATATTATTTCGTATGATTTTCAGTATATATAAAGAAAATATTTAAGACAATGATAGTATAAAAACAGGAAGATAAAGGGACCTAAGTGCAGGTAATGTTTTTAGATTCTATTTGAAGTAGTAAAATATAGCTTTTTTGTAGACTATGATGTTACATATAGAAATTGTGACCCCCAGACCATCTACTACAATGAAATAAAATTGCCACAATGTATACTGAAAATTCTATATATAAATCAATATTAGATACTAAAAAGATATTATATATAAGATATATAGACACAAAAAGATACTATATATCTATGACACACTAATATAACAAAATTGAATTTAAATCATCTAAATAAAAGACATAGATTGGCAGGGTGAATTAAATTATATCCAACTTTATGCTTCCAGAAAAATTTACTTAAAATATAATTATATAGTTAAGTTTACAAATATAATTATATGGTTAAGTTAAAAGTAAAAGGGTGCAAACTCATATACTATGCAAACATCAGCCAAGAGAAAGCTGGGAGGCTATAATAACTTCAGAAAATCTAGACTTCAGGGCAAAGAAAGTTAGCATGGATAAAGAGAGATATATCATAACAAAATGGCCAGTTAATCACAAAGAGATAACAGTCTTAAATATGTATACACCAAACATTGGAGCTTCAAAATACATAAAGCAAAACTGAAAGAACAATAAGGAAAGGTAGACAAATTATAGCTGGGGCCTACAACAGCTCTATTTCTTAGTAATAAACATTAACAGAAAACAAATAGGTGGTTGCCTGGTGAGTGAGATGCCTGAAAGGACAGATTACAAAGGAATGTAAGGAAAACATCTGTATATAATGAATATGTTTATTATTCTCTTTAGTAATTATTTTATAGTGAGTACATATGCCAAACAGTAGCAAATGGTGCACTTTAAATATGTGTGGTTTATAGTATGTCAATAATAACTTAATAAAAAATTAATTAAAAGGGAAATTTTTTAAAGAGACAAAAGTATGCAAACCATTGGGCCTACCAGGTCTAATTTTAGAATTTTTTCTTAGATAATGATCATAGATACTTATTAATTTTTAGTTAAAATTGTTTGTCTCAGCATTGTAAATAATAGTGAAAACGGTTAGGTATCTTAAATTTCTAATGCTCGTGTTTTGGTTAAATTAATATATGCTTATGACTAGAATACTAGGTAGCAATATATGTGACAGATGCAAATTCCATTAAAGTGATACCTATCTGTACATAAAAACTGAACATATATGTACGAAAATGTAGAGATTAAGGAGCTCTTCTATTTGAAACAACCGTTGAACACCTGCTGTCTGATTCTATGTGAATGTTGAAAAAGTGAATCATTCCAGTAATATATCTACACTAAGCATCATTATTTACTACCTATGCTTATGCATTTTGACATGTATGTTGCTATGCATGTCTCTTTGCATAAAAAATAGAATCCCCTTTTTTTTTATCCTTCTTAGAATTCTGGTGATTTTGTTTTGATAGGAAGGGAAGCTACTGAAGTATAAATAGCATTAAAATTCTTAATTAAAGGTATTGTCAATAAATCAAATTTTATTTGTATTAATCTGTAGAATAATCTGAGGAGTAAAATTCATTACTAACACTAGACAAGTGGTAGATTATTAACTATAAACTTTATTTCTACATATTTACTTTCACTAATAAACTGGGATTTGAATTTCAACTGGATGCACAGTTATCTTTGCTGATTTCTTCTCTCCTTCTCTCTTTTATCTTCAGTTTCAGCTATTCTTATTGGCTTATTGGTTTTTCCAGTAGCCGCTATTTGCTAAAATTATTTGGCTCTTTTTAGCATGATCTCATCAATATATTTTTGAAAATACTGAGAAACCTCTCAATGCATATGAAATATATGTTTTCTAAAAATCCTAATAAGTGGTTTTCCCTTTTTTTTGGGTGATTATTTCTTCAAGTACTGGGCTGTGAGTTTATCAGACACAGCTCAAAAAGATTTACAAAAAAAAAAAAAAAAAATTACTTCCCTTACATTCTGTATCAAGGTCCTTTCTCAAAGCAGCTTCAGGTATATTTTATGGAACCAATTAATAGCACAAGACACTGGAGACAAATATGATCTAAAATAAAATATTGCCCAGTGTTAACTTGACGTATATAAAAGACTTCCCTAAACATCAATTGTCATTTGCTAAGTTAGAACTCTAATCTCAGCTGACTTCCTTGCAACTTCATCAAAATAGTATTTGATACATTCAAAGGCATGAAAACAGAGCCATAAGGAAGTATTGAAATATGTAATGCCCCTTTCCTATAAGGCTAAAACTTAGAAACTAATTTAATATTTACAAAAACATTTAAGGCTTACCTAGCTGTATTTCCAGAAAGAACAGATTTATATGTGATCACTTTTTTCTTTCTTTTTTTTTAAATTATACTTTAAGTGCTAGGATACATGTGCACAATGTGCAGCTTTGTTACATAAGTATACATGTGCCATGTTGGTGTGCTGCACCCATTAACTCGTCATTTATATCTAGTGATCACCTTTTTCTTATAGAAACATGTAAAAGAGAATAAACTCTGTTTTCTAATATTCGACAGAAACCTTTTTGAAATTTTCTTTCACTTCTGCCAACAAATTTTATTATTTTGAAATATATCACTAATTCATTTTATTATTTTTTTTGTCTTTTTAACTACTCACATTTTGATCTTCATCACTGCGTATAACCTGTGTACAACAATTTCCTATATAAACAAACAACAACAAAAACTTTGGACAAGGAATTCTTCTTTCCCACTCTTTTTCCTTCTATTTCACCAGGCACATCACAACCCAATTATGTTTTCTATTCTAACTAAGCAGCATATTCTTCAATAATCCTGAATAATTATTTTGTTAGGGAATGCAGTTTTTCTTTTTGTAATCACAATATGAATTGCCTATTGAAGTGTATAGATACTGAGGCATTCCAAAATAGCAAATACTTAAATCAAGAGAACACAAGTAAATAACCCATTAGATAACAGAAGTGGAAAATGCAAAATCAGTTCTATTTTTCATCCTTTGGGGGTTATTAGTTGTCAACACCTGATCATCAAGTTTGGTAGCAACTATATTTTTATGAAATAATCACTTATCAAAGATTATATATTTAAATTTTTGTTGCCCAAGGAAACTGTCAATTCTACTGTCTAATATGATGAAACCTGGCAGAAATAGATAAGAAAATGGTTAGAAATGTCAGGAAAATAGAACATATTCTGTTGTAGATAGAAAGTGGTTAGAAAAAATAAGGTTTCCAACTTTCTCAGAAGGATCAAGACATCAGAATTTAATAACAAATCAATAGAAGAACAAGAGGTTCAAAATATGAATAATATCAAAATCCAGGGTTGATAAAAATTCAATAAGAAAGTATTACCCAGAATTACAAATGAAAAGTAGATATGGTGAGAAATAGATGAGCACTGTAGCAGGTGTGTTAAAGTTCTCTGTGGTGGTTTTTCCCAGGGTTTTATTGACCCATCCTCCCATTCATCTCTAACGCCCTCCTATTGATCTCTACTGTTTGGGAAGTTCTGAAAACAAGCTTCCGAAAGCAATGTCTCATACTTCCCTTCTTTCAGTAATTCAGTGGATTCAGTTGTGTTGGTTTATATAAATATGCTTTGGTTATGGAATTAATTCAGGATGAACTTCCAGAAAAACTTTTGAAAATTTAAAATGAGTTTGAACACATGAAAAAAAAATGCATCACAATTTATATGACATATTTTAAATGAATGAGCCCATTTTACTGAGCCTCATCCAATCAAAATACATCTATTCAAAAAAGGGCCTGGCCGGGTGTGATGACTCACGCCTATAATCCCAGCACCTTGGGAGGCCAAGGCAGGCAGATCACCTGAAATCAGGAGTTTGAGACCAGCCTGGCCAAAATGGCGAAAACTTGTCTCCACTAAAAATACAAAAATTTAGCCAGACATGGTGGTGCATGCCTGTAATCTCAGCTGCTTGGGAGGTTGAGGCAGGAGAATCACTTGAACCCGGGAGGCAGGGTTGCCATGAGCAGAAACTGAGCCACTGTGCCCCAGCCCTGGTGACAGAAGGAGACTCCATCTCAAAAGAAAAAAAAAAAAAAAAAAAAAAGCCTATACTAGACCTTTCAATTTATATCATATCTTTTATAAAATAAAAAAATACAAAATATGTAAGTAAAAACACATAATATACCAAGGCACCATCCACTCAGGACTAATTTGCAATTCTATAATGGCATTCTTGTCACTCTTCATGGAACTAGCCTAAACTGTTTAATTTACTCTCCACTCTCATGGCTGGTCAGCATTTATTAGATTATGTCTTCGTACATTGTTTGCTTGTATGATCATTTTTCCTCTTACATTAAACGTACTTTGTTATGTCTTCCTAATTAATACAGAGTAAATAACATACAATTTATTCTTACAATAACACATGGATATTAACTTAGATAAAATGATAGGGGTAACTTTCTTTTTTTACTTTTTATATTACTAAATCACAATAATCCGTGAAAATAAAACTGGGATAGGCTTAAAAAGCACATAAGCAAATTCTGCATTTAAGGAGCTTAGATATTGCCACTTTTTCCTAAGAATAAGTCTAAAGCTTAATAAATTACAAATTGACAACTCTTTTTAGATTTATGAAAGAAGTGAGGTCCTGGGACAAATGACTTCCCCTCGAACTGAGAAATGGCAGGCAGATACAGAGAAGAGCTCTCTGCAGCAGACTTCTGTGGAATCACACTTGGTAGAAAAACCTGAACTCTAGTTGAATTACGGGATTCTGGGTGTAGACAAAATTGACAATTAATAACTACAGGAGAATCTAGTCATAGGGGAACCTCACAATTTTGTGTTTTACCGCCAGGAGATCTACCAGATTCTGACAGAAAATAACAGAGAAAAAAAAGAAAGAAACAAATAATAAAAGAAGAAAAAAATCTTCTCTTACTTTCAGTGGGGGTAGGAGAAAAGAAACCATTTTGAAATACACTAGAGCACTCTATTCTTCTTAACAAGCTTTGCTCTCAAGAGAAACTAGTTGATAACAGGTGATTTTTTTTTTTAAGGGTTTTCAGGGCCTAACTGATCTAGGAGTAGGGAAATATTCAACTCTAGCCCTCTCTAGACATCCTGCCCCACTTAATGGAAGAGAAAAAAACTGAGAAACACTAGTGAAGTTCATATTTCAAAGGTATAGGCTCACTAAAATACTGAGACATAATCGTAGAACTATCAAAATTTTCCTCTCTGTCACTCATTACCACCACAATACAGAAGACCTTGATATGGTTTGGCTCTGTGTCCTCACCCAAATTTACCTTGAATTGTAATCCCCATAATCCCTTTGTGTCAGGGGACCAGGTAGAGGTAATGGAATCATCGGGTTGGTTTGCCCCATGCTGTTCTTGTGATAATGAGTGAGTCTCATGACATCTGACTTTTTTTTCTTTGTTTGTTTGTTTTCTTTAAGTTCTGGGATACATGTGCAGAATGCGCAGGTTTGTTACATAGGTATACATGTGCCATGGTGGTTTGCAGCACCTATCAACCCATCATCTAGGTTTTAAGTCCCGCACGCATTAGGTATTTGTCTTAGTGTTCTCCCTCCCCTTGCCCCCCACCCCCTGACAGGCCCCAGTGTGTGATGTTCCCCTCCCTGTGTCCACGTGTTCTCATCATTCAACTCCCACTTATGAGAGAGAACATGTAGTGTTTGGCTTCCTGTTCCTGTGTTAGTTTGCCAAGAATGATGGTTTCTAGACTCATCCATGTCCCCTCATAGTTTATTAGCGTCTGGCATTTCTCCTCCTTGCACTCATTTTCTCTCCTGCGGCCCTGTGAAGAGGTAACTTCTGCCATGAATGGAAGTTTCCTGAGGACATCCCAGCCATGCGAAAATGTGAGTCGATCAAACCTCTGTTCTTTATAAATTACCCAGCCTCAAGTATTTCTTCATAGCAGTGTGAGAGCAGACTAATACAGCAGTTCTTTCTTTCCAACATATTATGTCTGAATATCAAGGATATATTACAAGGCATGCTAAAAACACAGTAAAAGAAAGCCAAAAACAAAACACAATAAACAAAAAACTAAACATTTCAAGGAGACAATAACACATTAGAAACAAGCATGGGTGGGATATTGGAATTATCAGACAAGAAATTCAAAGCAACTATGATTAATGAGATAAAGGCTGTAATGGATAAAGCAGACAGCATGCAAGAACATAAGAAAATGTAATCACGGAAATGAAAATCCTAAGAAAGAACCCTAGAAGAAATGCTAGAGATCAAAATCATTGTAACAGAAAGGCATTTGAAAATCTCATTAGGATATTGGCCACAGAAGAGGAAGAAAATTGAAAATCTCTCAGCTTGAATATTTATCAATAGAAACTTCCAAAGCTGAAACAAAAAGAGAAAAGACTGAAATAAACAGAACAAAATATTCTGGAGAGTGGGACAATTACAAAAGTTGTAACATATGTATAATGGAAATACTAGAGGGAGAAGAAAGACATCAAAGAGCAAAATAAATCTTTGAAGAAATAATAACTGAGAATTTCCCTCAAGTTAATGTCAGATGCCAAACCACAGATTCTGGAAGCTCAGAGAACATCACACAGGATAAATGCCAAACAAAACAATACAAAACAAAATTTACAACTGTACCTTGGTAAATCATTTGCAAACTACAGAAAATTTAAAATAAAGAAAAAAAAATTCAAAAATGCTGGTTTGGGTCTGAGAAAGCACATTACCAAAACAGGAACAAAGACAAGAAATCTATCGTCTTCTCAGAAGCCAAATTAGCAAGAACAGAATAGAATAAAATATTTAAAGTGTTGAGAACAAAAGAAAATATACCAACATAGAATTCTGTGCCCTGTGACATTACCCTCAAGAAGTGGAGGAGAAATAGGGACTTTTTCAGATAAACAAAAACTTAGGGACTTAGTTACTAGTAAAAAATGCAAAAGATGTTAAAAGAGAAGAGAAATAATATAGGTCAGAAAGCAAGATCTACATAAATAAAGAAGCATCAAAGACAAAACCAATGAAAGTAAAGTAAATGCTTTTCTTTTTCTTATTCTTAATTGATCTAACAGATAATGGTTTGTTCAAAATAATTCAAAATCAAAAAATATAGCAATTGTGCTATAATAGCTTATAGATATTTCTTTTCTAGCATATGAATTTATTACTGTACTTTCTTCTAAGCACTGGTTTCACTCCATTTCCAATTTTGAAAAGTTGTTTTTATAAAATTTTAATTAATCTTAAATATTTTTAAGTTTCTCTTCTGATTTAATTTTTGACTGATGAATTATTTCAAAAAGTCTTCTTTAACCTCTCTGTACTTTAAGATTTTCTAGTTACCTATTTGTCATTAATTTCTAGTTTAATTACACTGTGGTCTGAATGCAGATATTATACAATGTCTATCGTTTTAAATTTACTAACGTGTGTTTTATGGTCCAGAATATAATCTATCTTGGTGTGTATTGTATGGAAGCCTGAGAAGAATATGTATTGTGCTGTTATTGAATAGGGTAATCTATATATGTCAATTATATTGAGTTGATTGATGGTGTTATTGAGTTCAACAATGTTGTTACAGATTTTCTGCCTGATGAGTCTGTCTGTTTATGAGAAAGATATGGAAGTCTCCAATATATAATAGTAGATTAACCTATCTCCCCTTTTAGTTATATCAAGTTTTGTCTCACATATGATCTGTTGTTATTAGGTACATATACATTAAGGATTGTAATGTCTTCTCGGAGAATTGACCCCTTTATTGTCATGCAATGTCTTTCTTTGTCCCCAATAAATTTCCTCATTTTAAAGTCTACAGTGAAATTGATAGAGCTATATCTGCTTTCCTTTCATTATTGTTAGCATAGTATAACTTCTTCATCCATCTACATTTTTTAATTGACAAAATTGTATGTATTTATCATGTACATGTTCTTTTAAAATGTACATTTTAAAAAGGATAAATTTAGCTAATTAACATTTACATTACCTCACATAGTTATTTCTTTATGGTGAAAATCTACTTTTATCAATCTACTTAAAACCTACTCAGCAACTTTCAAATATACAGTACATTGTTATTAACTATAGAGGCCTCTTGTACACTAGATCTCTTGAAATTATTTCTCCAATCTAACTGAAATACTATATCCTTCTGACAATTGTCTCCCCAACCCACCTTTCCATCCAATGACTTTTAATCTAAGTGTGTCTATATATGTAAAGGTAGTTACTTTTTGACAAAATATAGTTGGGTCATTTTTTTTTTGATCCACTCAAACAATCTCTGCCAAAGTATTATACTTAGAACACTGACATCCAGAATGATTTATTATATATTTGAGTTGGCATCCACCATAATTTTTTACTATTTTCTATTTATTGCCCTTGGTTTTCTTCCTAATTTTGTTTTCTACTCTTCTTCTGCCTGTTGTGATTTTAATTGGGCATTTTATATTATTTCCTTTTCTTTTTTTTCTCAGAATATCAACTACGCTTCTTTTTTTTTTTTTTTTTTTTTTTTTTCCTATTTTTTGGTAGTTGCCCTAGAGTTTGCAATATGTATTTACAATTAATTCAAGCCCATTTTTTAAATACCACTATACTGCTTCACAGGTACTATAAGTAACTTATAATAACAAAATAATTTTAACTTATCCTCTTATCCCTTGTATAATTGCTGTCATTCATTTCATTCATGTATAATAATGCATTTAAAATATGTACAAAACCATACATAATTGAATACATTGTTGTTATAATTATTTTTTTTTCACACATCAGATTTTCTTTATTCATTTGTTGATGGATGATTAGGTTGATTCTGTATCTTACTATTGTGAACAATGCTGCAATGAATATGAAAGGGAAGGTATCTCTTTGACATATTGATTTCATTTCCTTTGGATAGATACCCAGAAGTGGGATAGCTGGATCATATGGTTGTTTTGTTTTTATTTTTATTTATTTATTTACTATTTTTAATTATACTTTAAGTTCTAGGGTACATGTGCACAACGTGCAGGTTTGTTACATATGTATACATGTGCCATGTTGGTTTGCTGCACCCATTAACTCGTCATTTACAGTAGGTATATCTCCAAATGCTATCCCTCCCTCCTTCCCCCACCCCACGACAGGCCCTGGTGTGTGATGTTCCACATTCTGTGTCCAAATGTTCTCATTGTTCAATTCCTACCTATGAGTGAGAATATGCAGTGTTTGGTTTTCTGTCCTTGTGATAGTTTGCTCAGAATGATGGTTTCCAGCTTCATCCCTGTCCCTAAAAAGGACATGAACTCATCCCCAGTAATGGGATGGCTGGGTCAAATGTTATTTCTAGATCTAGATCCTTGAAGAATTGCCACACTGTCTGCCACAATGGTTGAACTAGTTTATAGTCCCACCAGTTAGAATGGTGATCATTAAAAAGTCAGGAAACAACAGGTGCTGGAGAGGATGTGGCACATATACACCACGGAATACTATGCAGCCACAAAAAAGGATGAGTTCATGTCCTTTGTAGGGACACAAAAGACATATCTGATAAAGGATTATTAACCAAAGTATATGAAGAACCCTTAAGACTCAAAAATAAGAAATGAATAAGATTAAAAATGGGTCAAAGACCTTAACAGACACATCAAAAAAGAATATATAAAAATGGTAAACAAGCACATGAAAAGTTGTTCCACATCAGAAGTCAATAGGAGAATGCTACTTAAAACAATGAGATACCAGTACCTACTTACTAGCATGGTCCAAATCCAGAATATTGATAACACCATATGCTGATGATAGTGTAGAACTACAGGAGCTCTCACTCATTGTTGATGGAAGTGCAAAATTATACAGCCACTGTGGAAGACAGTTTGGTTGTTTCTTACAAAACTAAACATGTTGTTGTCATATTAGTCAGCCAATATGCACCTTGATATTTACCCCAGAAAGCTGAAAACTTATGTTTACACAAAAACCTGAGCACAGATATTCATAGCAGCCTTATTAATAATTGCCAAAACTTGGAAGCAACCAAGATGTCCTTTACTAGGTGAATCAACAAATAAACAGTGGTATATGCAGACAATAGAATATTATTCAGTGCAAGAAATACATGACCTATCAAGCCATGAAAAGACACAGAAGAAATTTAAATGAGTATTAGCAACTGAAAGAAATTAATCTAAAAAGCTATATGACATTCTGGACAAAGCACAACTATGGAAACAGTAAGAGTATCTGTGGTTGCAGAGGATTACGGCATAGTGAGGGATGAATAGACAGAACACAGCATTTTTAGGGCAGTAAAACTGCTGTGTATGATAGTACAATGGTGGATACATGGCAGTATGCTTTTCTTCCAATCTAGAGAATGAACACCAGGTATGAGATGTGTTTACACTGTGTACTTTGAGAAATACTAATGTGTCAATGTAGATTCATGTTTTATAACAAATATAAGACTGATAGGAAATGTTGATAATGGGGGAGGCTATGAATGACTCAGGCAATGTGTGGAAAATCTTTCTACTTTTCTCTCAATTTTGTTGTGAATCTAAAATCATTCTAAAGAAATAAAATATTTTCAAAAGTGCATACGGTCCTGTCATCTGTGCTAAGATAGACAAATAATTGTAGTGTTTGTCAGGTGATCACCTTTCTTTATTTGAGAAAACAAAACAAAAAACAAAAACAAAAAGAAACATTTGATTCCGTAAATATAAGCTGTTTCATCTTCCAAAAGCGTATAGTTTGTACTTAATGGACATAAATAATATAGGTAAGTTATAAAAAAGTTTCTAATCTTTCATCTAATTAAGGGTATGTATTAAAGCACCTTGCAAATGTTACTGTCTAATCTTAGGCAAATATGAACTTCAAATAATGTTAATTTTCAAATAATTTCTGTGAGGGAATAGCATTTTGTAATGAGTGATGCTATATTTTTCTTTACCTTGACCAACATGCATGGCAGATGAGGAGCAACAGAGTAAAAATAAATACATAAAACCAAGATTATCTCTATGAAAAACTTTTACCCTCAGAAGCAATGGACTTCAAAATGGAAGTTCTGCATCAGTATATGAGAGCAGGGTTTTATGTTTCTTTCTTGACTTATCTTTCTAGCCTAACATTATGAAATTAGATTCCAATAAAATCAGAGCTTCAAAATTCTTCCACTTTTCTTCTTTTCTCATTTTTGCTCTTTGTCTCTAAAACGATCTATAAAAGAATAAACTCATACTTCAGTTGCTGTTTTCTTTAATCTATCAGCATTCAGGCATATCTCTAATGACATTATCTACAGAGTCATGAGAAAAAAGACTTTAAAGTATTAGATCTGTTCTCCATTTTAATATGATAGCATTTTAAAAGGTGAAATAGGTCTTCCTTGAAACTGCCAAGTGATTTCATGCTGTAAGTTCCTTATTTTATTCAAATTTGATATTAAATGGAAGAGCACACAAGTATATCAAATAGAAACTGCCTAATTTTGTTAAAGTCAGGCATATTAGAGATCAGAAGACCTTTTTGCTCATTGCTGATAGAAAGATGACAATGTGTCATAACATTTATTATTTTTATTGAACATTATTGTCTAACACACTATCTATAATTTCTCAATATGAATAAAATTGTAGTATATTTAAAAACAGGTCTTGAATATGGAAAACTTCATTTTATAATTGATGGCAGTTTCTAATCAAATGTTTTTAGGAAAACCAGTTCATACATCCCTTTTATTCTTTCTGACTTTTAAAATAAGTGTATTAATATATTTTGTGGTAGTCTATGGACTTTAAATATGATAGTTATTTTTTGATAAGTTTTTGTAAACCATAATATATTAAATACTTATAAGACATTTACACAGATTCTATCATAAATATAGAAAAAAATAATCACAGAAAGCATGACTATTAACCAAAGGAAAGCCTTTTTGAATGATCAGCAATAATATTTTAAAAACCAATCTGATGATAAAAACATTTTTGACAGTTTGTTTTACAGAAAAAATTAACCTAGTTGAACAAGTTATAGAACCAACATAAGAATGTGCTGTCTTCTAGTCACGTATCTCTTTACCTAAAATCAATTTTTCTAGTGGAATAATAAAAATAGCATATAATATTGGTACTGTGTTAAGACTTTTTAGAAACTAGAGGCAAATCTTGAACATAGCTGATTACATTTAAACAGTTTATAATTTAATTCAAAATAAAACCATGAAAACATGACTAAGGAACTTATAGATTATTTGAAAACATATTTTACTTTTCTTATGCATCCGAGGATGTAAAAAAATGTGTATTGTGGAATACACAGTTTTAGCTAGATATTCAAAGATCTGTAATTTTAACACAGTTAAAGAATGAAAAATTATATAAAAGAAATGTTTAGTACTAGAAATGTCCACTCTTCTCAATAGTCACGAAAAGAAAATAACACACATGCACACGCACACACACACACATATACATACACACACACCTTTGAATACTAAGGAAATGAATAAAAGACCAAATAAAAGACCCTATTAAAATTGTAAAAGATGAAACTTCTGGAATGGCACAGTAAGAAGTTTGGGAGATCTTCTCCCTTGGTGAAACAGCAATTTAACTGGTAAAAATTGTAAAAGTAACATAAATTAAAATTTCTGGAAATTATCCCTAAAAACATACAGAAAATGGAGACACATTCATTCAAGAATAGCTATTAAATCTTGATTAAGAACACCTAGAACCTATGGCATTTGACCCACAACCTACTCCATGGCCAGCCCTCCACTGCTCCCTGCTGTGGAAGGTCTACTCCAGTCATGGGCTCCTAAGACAAGGAGCTCTCTCCATTCTTAGCTCCCAGTCTGGTTTCATCATAGGAGGGGCTGACTTCTGTAGTTTCTCATTTCTCCTGGCTCCATGTTATAGAAGTTCTAGTCCAGGTAGGCGTAGCCAGAATAACTAGGTTTCTCTTCTGTCATCCAGCCCCATTTACAGGGCAATGGTTCTACCACAGGCGTGGCAAGTTAAGAGTATCGGGGCCCTGATTATCCTTGTTCCAGTTTATTCATAGAGTAAAGTTTCCCAGCTGGGAGAGGAAGGACAAAAAGATAATGAACTACTATGCCATTTCAAGTGCTCAGTCATAGTAGTGGGGTGTCCCTCTAGGAAGAGGGTACCCACCACAAGCTCTAATGCAGTGGCACAAAGGTTCTGAACAACAATAACAACACCACAAATCAGCTCTGTTTTTTTTCAAAGTTACTCTTCTCTCTCTGAGGGGAAAAACTTAATTTGGAAAAGAGACTGGAAAACTCCATGCTTAGAGTGATATCTAAAACAATAAAGACCTTGATGGACAGCAATTAAGAGAAGCCTGGTAGCTATATGATACAAACAAAATGCAAGAAAGCTAGAAGTTTACTGAAGAGAATGAAGGAAGGAGATAGCCACGATAAGGCATTTTGAAACAACTGTCTGAATCTAAAAGGTGTGCAGATATGCTAGGCTGCATCCCCTCAGAACAATCAGAAAAGAATTCAGGGGAAGACTTCAAAGTATTTCTTAAACCACCGAAATGAAAAACGAGAAAAGAAAAAAGTCAACACAGAGGAGGAGCCTCGTTTGTACAAGAAGCTTAAAAAAACTTCTGATTAAATGCTCCATGACAATAAACCACTTTGTCCCAGGACCAACTCCTGGGAAACCAGACTTAAAAACAAAGTTCCACATAACCCTTGCAGTCTAGAAGATTGCTTAAGTGACAAAGCTTGCAACATCACATGTGAATTCAATTTAACTATGTTTAGTATTCTTGACTCTATATATAAGGATTTAGTGAAAATACAGGTGGGATGTCATTAAAAAAAGAAAGTAATAATGTAAGTAATCTGAACAATTCTACTCCTTAAGACTTTAGTCAAAAGTGAGCTTGAAAATTGAAAATTGAAAAATCAAAATTGAAAATTGAAAATTAACTTGTACCCTTATGCTAAGAACACTTTGGCCCAGATTTGACAGATGTTAGCTGGTTCTGAATGTGATTCCCGCATTGACGGGCATTTTGTTCTTTGCTATAACATAAAACACTCCAATGTAAGTAAACTACTTCAAGTGTTGCAAAACCACAACCCAAAAAATGTGGTCTCATTCAGTGCTAGAGAAAAACTTGGGCAAGTTACAGCTAAATGTATAAGAAAATTATGTTGATCTTCAACATGGCAACTTTCTAAGAAACTTTGAAGTATAATTTGACTTTAGATTACTTCTGCATTCCTTTTCATACTAAGTATTTCCAAGGATAATTTTGTCTTAACTACTTGAAAGTCAAGGAGAATGATAAATAAATTGCCTATGGTTATATATCTGAGAAGCAATAAAACCAAGATTTAAATGCAGTTCAACATTATTAGTTAGAATAAAATGCAAATCGAAACCACAATAAAATATCACTTCACAGCCACCAGAAAAACAATCAGCATAATGAAAAGCAATAAAAAATAATCAAAGTATTGCAGAAAATAGCAAGTGTTGGTGATGATGTAGAGAAACTGAAACCTGCATAAATTGTTAACGGGAATATAAAACGGTGCAGTTATTTTGAGAAACAGTTTGGCAGTTCTTCAATAATATAAACCTGACAATATTAGCTAGTAATTCAACTATTAACTATATACTCCCCAAAAATGAAAACATGTGTTCACCCCAAAACTTGTAACCAAATGGTCAGAAGAGCTAATAATATTGGCCAAAAGCATGGAAACAACCCAGCCAGGTGTGGTGGCTCACGCCTGTAATCCCAGCACTTTGGGAGGCCAAGGCGGGTGGATCATGAGGTCAGGAGATCGAGACCATCCTGGCTAACACGGTGAAACCTCGTCTCTACTATAAATACAAAAAATTAGCCGGGCATGGTGGCGGGCGCCTGTAGTCCCAGCTACTAGGGAGACTGAGGCAGGAGAATGGGCGTGAACCCAGGAGAGTTTGCAGTGAGCTGAGATCGCACCACTGCACTCCAGCCTGGGTGACAGAGCAAGACTCCATCTCAAAAAAAAAAAAAAAAAAACCACACACACAGAAACAACCCAAATGCATACCAAATGATAAACAGATAAATAAAATATGGATATAATGTTGTACATACATGCAATGGACTATTATTCAAGAATAAAAAGGAACAGAGTAGTAATACATGCTACAACATAAGATGAAACTTGAAAACATATATTAACTCTATGATCAAATTATGTGAGGAACTGCCAAGCTGTTGTATTGGTTTTCTTTCAGTGAGCACAGGAATCTTCAACATTAGATTGTGTCTATGGTTTCACAGCTCTATACACATAATAAAAAGGGTTGGTTTTTACACTTTAAATGGGTAAATTCTGTGACAAATTTTATCTCAATACAACTGTTTTTTTTTTTTTTTTATTAAAAACTAATTAAACCTTGAGCATGTGGTAACATGAAGGCCAAACTCTGATGGGAATTAACCATTAGAATTAAAATATCCACATAAGTAAAGCTGAAGTTGACATATCTTACAGTTTCTGCCCACTCACATTCACAGCCCTTAAACCCACTTTACTAGCCAAAAGTCATACCAAAGAGGTGCATTGAGGGTATTTGTATTTGGTAACTCTGTTTCCTGGTGCCATTGTGTACGCCAGTGATTGATACCTAATCTAGGAAAAGATCATCAGTGGGCAAACAGCAGATTATACTTTTGCAAATTTCATCTAAGAGATGTGTAATTTCCAACTAGTTAATATATTAAATAATAAGTCCATGTTGAATTGGAGCTGGAAAAGACATTTTTAAAGCCACGTTCAACATGATTAATGTGTAAAGAAGGCAGTTTTTCAAAAGAAAACAAAAACAAAAAGGTAAAAAAGACACGATGATAGAGTAACAATGTAGAGAGAAGCAGAGATGAGAAAGTAAGTATTGGGATAGGCTAGAGAAAATGAGAGAGAGAGAAAGAATCTGAATGAATGATTGTTTAGGCTACTGATGATTAATTTCAACTTCTACTTGCACTGTCCTGAGTCTGTTTTTTTTCATGAGAGAACCCGCACACCAAAATGAAGATCTGACAGTGGAAGAACAATGGGTTGAGGGTAGTGCATCGTCTAGAATAAAATAAAGTCTTTAATAAGATGTGGCAATAAAGGCATTTAAAACCTTCAAAGATTTGGGAACCCATGCCCTGTAATTATGAGATGACCTGGACTTGGTACAAAAAGGTAAAAATATAAACATATTAGCATTAACACCCTTAGACAAATTACAGAAAGGAAAATATAAACTCAGAAAAAAAGTATATCTGTAGACCACATTAAAAGTGACTGATTATGTAATTTGTTTAGGGAAGGCCTTTCTGGGAATAGTCATAGCTTCACATGTCACAAATAAAGATAGAGCGTAATACATCCTCAAGATATTTTAGTCTAGAACTTCAAAGGGGCATTGAACCTTGTACATCACACAGTACCAGGTATGGTACTACAAAAAGGCAGTCCTTTAATACTTTCTAAATAATAAGAACTTCGGTGTTTTGAAGTATTCTTGATGTGACTGGAAACTGATATCATATTTCTTCATGGTTAAGTTTGGAAATGCATGTTACCAGTGAAGAAGTGAATTTTGTATAGAAATATAAGGCAGAGTCATAAACTTAGAACTCGCTCAGATAAAAATAGAATTGTTTTGGATTAAGAAGACATTATTTCAATATTCGGTGATAAGCTTTACTTTTTATGTATATTTATTTGAAACAAAATATACTTTTTATATATTTATTTTTTATATTTACTTGTGAAGCACTAGTGACATATTTCAAGATATTAATGTAAAGCTTTGGCGTTGATTTTGATCTTCATCAAAAGCCCACACTTTGAATATTTTGTCAACTAATCCTTTAACATTTTAGATAAAGGCAAAGATAAACTTATTTTTGAGAACTCTAATAGGTTATAATTTTTGAACACTCATCTTCTTGAGAGTAAAATATATAACCTGCTTATGAATCTGTACAAATCTTTTCTTCTTGTGACATGATATCAGAGAGCACTGGACAAATGCTATAAAACATAATAATATAAAATATTATTTAAAAGATGGAAAATATATGCTTTGAGCAGGAATTTATAGATTCTGTGCAATATCGAAGAAAAATCCAAGAGCAATAAAAGTTGAAAACAAATACTTTTGTAAAATAAAAATTCCTCATGAGATGCTATCATTAGGCAGATTATCACCAACACTTCTTTATTCTACTCTCTTCATATACCATTAAATATTAGCATTTAGTGGCTTAATGTCTATACAATAAACATAAAATAAGAATTTATGGTAACAGCAGAAGCTACATAAAATGTGTTTGTGATGCTGAATATTATGTGTGGGCTCTGGAGACCCATGAACTTTGGCGTCTTCAGAATTATTTTGTGCAAAAAGATCAGTATTAAGATTGGCACATGTGTTAATCCGTTCTCACGCTGCTAATAAAGACATACTCAAGACTCAGGAATTTATAAAGGAAAGAGGTTTAATTAACTTAAAGTTTGGCATGGCTGGAAAGGCCTCAGGAAGCTTACAATTATGGTGGAAAGGGAAGAAAACATGTCTTTATTCTCATGGCAACAGCAAAAAGAAGTGCCGAGCAAAAGGGGGAAAAGCCCCTTATTAAACTATCAGATCTCAGGAGAACTCACTATGTAGGAGAACAGCTGCATGAGAGTAACTGCCCCTATGATTCAGCTACCTCCCACTGGGTCTCTCCCACGACTCATAGAGAGTGGGGATTATGGGAACTATAATTCAAGATGAGATTTGTGTGGGGACAAAGCCAAACCAAATCAATGCACATAACAGTACATGCACAGAGTTTTCAACACATTTTATCTGGTGTGATGACAGTGTTCATCAACATTTCATCAGCTTCAGTATTATACAGATTTTTAACATATAAGGACATTTTATGGTTAAATTAATAATTAAAAATTTAAATAATTTTGGTTGAAACAGTCTGTTTTCTTAATAAACTTATACATATGCATATATGTGTATATGCTTATATATATCTTTATACATATTTATGACAATGTTGATACATATATTTATCAATTTTTCAATTGTAAATAAGTTACTCTCAACATGTGAATTCATTGGTTCCATGAAAACTCTGAAATTATATGCAAAATTATGTGTACATATGTATATGTATATTTAATTATGGTGTGGGCCTGAAATTTATGTTACAGTCTCAAAGTAGTCCTTAATTCAAAAAAGTTGGAGAATCAGTACTCTAAACTACTAAACATATAGGGTAAAGTGTGTAACTTAAGAAACTGCTTTTGAAACTTTATCAAGGCAGTAAAAGAGAGAGAGAAATTCCATATGTCTTTTCTGTCCAAATGTCACATGTTTCAAATGTTACATCTATGAGTGCAATTTCTCATTGACGCTTTGACATTGGTGTACTGATGATGGCCTTTAAAAATATTTTGCTTAGCTAAATTCATCCTGCTAAAGAAATGCTTAGTCAAATTATAATGTCCTTGAGCACTGTGAAGTGATAGCCATACATCATGTCTAGTAGAACAAACATTTCCCAGCAATCTTTCCATTTTAATTAATAATGAAGAAGAGAATTCAGCTTGGAAGAAAATACAGTAACTTTGTCTCTAGAGCAAACAAAAAAATATATTTTTTTAAAATACCAAGGCCTTTTGGAAAAATTCATCCAGTCATTCCTCCAGCAACCCACTGCACTTTTATTTTTCTCATGAATGTCATCCTCAGTGTATCTGTGTTTATTTATTGTAACATAATTTGGGGGTCTTATATTGCGACAGTATTGGGGGTCAAATGGTAAAAAAGTCATTCATAACCACTTGAAGATTACATTCTAATGAAAACAACAGACATTAATCTAATAATTACAAAAATATGTAATAAATAATTTTATGAGATCTTTAAGAAAAAATACAGAATGCTCTAGGAATGTAAATTAAGAAGACTTGACCTATTCTAGAAGCAGATTTTATAACAACAAAAAGGAGAATTCATTGACAAAACTTACAAAGAGAGATACATGATCAAAAATTCAATGCTATACAAATTTTTTGTGTGTCACTTCTCTGCTTTCTGAACTGTTATATTTTTTCACACTTAGTTGTTTTAAACCTTACAGGGTTACTTTTCTTTTTTTTCCAAATCTAAAGTGGGATAGGGTCGGTCATCTCTGTTTCCTGGCATTCCAAGCAATAAAATTCAGATTCATTCGTATTGAACTGGCTTAGGTCACACATAACTTCTAAATCAATCACTCTGGACAGAGAAATTAAATGTACTATTTGAAAAATGTTTCATTTCCTCCATTTCAAAGACTTTTAGGATTCTTGTTTGTAAATAATATTTCAATACATGTCAATTTTCACTGACAAAAAAATGCAAAGATAAAAGCAAAAGAACAAAGGAGATCTCATAGTAACACAATATTATAGAATAAGGGGGTCACAAACTTAGTTTTTGAAATTTTGAGGATAAGGAGCTAATGATACCTCGGAGTAAAGATTCTGAGTAGGCATTTGCTTATAAATACATAAAATTCAGTACAGCAGTGTCAGAAAGATATAGATATTCAGGGTTCACTAACTTTTTTGTTTGTTTGTTTTGTTTTGTTTTTGAGTTGGAGTCTCGCACTGTCGCCCCGGCTCTAGTGCAACGGCGCCATCTCGACTCTTTGCAACCTCTGCCTCCCAGGTTCATGCAATTTTCCTGCCTCAGCCTCTTGAGTAGCTGAGATTACAGGCCCCCGCCACCACGACTGGCTATTTTTTTTTTTTTTAATTTTTAGTAGAGACGGGGTTTACTATGTTGGCCAGACAGGTTATGAAAAGAGTTCACTAACTTATGTATGAAACTAGGAAATTTGGACATCAGATCCCTATCATAAAAATTAGACAATGAAAGGCACACAGGACTGAGTCCTGAGTCCTAACTCTAATACACAGAAGCCAGGCACAAATGGTCAAGGGATTACAGGTATTGGAAATAGAGGTACTAACATTTTGGCAATCCACTCTACACTGAATAAAATGGAAAAAAAGAAAGAAGGGGTCATACATATGCAAATTGATTGGGATTAAACAATAGCAGCTCCTGATTAGATTGAAAAACGGTCATGGAGAAAGCGGTTAGAGGGGAGTTAGGAGATAGTAGCCAGAGTTAAGCATATTAAGATATATCCATATGACTTTTTGTATGCAAATGCACATATACACAGTGGTGATTGTCAAAATATTTTAACAGCTGGTGCCACGCCGGGGTAGAATAAGGTCTTGTAGGCCACTCACTGTGAAGACAGTTATACTTTATTTGCTGGATTAACGTGATGTTTTAAGAATAGGGGACGAGGCAGCTCCTTACTAATATATGTAAAAGTATTTAAATGTTCTAACACTAAATCCATAGCTGTGCAAAATAAAACAGTTCAAGATTTCAGCAACAAGTAAAATTATACCAGTACACATAGGTAAAATTTCTGTAAAATTAGAACTATTTTGATTACGATCATTATCAAAAACAATGTGAAAATGACTCTTGGATTCTTACCTATGATACTTCTTAATATATTAACAGCTTCTACAATGTCATAATAATTTTTTTTCAAAAATATATTATTCCAGCTTTACTTTTATCCTGAATAAGTAATCAACACATATTCAAGTTTTCAGGCAGAGCAGTATTTTACTACTTTATCATTTTCATTTATCACCATCAATTACATTTTACATGAATTGGTGATTTTGGCACTGATGCAGGATTTTTGCTCCTTAGTTCAGCTAAATTGGGGTTCTTGTGTCACTACTAGGAAAAATGAGGCATATGGACACATTGAAGGGTGAGGAGGGCAGAATTTATGGGGTGAAAAACAAAAAATAAAAAACAAACAAACAACAAAAAACCTCTCAGCAAAGCAAGAGGGGATTCCGCCAGTGGACTCCAGCCTCACAAACTGAATACCAGGCCACCACACACAGGAGCTGAAGAGAGGCCAGATTCCTCTTCCCGGCATAGGCACAATTTCCTGATTGCCCGACTTCATCCCCCCAGTGTACATGTGGGCATTATTCAGAAAGAATGAGTTGGGAAAGGGCAGGCAAACAGGGGCAGTTCTCCCTCTGGGTTGTGGGTTTTAACCTGAACCAGTAGTCTGGTTTTTCAGTCTTCAGATTGTTTTAGGCTTGAAGGTGGGGTTTCGCCGGGGAAACTTGACTGTCTCCTGTCTCTATCAGCACCACATTTGGCACCAAATTCTCATTTCACATGTGTCCATTATTCTAAGTAAAGTCAATTGTTCATAAAACAATTATTTAATTCCAGTAATTGTATTTCTAAATTCCAAAGAACTTTCCTGCCATTCAACTGAAGTAATCTTCATCTGTTATAGATATCCTTGAAATAATAGCTCAGACACTAGTCAACCTCTAAATTATTAATGGAATCTTATGCTTTTGACAAAAAAATACTTTTAATCCTTTCCTTTGAATACTTTCATTAAACTTTTTCTCATACCTGTATTATCTCCTAATCTTTATTCATCTCATCCTAATTTTCTGTTCTTAATTGCCCTAGAATACTCACTTTGTAATTTTAAGGACTCTATCCACGTTATCCCCTTCCTATTCCCTATCCTTAAGTCTTCTGCTAACTTGACCTACAAAGCCCCAACTCTGAATTATAAAGAGGGGCCATCTTGCTCACTTGTATACTTGTAATGTGGAGTTCTATGTGAAAAAAAAAAAAAATTGTAGGTATTGATGTCACTACAAGGTCAAGGTCATAGTCTCTAAGTCTTTCTTGTTTTGTGACATACTTGGAAATTCTTAGGTCAATTGCTATTTTAAAAAATATATTTTAATTTTGTACAGTAGATGAACATGTATTATAGCAAAATATAGTAGAGGAATGTGTAGCATAGCAAAAAAATGGCAAAATAAAGCTCCACACAGCCTAAGTAATTGAACATTACTGATGATCATAAAGATCCACTCATGTACCTCCTCAATCTTATTTCCTCTCTTTTCTAGAGGGCAGAATATCAAATTTTGCCTTAACATTAACTTGCTTTTATATGTAGCTTTGTCAGATATCTATATATTATTTAGTTGTGCATATTTTAATGTTTATGTAAATGAAATAATTATGTGCATTTTCCTCTGCATCACATTATTCTCAATCACATTACTTATTCAAATGTATTGACATGTGAAAACCTGTGAAGGGTCTGAGATTTTTACCCTACTTCCAAATTGTTGAGCTAGTCTGCTACAATTCTGGCAGAATACATAGGACCCCTGGGTAGATACAAACAACTGATTACTTCCAGCATAGCAAGCAGCATGACCTGCATGTCATAATGGGTATACCTTGCTCTGCAGTGCCACAGGGTAATGTGATGTCATGGCCAGGTAGGTTGTGTACACACAGTAAGCCTGTACCACACTAAGGAACCCAGAGCTTAGGATCTCTGATCATTTAAAGGAGGCTCTTAGCTAACCTGTTTCTCTTTGTCCCAGATGGAGACACTATCTTGATACTAAACAAATCGCCCTCTGACCTAGAAGATGACATTCTATCTTCCAAAGTTGTTTGTTCTATAAACATTCTTGAAGAAAATAGTTCAGAAAAAAATACTTCCTTAAGATGTGCAGAAATGCTATGGAGGATTGTTTCCCAACCTCGCATGTATGTAGGTACCATTTACTTAATTGTATGTTAAAGTAGTCTTTTGCATGTATACAGCATATTTATGTATCTATTGAGTCATTTTAAAATTACTTATATGATTAAAATACCAGTAAACAAGGTTACTGGAAAGAACAGTACATTTGTCTTTAAATTTAAGAGATTATACTAAATTAATTTCAAAATTGGTTACAGCTTGGGAGGCCGAGGCAGGCAGATCACGAGGTCAGGAGATCAAGACCATCCTGGCCAATGTGGTGAAACCCTGTCTCTACTAAAAATACAAAAAATTAGCTGGGCATGATGGCACGTGCCTATAGTTCCAGCTCCTCGAAAGGCTGAGGCAGGAGTATCGCTTGAACCCGGAGGCAGAGGTTTCAGCGAGCCAAGGTCACACCACTGAACTCCAGCCTGGTAACAGAGCAAGACTCCGTCAAAAAAAAAATAATAATAAAGCATGACAGAATTTCCTGCCAATGCAGCAGCAAATGAAAGATATATAAGATTATAGAGTATATATCTGTATATAGAAATAGCATCTATATATCTATATGCAGCAGCATTCTTCTTTTAAATTTCTCTGGTACTTGATTCAGGATCTAGTCAAGTATGTAGTTTTCTAATGATTATTATTGATTTATTATATAAGAGATATTATATTATATATTATAATATATATTATATATTATTAATAATAAGATATTATATTATTATATATCTCTTGTCTTTCATTTAGATTCTTTAGCAATTATTCTTTCAATAATAGGGCTACAAGATGCATTGATGGGCATAGTCCTAAAATTAATTTGCTAGCTCTATAAGATTGTGTATGTTGAGGCTCTGTTGACTAAATGTGATATATTTATATTACCTATTTTGTTCTCTAATAATATGAACAAGAAATGTCTTTCTGGAAAATCAGTGTCTCTCTCTTTAGTTCTTATTACTTTACTAAATAAAGTTGAGATAAAATCATTCCGTTGCATGTAAGGCAGGATAAGATACTGATTACAAGCATTGTTTTTGTATTCAGACAGACCTAAATCCAAATCTACTCTTTGATCTTGACAAAATTAGAATCTCCCGAAAGTTTAGTTTCTTTTGTAAAATAGTGCTAATACTTTCTTACAGGGCTTGCTGTAAGAGTTAAGTGAAATAAAGCTTAGCACTGTTTATAGCAAAAGATAGAGTTTCACATAATCAGCTTTATGATTTCTACAGCCAATTCTCTTCCTGAGGGCACTATCTATCCCAGAACACAATGTTCTACTCTCAATTTATCACAATCCCTCATCTGCTACTTTAAGAATTGAAATTCATGAATTGGGACCAATACTGGAGTGATTAAGAAAATTGATTTTTTGAAATTTTTTATTTTAGGTTTAAGGGTATAAGTGCAGGTTTACTATATATACGTAAATTGTGTGTTGTAGGGGTGTGTTTTACAGCTTATTTCAACTCCCGGGTAATAAGCATACTACCCAATAGGTAGTTTTTAGATCTTCACCTAGTAAAAAGAATGCAGTAAAACTTTCAATGGGCATGGTCTCTATATCCATGAATGAAGCATAGACAGTGTAAGTTGGCAAAAGCCAGCCCCTAATTATTTCCTATGTGGTTTTGTAGTTCTATTTCAGGTTAGAGTCTTGTCAACACTACAATGAGTAGAAACCTTTAACCTAGAATTTTAATTTTTTCTGGGAGTGCTGTTGCACACAGCACTTATGATCTCATTTTGTATTGAAAAGAGAACATAAGACCCTCAAAATGCCACATTAGCCAAAGTGGACATCTCTTGGACATTCTGAAGTTGTTTCTGAAACTTATGAAAGGGTGCTGGAACAGAATCGGTTTGTCTTTGAAATCAGAAACTATAAATGCAACATAAACCCAAACTGCTTATTGCTATTTTTCCATTCAACACAGTAAGTTGAGGACTAGAAAGAAAGCATACTAAAATGTCTTTATATCCTCGGCTAAAGTTTTTATCCTCTTTTGTTTTTCAGTTGCATGAATTCATTGATTTCTGTTTGTCTTTTGTGCTTTTCCTTTTATTTAACAAAGTTTTAAATAAAAGAATACTGACCAAAACCTTAATAAAACTGCCATTTATCTAACAAGCATTTGTCACTTTGCTAGAATTTGAGGACAGAAAAAAAATTGCACAATATTTTTCCTTAAGGAGCTTACGTATTTATTCAACATAATGACCTTTTCGATTTTGCCAGGATTAGAAAAGTACAACTATTTTCTTTAAAAGGTGTTGATATTTGAGTTTCAGTTACGATGAGATTAGCAAACACTAGAAATTGAAATACAGAAGTATTGATGAATAATCTCTCAAATATATCAATACTAAGAAATTAAAAAATTAAAGATTAATAACAGCAAAAGAAACATAAATCAACTACCAATGGGGGATTGATTTATACTAACAAGTATGCACAATTATTTCTTGCTTCATGTTAGTAGGAAAATCATAATCAAAGGCAAAGCAATTATGAGAGATTAGCTGAGTGGGGGAAATTGTGTAGGGTTAGGACATATGAAATGAAATTCATTATATTGTTATTTCAGATGAATTAGTCTCCCCCCACTTTTTGTAATCTTGTGCCTTTTTTCTTTCTTTTTCTTTGATAAGGTTGTCAAAGACATGGAAAATTTCTGGATCATAGTGCACCACAGAACACAAGCTGGGCAATAGGTCACAACTCCAAGGACAATTAGATGTTCTTTCCAGAGATCGAAATGCACACTGAGACACACACAGACAAACACAGAGTTGTATTCTTTACACGGTGACTTTGCATCGTAAGCATGATGTAAGCTTAGGCTATTTAGAGTGTTAGGCAGGGGACAGAATTACCTCCTCATGGAGGGAACTTGCTAGTTTATGGCAGAAAAAGCGTAGGACCAGGAAAACAGAGAGACACATTCTTAGTATCATTTGATTGTCTAGATCCAAATATACCTTGAATTTTTCAGCTACATGAGTCAATACATTCCCATGCTTGTTTGGACAGTTTAAATTGGGTTTATGCTACTTGAAACTCAAATACAGAAAATGAATGAATCTTTTTTTTTTTTCTCACAGAGCATGCAATATGTCAAGGAACAAGTTGAATGAAAGCATTCATTAAAAAGGAATACCTTTGGACCTGGAATACATTTGTATGTTGAATACTCTATACATCTCTTAACATGTGCCAGATTATTTAGGATATGTTACCAAAGGGTCCCCAATTCTAATTAGCTGATTAGAAGACTTTGTTAAGTTTTAGTTTTGATTTTGCAAAACAGTTTCCAGAAAGACTGTCTGATTGAGTCATATTTCTTTTAAAAGGTTTGAAAACACTATTAGATTACTCTAGATTACTCTCAATTCCATGTCACAAAAATCAATGTTTTGGCAGCTCTTTTGAGTCATAAATTGCGTTTCAACATATTGTACTAAATAGCCCACACTGCCTTTCAAATTTGGAGAATATACAGCCAAGAACTTTAACAAAATTATTACATTATCATCACCCATTTGGGAAAAATGAAAAGATAGGCAAAAAACCTAAACCTGACTGTTGGGAAAAGTGGACGACAAATTCATCATACAAGATATTTATTGCTTACCATGTTATTCTGATTTATTGATGTGAGGAATTCCTGTTAAATTATAAATATGGTAATATTTGAAATACTGTATACCTAAAAATGTTTGTATAAATTATAAAAACAATAAAAAGTATGTGAATGATACTCAGTCTACATATGCTTTGTAAAATACTTATTTTTGCCAGTCATAGTAAATGAAGATAGATTCCTTCTAAATTATATTTTGAGGCCCTTGCACTTGATCCACCATGTAGATGGACTGATCTCATTTGGCCATGTTGATCATCATTGAAAGACATCTCCCAGATGGCTCTAAGACAGTAAAACCATTAGAACCAACTCCCCTAGAGCTGTCTGGTATTGATTTTTCTGCTTCAACTGAGACATGAATCAATAACACTTCTTTGACAATCATCACTACTAAAATGGGGTCATGTTGTACTCCAACCCTTCCTAGTACAAGTCAGAGATATCATTGTAAAAAGCTATCTCTTAACTCATCACAAGACTTATTTCAGTGAATAAGAAGGGCTTATATGTATGATGCAGCATATCTCTTTGGAGTATAGTTTTTGCTTAGTCAAGAACTTCTGTCAAATGACTTCTAATACCTTTTGGATTTACTGCTACCCAGAAAAAAAAATAACAGTCATAGAATAATTAGTTCAAAAAATTAAGAGCTATCAAGGTGCACCAAAACTTCAGAGCAATCAAGGTGCACTAAATGTTATGTATATACAGAGAGCTCTATTACATGTAATAGATATATGCATAGATTTATGTATCTATATAGAGATATATCATGTATTTATGTAGTATCATACAATGCCTATATAAATAGATTTATATTATATTTATATAATATCTATTATATATAGTTGTATATTATATAATATAATTTTATATATCTATATAAATCTATATATCTACATACATTTATATATCTATATAATGAACCCACTTACAAAGATATATAAAATATATATTTATAGATGTATATAGATATATAAGATTATAGCATATATCTGTATATAGAAATAACATCTATATATCTATATGTATCTATTTAGAGATATATATGTAACATATATCAATATATGTTATATCTATAGATATGTTGCATCTAGATATGTTATATCGGCATATTATATATGCTGTACATATATAATATAGACATAACATATCTAGATGTAAGATACAGATACTTAATATAGACAGATACATATATAGATATACAGATATAATAGACACATGTATAGATACATAGATATGTTGTATCTATATATGTATCTATATAAAATCTATATAAAATATAGATACATGTGTAGATATATAAATAGCTTATACCTATATATGAACACATATATAGATACAAATATGTTATCTCTATATAGAGACACATATATCCTATATAGAGATATATACTCTACAAGTACTCAATAAGTAGTATCTCTGTAGATATTTGTTAATGAAATCTCATATATATTATATACCTATATATAGATACATATATCTGTATACATACATACTTGTATATATAATGTACCTATCTATATAATGTGTATATATACATAAACACATATGTATACATATCCTTATGTACATATGTATATATCTGTATATACTTAAGTATATATATCTAAATAGATAATGCATACATATATACATGATTTATATCATATATTTTATGAATATGTAGTATGTATATGTACATATAATGTACTATATGTATTTTTAATTTCATGAAAACATAGACATGTTTTTCTCTTATTAATAAACCAAAATAGCATCATAGTGATAATATTTTAGTGATATAAGGAGTGATAAGTAAGACACAATGGCTAGACTCAAAACAAAGAACTCAACACAAAGGATTTTGTGACTAACAAAATTGAACTGTTATAAATTTTGCCTAGACTTATAATTCTTAATATGATTAACAATTAAAACAATTCTTATTATATTAACATAATTGTAATTCTTAATATATTTGCTTTGGTAAGTTGCTTATGTATTTTATTACAAAACCGTACCTCCGTTCTGGTGTAAATACAGTGATGATATTTTCAGTGAAGTATTAGAAATTGTTCTATTAGGAAAGGTACTTAATAATCACAAAGTCATGAATTGTGTTATACTTCTTTGTTGTTGACAAAATGCTTAATTTTCTAAAATTAGAGTTTTTATATGTGGAAAGTTATTTGCCCCCAGTCATTTGAAAGACATTAAGTTAGAGCTAGGCAGCTTAAGTTTCTGTATTATTGATTAAATTAATGTACAATTTTACTAGAATACATGGCATTGCCTTGACACAATTTATTTTAATATGTGTATATATATACACACACACACACATATATAAAATAAAACATAAATAGAAACAACTACATTTAAAATATTTAATTTTGGTATTATTAACCTTATCTAATGAACTAAGGAGCAAATGAATTGCACAGATACATACAAAGAAATGCATATTTAAGTTATTATTTCTGCTTAGTATATACCACATATTATTGGTGTATTTCCCTTTATTTTCCATGGGAGAGCTAAAAAATATTAGTGAAATAAGAAGAAACAAGCACATGTGTATTTGTATATGTACAGTGATATTTTTTCAATTACCTTAAATTTAAATATAATGAGTTAGTTTTTGAAAGCACCTCACTCTTCACATGTAAACTTTTAAAATGCCTTTTTAAAAGAAATGGCAACTTTTACTATTCTTTTGCAAGTGTCTCTTGAAATGTATATTACAAACATTGAAATATATTTAATGCCAAATCTGAAGAATATTAATATTCATATTTTATTATATATGTATTCATTGAATGTATTGAATTAAGAATGTAATAATATTTTGTTTGTATGTACACAAATAAATATGTCTATTCCAAATACATATGAGCCATTTGTACTTGCAATTTTATATTTTTATATTTTATATTTTATTTTAAATTCCATTTTCTCAGTCTATCTTTTGTCTATTAATAGGTGTAGATATTATATGACTGGTAAGATTAATTAAGTGAAAAGAATATTAGATATAGGCAGGCATGCATAGAAAAATACATTTGGAAATGATACAATTTATTTCAGGTTTAAATCCTCTCCAGAACTGAAAATAGTCATAATAGTACTGCTGAAAGCTTCCATTTATCTGATATAATTTAAATAGAAAAGCACACAAGGAATTTTTTAAAAAACAGACCATAGGACAGAAACGTTATACACTAGGGTGTTCTCCATGAAGAAAAAAGGTGCTATTCTTTTACTTATGGTACATCTTTATTAGTTTAGCCTAAAAATAGCCATTGACTTTTTTTTTATTATGTTCAATGTCAAAGTGAACTTTCAATTTTGCAGGCGAAATGAATAGCTGCTTTGCTCAAAAATACTCTGGCAATCAGCCACACATTCTGCCAAACCAGCACGCTGACCACCTACTTGGCTTGAGTCAGATGGCTATTTGGAAAGCTTTTAGTAGTTATCTTTTTATGTGATATAGCTGCCCACTTTTCAGCATGACTCATTTATCATTTTATTCCAAAGAACTGAATTATCTTGTATTTTTTTCTTATTATCTTTCTGGAGAGTCTGACAAGACTTTAATGTCAGTATATTTTTTACTAGAAAAGAGCATATGCGGTATTTTGAAAACCGACTGAACTTGACAGCATGAGAATTGACACGCAGAATATGTAATTTTCTCACATTGCTTTGTAGGATATATGGGTGTTTACTTTTAGGGTCTGGAAACTTAAAGCTTTCTGTATAACACCTCCTGAGACTGTGTTTAAGATTTTTCAAATTAAAAAATACATATAAGGACCAGGTGCAGTGGCTTACGCCTGTAATCCCAGCACTTCGGGAGGCCTAGACAGGTGGATCACGAAGTCAGGAGTTCAAGACTACCCTGATCAACATGGTGAAATCCCATCTCTACTAAAAATACAAAACTTAGCCGGGCGTGGTCTTGGCGCATGTAATCCCAGCTACTTGGGAGGCTGAGGGAGGAGAATTGCTTGAACCTGGGGAGGTGAAGGTTTCAATGAGTCGAGATCGCGCCACTGCACTCCAGCATGGGCGACAGAGCAAGACTTTGTCTCAAAAAAAAAAAAAGTGTGTGTGTGTGTGTGTGTGTGTGTGTGTATATGTGTATATAAATTAAGTCCATCTGGAGCTGTTGAATATAGAAAAACCTTGGTAAATATAGTTACTATGGTAAATATAGTTACTATAAGTATTATATAGGCATTCATTTGTAATATATATAATGTTAAAGAAACCCCAGTAACTCATAAACACCTCATGGAAATTTGGAAACTGGAAATGCAGGTATTAACACTAAGGAAACTGTAGTAAGAAAAGGAATAGGGTAAAATGATGGAAAGGCACATAGTACCTAGGAGAAATGCCATGGTAATGTAAACTACTCATCTATAGATAACATCTCCCTTTCTGTTACTTTGTCTGCTATACACTCACCCTATTTTTCTTCCAGCCATTTTACTACTTTACTACATCTTTCTCTCTGATTAAACTCTTGTTACTATGTTAATTTAATTAGAAAACAGGGGACCTGAGACCACACTCAAAAGTCTTGTGCAGTACTTCTTCAGCAGCACCTGGTACAGGGATCGCATTGATGGTGGGGGGATAATATGGATGAAGAGAAATGACTAATAGATACTAGGAAAACATATTTACTGATTAAAGTAAAGCTAGAGTCAGGGAATCTTCTCCAAGAGATCTGGAGGGCAGAAATCAGAAAAGCATCAGTCTCCAGATCTACGTAAGTGAGGACATAGTGAGTATCCAGAAGCTCAGGCAGTTCTTCGTCCAATTGCAGAACAAAATTTATTTGAAGTCAACATTAGAAATATACCTTGATTTATTTAAAGCATTTAAAGTAAACGTCAGTTTAATTATATTTCCCATAACCACTATTTTGAAAGACATTCAACATCTTATGTTGGCATCTTATGTGTGAAACCAGTAACATATATTGGAAGATAAAGCATATTAAATGGGCAGAAAGGGCCTGCCATTTTGGCTTTTAACCTTAACTTTCCAAATTACTAGTCATATGACTTTGGATAAATGATTTAGTCTGAGTTTTCATTTAAGCTTTCATAACATGAAGATTGTAATGGCTAACTCAGAGGGTCGATATGATGTTGAGATAACATATATAAAGTGTTTCATATGCTACCTAGTCCATAACAAGTACTCAATGTGGAACATCTATTTAGATATTTGTTAATAAAACCCCATCAACTTAATAAAAACGTTAATATGAATCTTACATCTTCTTTTTCTACTTGTTTTCTTGTTTGCCTTGTCAATTGCATTAAAAATATTTTTCATAATGTACATATATAAGGAAAGTTAGCAAAATGAAAAGTTCTACAAACTAAGAATCATTAAGGTTTAGGTGAGGGATGAGAAATTACCTAATTGGTACAAAGTACACTATTCGGGTGGTGGTTATACTAAAAGCCCAAACTACATTACTATGCAATAAATCCATGTAACAAATCTAAATATGTACCCCCAAATCTATAAAAATTAGAAGTTAAAAATGAATTGTAGTTTAACCCAATATTTAAGATCAAGAAATTTTAAATATCCATTTACTAATTTGGGGAATATTGAAATGGACAATTTTGTTAACTATAATCATTAATATAAAAAGTATTTCCCTGCTATGATGAATCTTTGCTCATCATAGCATGGCAATTGGTAGCAATTTGTTGTAAATGTAAGTTGATGATGATGGTGGAAGTGATTAAAGGATACATGTTATAAATACATAAGAGTAAATAGTCTAAAATTCAGTAGCTAGAACTTTTTGTAGGAATGTGTGTGATATATTCATCAGTGAGAGCTTTATCAGTGACAGGAGAGATAAATGTAAATCAGAAGAAAACAAAAAAACATAAATACTAGAGAGGCTCTCAAAGATCACTACTTCTATTCATATCAAATAGAACTTTGCAATGTACAGAATATCCAATTTAAGTCAAAATACGTTTTCTTTAAGCTATTGTAACACTGATGAATTATGAACACTTACAGCATCATGTGACAACTATGATTAGGATTATAACAATATTGAAATGAGAAAGAAATGAGATTCCAAAAGGAATGGCATAAATAAGCTAGAAAATGAAGTTATGATGTTGTGGACATTAGCAAGCCAGGTTTCTCTAGTTATCACTCCTCTTCACATGCTCAGTCCACAAATGACTGTTTCTTATGAGATATTGGGGAAATCACAAACTGGATCCATATCCTTAGAACTTCAGCTTCTAAATATATATCTGCAAAATACACATGTGTGCATGTGCACTTGCTTGTATGCACGCGTGCGCGTGCACACACACACACAAATAAATCAAGTCTGGGACCCACCAAACTCACTAATATGTGAACTTTGAGATAAAATTATAAAAGAAAAGTACATTTTATAAATTCAAGTGAGAAACAGTTTCGTCTTTTTGTTTCTACTCATAAACTACTTCTTGGCAACACCATAAATTAACACAGATCTCAAAGGTCTTCCCTAATGTCTATATTAGTTTCGATACAATGGAAACATTTTACAGAAGATTAAGAAATGCATTTTCAAATAATTTCTTCAATTATTCTATATTATTCCTCCCTGCTTGTCAAGAAACAAACTTAGTGAAGACTGTATTTTCTAGTATGTTAGTAGGTGGTCAGGGAGCATAAAATTCCCATGAAGCCATTCTTATAACCATGGCATTGGCAAACTAGCTTCCAGAAGCCATTAAACTCATATCATAAATTTGGTCATTGCAAATCTATATGGGAATTGATGGGACATAGAGAATGAATTATGTATCACAGAACTGCTGAATGGCAAAGAAAGAATGCTCACTCGGATTCACATTTTTATAGACGAGAAATATATATTTTATAGTACCTATGTATTTTCAACGTTAAGTAACTGAAATTGTCACAGAATATGAATTATTGTATAATATTACCATTCAATCAATGCAAGAGAAGCATTAGAATTCATAATTATAAATTTATCCACAATTTTTGCTTGAAGAAAAAGGATATGGCAGTTTTATAAGTATATATTATTGAAAATACACAAAGTATGATATGATACAATATTTGCATTGACTAGAACTATTTAAGTGTTTATCATTGAAGTATCAGAAATAAAGCTTGGCTTACAATTATAATCAGCTCCGATCTCATCTAGTGAGTTTTAGTTAGAAAAAAATGTATATTTAATTGCAGATGTAAATACATACATTTAGATTAATATTAAAATTTTAATTAATAGTCTCATAATGCAAATGATGCTAATGATTCTGTTTTAAAGGTTTGGAAACCACATATTTCAGAAGAAATCTGTATCTACTTATTATAACAAATATCCTGAATTACAGTGCATATTTTATATTAAATGCTTATAAAGAATTTGAGATCCTGATAAATGAATTAGCCTGGTGAACAAGTTTATAACTTCTAGAATACCTTGAGACTTGTAAAATTAATCCCAATCATTCAATATATTTTAATTGCTTATCATTTATGAACACGCCAGGAGGCCATTTAAAGAGGATTCATTCTGACAAATAGGAATGTTTGCCCCCAATATACTGTTTGAGCACAGTAAGGAATTCCCAAGCCTTCACAAAGAGAACATTTTTATTAATAAATTGATATATCTTTAAAGTGAGAAAGGGGAAAGTCATTATGAGTGAAGTAATTCAGATTCTCAAGGTGCTGATGGGAAAGAAAACAGAGTTATTTGACCATTAGAGCCTGAAAAATGAGAAAATTGTTATTTAAAAGAAAAGTATGATTTAGGGCACATCCACATATCATATAGGAGGTGAATTTTAATTAAATTGAGCCGGTCTCTATTGCTGGGGAGACTAAAGGAGACAACTGGAAAAGTTCTTGTTCTGGAAGTAGAGGTAATTTAGTAATATAATAAAAACCTACACTCATCAGATGCTTAAATTAGAGTTATGGCCAAATAACCAATATGTATAAATTGAGTTTCAAGTATGATATGATTCTGTAACACACATTACTGTGTGTAAAAAATTACTCATTTCTTATATAATCTTTAACCATTTTTTAAAGTAAAACGTTTACATAAAAACATAATCTATGATCTCTTTATTATGCTATAGATTTTCTTCTCTCCAAGAACTCTTTTTACAAATTCAAATAAAAGTAAATGATGAAAGTGCTTATGTAATTCTTTGTCTATACAACGAGCTTTAAAGCATAGACCTTCATGTGCCCCATGGACTTTCTTTGTAAATTTGATCTGGTGGCATGTATTTTTAGCCATTGTGTTATAAAGAGGGAGAAAATTATTTTCTTCTTCTTTTTCTTTTACTGGAAATAGGTAATGTACAAGGTATAAAACAAGAAGCAAATAAAAGGGTAAGAGGTATCTTAAAGGAAATACATTTTAAAAGTATGATCTGATAGAAGTAAATCAGACTGAAAGGAAAAGAGTCTATACGCATTACTCCTGAGGTAGAGGGAAGCTTTGATGTGGAATTTCAGAGACCATGTGGACAGAGTGGTCACAGGATCTCACAGCAAACATTTTAGCACCTTTGCTCTGTAGTATCCTTCACCTAGAGTCCTTTCTCTCTTGCCTAGAAAACATTATCTTCCCCTCAAGCAAATGTCAGTTGCTGTAAACTTACCAGTAACTGAAACACATTTTTCTCAGAAACATTTTCCAGAAAAATTCATGCTGTGAATGGTACACAAATTTTCTAAAAGTAAAACTTTCATCATAGGTGATTAAATAACAACCTAATGGCTCTCCATGAATAATATTTTACAAAGCATTTATTTAATCTCCTAACACTACATGAAGGTCTTGGAATAGTGTTGGTTGATGGCATCAAGCTTATAAAATTATCTTCAACAAATATTTAAAATATTATTTTAATTTTGGATTTTAAAGAGTGCTGAAAATAATCTACATATTGGAGTAGGCTGTAGCTTTATAAAAGTTAGCATAAACAGCGAATCAATTATTAGTTTTCACAACTTGGTTCCTGTTAATAAAAAAATGCATGATATCATTCAAGAGTGCAGTGTCTCTCACCGAAGGCTGTGGTGTGTTCTTGTTATTTCCAGAAATGTTTTAAAAATATTTACACACATACATGTATGCACATCACCCCATATATACATGTGTCTATATATTAACATTTATATATGTATTTACACATACACATATGATACACCAATATACACATGTATTACTTAATTTTATGGATTAGGTCATTCATTTTTATTCACACAAAATGAAATATATATTGTTATAATATAAAATCAAGATATGTTATTTTCAGAAAAAACGATTTTCATATTAGCTTTTCTGAAACTTGTAATTAAAATATAATATTGAGAATCTAGCATTTCCTTTTCCATGTAATCCAAAAATTACTCTGGGTTGCTAAATGCTTGTGAAAAGGAAAAGCAGACCAGTGTTTGCAAATTACAGGGATTTTGGCGACGAGGAACTACATTAAAATCATGGTTTACCACTTAATGTCAAGGTAGATATTATCCTCAGTTTCTTCAACTATACAATTGTAATATACAATAGAAATCGTAATATGTAATCACTTGTGTAAGGGAGTCGGAATACCATACACTTTTGTTGTCTTTCCTCAATTACTATTCTCTTATCTTCAGAAAAATTGTAACATTTATACCCAGAAGAAGCTAAAAAGTCCTGAGAATAGTCGGTAACTCTTCTTTATCTGTTTTAGTTCTGTGTGCCTAATCAACTTTGCCCATTTCTGCTTCTCAGGCTGATTGCAGTGTTTCTATGCTTAATACTCTGTCTTGATCTTCAATTGCCCAGGCTTCATGCTCTAGAAAGATATCCAGCACTAACATTCTTTTTCTTTACAATTGTTATGCTCAAATGTCTTCAGATATCCATGAATTCTTTCTATTCTGCACTACTCCCTTGAAGAAAAGTATAATTTTATGTGTCTCTAGAAGAGAAAAAAAATATGTTCAGTTTAAGACTCTATCTTCTCTAATGTTTTTCCTCTACGATTGTTATCTCTCTCACTATTAATACTCCCTCTTCAAAAGAATTATGTGCTAGTAGAGATAGGATTGAGCAAATCTATAATTTTCTGCATGATTCACAAAGGTAATGAAAAGTAGTGACACAAAATTTCCAAATAAATGCTTGCTTTATGCCACTATAAAGGGAGAAAGTATATACACACATATATGCATACATACATATAAATACACATACAATACATACAGTTTGTAACAAATATCTTGTGAAAGCCTAAGTGACAAGATTGATGTAATAAATTTAAATACATAGATGTATGGCAAGGTTCAAGCATCTTTATTTTACATTTTCATTACAATTACTGGAAAAAAGTTATTGGCAAAATGTTGCTAAATGCATCTTTAAATAGAGTATAAGTACATTTTTACTGAAACATTTGTGCTTCCATTAATTTTCATAAGCCTCAAGTGTGAGAGGGACAGGCTGCAAAGCTCTGGTGGCAGGTTCTTTGCCACCTGTCTGACTGTAGTATGTGGCTAGCAATAAAGCTAATGATTTCCTCACTCACTGATCACTATTTTCAGAATGACTGAAGCTTTGGATGTGGTACAACATTTAAAGGATGGTATTTCAGATTCATAAATGCTTATTCTGAGAATCTAACAGTTTTTGAAGTTACCACTTCTCAGTGCTCGTATAACAGAAGGGAGACACATTTCTCTGTGGGCTACAGCAATCATTTAAATATATGTGTTAAAATAATACATCATCTGCATTCATGACACACACACATGTGCATGAACATATACACTATAGTCAGACACTATTCCAGGTGCCTGTAATATATGTGTGATTAATATGGTTAAATCATATATAGTGACTTAATTAGTTTTTATTTTTTAATAGTTGTTATTTTCATACTGTCGCAGGATCCCTGGGGGCTTGCTTCATCAGCCAGACTCCTCAGTGGCCAATGGCACCTTCTGCCTGAGTATTGCTCACACCCACTAGGCTTGATCTGCCCACTAGGCCTGGCAGGCTGCTCTCAGCTCATACTACCAGCCCAGATCCCACACTTGCCAAGGGTGAGCTTGGCACGGAGGGGTGAGGGGTGTGTGGGCAAGTGCTTGTGGGGTCTGGCTACTGTGCATAGCCAGGCACAGAAGCTGCTGTGGCAGGGTGGGCAGCTCCAGGTGCCAGCACAGGTGCTGGCTTCATGTGAGACTGCATCTGAACTAGATGTACCACACATGGCTTCTGCTACAGGCACTCATGTCTGAACAAGGAGAACATGGTGGTGCCTGAAAGCTTGGAGACACCAGGAACCCCAGGGTTCCCAGGAGGGTGCCACAGCCCTGGCTTGGGGAGCCCTTAGGTCTGGGTTCCCAGAGGGGGTGCAGCTCTTCTCTCCTTCTCATTGCCCAGAGAGTGGCAAGCAGGGTTGGGGTCATGTTTCAACCCTGCTCATGTTATAGCTCTTTTAGTCCTGCCATTTGGCAGGTCCCAAGATCTTGTACCATGTCCAGGAAGAATAAGGTATGTGGACAACTGCAGGTGAACAAAGCAGAGAGGAGCTTCATTGGGCAGCAGAGTAGTTCTCAGGAGACCCACAGTAGGTAGCTCCTTTCTGCAGGTGTCTCATCCCAAAGAGTGTCCAACTATAGAGGAGAGGACACTAGAAGTGAGTACCTCCATCCTGCTGCTGGTAGTCCTGACATCTGTGTGAGTCTGGCTGGGTTTGGGGTTTTTATGGGCTCATAAGGGAGGAAGTGCATGCTGATTGGTCCATAGGCAGACATGAGCAGGTCCAGAAAAAGCACCGTAAGTTCTCATTCCAGGCTGCTGCCTTCCCCCGGAACAAACAGTACAGACCCCAGGCTTCAAGTCTTCCCTGGCTTAAATGCGTGGCTTCACTGGTGACCCACCCCTTTCTGCTCAGGAGCCTACCTCCTGTCACCATCAGTCATGTCGTACATGACACCTGGGCTATTCTTGCCAAGAGGTACCTGCAGGCCCACAGTGAGTCACTTTCAGCCCCATCTCAGGCTCTCTCCCATACTTGGTACCCAAAGTCCAGAGGGGCCAAGGTGGAAAGATCCTGGCATGTCAGCACTGCCCAAGCCTGCTCACACCTGGTTGGGTTGAAACAGTGCCTGGCCTCAGCTCCAACTTTGCTCTGAAATTGGAGCAGAAGCCAAATGCAGGGAGAGGCCAGGCAGTGGGAGCAGGCACTTCTGAGCCTTCAGGGGCAGGGGTCTTCACAGACCCCTGAAAATGCAGAGATACCCAGGTTCACAGCAGTATTTGGGTGGCTGTAGTGGCACCAGTAGCGCAGGGCTCCTGCCCCGTTGACTAGGAAAAGGGTGAGGCTCGAGCCTATTCCAAGCTCCTGCAGACTCCATAGAGTGCACAGCCCTGGCCATGCCTCCCCCACTGCAGCTGTCATCTCTGCAGTGGCTGCTCCAGACTGGCTGCCGCTGCCATCAATACTCAATTCAAAAATACTTACTTTATAGTTGAGGACACTAATGCACAAGGACAATAAGGAACTTGAGTCAGTTCAAATGTAAATGACATCTAAGATTCAGACACAGTTACATTTGACTCTAGAACCTAACAATTAACTGCTATATTATATCACGAACTATGTATTTTGATGAATAAAACTAATCATTAATTATTGAACCTTTCCTAAGTTTCCTTATGCATGCATTGAGTAACAAAGTGTATATTGCATAATTGTTTTGAAAAATTGAAATTATATACAAGTAATCTGGCACAATAGACTGTCCAATGCATATAAACTATTAATTTTTCTCTTTGAATTCTAAGCTGCCATCACAGATGGAAAATAGATTTCATCCTGAATGTTAACCCTTGTCATTAACTGGAATAACCAATTGAGTAGTTGCTGGAATAACCAATTGAGCTTTCTTTATTGGAAAGAGTGTCTTGATAAAGAACTGATGCTTTCTATGATTAGAAATAGATAAAGTTGTTTTCTGTTCCTTTGATAAATACTAAATTCCACAAATGTAAGAGTAATTTCTTATTATGTCTTGAATTAACCACTCCCAGCTTTGTGACCTTCAGAAAATTAATGACTTCTCTGTGTCTCCTTTTCATTTCCCTTGTTGAAGGAGAATGAAAAAATTATTTCATCTGATGATTATGAAGTCTAATAAAATCACAGGTTGAACACATATATTTTATTTCAGTATCTCCTAAACCTCAGTAAACTACAGCAAATTAGAAGAAAAAGTAGAAGGCAAAAGAGAATATCAGAAAAGACCACAGCAAGTTTTAGAAATTGAAAGTCCAAAGGGTAAATGTCATTCCTTCAAAATCTATGACCAATGTAGTTGAAAGAGAAAGGAAAAAAAACACATGTACCCAATGAATTCCCTCCCACAAAAGCTTACATATGAGAAGACTTCAAAAAGTTCATGGATAAATGAAATTAAAAGATAAAAGTTTAAAAGAGAAATAAACTTTATTTCTCAAATAAGCATAATCAAGTTCAAGACAATTCTGTGAGCAATGACACAAGACATTTAGGGCATCCATATGGACCTAAGGGTTCTAGGAATTTAATAATGTCAAGGCAGTCTTTTTTACATTATCAATTGAAGAAAAAAATGAAACATTTACAGATTTTTTAGAACTAGAAAACAAACAGAAATCAGAAGGTGATAATTGCACTGTAAGGTGGATAGCTAATGATTTCCCATCAAAACTCTCACAAAATTGCCCTTGGGGAGCCAAGGCATTTGGTGAGCCAAATGAGAAGGAGCATTGTCCATTGTCATGGTGGAGGACTCGCTAATGAAGCTTTCCTCGCCATTTTTCTGCTAATGCTTTAGCTAACGTTCTCTAAACACTATCACAATAAGCAATTGTTTTTTTCCTTTGGCATCCCAGAAACTAAACAAGCAAAATGTATTGAGCATTTCAAAAAACTGTTGCCATTACCTTTGCTCTTGATCAGTCCCCTTTTGTTTTTGACTGGGCCACTTCTATCTCTTGGTAGCCACTGCTTTGATTGTGCCTTGTCTTCAGGATCATACTGGTAAAGCCATGTTTCCTCTCCTGTTACAATTCTTTAAAGAAATGCTTCAAGTTATTGATCCTACTTGTTTAAAATTGTTATTGAAAGCTCTGCTTTTGTCTGCAGCTGATCTGGGTACAATGATTTTGGCACCCACTGAGTGGAAACTTTGCTCAACTTTTTTCAGTCCCAGTTGTGTAAACTGAACAAATTGAGATGTCTATGGTATCGGCTATTGCTTTTTCTGTTAATTGTAGGCCCTCTTCAATTATGGCATGGATAAGACAATGTTTTTCTCACAAATTGATGTGAATTGTCTGCCATTGAGGAATTCATCTTCACCTTTTTCTTATCCCATCTTAAAATGAGGTAATCATTTGTAAACTGTTGATTTATTTGGGGAATTGTACCCATAAACTCGTCATAAAGAAATAATTTTACCCTCCTCTCACCCAGGCTTCACCATAAATTTCACGTTTGTCCATGCTTCAGTTTTAGCAGAATTCGTGTTTCTCTGATAGGAGCTCTTTTTCAAACTGATGTCTTATCCTTCTTAGTGGCTCAAGCTATATTCTCTTCAGATATGTTATAATAGATAAGTATACATTATTTTTGCACAAAATGTAAAAATGCATATATGGTTTTTAAAAAATAATACACACTTTCCATGACCCTTTTGAGGATCCCTCGTGTTTTCAGATAGTGAAGCAAAAAAAATAAAACTAGGGCAAATATATAAAATATTTTATTTACTAGCAAGTTTCAGATCTCTCCTTAATTCAATGCAACTTTAGAAGAGGAGATCACCATGGGAATTAAAACAGGGGATTGCTGAACTGTGGAACATTGAGTTTAGTGGATAGCAGGAAAAATGTATGAAACATAGGGAGACTATGTGAACTGGCATATATTAAATGTTAAGACCTTCAACATTCTTTCCCTACTTGGCTCCCACATCCTGGCAGACAGAAATTTAGTCATCTGACAGGAGACGCCTCTAATGCATCTGATAATGGAATTTTCCCAGCAAAACAATGGAGCCAGTCCATCCTCACTGAAGTGTATGAGAAGTAATCTTACTCATAGTTTCCAATGAGATAATTAATGATGAACTCTGACAAATAAGCAGAAAGCAAAGAATCATATGACATTTGAAGAAAGTGTCTGTCAGGAAAGATACAGAGATACTGTCATGTAGAGGAAAGACACATTTTTGTGGGGAGAAGAAAAAATTAAGAACTATCATTAATGTTATTTAGAAGAAAAGAAAAATGCTACAGATGGAACAAAACTGAGTGTTATAAAAGTGAATTATTCAAATAACAAAATTGCTTCCGAATATTAAAATATTTTTAAAACCATGATGAAGCATATGAAAAGATAGATGTTCCACTTCCTCATATGTAACCAAGGAAATGCAAATTTTTAAAAAATGAGATACCACCACACACCTACTACAATGGCCAAAATACAGAACACTGACAGTAACAAATAATGGAAAGGATTTGGAGCAATAAGAACTCTCATTTATTGCTAGTTTTTTTATTATTTATTAAATAATAAATTATACAGGAATTTTGGAAGACTATTTTGTGGTTTCTTAGAACACAGAACATATTCCTACCATGTTATCCAGTAATTGTGTTCCTTGGTATTTACCCAAAGCAGTTAAAAGCATATCCACACAAGATCCTGCACACTGCTATTCATAGTGGCTTTGTTCATAATTACCAGACTTGGAAGCCTCTAAAATGTCTTTCAGTAGATGAGTGAATAAATAAACTGTGGTACATGCAGACTATGAAATATTATTCAGTGCTAAAAAGAAATGAGCAGCCAAGTCATGAAAAGACCTGAAGATACCTCAAGTGCATATTACTAAGTATAGAAAGTCAATCTCAAAAGGTTAAATATTGTATGAGTCCAACAATGTGACACTCTGAACAATGCAAAACTATAGAGACAGTAAAAAGATTAGGATTAGTGGTTGCCAGGGGGAGGGTGTGAGTGGGACAAATAGAATATGCAGAATTTTTAGGGCAGTGGAAATTCTCTGCATGATACCATAATTTTCTATACATATCATTTTGTATTGTCCAAACCCATAGAATATGCAAGAAGAGTGAACACTAATGTAAATTATAGAGTTTGGGTGGTAAGGATGTGCCAATTATAGGTTCATCAATTGTAACAAGTACAGCATTGGTGGGGGATGTTCATAATGGCAGGGGGTGCTGTGCAAGTGTAGAAGGAAGAAGTATATGGGAAATCTCTGTAGCATCCTCCAATTTTACTTTGAACCTAAAACTGCTCTAAAAAAGTTTTTTTAAAAAACAATCATAGGAAAAAGAAAATAAGACAACAACAAAAACTATAAAGCTTAATAGTTGAGGAAATGTCCTATGAAATAGCACAAACAAAACCCACAAGTTAAAGGAAATAAAATTAGAAGTCTAAGCCAGAAGATATACCTGAATAATATTCCTTGCAAAATCAAAACCAGAAACTGAGTGCTATAAACTATAAAATAATTCAAGAAAATTTCCCAGAATTAAAACTCAGAATATACAGATTTAAATGAGTCACTGAATACAAAATGTAGAATTCCTTGAATATCTTAATGACCGGAGCATATGGGGAAATTTAGACAATTCATGCCAAGTTTTCAATCAGAGTAGTAATGATTTTACAGAAAGGTGAGAAAAAATAAGTAGTTTTATTTCCAGTGAAAATAATCTACATAAATCACCTATAAATAGCATTTAGAAAGTCCTAAAAATATAACTATCTGACATTAATCTTTTAAATGACAATTCAATAGAGTCAGGAATTTGATAGGATGGAAAATATGATTGTTTTGAAAGGATGATAGAATACAGTGGTACTGACTGGGAGCGTTGGCTCACACCTGTAATTCCAGCATTTAGGGAGGCCAAGGTGGGTGGATCACATAAGGTCAGGAGATTGGACAACATGGTAAAACCCCATCTCTACTAAAGCCTGGACAACATGGTGAAACCCCATCTCTACTAAAAATATAAAATTAGCCGGGTGTGGTGGCACATGCCTCTGATCTCAGCTACTTGGGAGGCTCAGATAGGAGAATCACTTGAACCTGGGAGATGGAGGTTGTGGTGAGCCAAGATTGAGTCATTGTACTCCAGCCTGGGCAACAAGAGCAAAACTCCATCTCAGATAGTAATAATAATAATAATAATAATAATAATAATAATACAGTGGTACATTTTCATATCCTAGTGTTAATTTCATAGCTAAAGCTAAATACTGAAAATCAAGAGGTAGTGATATAAATACAAGCATATGACTGTTTAAAACAAAGGTAAGTACTTAGGAGAAGCTAGGGAGTTCAAAGTTGCTGCCCCGGGAATGAGGAAACATGTGAAAAATCAGAAGACCTGCTGGAATTATGTGAAACTTTAAATTTTCTCCACATATATTTTTAATGAAGATAAAATTGAACATGCAACAGCATGAATAAATGAGTACACTGTACTAATTTGAATAAGCCAGTCACAGAAGGACAATACTGCATAATTCTCCTAATATCAGGTACCTGAAATAATCAGTCTTATTTGGTTGGTGCAAAAGTCATTGCGGTTTTTGTAGTTAAAAGTAATGGCAAAAACTGCAATTACATTAGCACCAACTTAATGAAAACAAAACAACAACAAAGAAGGGTGGCTGTCTGGGGCTGCTGCAGGGAAAGGAGAAGTTGCTAATCAATGGGTATAAAATTCTATTTTGCATAATGAAAAATTTCAGAGATTTGCTGTACAACATTGCACTTACAGAGAACAGTACCATATCACACATTTACATTTCTATTAAAAGGGTCGATCTCATGTTAAGCATTCTCGCCACAATAAAATAACATACAATAACCACTCCATAGTTATAACATATATTTGAGACTTACCAACATATAGCTTATGATCAAAGTCTGCGGTTGATTTCCAGTGAAATAACGGATTTGAATGTCTCACAGAAAAAATTATCAGATGATTATACTATCAGCATTAATATTATCACTATCATCAGCCTCTATCC